>NC_053389.1:308982327-310182327 GCF_905171765.1 Bufo bufo
AAGGCAAAGATGATGTACTAGCCAAGCATGTCTCTAGGCCTAAACCTTATTGAGCATCTGTGGATCATCCTCAAATGGAAGGTAAAGGAACGCAAGGAACATCCACCAGCTTCGTGATGTCGTCATGGAGTAGTGGAAGAGGATCCTGTTGGCAACCTGTGAAGCTCTAGTGAACTCCAAGGTAGTGCTGGAAAATAATGGTGGCTACACAAAATATTGGTACTTTGGGAACAATTTGGCCACTTTCACTTAGGGGTGTACTCACTTTTGCTGCCAGTGGTTTAGACATTAATTGCGTTGTGTTGAATTATTTTGAGGGCATACCAAATGTACACCATACAAGCTCTACACTGACTACATTGTATCAAAGTGTCATATCTTGAGTGTTGTCCCATCAAAAAATATAATAAAATACTTACAGAAATGTGAAGGGTGTACTCACTTTTATGAGATACTGCATATATTGTGGGGATTCGCTCTGGTAGGCAGGTTGAGCGGATGCAGTACAGAGGCACAAAAGCAGTTCTTTACTAGACTTCAGTGTTTATTCACACTCGACAGGTTTCACAAAACAGAAAACAACTTCACCTATGTTCAGTTCACACCATGCTGCAGGTACTGCTTATAGTGGTCAAGTCTTGGTGTGTGTTCACACCGTGTAATAGATCCATTCAAAAGGTTGAAGTTTTGAACATAGTCAACCTGTCCTCCCTGACAGGTTGCAAAACATAGAGGTACAAACACTAGGTATAAGCAAATTTCTCAAAAATTTGTTTAGGCCGGTTCACCAAATTATCCAAAAAGATTTGATTTTATCTGAATTTATTTATTTAGCGTAGGAACCCGTCTAATAGAGATTGCCTTGACGTTCGGCAGACGGGCTCAGATTATTTTGTACAAAACGATTTGCCAAGTATCTCTCACTTATTAGTGTAGCACTTGTAATTTTGTACTCTATATTGCAGTGAACTGTCGCATTGCATGTTTTTCGTCTTTTCATAGTGTTGAGTTAGCAGCAGAATGAGGAGGCCACAGAGTGGCCCAGTGACATAGTGTTGATTTAGCAGCAGCATGAGGAGGCCACAGCCTAGCAAGGTGACATAGTGTGGAGGTGGCAGCAGAATGAGGAAGCCACAGAGTGGCCCATTGACATAGTGTTGAGTTAGCAGCAGCATGAGGAGGCCAAGGAGTGGCACAGTGACATAGCGTGGAGGAGTCAGCAGCATGAGGAGGCCACAGAGCGGCCAAGTGACATAGTGTTGATTTAGCAGCAGCATGAGCAGATCACAGAGTGGAAAGGTGACATAGTGTGGAGGTGGCAGCAGCAGAAGCATGAGAAGGCCACACACTGGCAAGGTGACATAGTGTGAAGGTGGCAGCAGCAGCATGAGGAGGCCACAGACTGGCAGGGTGACATAGTGTGGAAGTGGCAGCAGCAGCATGAGGAGGCAACAGACTTGCAAGGTGACATAGTGTTTAGGTGGCAGCAGCAGCATTAGGGGACCATGGAGTGGCACAATGACAGAGAGTAGAGGTGGCAGCAGCATGAGGAGACCACAGAGTGGCATAATCACAGTGTGGAGATAGCAGCAGCAGCATGAGGAGGCCACAGCCGAGCAAGGTGACAAAGTGTGGAGGTGGCAGCAGCATGAGGAGGCCACAGAGTGGCCTATTGACATAGTGTTGAGTTAGCAGCAGCATGAGGAGGCCACAGAGTGGCACAGTGACATAGTGTGGAGGAGTCAGCAGCATGAGGAGGCCACAGAGTAGCCCAGTGGCATAGTGTTGATTTAGCAGCAGCATGAGGAGACCACAGAGTGGAAATGTGACATCGTGTGAAGGTGGCAGCAGCATGAGAAGAGCACAGAGTGGCCCAGTGACATAGTGTTGATTTAGCAGCAGCATGAGGAGACCACAGAGTTGAAAGGTGACATAGTGTGGAGGTGGCATAAGCAGCATGAAGAGGCCACAGACTGGCAAGGTGACATAATGTTGAGGTAGAAGCAGCATAAGGAGACCACAGACTGGCAGGATGACATAGTGTTGAGGTGGCAGCAGCATGAGGAAGCAACATAGTGGCCCATTGACATAGTGTTGAGTTAGCAGCAGCATGAGGAGGCCACAGAGTGGCACAGTGACATAGTGTTTATTTTGCAGCAAGAGCAGATCACAGAGTGGAAAGGTGATATAGTGTGGAGGTGGCAGCAGCAGAATCATGAGAAGGCCACACACTGGCAAGGTGACATAGTGTGAAGGTGGCAGCAGCATGAGGAGGCCACAGACTTGCAAGGTGAACTAGTGTTTATGTGTCAGCAGCAGCATTATGAGACCATGGAGTTGTGCAATGACAGAGAGTAGCGGTGGCAGCAGCATGAGGAAACCACAGATTGGCACAATCACAGAGTGTGGAGATAGTAGCAGCAGCATGAGGAGGCCACAGCCTAGCAAGGTGACATAGTGTGGAGGTGGCAGCAGCATGAGGAGGCCACAGAGTGGCACAATGACAGAGTTTGGAGGTGGCAGCAGCTTGAGGAGGCCACAGACTGGCAAGGTGACATAGTGTGGAGGTGACAGCAGCATGAGGAGACCACAGAGTGGCACAATGACAGAGTGTGGAGGTGGAAGAAGCAGCATGAGGAGGCCAAAGACTGTCAAGGTGACATGGTGTGGAGGTCGCAGCAGCAGCATGAGAAGGCCACAGAGTGGCACATTGACAGAGTGTGGAGGTAGCAGCAACATGAGGAGGCCACAGACTGGCAAGGTGACATAGTGTGGATGTGGAAGCAGCAGGATAAGGAGGCCACAGACTGCAAGGTGACATAGTGTGGAGGTGACAGCAGCATGAGGAGACCACAGAGTGGCAAAATAACAGAATGTGGAGGGGAAAGCAGCAGCATGAGGAGGCTACAGACTGGCAAGTTGACATACTGTGGAGGTTGCAGCAGTATGAGGAAGCCACAGAGTGGCACAATGACAGTGTGGAGGTGGCAGCAGAATGATTAGAACACAGAGTGCTCCTGCTCCTCCTCTCCTGTCACCTGTGTAGAAAAAACACCAATTTCACTACATATTGCTTGTCTCCAATTTCCTCCTCCTCTTCCACTTCAGCCTCCACAGGGCTCATGTGGCCGTGAGATGTAGGCACCACATCTCCAGTCCCCTGACCAGTCAGATTTACCAGTATCTGTTCCAGGATATGAATCAGTGGAATGACATCGTTCATCCCGTAGTCCTGGCGACTGACAAATAACGTGGCATCCTCAAAAGGCCTGAGCAAACGGCAGGTGTTACACATGAGCTGCCACTGGCTGACATCGAAGTTACACAGGGGAGTACTCCTGTCCACTTGGATCATCAAGAATTAGTTTATGGCCGTTCTCTGTTCTTATAGTCGGTCCAACATATGGAGGGTGGAATTCCAATGGGTGGAAATTTCACATATCATGTTGGGGGATGCCGTTCTGCCGCTGCAGCTCAAGGAAGGTGTTCTTTGCGGTGTACGAGTGGCTGAAGTGCATGCAAAGTTTCCTGGCTATTTTTAGAATGTCTTGCAGATGGATGGAAGACTTCAGGAACGGCTTGACAACCAGATAGAACACGTGTGCCATGCAGGGCGCATGGCTCAGCCCTCTTTGACGCAGCGCCGACACCATGTTCTTTCCGTTGTCGGTCACCATGTTTCAGATTTTGAGTTGTCGCAGAGAGAGCCAGGATTCCATTTCTTGATGAAGGGCACAGAGCAGTTCCTCTCCTGTGTGACTCCTTTTCCCCAGAGCAGTTCCTCTCCTGTAGAACAGCGTGACACCACCTGCCCTACACATGTGGTATGCTGAAGTAGCACTGTGCATTGTCCCTGCAGTGGAGGCTGAGGACATGGAGGATGAGGAGGCAGAGGCAGACATTGTCACAGGACCAACAGCGTGAGAACGTGGAGGCGGAAGTGGCGTCACCTGGCCAAGTTAGAAACATAGACTGTGTCGGCAGATAAGAACCATTTGGCCCATCTAGTCTGCCCAATATACTGAATACTATGAATAGCCCCTGGCCCTATCTCATATGAAGGATGGACTTATGCCTATCCCATGCATGCTTAAACTCCTTCACTGTATTTGCAGCTACCACTTCTGCAGGAAGGCTATTCCATGCATCCACTACTCCCTCAGTAAAGTAATACTTCCTGATATTACTTTTAAACCTATGCCCCTCTAATTTAAAACTATGTCCTCTTGTACTAGTTTTTCTTCTGTGTTGATTCCCTTTATGTATTTAAAAGTTTCTATCATATCCCCTCTGTCTCGTCTTTCTTCCAAGCTATACATGTTAAGGTCCTTTAACCTTTCCTGGTAAGTTTTATCCTGCAATCCATGTACTAGTTTAGTAGCTTTTCTCTGAACTCTCTCCAAAGTATCACTATCCTTCTGGAGATCTGGTCTCCAGTACTGCGCACAATACTCCAAATGAGGTCTCACTTGTGCTCTGTAGAGCGGCATGAGCACTTCCAAATTTCTACTGTTAATGCCTCTCCCTATACACTCAAGAATTCTGCTAGCATTTCCTGCTGCTCTATGACATTGTCTTCCTACCTTTAAGTCTTCTGAAATAATGACCCCTAAATCCCTTTCCTCAGATACTGAAGTTAGGACTGTATCACTGATTTTATATTCTGCTCTTGGGTTTTTACACCCCAGGTGCATTATCTTGCACTTATCAACATTAAATTTTAGTTGCCAGATTTTTGACCATTCCTCTAGTTTTCCTAAATCCTTTTCTATTTGGTTTGGCTGGGCAGGAACCAGATTTACCCAGTTGGCCGTAAATGTCATTTATTATCCTTGACCGTAGTTACAGCTCGACACGTTGGTGCTGACATGCACTTTGGCAGACACCGACAGGCTCAAGGACTGGCCCATCTTCCTTCTGTTCTACAGGTGTGTGCAGGGCTGGCATATGACAGCTTGGGACTCTCCACCTCGGCTTGGCATAGACCACCACTTGGAAAGGGAGGGACTGCAGCACCAGCAACTTGGACAGGATCACGTTCAGCTTCTGCACCGTTGGATGAGTGCACGCATACTGTTGTCTCTTGTCAATCGCTTCGGTGATCGATTGCTGACCAAATGACTGACAAGGAGTAGGAGGCCGAGGAGCAGGAGCATCAGGACCGTTAGATGATGGGAAGGATAGACAGCTCCCATCTAGAGTTGAGAAAACCCGAACTGCAAAGTTTGGGTTCATACTGAACTTTGCGAGGTCGGGAACCCGGACCCGAACCCGGACTTTTTCACTGAAGTTTGGATTCGTTGTTCGAGTGATTTTATAATTTTTTGTTATAACATAGTTAAAAACAGAAAATAATAGCATTCTTAAAACAGAATGCTAAATAAAATGTCTATTCAGGGGTTAAAAAAAAAAAAACTCACCTCATCCCCTTGATCGCGCATAAGGTGGATGAGGTGAGTTTTTTTATTTTTAACCCTTCAATAGACATTTTATTTAGCATTCTGTTTTAAGAATGCTATTATTTTCCGTTATAACCATGTTATAACGGAAAATAATAAAGTAAAGTTTGGGTCCCCATTGACTTAAATGGGGTCCGGGTTCGGGGTGCAGTTCACCAGAAGTTTGGGCGAACCCGAACTTCCATGGGTTTGCTCAACCCTACTCCCTTCGCCTGAGGTTGTGGAGCCTTCACTACCTGAAATCGGCTGTGTGCCACTGGGTGATGCATCAGTTGCTGCAGCAGGCTGGACCACCACATTGTAGCTACGGTTCTCCTAGGCCACCTTATGGTGACACTGCATATGTTGACTCAGGGCCGTGGTGCCAACATTGGCACCCTGGTCAAGCTTCACCTTCTGCCCACAGATTCGCCAAATGGCCATGTTCTCCCCCTCCGGCGGCATAAAAAAAACTGCCACACCACTGAGTAGGTAATTTTACCCCCAACACTCCGCACTGACTGACTGCTACAGCCATTGCCTCCATGGACCCCTTCACCACTACTTTCCTGGGCAGTTAGGCTCCTGCAAAGTGGGAGGTCTACCCCGGGCACTTTTTGCTCCCAACCTTCCACTGCTGCCACCCTGCTGACTCCCAGCCATGGTACAGACTTGCTGGAACGCACAAGCTGCCACCCTCTTGTCATCTCCTGATGATGATGAAACCCTTCGTCACCCGGCTCCCAATTGTGATCGGCTACATCGAGTACTGTCTACACGTCACTGAAGTCGTCCTCAATGGCCTCTGAGCCAAGAGCCTGACCGCTAGCAACACCAACTCCAACGCCACTCTCCTCATCACTATTTGCCCGCCTACCGGAGGAAGCACCCAATGTCTCATCCATAGCTCGGCTGGGCAGTAGCTGCTGACTGTCCTCTAGTATCTCGTCCTTGCTGTATAGTGGAGCTGAGCCCACAGCATATAATACTTTTCTGGCTGAGGGAACAAAAAAGGACAGAGGCAGGTTAAGGATAGGTTAGGGCATAGACTCTGCTCCCGGGCCATGCAAGCTAAGGGTTGTGTCTGATGAACCCACCAACTCTTGGCTGGGGGTGTTTGATGTCACTTGGGACAAAGTGGAAGACTGAGTCAACCATCCAAGAACCGCTGGATTGCTGGTCAAGACATGACTGCTAAATGACACCGGGAGCTCAGGCCTCTCCATGTGACCCCTGCTGCCACCCCCCTTACTCTGCTGCGACCTGTGCCTGCATCAGAAACATTTAGGCCTTTGCCCCTCCCCTGTGCAGGGCCTGTCACTTTTCTGTCTAACATACTGCTAGATCAAGTAAGTAAATAAAAAATAAATTAATACACCCCAAAAAAGACTGTAATTTTCTCACTTCACCACACAACGGCTAATAAGCCCTTTTTTCCCCCACTAATACATGCCAAAAAAGGCTTTAGAACATATAACTGCACAGCTGAACGGCAAATAATACTTTTTTTTGCCACTAATGCACGCCAAAAAAGGCTTTAGAACATATAACTGCACAGCTGAACGGCAAATAATACTTTTTTGGACCACTAATTCACGACAAAAAAAGGCTTTAGAACATATAACTGCACCGCTAAAAGGCAAATAATATATATATTCTTTACACTAATACACAACAAAAAGGGCTGTCATTTTCTCACTTCACCATACAACGGCTAATAAGCCCTTTTTTCCCACTAATACAGGGCAAAAAAGGCTTTAGAACGTACAAACCGGATTCCAAAAAAGTTGGGACACTAAACAAATTGTGAATAAAAACTGAATGCAATGATGTGGAGATGGCAAATGTCAATATTTTATTTGTAATAGAACGTAGATGACAGATCAAACGTTTAATCCGAGTAAATGTATCATTTTAAAGGAAAAATACGTTGATTCCAATTTTCACGGTGTCAACAAATCCCAAAAAAGTTGGGACAAGTATCAATAAGAGGCTGGAAAAAGTAAATTTGAGCATAACGAAGAGCTGGAAGACCAATTAACACTAATTAGGTCAATTGGCAACATGATTGGGTATAAAAAGAGCTTCTCAGAGTGGCAGTGTCTCTCAGAAGCCAAGATGGGTAGAGGATCACCAATTCCCACAATGTTGCGCAGAAAGATAGTGGAGCAATATCAGAAAGGTGTTACCCAGCGAAAAATTGCAAAGACTTTGCATTTATCATCATCAACTGTGCATAACATCATCCGAAGATTCAGAGAATCTGGAACAATCTCTGTGCGTAAGGGTCAAGGCCGTAAAACCATACTGGATGCCTGTGATCTCCGGGCCCTTAAACGACACTGCACCACAAACAGGAATGCTACTGTAAAGGAAATCACAGAATAGGCTCAGGAATACTTCCAGAAACCATTGTCAGTGAACACAATCCACCGTGCCATCCGCCGTTGCCAGCTGAAACTCTACAGTGCAAAGAAGAAGCCATTTCTAAGCAAGATCCACAAGCTCAGGCGTTTTCACTGGGCCAGGGATCATTTAAAATGGAGTGTGGCAAAATGGAAGACTGTTCTGTGGTCAGACGAGTTACGATTCAAAGTTCTTTTTGGAAATCTGGGACTCCATGTCATCCGGACCAAAGAGGACAAGGACAACTCAAGTTGTTATCAACGCTCAGTTCAGAAGCCTGCATCTCTGATGGTATGGGGTTGCATGAGTGTGTGTGGCATGAGCAGCTTGCATGTCTGGAAAGGCACCATCAATGCATAAAAATATATTCAGGTTCTAGAACAACATATGCTCCCATCCAGACGTCATCTCTTTCAGGGAAGACCCTGCATTTTTCAACAAGATAATGCCAGACCACATTCTGCATCAATCACAACATCATGGCTGCGTAGGAGAAGGATCCGGGTACTGAAATGGCCAGTCTGCAGTCCAGATCTTTCACCTATAGAGAACATTTGGCGCATCATAAAGAGGAAGGTGCAACAAAGAAGGCCCAAGACGATTGAACAGTTAGAGGCCTGTATCAGACAAGAATGGGAGAGCATTCCTATTTCTAAACTTGAGAAACTGGTCTCCTCGGTCCCCAGACGTCTGTTGAGTGTTGTAAGAAGAAGGGGAGATGCCACACAGTGGTGAAAATGGCCTTGTCCCAACTTTTTGGGGATTTGTTGACACCATGAAATTCTGATTCAACATATTTTTCCCTTAAAATGGTACATTTTCTCAGTTTAAACTTTTGTTCCGTGATTTATGTTCTATTCTGAATAAAATATTAGAAGTTGGCACCTCCACATCATTGCATTCAGTTTTTATTCACGATTTCTATAGTGTCCCAACTTTTTTGGAATCCGGTTTGTATAACAGCACCGCTGAACGGCAAATAATATATATTTTTTGCCACTAATACACGCCAAAAAGGGCTGTAATTTTCTCACTTCACCGCAGACTGGCAAATAATAATTTTTTTCCCACTAATACACACCAAAAAGGGATGTAATTTTCTCACTTCACCACACAACCACTAAGAAGCCCTTGTTCCCACGCCAAAAAAGTCTGTACACACCAAAAAAGTCTGTAGAACATATAACTGCACCACTGAACGGCAAATAAGCAATTTTTTCCCTCCACTTATACATGCCAAAAAAGGCTTTAGAACATATACGGTAACTGCACCGCACAAGGGCTAATAAGACGTATAAACATTTACTAGTAATATAACCTGTTAATGGCTGTATCACAGAGCACTTGCACCCCAATAAAGAGAACGGTTTGCTGGAATTACAGAGATATCATCTATTGCAAACCTAAAATCAGCAGTATAATAGGAATTTGGATCCCAGCAGCAAGGTGTAATACGATTTTTTTCTATTACCCAGGCTGTACACTCCCCTATTGAACCCTGTTCTGCTTCAACACTGTGGAATAATTCCTCCCTATCCTTTCCCTACACTTCTAATGCTCTTTCCCTGAACTTCTATTCAGCAAAATGAAAGTTTTCAAGTCTTGCCGAGCACTTTCCCTAGCGCCTGCTGACATCTCTCCCTGAATTAAGTACACTGGAAAATGTCTCAATCCAAGATGGCTGAGGCTATTTTTAGAGCTGTGACAACACAGGGCTGGCTGACTGCTGATTGGCTGCATGTATGGCATTGTGAGTGATCCCTTGTTTCCAGAGTCCTTTGCTCCATGTCCTAACATGTGTAGCTGTCATTTTAGGAAAAAGTTTGATCCGTTACCATGAAGCGTGAGGAAATTCGGATTCGGTGCAAATGATTTTTTTTCTGAAATTCGGATCAAATTCCACTTCATAAACTTTGATTCGCTCATCTTTAACAAACCCCTTAACACAGACAGTCTTTCCAACACTCTCTCTGCCTTTAACGAGAGTTGGGTGTCCGCAAAGCCCCGATCGGCAAGTGAAATATGAACTCACTTTACTGCAATCAGTCTCTGCAGCATATGCTAGGAGAAAAATACTTCCCATCTACTAACAGATCCGTCACTGTCACTATATATATAGGGAGTCATTTATTGTACTAAAATTCGCCTACGGTTAGTTGTGCCGCTATCTGCAACTTCTCCCCGGTCATACCAGGCTTAAAATTGTGGCGTGGCATGGGCGGGGAGGGGCTTAGAAAATGGTCTAAATGTAAGACAGCTCAGAAGCTGTCTTTCATTTAGTTTAGAACTAGACCACACCTCTTCATAACAACAGCGGATCCTCCGCCAGCTATGGGGCTTTATTAAGACAGGCGTCTAAAATGCCGGTCTTAATAAATGCGACCCATAGTGTGTGTATATATATATATATATATATATATATATATATATATATTTATATATATATATATATATATTTATATATATATTTATATTAGTATATTGCTCGGTCAGGTCGGTGACTGTAATAGAAAATGCATTCACTTAAGGGCAGAGTACGTGTTCCAGGATAGCAATCTGTATATAGAAATATCCATGCTTGAGAAAATGACAATGGAATTAGGAATAATAGTTGCAATGCAAAAGCATCAGCAATTTTCAATAGAAAAAAAAATAAAAATATGCAGAACAAACCAACGAGATCCCTTTGCGTGTTGCCCCACTGGCCTACTTTTGTAAACACTGTTGGAATCCTTTCTCCAAGAACCTACCCCTGTGCTTGGGCAGCAGGAACCACTTATCACAGGAACCACTAAGCATGGACCCCTTTGTGCATGCTAGTGCCGACATCATGTGGTACATTCCTGTACAGTATTTTGATTTGGGCACTGAATGCAACAGGAACTTCTGTGCCCAGAAGCCAGTGAGCTCTTCCTTCCTCCAGCTTGGTACCAACCACATTACACAGTACATCCCAGTACAGCACTTGTGGGTGCTCATTGCAGCAGGAGCGGCAAACACTAAGGTTAATGTAGCAGGACATGACCTTTTTCATAGGGACCCTCTAGATTGACAGTTACTGTCTTATCAAGTCTTTCTCATGCACTTTCTCATACACTATAACACATGCAAAATATACATCAATTTTGTGCCAATTTGATTTTTATCCAACATATCAGATTTGAAAACAGGGTAAAATCAGAGATGCTTTATGATAATGTTATTATAAGTTAATTCAAAGGCTATTTACAATATATGTAGAGATATGACATCAAGAGTCCCATTTTAGAATTGTCCATGTTCCTCTCTGCAATTAAATGTCCTTTCTTTGTCAACACCTGCACCATTGCAAGTGAAAAAGAGCTAAAGGACTAATTGCAGTGTATGATAACATTTATTGCACCATAATCATTTACATTTCCAGAGGTAGATCAGATGGGCCAAAACAAAACAAAAATGGAATTGGCTGCTTTCTTGGCCTCAGCCATCACTAGTAGCAAAATACACTATAATTATTTAATGTGTTTTAAGGATCATATCAATAGTAAATCAGTCCCCTATGAATTTTTCCACCCAATCAAGTGGCTTGTATGTACAGGTCATGACCATTGAGACCAGCGGTGGCCTACAACTGTCAAGTAAGTAGTGTACATAACAGCATCGCTTCATAGGCAAATCGAGACTACTGGAACAGTAGAACTATGGGAAATTAATTGATGAGTAATGGTTATATTTTATCACCTTGCCTGCTGTTAATTAATTTACTGAAAATCCCAGACAATGTATTTAATCTCTCTATATAACCTTTGCAAACAGTCTACCTGCTCTTCCTCTTCTGCCTCTCCCTTAACTCTTGAGGTGACTCTGCTGCTGGCATCCTAATAGTTGCAATACCCATTTTCCAGGAAGTTATGAGTGTTATCCTCATTTAAAGAATGTTGCTTCCTTATTGGTTTGAAAAATAAATTACTATATCAGAACTATTTTCTTTGAGATCCACGTAGCCAAATTTGTCCTCTGTACAGTAAATTAGCAAGATAATTCAGCACTGATCTAAAAGAGATTGCAAACATATTGAACTAAAGTGATCTCTTCGAAGACATTGATTTTTAATTGGACATGCATTATACATTTTAACTAACAGCTAGATACTTATGGGGTGATACAGAACTCATAGTAAGATGGAAACAAGTATTGCTTGAATTGGAAATTCCAGTAGAAAAGACTTAGAGTTTGTTGAAGAAGTAGGCAGTTTAAAAAATTGTAGGTTAAGTATATACCACTTGAGGCAACTTTTTTGACATTGCAAAATGTATTTTGACATTCAAACTCCTATTCTATCAGCCATTTTATATGTTATTGCATTTTCTAGCATCATTCTAATAAGCTACAGTAGATAAGTACTTGTATTTGCTGCTATCTTCATAATTTAATTCAAAGTTGTTGTTTTATTCATGTTTGGGTTCCTTTCCAAATTTCTGATCTTTAAAATTATCTTCTGCTACATTAGAGTAAATGATACAAAAAGAGCATTCTGAGCTATGCAGAAACAACCTTTTGTGAAAAAATGAAACAGTATAATTGACTTCTCAACTAAATTAGCAATGCTAATAGGAAATGTTAGGCTGGTTTAATTTTTTAATTAATTACAAGAATATTTCTTAGGTGCTTTAAATGGGAAGGAGCAAATCAGTAAACTGTAGTGTTTACAATTCTGAAACATCCTTATATCAAACAGTATGTATGAAGAGGGGAGGAATTGCTGAAGTATGGCCCATGATGATATTACCATGCCAAGTCCTTTTTCATAGGCCTACATATTAACTAAGAATGGCTCAACATCTTAGATATAAAAAAAAAAAAATGCCACTGAGCTAAATAAATTCCCTTAAAAAGTACATTATTGATCAATATATTATAGAACAATATTTATACTTCCCACTGTGACTGTTAATGGATACAGGATACAATATGATGGGGGCTAAACAGTCGAAAATGGGATTAAAATAAATACATTTTATATATTATAGGCTAACTGCCGAAGGAAGAGTCACTGTCTCTATAAATTAAAGAACTCAGGTTACTGCAGCTGCTATAAATCCTTATGTAACAATGTACACCACCAAGTTCTGTTAGTAACAGTAAGAAACACCTTAGTAGTAAATAACTGCCTAACATGAAAGGTGGAAAATGACCTGTGCTTAAATGAACAGCAATAAATAGGGCAATGACCCACATGGTACACATAATATTACCCTATTTGGCTGGAGCCCCCACAACCTCAACTCCTGTTCCGTGTATGTCCGCTTCTTCAGGAGGATCCTCCTGCTCATTCTCGCACACAAAGCTCTCCACTAGAGATGGCCCGAATAGTTCGCTGGCGAATATTTCCCGGCGAACATAGCTTGTTCGCGTTCGCCGCGGCGGGCGAACATATGCGATGTTCGGTCCGCCCCCTATACATCATCATTGAGTAAACTTTGACCCTGTACCTCACAGTCAGCAGACACATTCCAGCCAATCAGCAGCAGACCCTCCCACCTCCTGGACAGCATCCATTTTAGATTCATTCGGAATCTGCATTCTCAGTGAGAGGAGGGACAGTGCTGCTGCTGCTGATTCAATAGGGAAAGCGTTAGCTAGGGCAGTGTTCTGTGTCCACAGACTCATCTGCTGTAAGGACAGCGTCCTGACAGCACCCCAAAAAGCCCTTTTCAGGGCTGGTACATCAGTCTGCTTTTTTTATATATATATATATATATATTGCAGTTGCCTGCCCGTGTGTGAGAGGCTGCAGGCTCAGTCACAGACAGTACTGTGTGCACACCATTCATACAGGGTGTGACAGAAAATACCTCGCATATAAAAAAAATATATATTTAATATTTTTCTGTGATCTAATCCCATTTGCAAGCCAGCGTGTGTCAGGCCCACAGAGACTGTATTGTGGCCACTGGCTAGTGGCTACACCTCCACTTATACCGTTACAGGGTGTCACTCACTCACAAATACCTCGCAGATAAAAAAAATTATATTTAATATTTTTCTGTGATCTAATCCCATTTGCAAGCCAGTGTGTGTCAGGCCCACAGAGACTGTATTGTGGCCACTGGCTAGTGGCTAGACCTCCACTTATACTGTTAACAGGGTGTCATTTACTCACAAATACCTGGCAGATAAAAAAAAATTCTATTAATTTTTTTTTCTGTGATCTAATCCCATTTGCAAGCCAGCGTGTGTCAGGCCCACAGAGACTGTATTGTGGCCACTGGCTAGTGGCTAGGCCTCCACTTATACCGTTACAGGGTGTCATTTACTCACAAATACCTCGCAGATAAAAAAAAATTTGATTTAATTTTTTTTCTGTGATCTAATCCCATTTGCAAACCCGTGTGTGTCAGGCCCACACAGACTGTATTGTGGCCACTGGCTAGTGGCTAGACCTCCACTTATACCGTTACATGGTGTCATTTACTCACAAATACCTCGCAGATAAAAAGAATTCTATTAAAAAAATTTCTGTGATCAAATCCCATTTGCAAGCCCATGTGTGTCAGGCCCACACAGACTGTATTGTGTCTGCTGGCTAGTGGCTAGACCTCCACTTATACCGTTACAGGGTGTCATTTACTCACAAATACCTTGCAGATAAAAAAAAATTATATTTAATATTTTTCTGTGATATAATCACAGTTGCAAGCCAGTGTGTGTCAGGCCCACACAGACTGTACTGTGCCCACTGCCCACCACTTATATGGGGCGGCACAGTACCTTGCACGCATAGTAACACTTATCTAATAAAAAATGACAGGCAGAGGCAGGCCACGCCACAGGGGCCATCGTGTTTGTGGTGCTGTGATTTCCACTGGCCCTGGAATAATGCCCAGTGTTCAGAGAAAATTGTTGACTGGCTTACACAGGACACCCAATCTTCAACAGCTTCCACTAAGAAGCTTGACGCACCATCCTCCTCCAGCTCAGCTTTGGTCACCTGCTCTCAAGTTACCACTCTCCCGCCCGCCGCCACCACCACCACTACCACCACAGCCGCTTCACTTGATCCCTCAGAGGAGTTATTTACACATCATTTGGATGAAATTAGTGATGCGCAACCATTATTGCCAGAGGATGGAGATAACAGGGATATGTCTCAGTCAGGCAGCATTACACACAAGGACGTACAGTGTGATGATGATGATGATGTTGTACCCACTGCTGCTTCCTTTGCTGAGGTGTCAGATACAAGTGAAGTGGTTGATGATGACGATGTGTCCGTGGATGCCACGTGGGTGCCTGCTCGAAGAGAAGAAGAAGAGGGGGAAAGTTCAGAAGGGGAGACAGAGAGAAGGAGGAGACGAGTTGGAAGCAGGGGGAGGTCGTCGCAAGGAGCTAGTGGCACAGTCAGACAGCATGTATCGGCACCCGGGGTCAGCCAGACAGCACGCCAATCAACACATGCTACTGCCACCACCAGAATGTCGTAATTGCAAAGCTCAGCAGTGTGGCAAGTTTTTTTGTGTGTCTGCCTCTGACAACAGCGATGCCATTTGCAACCTGTGCCAAAAGAAACTGAGTCGTGGGAAATCCAACACCCACCTAGGTACAACTGCTTTGCGAATGCACATGATCACACATCACAAATGCCTATGGGATCAACACATGATGACGAGTAGAAGCAGCACACAACCTCAAAGCCACCATCCTCCTCCTGGTCCAGCATCTTCAGCCACGTCAACCACTGCTGTCCTCCTTGCCCCCTCTCAACCACCCGCCACTCCGCCTCTCACCTTCACCAGTTCCATCTCATCTGCCCACAGTCAGGTGTCTGTAAAGGAAATGTTTGAGCGTAGGAAGCCAATGTCCCAGAGTCACCCCCTTGCCCGGCGTCTGACAGCTGGCTTGACGGAACTCTTAGCCCGCCAGCTTTTACCATACCAGCTGGTGGAGTCTGAGGCCTTCAAAAAATTTGTCGCTATTGGGACACCACAGTGGAAGGTACCCGGACAATTTTTTTTTTAAAAAAAGGCAATCCCAAACCTATACTCAATGATTGAAAAGGAAGTCATGGCATCTCTGGCATACAGTGTTGGGGCAAGGGTCCATCTGACCACTGATACCTGGTCTTCAAAGCACGGTCAGGGCAGGTATATCACCTACACAGCACATTGGGTCAACCTGCTGACGGCTGACAAGCATGGAATGCGTGGCTCTGCAGCAGAGTTGGTGACACCGCCACGACTTGCAGGCAGGCCTACTGCCACCTCCTCTACTCCTCCTACTCCATCCTCTTCCATAACCCCTTTGGAGTCCTCTTCTGCTGCGGCGTCTGCCTGCACATCAACTGAATCCCCCCAGCTCCCCAGGGGCTATTCCACATCCCGGATACGACAGTGTCACGCTGTCTTGGGGTTGACTTGCCTGAAAGCAGAGAGCCACACCGGACCAGCATTCCTTTCCGCCCTGAACGTACAGGTGGATCAGTGGCTGACCCCGCACCAACTGGAGATCGGCAAAGTGGTGTGTGACAATGGAAGCAATTTGTTGGCGGCATTGAATTTGGGCAAGTTGTCACATGTGCCGTGCATGGCACACATGTTGAATCTCATCGTACAACGCTTTGTGTCTAAGTACCCAGGCTTACAGGACGTCCTCAAGCAGTCCAGGAAGGTGTGTGGCCATTTCAGGCGTTCCTACACGCCCATGGTGCACTTTTCAGACATTCAGCGCCAAAACAACATGCCAGTGAGGCGCTTGATTTGCGACAGCCCGACACGTTGGAATTCAACACTCCTAATGTTCGACCGCCTGCTCCAAAAAGAAAAGGCCGTCAACGAGTATTTGTATGACCGGGGTGCTAGGACAGCCTCTGCGGAGCTGGGAATTTTTTTGCCACGTTACTGGACGCTCATGCGCAATGCCTGTAGGCTCATGCGTCCTTTTGAGGAGGTGACAAACCTAGTCAGTCGCACCGAAGGCACCATCAGCGACCTCATCCCATTTGTTTTCTTCCTGGAGCGTGCCCTGCGAAGAGTGCTGGATCAGGCTGTAGATGAGCGTGAAGAGGAAGAGTTGTGGTCACCATCACCACCAGAAACAGCCTTGTCATCATCGCTTGCTGGACCTGCGGCAACGCTGGAAGAGGAGTATGAGGAGTCAGAGGAGGAATGTGGCTTTGAGGAGGAGGAAGACCAACCACAGCAGGCATCCCAGGGTGCTCGTTTTTGTCACCTATCTGGGACCCGTGGTGTTGTACATGGCTGGGGTGAAGAACAGACTGTCAATGACATCAGTGAGGACGAGGAACGGAAAAGAAGTAGCTCGGCATCCAACCTTGTGCAAATGGGGTCTTTCATGCTGTCATGTCTGTTGAGGGGCCCTCGTATAAAAAGGATGAAGGAGAACGACCTGTACTGGGTGGCCACGCTACTAGACCCCCGGTATAAGCAGAAAGTGGCGGAAATGTTACCAACTTACTGAAAGTCAGAAAGGATGCAGCAGTTCAAAACAAAACTAAAAAATATGCTTTACACAGCTTATAAGGGGGATGTCACAGCAGGGACAGGATGTCACGGCAAGGACAGGACGCTTTACAGATGTGTTGTTGATGGAGGACATGCAGAGCTTTTTCAGTCCTACACATCGCCACAGCACTTCGGGATCCAGCCTTAGAGAATGACTCGACCGCCAGGTAGCAGACTACCTCTCCTTAACTGCAGATATCGACACTCTGAGGAGCGATGAACCCCTTGACTACTGGGTGTACAGGCTTGACCTGTGGCCTGAGCTATCCCAGTTTGCGATAGAACTTCTGGCCTGCCCTGCTTCAAGTGTCCTGTCAGAAAGGACCTTCAGTGCAGCAGGAGGCATTGTCACTGACAAAAGAAGTCGCCTCGGTCAAAAAAGTGTTGATTACCTCACCTTCATTAAGATGAATGAGGCATGGATCCCGAAGGGACTGACAGTGGGGGATACGTTTGACCAACAAAAGGGCCTGATGACGTGCCTTGGCCTCAAAATGGTCCCCACGCTGCTGTATTTAATGTCTGCATACTGGATGACTTTCGTGAATTCTCCACCACCAACTAGGGTTAAAGCCGCAATGTTTTAGTCACCTTTCTGCCTTGAAAACATCAATTTTTCCGGCCGCTGCTACAACACCGGCTGCAACAATAACATTATTTTTCAGGCATGTGTACATGCCTAATTTTTCTGGCCTCTGGTGCTGCACTGTGGCTGCAAAAACAAAACAAAAAAAAAAAGGCACATACAAGTGTCAATTCCCCTTTCTGATCGTTACCTTGTTGTGGTGAAGGGGCTTGCATATCACAATGAAGCGATCATCACCTCTATGAGTGTGTTGGCAATGTTGCCACACCCCAGATGATAAGGCCGTTGCCTCATTATGATCAGACCAAAAGCGATTGGCTGGATAATTTTTCATAGAAAAAAACATCGATTTTTTTAATATATTTTTTTTAAGTTGTATGGGTGGGTTTTTAATACATAAAATAAAAAAATCATAATAAAGTCTCTTAATAGTTTAATAGAAATAATGCAGACAATTTAAAAAATCCCCATCAATTCCAATACAAAGCAAGTACAAAGCTCAGAACTAAATTATTCCAGGATGTCGTAATGGTTTGTTAATTCGACAATGGTTAATCAATTCGACACACGTCCCCGGATAGGGGACATAACAGGGATTAAACTGATAGGAATAGTACTAGTTAAGACACCGCTTAATGTCACAGCACATTGCTCCGTGCACGCGCAGTGCCCCAACTTGGGACTAAGAGGACCGACCAAGCTGCTTTTTCCATCTCCTGGTTCCTAAAATCAATTCATTTTGGTGTTTCAGAGATTGGTCTGTCACTGTGAAGGCAGTCGAAGGTACCCGGCCTAAATTTTTTTTCACAAAAGGCAATCCCACCCTGATATGGGACGTAACAGGGATTAAACTGATGAGAATAGTACTACAGAAAATACCACTCATATCGGGTGGGGCAGTAAATTGCACGGAGCAGACGCAGTGACCGTGGCGTGGATTCAAACAAAGGGGAGGGAGCCAGCATTTTTTTTAACGATCTCCCCGTTCGAAAAATCTATTTAATAATTTGACCCCAGATTGGGGACGTAACGGGGATTAAACTGATGAGAATAGTACTACAGAAAATACCACTCATATCCGGTGGGGCAGTAAATTGCACGGCGCAGATGCAGTGACAGTGGCGTGGATTCAAACAAAGGGGAGGGAGCCAGCATTTTTTTAACCATCTCCCCGTTCGAAAAATCTATTTAATAATTTGACCCCAGATTGGGGACGTAACAGGAATTAAACTGATGAGAATAGTACTACAGAAAATACCACTCATATCCAGTGGGGCAGTAAATTGCACGGTGCAGATGCAGTGATCGTGGCGTGGATTCAAACAAAGGGGAGGGAGCCAGCATTTTTTTAACCATCTCCCTGTTCGAAAAATCTATTTAATAAATTGACCCCAGATTGGGGACGTAACAGGGATTAAACTGATGAGAAGAGAGAACTACAGAAAATACCATTTATATCGGGTGGGGCAGTAAATTGCACGGCACAGACGCAGTGACCGTGGATTGAAACAAAGGGGAGGGAGCCAGCGTTTTTTTAACCATCTCCCCGTTCGAAAAATCAATTCAATTCACCTTTCGGGGACCCTTGGTGTTGTACGTGGCTGGGTGGAGGAAGGAACCTTCAATGACATCAACGGGTATCAAACCTTGAACAAATGGGGAGTTTGCGGTTGGGCAAATGGACTGTTTGCGGTTGTTTGCGGTGCAATAAAAGGGGAGTTTGGTCTGTCAATGTCTGTGAAGCCTTACACTACCTGATCGAAACAACATCATACCTGATCATATACACACACTGGATGTTTTAAACCACGTTGTTCAAAAATAAAATTGGATTGTTAGGTGATTTATGCCCTTTATGGATTATAATCCAACTCTGCGTCAACTACATAATTTTCCATGGGAGTTTTGCCATGGATCCCCCTCCGGCATGCCACAGTCCAGGTGTTAGTCCCCTTGAAACAACTTTTCCATCACTACTGTGGATAGAAAGAGTCCCTGTGGGTTTTTAAAATTCGCCTGCCTATTGAAGTCTATGGCGGTTCGCCCGGTTCGCCCGTTCGCGAACATTTGCAGAAATTTGCGTTCGCTAACGGAAAATTTTATGTTCGCGACATCACTACTCTCCACATTGCAGCACTCCCATACATCTCCTCACTCATGTTTGTCTACCACCCTACCCGTGCTTGCCATTCAGCTAATGACTTACAACTAACATCAAGACGTCTCCTGAGCTGCACCATTTTTCTTAAATACTCTACCCCAACGATTAAGTTAATTACTAACATCCACAGTTTTAGGCAGTGGTGTTATTGTGAGTAGTGATGGACAAACATCTGCCGGAACGGTTTGCAAACGCGATCGCGCGAACGCAATCAAATGTTCGCGAACCGCAAGTTCGCTGCGGGTCCCATTCATTTTAATGGCAGGCAAAACCTTCAGCTCATATTTAAAGCCAAGAAATAATTACTAGAAGTGCACAAATAGTCCCACAACATGGACAGTGACATACCAGATGTATTATTCGAATTTGCGATCTCCATTCATTTTTTTTTTTTTCAATGCGAAATATCGGCAATATAATTTTTGCGTACGCACATGCGTAAATGCACTATACAGTATCCAAATTTACTATAAAAAAGTATATTGGTATATAACACCCCGCTTTAATCAGTTTTTTTTGGGGGGGGACTGGTATATCACACCAGTAGAAATTATTTGTTCTAATAACGCTTCTCCCTCTATATACCTGCAGTATCGCAGCAGAACCGCACACAACTGCCGCACAATACAAATGCACTATAATATACTTTCTAACATATAAAGTATATTATAACATTGTACAAGGAAGGCAATCCATTAGAATATACATAAAGATAATACGTAACCTTTAATAATGTTACTATGAGGGTACATTCACACGTCCGTAAGAGTTTTGTGGATCCGCAAAACACGGACAAAGGAAATGTGCATTCCACAATTTGCGGACCGCACATCGCCGGCACTATAATAGAAAATGCCTAATCTTGTCTGCAATTACGGACAAGAATAGGACAAGTTCTATTTTTTTGCGGAAATGCGGATCCGCAAATGCCAATGTGGATCCGCAAATGCGGATGCGGACAGCACTTTCCGGCCCCATTGAAAATGAAAAATTTGCAGAACGGATGCGGACCCATTTTGCGGACGTGTAAATAGAAAATATATCCCTCAAAATGAAAATAAATTAAATAATTTAATTAAGCAAAAAGCATAGATGTGGTAGGCAATAACAAGTGCTCAGCGGCACTAAATCTGGTGCTCGGCGGTACCAAATCAGAAACCATATGTCCTACCACAATCCGGGGGGTTCCAGTACACATCCATGAATCCCTGAGGGAAAAACAAAAAACATCTACCCCTGGGCTAGATGATGATGTGGTATTGAAGGACAGGGTGGTCAAAGAACTGTCCCTGATATTGCCCTACATGGGGGTGCTATTCTGGCCCTGATAGCCTAACCACAGACCACCCGCCCTGATAAGAGCGACCCCGTCCGGAACCTTACCCTATATAAAAATGGCAGTATCACAGCAGAACCGCACGCAACTGCTGCACAATACAAATGCACTATAATATACTTTCTATGTTAGAAAGTATATTATAAGTATATTATACCCCTCAGTAAGTCACACCTATCGATAGCACACCTATACTAGTCCTTAAAAGGACTTTTGTGAACCTATTAGCTAGCGTTTGGTGTCCCTAACAGTCTGTCCTTGCTCCACACAGCAACCTCTCCCTACACTGGCAAAACACTGAATGTAAAATGGCGGCCAGATCGGGTTTATTTATAAGGTAGGGGGTGTGTCCATGTGCTGAAACGTCTCAATTGGCTGTCCTGTACCACCTGATGGATGTTTCATGGCACAAAGTTCTTCACAATGTAAAAGAATATGGTGGGTGCGAATATCTCCATATGTTCGCATGTTCGGCGAATTGAAAACACGCAAAGTTCGCCGCAAAACGACCGCCGGGCCAACTCTAATTGTGAGTAGAGATGAGGGAAGCATTCAAAAATTGATTTGGCTGCTTCGCCAAATTTTACAATAAAAATAAATTTTGTGACAAATTACTTTGTGACAAGTTACTTCATCATGAAGTGCATTTATTTATAAGTTGTGGGTGCAATGATAGGGGACGGTGATTGTGCCTACGGCTCCCCGTCATTGTACCCCTCAGATGCCAGTAATAATACATTGTAAATTTTTTTTTTTTAATTATTAAATTATACTTACCTCATCCATTTGCTCGCGAAGAGCTGGCCGCCACCAACTTGATTGAAATCTTGCGAGGCCAGTGATGACTTCATAACACCATGATGACAGGATTTTGTGTGAAATGTTTAATCAAGATGGCGGTGGATGAGCTAAGTATGATTTTGTGGATTTTTTTTGACCGCCAGTCAGGGAAAATCAATAAACTGTACATTTCTGGATTGATCTTTAAGCTACCATATGCTTTTTAATACTAGGGCCATGAAGCCGTGAAACTCAGCAGATTTTAAATTTAAGCTGGTCTCAAATGGCAATGATTGTGTAGAAAGTAAAGTAATTGACTGCAGTGGTGGTTGTCACTCATTTGTCACTGCTTCCCGCAGGCAGTGACAACACAACTATGTCATGTGGCCTGGGCCATGTGACATAGTTGTGATTTCACTGGCCTGCAGGAAGCAGTGAGAAGGCCATGGTGCTACTGCCAGGACCACTGCCTTCTCAAACAGCTGAATGCCAGGGCCCCTTGGTGTCAACCCCAGCAGATTAGATGCTGATGACCAATCCAAAGGATAGATCATCAGTAAGAAAAAGGTAAAGCACTCGTTTAAGTCTTTTTTTTTTAATTAACATTTTGCATTATATAATGTTTTTTTTAAACTTTTTTATGATATTTTGCATTAATATAAAGTTGTGCAAAAACCAAGCAAACTCGCACTTAACATGGATGAGTTTGTCATAATTATCTGCTTTTAAAAAAAAGATGACTTGTGTATCATGGAATGAACCAAACCACCACAGGGTGTGGGGAGAGCGGTTGCATCATTACCAGTTGATTATTCATGATGGCAAATTAGCCTTTTTGCCTGGAGCTCTTTTTGCTTTTATATGATGTGACATTTTACTGCGAGAAAATGAAGCGACTGATGATGGGCAGAGATTGATATTTAAACTAGTTCTAGGGAAGCCCTATAGTCACTCTTCAAACCCTGTCTGAGCTGTACACCTATAGGTGTCTGACTTCATCAATCACCCATATGTTATCCCTTTAATATGTCACTGTCAAGAATTCATCTTGCTCCTCCAAGGGATTATCTTCTTAAAGAAATATAAAGTCTACGGCGTAAGTAATACATTTGACCTTCTGAGGTTTTTTTTCTTAAAAATACACGCTGGTTCCTCATCTACAATGAAAAAAGACTAGCCTGTAATAGTACTCAAAGTCCAAAGATATTGAGTGGCATAGCCCTTGACTGAACTACATAAAGAGAGCAAATGATTACCCACATTGTAAGCCACTAGTACTTCAGGTGATACTCATAAATACTGTTCATGTTATTATTGGTTTATTGAATTTTATGTCTATGTGTTTTTGTTATAGAGCTCAGGCTCTGATCTTACTAAGCTCTGATCTATTTTACAGTGCTTAGTAAGACTTCTTCCTGGTCTGGGAACAACTACTCAATGGGGTCCCATATCAATTACCCTTGTGCCACAGAGATATGAGGATGTACAATATTCTACACTGTATTGCATGGAAAATGTATCAATATTAGGTGCCATATCTCATACTATATTACCAAATTCCATAACATGTGCGATACAACATGTATGTCTACTCTATCCAGCAATATTTGGTGGGTCCTGTGTATGTCATGGCATTAAGTTATCAAGGTACGCACACTACCAAATTTCAATGTATTGCCACTATATTTACAATTCACATGATATGGATCCTGAGTATGATTCTGCGCCAGAGATAATTTATTTATTTTGTTATTTTATTTTATTTTTTTCAATTTACTTTTTTATTTTATTTTTTGGCCTGGAGGCAGCCGTGGTCCGTCTTTTTATATATTCATTTATTAAAAGTTAAAAAGGAGAGAGACAGTGTAAGGGAAAATGGCAATTTATGAATACGGTATCTTCATCTGCTTCATGAAATTTAGTTATCCATTTGATAAGGCTAAAAATTGAAAGGCCAAATGTACCTCTGCGTGGAAAGATTGCATAGACTTTAAACTTTCAAATGCAGCTAATTTTACAAAAAAAAAAAAAATATATATAATACACTAAAGGGAGGGACTAATTTGGACAATCCCTACTTCCTTTGAATATTAGCTGATCACAAAGAGTTTTTCTACTGGGCCTCCCTGTGGTCAGCAATTCACAGTGTCCAGTAAAAGTATCCGGGTGCACTGGTATTGGTAGCACTATGTTTTGGGGTTCTTTCTGGCAGTTACTGAGTGTTGTGGAACTCTGAGGGATACTTTGTAGCAAGCATTAGTATATTGCCATTCTCTGGCCGGACACTGTAAAAGATGGCATTGTCTAGCAGGCACTGTTAACGGGGGCACTCTAACACGCACTGTACAATCTAGCAATGTTGTACTCCTCAACAACAGAACTTTGTATGTCAATGCACATCTGGCTTAACCATTTCAGGACTGGACCATTTTCATTTCTTACTCCCTGTCTGTGTTTTGATTTTTCCATTTATAATACTGCGCACCAACTTGTTTTTTTTATGGGATGTTAAAGTTTCTAATGTCACTATTTAATATTGCAATATTGAGAAGCTGGAAAAAAAATCCAAATGGGGTGGGAAAAAAATAATAATAACTATTCTGCCACAGTTTTATAGATTTAGTTTTTACAGTATACCCTATACAGTAAAAGTCATGTGTTACCTTTATTCTCTGGCTCAGTACAAGTACAATGATACCATAGCTATATAATTATTTTATTTTCAATGCTATATTATGACTCCCAAAACCCCTTTATAGTTATGGCAATGTGGGGGATCATTTTATTAGGGCAATCTGTAGCTTTTATTGGTGCCATTCTGGCATGTGCATGACTTATTGATGAGGTTTTATTCCTTTTTTTGGGGGGAGAGATGAAGCGATGAAAAAAAAAGGCAAATTGGCCATTTTTTCCCCCGTTCATCATCCCTAGATAACTATAATAAACAATTATCAGATTGCTTCTGCAATTCATTTCAGGTTTGCTATGTTTTTATTGATCCCTGCCAGCTGCAGGGCTCCATAGGAACTACAGTTATAAAAGCCATGGTTCCTTCAGAGAGACCAGGGATTTCACAAACAATGGCTCCACCGATCGCTGCGCGGGGGAGCTGTTCAGGTTTTCTGCTATCAGATGATGTGGTCCCATGTGACCAGGGCATTTAAGGGGTTACGTTTCCTCACCTGGCATTATCACTGATCGCAAACATTAGCCCTAGCTTGCTTTTGTTAATAACAGCAGAAACCCGGTGGCTGTGGAACCCGCTATTCTTTCGAGCGGGCACCCTTTTTAAACGCCACACATCTGCCGTACATTCTAAAGGGGTTAATGTCTCTGCTACCCTTGTCAGTGATCTAGATCTACACTACAATGTGGGTCTGTATAATAATACAACATCCTTCCATTCCTTATTCACATGATCTGTCAAATGTGTTGAAGGAAAACCTGACAGTGACAGTAAACTCTCTATTCATATTTCAAATGTAGGAAGAAAAAGAAGGCAGTTTATTCAGAAATACCCTGCTCATTTGATGGGAACAAGTATCAAAAGAAGTTGATGTGGCGGGAACGTTTTATATCTGCTATGTGTGTGAAGGTCAGACTGGCAGAGAATATCTGCATCTGTTAGCTTTTTTACATTTATTTCCATAAACATTCAACTGTCTGCCAAATAGAAGAGACACGTCACTGGTTACTGTGCAACCTTTCCGACAGTCCTACTCTATATCTTTGATGTCACGGTAAACAGCCGTGACAAGGTTAGCCTTTCAAATTTGTAGAGTTAACTAATGATTATGCTTTTTGTTCTCACCTAAGAAAATGGTGACATTTCTTTTGAGCTGCTGAAATGTCACTGTGGGAACTGCTGGTTTATTGTGAAATGCAACTAAAATTTTAGCTTTGCTTTTGGGTGATTGTATATAAGTTATCAAACCCTATGCTGGAACTTATCAGTACAGTAAATAAAAACTGTTTGATTGCCACAAAACTCTACACTGGTATTTATTTAGCAGGTGTTTAGACATTTGGACATCTATGGAATAGTCATAGGATATGCCATAAATATCTGAGGGGTTCCAACTGTGGGACAACCTCTTACGTGCACCACCTCTCTGTTCTTGGTGGCCATTCTTGAGATAGGAGCAGTCCTAGAGGCAAAGCCCACACCTAATGGGCATTTATGGTTATAAATATCCATATAGGAATACCCTTTTAAACTATGAAGGAATCATACCACAATTTTGGGATAACTGTTCTTGACACCCTAATCTGTGATATTACTGTGTTATTCCTCATGAATATATAAAATTAGATTGACAACGTAGTGTTACCATTACTGCACGGTTGTCATCTGGTCAGATGTGGCAAATTAGGCTGCAGCTGCCTGGTATTTAACCAATGAAGACTGCACTGTACTGGTGGTCTGAATACTTAATGGCGGCACGGTATTGAAGGTACAATCAGGGTACGACCAAACAGTCAGGTTTCTACATGCAGTTTTGGAAGCCAAAACCAAGAGTGGATCATAAAAGTAGAGAAAGTATAGAGGACAGATAGGACTTCTCCTATTTTTTAATCCACTCCTGGTGTTGGCTTCCAAAACTGCATCAAGACACCTCACCATGTAGGCATACACTAAGACCCCTTTCACACGAGCTAGTTTTCCGCGTAGATGCGTTGCGGGAGGTGAACGCACAGCATCCGCACGGAATCCTGACCCATTCATTTCTATGGGGCTGTGCACACGAGCGGTTATTTTCACGCATCACTTGTGCGTTGCGTGAAAATCACAGCATGCTCCTCTTTGTGCGTTTTTCACGTAACGCAAGCCCCATAGAAATGAATGGGGTTGCGTGAAAATCGCAAGCATCCTCAAGCAAGTGCGGATGCGGTGCGATTTTTTACGCATGGTTGCTAGGAGACAATCGGGATGGAGACCCGATCATTATTATTTTCCCTTATAACATGGTTATAAGGGAAAATAATAGCATTCTGAATACAGAATGCTAAGTAAAACAGCGCTGAAGGGGTTAAAAAAATATAAAAAATCATTTAACTCACCTTAGTCCACTTGTTCGCTATGCCCGGCATCTCCTTCTGTCCCCTTTACTGAATAGGACCTGTGGTGAGCATTAAGTACAGTTACAGGACCTTTGATGACGTCACTCCGTTCATCACATGGTACGTCACATGATCTTTTACCACGGTGATGGATCATGTGATGACCGGAGTGACGTCATCAAAGGTCCTGGAATGAATGCTCACCACAGGTCCTGTTCAGCACAGAAGGAGACAGACGAGATGGCGGCAGCAAGTGGATTAAGGTGAGTTAATTTTTATTTTTATTTTTTTAACCCCTCCAGCGCTAGTTTACTATGCATTCTGTATTCAGAATGCTATTATTTTCCCTTATAACCATGTTATAAGGGAAAATTATTCAATCTACAGAACACCGATCCCAAGGCCGAACTTCTGTGAAGAAGTTTGGGTTTGGGTACCAAACACGCGCAATTTTTCTCACGCGAGTGCAAAACGCATTACAATGTTTTGCACTCGTGCGGAAAAATCGCGGGTGTTTCCGCAACGCACCCGCACATTTTCCCGCTGTGTGAAAGAGGCCTAAAAGTAGTTTAAGATTAGAAGCTGCCTATGAGTGACAGAGAGAAAAGCTGTGTGCTGAGAGTGCTGAAAAAACTGAGTTCTGCTGAGAACAGACACTCTCAGCACACAGCTTTTCTCTCTGTCACTGTTGTTTGTACTGAATAAAGCATTGCTTCTTGTGGACATTATATGGCACCTACAAAACAACCATATATATCTATATTTTTTTTTTTTGGGGGGGTTGCCTTTAATAAACGTGTCCTGCTGAATCAAAACCCACTTATGTCTACCATTTGATGCTACCTATCCACACAAAGAATACAAGTATTTACTGCTATAATACTGACATGTCAGGAGAGCTGACGAGACCTTTTTAAAGTAGGGATGCTACAATTAGACAGTCTGACAGCATGGCATATGTTGCGCTGGAATGGTGTCAGCCTTTCTGTTCAAATTTCACTAAAAAGTGTACTTTTAACTTAATAAACTAACCACACTTAAATCTAGAAATATTCATGTGACTGCAGATAACCCCAATATCTTATTCCTTTTCTTTGTTTCTTTAAGAGAGGTTAAGAAAGCTGATCTATGGAGAGATATTTGACGGTCTACAGCTATTTTGCCCCCTGTACCTGTTGATGATTTGAAAGAAGCAGTAACCTTACTCCTTCGCCGTGAATTCTGGAGGACACAGAAAGCAGAGATCCCCTGTGCAAGAACAGTGAATGGGTTACGTAGTTGATAGAGAAATTCCCCTGTGACCCATTTCATTCTTCCAGAAGCTGGGGATGATGCGACAATGCAAATTGGGTGTGTTTTGGAGACACCTATGGGTCCTGTCCTGTTACGTGGGCAATTACCATGCCAACGACAAAAGTTCAATGATATAGAAGTTGAACGGTCATTTATAAGACCTTTCACCCTGCCAAATGGGGGAGCGTGCAAAAAATCATTACACTGCGTGCAGAATTATTAGGCAAATGAGTATTTTGACCACATCATCCTCTTTATGCATGTTGTCTTACTCCAAGCTGTATAGGCTCGAAAGCCTACTACCAATTAAGCATATTAGGTGATGTGCATCTCTGTAATGAGAAGGGGTGTGGTCTAATGACATCAACACCCTATATTAGGTGTGCATAATTATTAGGCAACTTCCTTTCCTTTGGCAAAATGGGTCAAAAGAAGGACTTGACAGGCTCAGAAAAGTCAAAAATAGTGAGATATCTTGCAGAGGGATGCAGCACTCTTAAAATTGCAAAGCTTCTGAAGCGTGATCATCGAACAATCAAGCGTTTCATTCAAAATAGTCAACAGGGTCGCAAGAAGCGTGTGGAAAAACCAAGGCGCAAAATAACTGCCCATGAACTGAGAAAAGTCAAGCGTGCAGCTGCCAAGATGCCACTTGCCACCAGTTTGGCCATATTTCAGAGCTGCAACATCACTGGAGTGCCCAAAAGCACAAGGTGTGCAATACTCAGAGACATGGCCAAGGTAAGAAAGGCTGAAAGACGACCACCACTGAACAAGACACACAAGCTGAAACGTCAAGTCTGGGCCAAGAAATATCTCAAGACTGATTTTTCTAAGGTTTTATGGACTGATGAAATGAGAGTGAGTCTTAATGGGCCAGATGGATGGGCCCGTGGCTGGATTGGTAAAGGGCAGAGAGCTCCAGTCCGACTCAGACGCCAGCAAGGTGGAGGTGGAGTACTGGTTTGGGCTGGTATCATCAAAGATGAGCTTGTGGGGCCTTTTCGGGTTGAGGATGGAGTCAAGCTCAACTCTCAGTCCTACTGCCAGTTTCTGGAAGACACCTTCTTCAAGCAGTGGTACAGGAAGAAGTCTGCATCCTTCAAGAAAAACATGATTTTCATGCAGGACAATGCTCCATCACACGCGTCCAAGTACTCCACAGCGTGGCTGGCAAGAAAGGGTATAAAAGAAGAAAATCTAATGACATGGCCTCCTTGTTCACCTGATCTGAACCCCATTGAGAACCTGTGGTCCATCATCAAATGTGAGATTTACAAAGAGGGAAAACAGTACACCTCTCTGAACAGTGTCTGGGAGGCTGTGGTTGCTGCTGCACGCAATGTTGATGGTGAACAGATCAAAACACTGACAGAATCCATGGATGGCAGGCTTTTGAGTGTCCTTGCAAAGAAAGGTGGCTATATTGGTCACTGATTTGTTTTTGAATGTCAGAAATGTATATTTGTGAATGTTGAGATGTTATATCGGTTTCACTGGTAAAAATAAATAATTGAAATGGGTATATATTTGTTTTTTGTTAAGTTGCCTAATAATTATGCACAGTAATAGTCACCTGCACACACAGATATCCCCCTAAAATAGCTAAAACTAAAAACAAACTAAAAACTACTTCCAAAAATATTCAGCTTTGATATTAATGAGTTTTTTGGGTTCATTGAGAACATGGTTTTTGTTCAATAATAAAATTAATCCTCAAAAATACACCTTGCCTAATAATTCTGCACTCCCTGTATTACTATCATTCATTAACCCTTCAATTTGTATATTGTTGGCAGCATATTACAACTAGCAACGATTATCTCCACCAGTCTCACAGAAATGAATGGAGCGCCAGTGCTCTACACATATATAATCTTTCTGCTAATGCTTCACTCACCATGGAATGCTTTCCAAGGAAAAAAATTATAATTTTATTGTGTTTTACTGTGAAGATAGAGCAGCTTTTCCCTTAATGGCTACATGGATGATTTGTTTTATGGAAATCCAAATATAGTGAAGAGAGAAAACTTGTTGATAAATTTAGCCTGTATACCATACATCGCCTGGTACAATTTGTGCTATTATATTCCAGGGGAAATTATTTGGAAGGAAAGGCAGTTAGCTCCTTAGATTTGCATTATTGGGTCACGTAATCTGAAATGTTACACTCCAGCTATGATATTCTTCATGACGTTGACTGCATAGAGATGTGTTGTTCACTGACCAAAGGAACGTTGTGGAGAAGATAATTAAAACAAAATCTTTATTGAAACTTCTTTAAAAATAATGAGAACAGCGGGGAAGAACTCTACCTAATATAAGACCTTCCAATTGACAAACATCTATCCACACCAAGAGAACCCCGGCACCAGCTGGTCTGTTAGGAGCATCCAAAACTCAGCGTGTGATGTCGCTCATGTGTGGACACGAGTCAATTAGTAAACCACGTGAATGGGACCAACTAAAAAGTATGTTGGCCCACAGATACAACCACCAAATGATGTGGTACTGAGCAGTAACCAACTACTCCTGTACATTCACAACGAGTGTGTTCACAGTGGCATAAATAGCAAAAATGCAATAGTTCAAATACCCAGCCATGCCATTAAATAACTTGCCCTAAGTGTAACTTGTCCATTGATACTCATCTACCCACACTAAGCAGTTAATCATGTAGGAATCAATGCATATGCCCACTATGACGTGTGGTGAAGGTGCTGTCATTTACTGCCGTGTGAGCATGAATCAAGGGGAAATTTTGATAGGCAAACCTATGACACCTATTTGTCCTGGGTATGAGCAACCTGTTTGATAAACATCTGCCCACACTCATTAGAGGGCAGAAAGATACAGACTACTGCTGCGGTGTGAGCACGAATCAAGCAAGAAGGACCTGGCTGTTTGTGACACTAGTTTGTCCCCACTAGCAGCTCGATGCATTTCGCCACATTAGGCTCGTCAGAAGCAAGTTAAATGTGGGGATGGACAAACAACAAAAGAGCCGCCGGCCTCCCATACGGAGGCTGCGGCAACAGCGCTAGAATAGCCGTGCGCGGCCGCGAGGACGCGCAACTTATGGAGAGAAGGCCCCTCCCCTTAGCCGGATCAAGCCCCTGGAGCTGCCAATGGAAGGGCAAGGAGCGCGGCAAAACCGCAATTGAACCCCAACCCTCTTGCCCGCCCCCTCCTTGGAGCGATCACATGTGGAGTGTCAAAACAGTCTCCTATATTTTACAACCAAGGGACCAAACGGCGATATATGATTTCTATGTATAACAAAAGATTATCTTGTGGCAGCATAGCATCTAGATGACGGGACTTAATTTGATGCATACATTTGGTGCATGCATCTGCTGAATTAATGTTACATATTAGTGACTAATAGGTAAGCTGTAGATACCAATAGTACCAAATAAAGGTTATGAAGCAAATTGGTGGCATAAAAAATGCCATGGATGTTATGCTAGATGGCAAGAAGCCCTGAATATCATTCACATGGGGTAATAGTGTTCACCCACACAGATAAAATATGTCATAGACCCCAGTGTGTGGGGGCCCGCCCGGCGAATCAGGAAGGAAATTAAGGGCCCTTTATTTACAAAAAGAAAGGGGGCCACAAAATCCATATATTTCGTAGTGTGGAAATTGACAAGTACAGATGTCAGATGGAATCAGGGGGCCACATTAGAGAAAACACACAAAGGAGTTGTATTCATTGAGGCTCTGTGGTTGAACTGTGCGCAGTCTAAATATCCACTGATCCTCTTTCTGCAGCAGTCTCTTATCAAAGTCTCCTCCTCTGGGGGGACCTTCTAACCACCTCCACCCCCTGAAACTTAATCACATCCGCACTACCATTGTGACAGGTGAACACATGTCTTGCAATCTAGGTATCTGGACCCGAATGTCGTTAAGGTGTTCCCCAATTCTCCCACGGAATTCACAAAAGGTTTTCCCAACATATTGCTTACCACATGCGCACGTGGTCAAGTACACAACCCCCTTCGTTCTACAATTGATGAAGAATCTAATGGTGAAGGTTTTCTATGTGACGGTGCAGGTAAATTTATTACCCAACTGAATAACGCCACATGCCACACATCCTCCACATCAAAATGTCCCTTTCAGGTTGGTACTCAGCCATGTGGTAGTAGTAGGGGCTTGAGAAAAGCTGTGGACCAGACGATCTCTCCGGTTGCGGCCCCGACGATACGCAATAAGAGGTACATCACCAACCAGATGGCCTATGTCAGGGTCAGATTTTAAAATGCCCCAATAACGAGTGAGGAGCTCTCGTACAGTTTTATGTGCCTAATTATATGTGGCAATGATACGCATCTGTCCATTATCAGATGGACCCAGTTTCGGTGTTAACAAAATGTTACGATCCAAGGCCCAGGAATAAGCCTTGGCTAACACATATTGCGGATATCCTATATTTCTGAATCTCTCCTGTAGATCAATAGAGGCTGCCCGAAAATCGGACATCCTAGAACAACTCCGGTGTAACCTGAGGTATTGTGATTTTGGGATACCTTTCTTCAGGGGCACCGGATGGCAACTGTCCCATCTCAGGAGACTGGTGGCCGTCTCTATGCGGAATAGACGAGTGCCCACATTGCCATTCTGGTCCCTGAAGATGGTGAGATCCAAGAACGTGATTTGAGACTCCTGGATCTCAGATGTAAAGAACAATCCCAACATGTTTTTATTTAGGTCAGTGACAAAGTTATTGAACTCAGATGTACTTCCTGACCATAAAATCGAAACATCGTTGATATATCGTAACTAGGGATGAGCGAACTCGAACTGTATAGTTTGGGTTCGTACCGAATTTTGGGGTGTCCGTGACACGGACCCGAACATTTTCGTAAAAGTTCGGGTTCGGTGTTCGGCGCTTTCTTGGCGCTTTTTGAAAGGCTGCAAAGCAGCCAATCAACAAGTGTCATACTACTTGCCCCAAGAGGCCATCACAGCCATGTCTACTATTGGCATGGCTGTGATTGGCCAGTGCAGCATGTGACCCAGCCTCTATTTAAGCTGTAGTCACGTAGCGCCGCACGTCACTCTGCTATGATCAGTGTAGGGAGAGGTTGCAGCTGCTGTTAGGGCGAGATTAGACAGTGATTAACTCTGCAAAAACACTTAATTCAGTGATCGATCTACATCTGTGGATCATTGAACTGCTGCTATTTAATTGCTCACTGTTTTTAGGCTGCCCAGAGCATTTTTATGTCACTTTTTTCTTGGGTGATCGGCGGCCATTTTGTGTCTTGTGGTGCGCCAGCACAAGCTGCCACCAAGTCCATTTAACCATCAATAGTGTGGTTATTTTTTTGCTATATCCTACATCAGGGGCTTGGCTGTGCTTGCTATTTTATTGAGGGGTAAAATACAATTGGCCAAAATAGCAGTACCCTAAATCTGGTGTTTCAGCTATGGCTAGCCAATTGTAATACTGTCTGCTGTCTGCCAAAGCACAGTTTTTGTTCTGGGTTGAATACAATTCCCAACTTAGCAATCCCCTAAATAATTTTTTTCTGCTGTATCAGGCCAAGTTTAAATTGATCCATAAAAGGGTATATTAGATTGAAGGTGCGGATAGTGTCATCCTCAATAACTTCACACGCTACCGTGCATTTCCAAGTTTAATTCTGTCCGTAAACGTATACCTGTCACCCAGCGCCTAAATAATAGGCCTAAAATTTATATTCAGCTAAATCTGTGTTTATTGCTGAGGCTGGTCAATTCATTTAGTGTCCGCCAAGCACAGTTTTTGTTCTGGGTTGAATACAATTCCCAACTTAGCAATTCCCTAAATCAGTGGTTTCTGCTGTATCAGGCCAACTTTAAATCTATCCATAAAAGGGTATATTAGATTGAAGGTGCGGATAGGGTCATCCTCAATAACTGCACACGCTACCGTGCATCTCCAAGTCTAATTCTGTCCGTAAACGTATACCGGTCATCCAGCGCCTAAATACTAGGCCTACAATTTATATTCAGCTAAATCTGTTGATACTGCTGTGGCTGGTCAATCTATTTAGTGTCTGCCAAAGCACAGTTTTTGTTCTGGGTTGAAATACAATTCCCAACTTAGAGCAGAAACCACAAATTTAGGGAATTACTATCAGGCGAAGGTTAAATCTATCCATAAAAGGGTATATTAGATTGAAGGTGCGGATAGTGTCATCCTCAATAACTTCACACGCTACCGTGCATTTCCAAGTTTAAATAATTCTGTCCGTAAACGCATACCTGTCACCCAGCGCCTAATTAATAGGCCTAAAATTTATATTCAGCTAAATCTGTCGTTACTCTTGTGCCTGTATTAGTGTAATACGGTACGTACAGTAAGGAGCAGAAGTATTTGAACACCCAGCGTTTTTGCAAGTTCTCTGACTTAGAAATCATGGAGGGGTCTGAAATTCACATTGTAGGTGCATTCCCATTCTGAGAGACAGAATTTTAAAAGAAAATTCAGGAAATCACATTGCATGATTTTTAAAGAATTTATTTGTCTTGCACTGCTGAACATAAGTATTTGAACACCTGAGAAAATCAGTGTTAATATTTGGTACAGAAGACTTTGTTTACAATTACAGAGGTCAAACGTTTCCTGTAGTTCTTGACCAGGTTTGCACACACTGCAACAGGGATTTTGGCCCACTCCTCCACACAGATCTCCTCTAGATCTGTCAGATTTCGGGGCTGTCGCTGAGCAGCACAGAGTTTCAGCTCCCTCCAAAGATGTTCTATTGGATTTAGGTCTGGAGGCTGGCTAGGCCGCTCCAGAACCTTGATATGCTTCTTACAGAGTTACTCCTTGGTTATCCTGGCTATGTACTTCGGGTCGTTGTCATGTTGGAAGACCAAGCCACGACCCATCTTCAATGCTCTGACTGAGCGAAGGAGGTTGTTGCTCAAAATGTCACAATAAATGGCCCGATTCATCCTCTCCTTAATACAGTGCAATTGTCCTGTCCCCTTTGCAGGAAAAGCACCCCCAAAGCATGATTTTACCACCTCCATGCTTCACAGTAGGGATGGCGTTCTTGAGATGCAACTCATCCTTCTTTTTCCTCCAAACACGACGAGTGAAGTTTAGACCAAAAAGTTCTAGTTTTGTCTCATCTGACTACATGACTTTCTCCCATGCCTCCTCTGGATCATCCATATGGTCATTGTCAAACTTCAGACGGGCCTGGACATGTGATGACTTGAGCAAGGAGAACTTTCCATGCAATGCATGATTTCAAACCATGACGGCAAGTGTTCTACCGACAGTGAGCTTTGAAACTGTGGTCTCAGCTCTCTTCATGTCATTGACCAGCTCCTCCCTTGTAGTTCTGGGCTGATTCCTCACCTTTCTTATCATCAGTGATACCCCACGAGGTGAGATCTTGCATGGAGCCCTAATCTGAGGGAGACTGACAGTCGTCTTTAGCCTCTTCCATTTTCTAACAATTGCTCCAACAGTTGATCTATTTTCACCAAGCTGCTTGGCAATTGCCCCGTTGACCTTTCCAGCCTTGTGGAGATCCACAATTATGTCTCTGGTGTCTTTTCACAGCTCTTTGGTCTTGCCCATGGTAGTAGTTGGTGTCTGACTGACTGTGGGGTGGACAGGTGTCTTTAAAGAGCTCAGACAGGTGCTACTAAGTTAGATTAATGAGTGGAGTAGAGCTGTACTTTTTAAATGCACAGTAACAGGTCTTTTAAATGCCAGAATTCTTGCTGTTTCTCAGGTATTCAAATACTTATGTTCAGCAGTAGAAGACAAATAAATTCTTTAAAAATAATACAATGTGATTTCCTGAATTTTGTTTTTTTTTATTCTGTCTCTCAGAGTGGGAATGCACCTACAATGTGAATTTCAGACCCCTCCATGATTTCTAAGTGGGAGAACTTGCAAAATCGCAGGGTGTTCAAATACTTCTGTTCCTTACTGTAAATAGATAGCCAGATAGTGTTAGGTGCCTGTAAAAAAAGGCCTGAATTTGAATTCAATACATTGGGCCAAATAATTTTTTTCTTATTGTGGTGAACGGTAACAATGAGGAAAACATCTAGTAAGGGACGCGGACATGGTCTTGGTGGTGTTAGTGGACCCTCTGGTGCTGGGAGAGGACGTGGCCGTTCTGCCACAGCCACACGTCCTAGTGAACCAAATACCTCAGGTCCCAGTAGCCAGCAGAATTTACAGCAATATTTGGTGGGGCCCAATGGCGTTCTAAGGATGGTAAGGCCTGAGCAGGTACAGGCATTAGTCAATTGGGTGGCCGACAGTGGATCCAGCACGTTCACATTATCTCCCACCCAGTCTTCTGCAGAAAGCGCACAGATGGCGCATGAAAACCAAGCCCATTAGTCTGGCACATCACCCCCATGTATATCAGGGAAACTGTCTGAGCCTCAAGTTATGCAGCAGTCTCTTATGCTGTTTGAAGACTCTGCTGGCAGGGTTTCCCAAGGGCATCCACCTAGCCCTTCCCCAGGGGTGGAAGAGATAGAATGCACTAACGCACAACCACTTATGTTTCCTAATGATGAGGACATGGGAATACCATCTCAGCACGTCTCTGATGATGATGAAACACAGGTGCCAACTGCTGCGTCTTTCTGCAGTGTGCAGACTGAACAGGAGGTCAGGGAGGAAGACTGGGTGGAAAATTATGCAGGGGACGATGAGGTCCTAGACCCCACATGGAATGAAGGTCGTGCCACTGACTTTCAGAATTCGGAGGAAGAGGCAGTGGTGAGACTGAGCCAACAGCGTAGCAAAAGTGGGAGCAGTGGGCAAAAGTAGAACATCCGCCGCCAAGAGAGTCCGTCTGTTATTGGCCACCGCCATCTGGGACCCAGCACCCCAAAGGCAGCTTCAAGGAGTTCCCTGGCTTGGCAGTTCTTCAAACAATGTGCTGACGACAAGACCCGATTGGTTTGCACGCTGTGCCATCAGAGCCTGAAGCAAGGCATTAACGTTCTAAACTTTAGCACAACCTGCATGACCAGGCACCTGCATGCAAAGCATGAACTGCAGTTGAGTAAACACCTTAAAAACAAGGAACTCACTCAGGCTCCCCCTGCTACCTCTTCTGCTGCTGCCACCTCGGCCTCTTCCTCCGCCTCTGGAGGAACGTTGGCACCTGCCGCCCAGTAAACAGAATATGTACAACCAACACCACCACCACCTCCGTCACCAAGCATCTCAACCATGTCACACAGCAGCGTTCAGCTCTCCATCTCACAAACATTTGAGAGAAAGCGTAAATTCCCACCTAGCCTCCCTCGATCCCTGGCCCTGAATGCCAGCATTTCTAAACTACTGGCCTATGAAATGCTGTCATTCAGGCTGGTGGACACAGACAGCTTCAAACAGCTCATGTCGCTTGCTGTCCCACAGTATGTTGTTCCCAGCCGCCACTACTTCTCCAAGAGAGCCGTGCCTTCCCTGCACAACCAAGTATCCGATAAAATCAAGTGTGCACTGCGGAACGCCATCTGTGGCAAGGTCCACCTAAACACAGATACGTGGACCAGTAAGCACGGCCAGGGACGCTATATCTCCCTAACTGCACACTGGGTAAATGTAGTGGCGGCTGGGCCCCAGGCGAAGAGCTGTTTGGCGCACGTCCTTCCGCCGCCAAGGATCGCAGGGCAACATTCTTTGCCTCCTGTTGCCTCCTCCTCCCACTTGGCTTCCTCCTCCTCTTCTCCCACCTGATCATCCAGTAAGCCACACACCTTCACCACCAACTTCAGCACAGCCCCGGGTAAACGTCAGCAGGCCATTCTGAAACTCATATGTTTGGGGCACAGGGCCCACACCACACAGGAGTTGTGGCGGGGTATAGAACAACAGACAGACGAGTGGTTGCTGCCGGTGAGCCTCAAGCCCGGCCTGGTGGTGTGCGATAATGGGCGAAATCTCATTGCAGCTCTGGGACTAGCCGGTTTGACGCACATCCCTTGCCTGGCTCATGTGCTGAATTTGGTGGTGCAGAAGTTCATTCACAACTACCCCGACATGTCAGAGCTGCTGCATAAAGTGCGGCGTTCTCATCCTGCCGCTGCTCGCCTGTCTGCGCTACAGCGTAACTTCGGCCTTCCCGCTCACTGCCTCATATGCGACGTGCCCACCAGGTGGAACTCCACCTTGCACATGCTGGACAGACTGTGCGAGCAGCAGCAGGCCATAGTGGAGTTTCAGCTGCAGCACGCACGGGTCAGTCGCACTGCGGAACAGCACCACTTCACCACCAATGACTGGGCCACCATGCGAGACCTGTGTGCCCTGTTGCACTGTTTTGAGTACTCCACCAACATGGCCAGTGGCGATGACGCCGTTATCAGCGTTACAATACCACTTCTATGTCTCCTTGAGAAAACACTTAGGGCGATGATGGAAGAGGAGGTGGCCCAGGAGGAAGAGGAGGAGGAAGAGAGGTCATTTTTAGCACTTTCAGGCCAGTCTCTTCGAAGTGACTCAGAGGGAGGTTTTTTGCAACAGCAGAGGCCAGGTACAAATGTGGCCAGACAGGGCCCACTACTGGAGGACGAGGAGGACGAGGATGAGGTGGAGGTGAAGGAGGATGAGGATGAAGCATGTTCACAGCGGGGTGGCAACCAACGCAGCTCGGGCCCATCACTGGTGCGTGGCAGGGGGGAAACGCAGGACGATGACAATACGCCTCCCACAGAGGACAGCTTGTCCTTACCTCTGGGCAGCCTGGCACACATGAGCGACTACATGCTGCAGTGCCTGCGCAACAACAGCAGAGTTGCCCACATTTTAACGTGTGCGGACTACTGGGTTGCCACCCTGCTGGATCCCCGGTACAAAGACAATGTGCCCACCTTACTTCCTGCACTGGAGCGTGATAGGAAGATGCGCGAGTACAAGCGCACGTTGGTAGACGCGCTACTGAGAGCATTCCCAAATGTCACAGGGGAACAAGTGGAAGCCCAAGGCGAAGGCAGATGACGAACAAGAGGTCGCCAACGCAGCTGTGTCACGGCCAGCTCCTCTGAGGGCAGGGTTAGCATGGCAGAGATGTGGAAAAGTTTTGTCAACACGCCACAGCTAACTGCACCACCACCTGATACGGAACGTGTTAACAGGAGGCAACATTTCACTAACATGGTGGAACAGTAAGTGTGCACACCCCTCCACGTACTGACTGATGGTTCGACCCCATTCAACTTCTGGGTCTCCAAATTGTCCACGTGGCCAGAGCTAGCCTTTTATGCCTTGGAGGTGATGGCCTGCCCGGCGGCCAGCGTTTTGTCTGAACGTGTATTCAGCACGGCAGGGGGCGTCATTACAGACAAACGCAGCCGCCTGTCTACAGCCAATGTGGACAAGCTGACGTTCATAAAAATGAACCAGGCATGGATCCCACAGGACCTGTTTATCCCTTGTGCAGATTAGACATTAACTACCTCCCCTTAACAATATATTATTGTACTCCAGGGCACTTCCTCATTCAATCCTATTTTTATTTTCATTTTACCATTATATTGCGGGGCAACCCAAAGTTGAATGAACCTCTCCTCTGTCTGGGTGCCGGGGCCTAAAAATATCTGACAGTGGACTGTTCCAGTTTTGGCTGACATGAAGCCTGATTCTCTGCTATGACATGAAGACTGATTCTCTGCTGACATGAAGCCTGAATCTCTGCTATGGGATCTCTCTCCTCTGCCTGGGTGCCGGGGCCTAAATATCTGACAATGGACTGTTCCAGTTTTGTGTGACGTGAAGCCTGATTCTCTGCTATGACATGAAGACTGATTCTCTGCTGACATGAAGCCTGAATCTCTGTTATGGGACCTCTCTCCTCTGCCTGGGTGCCGGGGCCTAAATATCTGACAATGGACTGTTCCAGTGTTGGGTGACGCGAAGCATGATTATCTGCTATGACATGAAGACTGATTCTCTGCTGACATGAAGCCTGAATCTCTGTTATGGGACCTCTCTCCTCTGCCTGGGTGCCGGGGCCTAAATATATGACAATGAACTGTTCCAGTGTTGGGTGACATGAAGCATGATTCTCTGCTATGACATGAAGACTGACTTATTCTCTGCTGACATGAAGCCTGAATCTCTGTTATGGGACCTCTCTCCTCTGTCTGGGTGCCGGGGCCTAAATATCTGACAATGGACTGTTCCAGCGTTGGGTGACGTGAAGCATGATTCTCTGCTATGACATGAAGACTGACTGATTCTCTGCTGACATGAAGCCTGAATCTCTTTTATGGGACCTCTCTCCTCTGTCTGGGTGCCGGGGCCTAAATATCTGACAATGGACTGTTCCAGTGTTGGGTCACGTGAAGCCTGATTCTCTGCTATGACATGAAGACTGATTCTCTGCTGACATGAAGCCTGAATCTCTGTTATGGGACCTCTCTCCTCTGTCTGGGTGCCGGGGCCTAAATATCTGACAATGGACTGTTCCAGTGTTGGGTGACGTGAAGCATGATTCTCTGCTATGACATGAAGACTGATTCTCTGCTGACATGAAGCCAGATTCTCTGCTATGGGACCTCTCTCCAATTGATATTGGTTAATTTTTTTTTATTTTTTTTTATTCATTTCCCTATCCACATTTGTTTGCAGGGGATTTAACTACATTTTGCTGCCTTTTGCAGCCCTCTAGCCCTTTCCTGGGCTGTTTTACAGCCTTTTTAGTGCTGAAAAGTTCGGGTCCCCATTGACTTCAATGGGGTTCGGGTTCGGGACGAAGTTCGGGTCGGGTTCGGATCCCGAACCCGAACATTTCCGGGAAGTTCGGCCGAACTTCTCGATCCCGAACATCCAGGTGTTCGCTCAACTCTAGTCCTGAATATTCATGAGCTCCTGACTCTCCCCGCCTACCTGCTGCTGATTGACAGTTATTTTCCATATGAATCAGCAGCAGGTGGGCAGGGGAGTGGCTTTAGCTCAGAATAAAAAAAAAACACTGGACTCACTGACATCACGCTGGACTCAAATCAGCTCATTAGCATGCGGCATGTGGCATTTTTGTGTGTATATTATGAGGTAACTATCTGTCACACCAGTAAGTAAATACATCTAAGGTACTTTTTAGTAGTTAATGATTGTATATAATTAGTTAGATTATAATCAAATATCCACATGACAGGTTCCCTTTAAGAACGTGTAATGACAAGTAGAGTTTTAGAATAAGTACAGCAAATGTGAAATATAAAATTCTTATTGGAGATATTACAGTTTAACTAAGAGAAGTATATCACGTGCAGAAGCAAAATTATCCTACCAAAGCTAAACCATGAAAATGATTGCAACTTAAAATATGGGAAAGGTTTAAAGTTCCGTCAAGTCCTGTCAGATCTCACCGTTGTGCCACAATAAGTCTTGTCATTTTACAGCTTGCAGCTGTGTAAAACAATACTTTAGGTGAAGCAGGGTGGCATATGTAAGCAAACACAGCAAGACATTTTCTATGTAGACAGCCAAAGCATTTAAAGTGAAGTGATCTCCATATGTCCCGTCTACCAATGCCATTAACCCATCTGTGGTAGAAAAGTACTGATCTTAATATCTTCCTCTTTCCAAAGTAGATCACTGTTTAATAAATTACTATTATACAATCTGTCCTTGTGTTTTTAAGGACTATGCTAAAGGATTATAAAAAAAAGTATTAAATTTGATACTACTATTGTAGTATTTAATCTTAAAAAAGTATGCACACTTCTGCAAGGAACATTTTAGCTTTAGTGAATATATGGAAGCAACATGACTGAACAAATCTACGGTATTTGTACAAATTTATTTGTTCATCTGAACGAATTTACACTTGTGAAGGGGTGTCCCCACAGCTAAAGATGTTTCCTAAACCAGCAGATTAACATGGCTGCACATCTCGCGAGGCCATGATAATCTCCATCATGCAGCGTTACTACGAGTATCGGTGCATGCGCTGATGATCTGGCTTCAACAAATTTACCTTTGCCGCTAAACTAATTTTAGAGGCGTATGTACAATCCCTAGTTCCTTTTACTAGCCAGATCATTTGCGCATGTGCAATAATCACATGTGCAATATTATCATGGCCTCACAAATGTGAGATCCCTAGCAATCACAGATTTATTGACTAACCCAAGGTTATCAATGCTAAAAGATGGAAAATATCTTTAAGTCTATTTTAGGAAACAGTATGGAATGTTTAAGACTCATTTAGTAGATACAGAAATAATTCTACCAAAAAAAAATAAAATTTTTTTTTCCTTTTTTAATTTAATTTATTTTATTATAGTTTAATCCTGCCGTCCCCAATCTTACAGTATTATGCCCCAGGCAGCTGTGTCATTTTCTCTTCTTTGGTCTCATTATAGGCTGACACTGCTGGCTTTGTGTTTTTCCAAGCACTCTAAGTTTCTTATTGGCGGTTCAACAAATCCACTGATGATTCGGAACAGAAAAAAAACAAAACAATAACATCTCTACAAAATACTACTGCCCTTGGCGGCTCCTATTGCCCGATGAAAAATCTCTTACCATCTTCACACATTTTACAGGCCACCATCATGCAGATTTCTTGCCATCCCTTGGCAGCTTTATATATTTTACATTAAAGTTTTATTATTTAATCTGCAAGAAAGTACAAACCAATATTATTTCGCATATACAGCTGGTAAAACGTAACAAGAAATATTGCTTCTTACAAAGACCAGTGTTGTACCTCCAGCCTCTGCTAGAAATTATTTACAGGGAACGTTGACTGGAGTATGCATGTTTATTTTTTTATGATATATAGGATTTTAATATAAATGACAGCCTCTGTAAATGTGGCCAGTGCTATACCCTTAGTAAACAAGAACGTATTTACATTCAGTGAAGGTTATGAAAAATAGATTAATACTGTTGTATATAATGCATTTGAAAAAATAAAAAAAATTAAAATCTTTCATCCATTGCCTGGTTTCACTGAACATGTATGGCCAGCTTGAACAACTGTATCAGCTATTATGGAAGATGTGTATGTCTGTATCTGAGCAGATAATCATTTCCATGAAAGCTTCTAGCAGAGCAGTTGTGTGGACACAGCGTGCCCTGTACTGTGCTCTATGTACATAACCTGTGTAATGTCTTATCACTGAACTGTCACATCTTACACACACATATTTCTGTAAAGTGTGACTTTTGTAAATACATTGTAAATACAGCACATTAAATCTGTGCAATGTCTGCCCTGATGAGACCTTTGTAGCCAGGGCCGGCGCTTCCATAGAGGCAAGGGGGGCAATTGCCCCCGGGCCCCTGAGTCCTTAGGGGCCCCCAGCGCCGGCCCGCAATACTATTCTATAATTCTTTCTGACCTGGCGGCGCTGCTAAGTTTGCTAGCTGCGCATGGAGTCCCGGGCGGCGCGTGGTCCGGACTAATGCAGAGGAGGGGGCCCCCTGCCGCTCTGAGCCCCGCTCTGCCTGCCTCTTTAAGAGACTTGACAAACAGTGGCTGTAAGTTAGCGTGCCGTCGCTGCCGCACAGGCAGGCACGTCTTCGATTCTGTCTGCCGTTGCCACTGTTCCGCCCCCAGAGCAGAGAAGAAGGAGCGAGCAGCGCCAGCGGCAGCCAGCCACAGCCCACCAAACGGACTCTGCCAGGGAAGGCCCGCCGCCCACACACAGAGAAGACTCTTCTGATTCTGAGACTGTGACAGGAGGCAGCGAAGTTGAAGCTCCTAAGTACAACAGTTACTGGTAGGTAGGTTGGTTAATTAATTATAACAACTTAGTTACTGGATTCCATTCCCACCATCTGACCCGTCCCAGTAGTGCCAGGCCCAGTGTACTAGCCCCTCCTGGTTCTGTTTTTTGGACTAGAGAAATGTGCATTGGATTGGGGGGGAGGGGAGGGGAGAGTCATGATAGAGATGTCTGTGCATGTGCTGGCACTGCTGGAGAAATGTGCCATGGGGCCGCCCTGGTTCTGTTTGGACTGGGGAAATGTGCATGGGGGGGGGGGGGGACGACGACGAATGTCTCAGAGTCATGATAGAGATGTCTGTGTATGTGCTGGCACTGCTGGAGAAATGTGCCATGGGGCCGCCCTGGTTCTGTTTGGTTCTATGTCACATCTCTCTCATGACTCTGAGTCATTCGCCCCCCCCCCCATGCACATTTCTCCAGTCCAAACAGAACCAGGGCGGCCCCATGGCACATTTCTCCAGCAGTGCCAGCACATGCACAGACATCTCTCTCATGACTCTGAGACATTCGTCTGTCCCCCCCCCATGCACATTTCCCCAGTCCAAACAGAACCAGGGCGGCCCCATGGCATATTTCTCCAGCAGTGCCAGCACATGCACAGACATTTCAGACGAGAGATGTCTGTGCATGTGCTGGCACTGCTGGAGAAATGTGCCATGGGGCCGCAGCTGCCCTGGTTCTGTTTGGACTGGAGAAATGTGCATTGGGGGGGGGGGAGTCATGAGAGAGATGTCTGTGCATATGCTGGCACTGCTGGAGAAATGTGCCATGGGGCCGCCCTTGTTCTGGTTGTTGTTAACAATACGGGACGTTAAAGTCAGCATGTGTCATGTGGGGGAAGGGGGGCCCTTCTTGTTTTTCGCCCCAGGGCCCCATTTCACCTAGAACCGGCCCTGTTTGTAGCCATGCCCTCCCCCATGCACAGAAACAGCCAGTGAGTGGGCTGGCATAGTCAAGGGCATCGTGGCTCATAATGTGATAATGCACTGTGGGTGGTATAGCCAGGGAATCACTTGTCTATTTTCGGAAATCCCATAGAAATGAATAGATGCTTTTGGATGCCCTGTTCTCTAGATAAGTGTGGGTCCTAGAGGTGGGACCCACACCTATCTGAGATTGGTGGCATATAAACACAACCCCACAATATGAATAGGCTTTGATATTTTTTGGTTCACTGGCTTCACTTGAAAACATTGAGGCCACTCCAGCATTATTTTTTTCTGTCCCATTAAAGGGGTATTGTGGTTACCCTAAATATAACTTATGTTTTAGACTAATTAATCATCAATAATTACCTAATATAATGTAAATTTCACATATTTGCCATTCAGTAGTTATAAAAGTAGTTTTCTTCCTCTGCTACCCACTGTTTACTCATAAATTGCCATGGCATCGACCTGTAGTACTGAGTCTTTGATAGGTCGAGCATGCTCAGTGTGTTACTATAAATTCTCTAGCTAAATGTCTTGTGAAACAAAGGGCGTGTTAGTGTGCTGGCGATTACTGAGTAGAGGGGGTGTGACCGGACTGTATATCAGGCTGCCAATCAGTAAAAATTGTGACATAGCAAGGGGTTTTGTTCGGGAAGGCAGGTATTTTCCTCCCAACATGGGCGGCTGGGCTGATTTCCAGCCAGGTGAGATCAAATACCGGACCGGAGTTTAAGTGCCTGTCCCAGTTTTGGCAGCACCTGGCTGTCCTTTAAATAGGCAGCTGGGCTCAGTACCTGAGTCTCTTTTTTGGGATCTAAAGCATGGTGCTGTGCTGGAAGGCTGAGAGCCGCATGAGGGCTGCACGCTGGGAAACAGGCCCCCTAAAGCCTGCTTTGAACTGCCGGGGATAAAACAGCTAGAAAGGTGACGTGACTGTTCTATGGACTTTTCATTGTGTGAATTAACACAATGACTGTAATCACCAAGTCGTTTTTCTTTTGCCATTTGTGTGAATAAACACTGACAGTTTGAATTACAAACTTGTTTTGCCTCTGTAGTGCGTCCGCTTACCCTGCCTACCAGAGCAAATCCTCACAACATCAACACTTACAGTAGGAGAGCTAGGGATTGTGGGTATTGTAGTTTTGTGAGGGAAGATCAGGCGCCATGATACTCTCAGTGTGTTGCAGGCTCACAAAGGAGCTAGACAAATGGATTTCAAGGTAAATTGAAACTCTGGTTATATGTGTAGGTATGGGTTCTGGTTGGGTTACAGCTTGCAGCTGTAATGCAGTTTTTCAAAAATTAAGTTTCTTTACCGGATTACTCCTTTAAATGTTAGAAAATGCATAAACACTCGCCTAAACTTTCCTCTTACTCCCAGTGGACAAAAACAATATTGTTTTTACTCAGAGACTAGAAAACTCAAACAGATCTAGTCTTGCTTGAAATAGGTTGTCCACCTTTTATTAAGGTGATAGCTAGGCATGAGCGGACCCGTGGATGTTCGGGTTCGCCGGGTTCGGCCAGACTTCGGGTCAAAGTTCAGGTTCGGGACTTGAGCTTCATCCAAACTCGAACTCAAACCCAAACCCCATTAAAGTCAATGGGGACCTGAACTTTGGTGCACTAAAATGGCTGTAAAATAGTCATAGTAAGGGCTAGAGGGCTGCAACGGGAAGCAAAATGGGGGTAAGAGCAGGACAGTTGCCCTGCAAACAAACGTGGATAGGGAAATAACTTAAAATTATTGTTGATCGAGCACCAAAGTGCTCTGGTGCTCGAGTAGAACACTTTGGGTGCTCTACAGAACACCAGAGCACTAGTGTTGAGTGCAAATATTCAAATAGCAAATTTTAATCGCGAATATCGCCACTTCGAGAATTCGTAAATATTTACAATTTAGCGCTATAAATTAATAAAATCAATTTTTTCTTTTTTTTAGCACATTACACATCAGGTGATCATCCCATCCTTCTTCTAGCTTGTGGGCCAATAAGAAGGCTTTGTCACAGCTTAGCAACATCCCTAGCAACCAATAGAAAATTTGCCTACCCCTTACTATTGCCGAAAATTTGTGGAGCACTCCATCTGCATATAAAGCTATTCTAATGTTCTGCCATGCCAGCCATTTTCTCCAGTCTCAGGAAACTTATACCAGCTTGAAAAATGTAGCATAAGTGACCCACGCCTGTATTTTGCGCGCATTACGTGAATATTACATTGCCGATTTTCACAATCAACAATATAATCTCAAATTCTTGAATTCGAGAATATATGACGAATATTCTACAAAATATTTGTGAAATATCGTGAATTTGAATATTGCCCCTGCAGCTCATCACTACAGAGCACAATGGAAGTCAATAGGAGAACCAGAGCATTAAACCAGGCACCCCCTGCTCTCAAGAGGGGAGGGTGTCTGGTTCACAGGAAAAGGTCAGAAATTTATGGAAACACCACTGAAATGGTTCGAGAACAGCATGGGGAGGATGTCTGGAGGCATCTTGGACTCCCAGGAAGCTGCTGGGAACGATGTTGTCCGAGTAGTACGCCACTTTTACAGACTGACAATAATACGCACAAAACCAAAGATAAAATCGATTTTAGAGGAAAAATTGTTAGGAAACATTATTTCCTGTATATTTACTTGCATATAAAGTGCAAGTGCTGCCAAAAATTACAAGGAAGGGGCACTCCGATACAACCTGTATATCACATAAAGGAGGGCCTTATTCACATTATGGTACAATTGTTCAGCTAGTGGGGCTCCTACACTCATAAAGCCAATGCACTAAGTGAAAGGGCTGCCAAAAATTACAATCAACCGGAACTCCAATCCACCCTTTATTACACATAAATGAGGGCATCATACACACCCTTAAAAAATTATGATTGATGACCCACTGGTGACCATCAAAAACATTAGGAGCAAGGGCCTGCTGGTGACCCTCTAAAACATTAGGGGTGAGGGCCTGCTTCTGAACCTACCATCTAAAACATAAGGGGTGAGGGTCTGCTGCTGAGCTGACCATCTAAAACCTTAGGGGTGAGGGTCTGCAGCTGAGCTGACCCTCTAAAACATTAGGAGCGAGGGCAGTCTAATAAGCATGTTGATATGATGGATGAGGAGGATGAGAAAGGGAAGATTCAACCATATACCCTTTTTTTGTGGTGGAAGGGGTGTATGGGAATGCACTGTTTTCAATACTAGTGATGAGCGGGAGGTGCCATATTCTATTTTGCGATATTTCGCAAATTCGATTGAATATTCGTCTTATATTCGTCAAAATCGAATATTTGTCATTATTCTATTTATCGCGAATAATATGCAATTTAATTATTCGCGTATTGCAAATTTTCTTTTAACTGTATAAGGAAACTTTCCTATGGCTAGGCTAATATGTGTATGTTACAAATATTCTCTATATTGCTATAACTTTGTTTTTTTTTGAATATTCGTAATATTCTAAAAAACAAAGTTATAGCAATATAGAGAATATTCGTAAAATACACATATACACTGTACTTTAGCTAATATAGAGCTATAATCTTTATTTTTTTTGTCATTTTTTTTGCCTCTTCTGAACTTCAGTTTTGGAAAAAATTTACACTATAAAAAAAAAATACTATAGCACTATATTAGTTAAATTACAGTCTATATGTTTATTTTACGAATATTCACTATATTGCTATAACTTCGTCTTTTAGAATATTACAAATATTCTAAAAGACGAAGTTATAGCAATATAGCGAATATATTCGTTATTTAGAATATTTGTCTTTTTTTTTTCCAATGTGTACTGTTATTCCACCTTGGCATACTGCTCCCCGACAAGCGTCCCCGTCACCATGGGAATGCCTATGGGTTAGAATATACAATCGGATCTGAGTTTTCACGATCTCAGGGAAAACTCAGATCCGATGGTATTTTCAAACCCACAGGCGTTCCCATGGTGACGGGGACGCTTGTTTGGGTGGAGTATGCGAACAACTGTACAGATAGGAAAAATGTATGCAAAAATTCTAAATAACGAATATATTTACTATATTGCTATATATTTGTTTTTTAGAATATTGGTCATTTTATTTTCCATGACTTATTGACCCACAAGAAAGAAGCAGGGAGGAATCATGTTTTCAGATGTAAAAAAAGATGAATATTCAATATAACGAATATATGGCACTATATTCGTAATATTCGCGAATTTACAAAGTTGCGATATTCGCAATTAATATTCGCTATTCTAATATTCGAGCTCAACACTATTCAATACACCATAAAAGCCACATTTAAAGTGCCTTTATGTTCAGCCGCTTTCCTCTGGTGGAGTAGAGAAGTCAGAGGAAATTCAGGCCTTGTTCATTTTGATAAGAGTCAACCTGTCACCATTTTCAGTTGACAGGCGGATGCGCTTATCAGTTATTATGCCCCCAGCAGCATTAAATACCAGCTATGACAAAACGCTGGTGGCAGGGCAGGCCAGCACCTCCAAGCCGTAGAGCGCCAGTTCGTGCCACGTGTCCAGTTTGGACACCCAATAATTGTAAGGCACAAAGGGATCACTGAGGACGCTGACACGGTCTGCTACATAATCCTTCACCATCTTCCAAAACGTTTCCGTCCTTGTGATATTAGACTGCGCATCAGGGTGAGGATGCTGGCTTGGTGTCATGAAACTGTCCACGGCCTTGGAGAATGTTACCTTGCCTCTATTGGAACTGCTGTGCGTTCCCCTCGTCTCCTCTCCTCGGTTGCCCAAGGAACTACGGACTCTGCCGCCAGAGTTATCAGCTGGAAATTTTTGGAGCAATTTTTCCACAAGGACCTTCTGGTATTGCACCATTTTGCTAGTCCTCTCCACCACAGGAATGAGAGATGAGAAGTTCTCTTTGTAGCGTGGGTCAAGAAGGGTGAACAACCAGTAATCGGTGTTGGCCAAAATGCGTATAACTCGAGGGTCACGGGAAAGGCAGCATAACATAAAGTCAGCCATGTGTGCCAGAATAGCAACAGACAAGACTTCGCTGTCCTCATCAGGAGGATCACTCTAAATCTCCTCCTCCTCTTCCTCCTCTTCGGCCCATCCAAGCTGAACAGATGGAATAAACCTGCTATTGGTACTACCCTCTGTAGCGGAGGCAACCGTCTCCTGCTCCTCCTCCTCATCATCATCCAATTTGTGCTAAGAAGATGAACTGAGGGTGGTCTGGCTATCACCCTGTATACTGTCTTCCCCCATTTCCACCTCTTCCACATGCAAAGCATCCGCCTTCATTGTGAGCAGCGAGCGTTTTAGTAGACACAGAAGTGGGATGGTTACACTGATAATAGCAGAACCGCTGCTCACCATCGGTGTTGACTTCTTAAAGTTGCGTCATAGGTCAGACATCAATGCCCACTTGTCACTTGTGAATAGCGGAAGTTGACTGGAAAGGTGACTACCATGTTGCAGCTGGTATTCCACAACTGCCCTCTGCTGCTCCCAAAGCCTGGCCAACATGTGGAACGTGGAGTTCCAGCGCGTGCTCACGTCGCGCAACAGTCGGTGAACTGGCAATTGCAAGCGCTGCTGCAGCGTTGACAGATCAGTGGCAGCTGTAGATGACTTTCAGAAATGGGAACACACGCGGCGCACCTACACCAGTAGCTCAGACAAATTGGGGTAGGTTTGGAGAAACCGCTGAACCACTAAGTTGAACACGTGGGATAAGCATGGTATGTGTGTAAGCTTGCCGAGCTCCAAAGCCGCCAGCAAGTTACGGCCATTATCAGATGCAACCATGCCTGATTGTAGGTTGAGTGGCGAGAGCCACAGCTCATTCTGGTCCCTTATACCATGCCACAGCTCTGCGGCGGTGTGCTGTTTGTCACCTAAGCAAATTAGCTTAAGCACGGCCTGTTGCCGCTTCCCCACTGCAGTGCTACTCTGCTTCCAGCTACTGACTGATGGCTGACTGCCGCTGCAAGATGAGAATTCAGAGGTGAAGGTGGAGGAGGAGAAGGGGGGGTTGCAGCCACTAATATTGGTGGTGGCGGAAATCCTGATGGAAGTAGGGCCTGCAATCCTTGTCATCAGTAGCACCTGTGCCATCCCAGGGTACGACTCGCTCCCGGCCTCCACAATGTTCACCCAGTGTGCCGTCATGCAAAATGTAGCCTCTCTGGCCACAAGCACTTGTCCATGTGTCAGTCATTAAGTGGACCTTCCCAATAACTGCATTAGTCAGGGAATGGGTGATGTAACGGGACAACAGGAAAAATAGTGGTGGCTGGGGACTGAGTAACGAGGGAGACCGCCGCAATCAGGCTGCGGAAAGCCTCAGTGTCCACAAGCCTAAATGGCAACATTTCCAGGGTCAGCAATTTGGAAAGGTGCACATTTAGTGCGAATGCTTGTGGGAGGGTGGCTGGATATTTGAGCTTTCGTTCAAAGGCCTGGGGTATGGACATCTGTACGCTGCGCTGGGACACAGAAGTTGATGTGATAGCTGATGGTGCTTGCAAAGGTCCAGGTGCAAGGTGGGAGGCAGCTGGTCCCGCATCTTGGACAGGGGATTGGCCAGCTTGTAACACAGGGGAATAGGAGGCACTGGTGTGACCCGCAGATACTGATTGTGGACCCAGGCATTCGGCCCACCTATAAGGGTGCTTTGATGCCATGTGGCGAATCATTTGCAGACCTGTTTGGTGTGGCCCTCCCATTTGCCACCCTAATGCCTCTTTAAGCCTGTTGGAGTGCTGTGGATCCCTCCCCCTCTGTACTGCTTTCCTTGCCCGGCTTGCCACCTTCCCAGTTTAGGTTAGTGATAAAATCGTCAACCACCTCCTCTTCCTCACTCTGGTCATCCTCCTGACTTGTTTACCTAACAAGAACCTCACTTATTGACAACTGTGTCTTATCCTCATCATCAACCTCTTGAGACACTAATTGCCATTGACTTATTGGCAACTGTGTCTCATCGTCATTATCCACCTCGTGAAACACTAATTGCCTTTCCCCACCGTCATCTTCTTGTGACTGTGGATGCTCAAGAGTTTGGGAATCAGTGCACAAGATCTCCTCATGTCCATCTTCAAGCGGGCTTGGCGAGAGGCGCAAATCAAGGAAGGGTAATGAATAGGGCTCATTAGAAGATCCGAGTGTGGGATCACTTGTTTGCCAAGACTCTCAATGGTGGGAGGAAGGAGGATCAGGGTGAGGATTCTGTTGACCAGACTCTTGGTTACTGAGACTAGACTTTGTGAAAGACAGGGTGGTGCTTAACCGACTGGAAGCATTATCTGCTGCAATCCAACCGACCAGCCGGTCACACTAGTGTGACTTCGAGAGTTGTGTCCTGCGCCGCCCTTCAAACCGGGACATGAAGCTAGGTATTGTGGATGAGTATTTCTTGTGCTCTGGCAGCAGGCACAGTTTCACCGCGCCCAAGTCCATGGCCTCTGCGTGCACCATCAGCAGCACAACCACTTCCCCCATCCTTACTGCTCGCCTTGAGCATATTAAATGGTATATATGCTTGCAAGTATGTCACGCGTACAATAGCACAGGTTTTGTATGTGTATGCGCAAATAAATTACACTGAATGTCACAGATATTTAGGATGCACAAACGTTATACAGGAGATGCAGCGCAGGTAACATCGCTGTCACCAGTGGCAAAAAAATTACACTGAATGTCACAGATATTTAGAATGCGCAAACATTATACAGGAGATGTAGCACACGTAATATCGCTGTGACCAGCGACTAAGAAAAATGTACACTGAATGTCACAGATATTTAGGATACACAAACATTATACAGGAGATGTAGCGCAGGTAATGTCGCTGTCACCAGCGGCGTAAAAATTACAGTGAATGTCACAGATATTTAAGATGTGCAAATGCTATACAGGAGATGTAGCGCAGGTGATGTCACTGTCACCAGCGGCAAAAAAATAAATTATACTGAATGTCACAGATATTTAGGATGCGCAAATGTTATTGTAATGGTCGCATACACACACACACACAGGGGGAAAGGAAGTGACCACTGCGCTCCACCCTTACCCCTGGCCCTGCCTACTTGCCTCGCGAGTCCTAATGACAGGGGACAACTGGACGGCAATACCTAGCTTGGAATAAGTGCAGGGATGACAGACAGACAAACAACAGAACGTGAACGGACCGACTCAATACCAGGAAAGCTACAAAGTACAAATGGAGCAAGCAGAGAATTGTCAGGAGAAGCCGGGGTCATAAATACCAGGAGAGTCGTGAAGTACCAAAGGAGTCAGCAGAGGATCGTCAGGAGGAGGCCGGGGTCAGAATACCAGGAGAGCAGCAAAGTACACAAGGAGCAGGCAGAAGATCGTCAGGAATTCAGCAGGAGGTAAGTACGCCAGGAAGACAAAGTCACAGGTGGAACCTAAATTAACAGGCAACCTGTGGCCAGCAGGCTGCCTGTATTTATAGTGGGGAGTGAGGGTCATGTGACGTGGCCAGCGTCACATGACCGACAGACCAACCAGTCGAGCACCGAGTGATCAGCTCGGCGCTCAAGGCAGACTTAGGAGCAGGGGGCCTCCCAGCTAGCAAAGCCACCCTGGGAACGAGGTCAAACACAGATCCTCGCTCCAGAAGCTAAGCAGCAGGTCTGCGGCTAATGGGAGACCGAGTGCACCTTCGGAACCCCGTTACAGTTATACAGGAGATGTAGTGCAAGTAATGTCGCTGTCACCAGCGGCGAAAAAATTACACTGAATGTCACAGATATTTAGGATGCGCAAACATTATACAGGAGATGTAGCGCAGGTAATGTCGCTGTCAGCAGCGGCCAAACATTTGTGCTGAAAGTCATCACACGCAATTTATGCCAGGTTGCACTAATAATATATATTGCAGCCAGGACTTTTGGGTCTCTAACACCTTTCAACGCTAAACTCTGCCTAAATAATAAAAATATATATACAGTTGCAAGAAAAAGTATGTGAACCCTTTGGAATGATATGGATTTCTGCACAAATTGGTCATAAAATGTGATCTGATCTTAATCTAAGTCACAACAATAGACAATCACAGTCTGCTTAAACTAATAACACACAAATAATTAAATGTTGCCATGTTTTTATTGAACACACCATGTAAACATTCACAGTGCAGGTGGAAAAAGTATGTGAACCCTTGGATTTAATAACTGGTTGAACCTCCTTTGGCAGCAATAACTTCAACCAAACATTTCCTGTAGTTGCAGATTAGACGTGCACAACGATCAGGAGTAATTCTTGACCATTCCTCTTTACAGAACTGTTTCAGTTCAGCAATATTCTTGGGACGTCTGGTGTAAATTGCTTTCTTGAGGTCATGCCACAGCATCTCAATTGGGTTGAGGTCAGGACTCTGACTGGGCCACTCCAGAAGGCGTATTTTCTTCTGTTTAAGCCATTCTGTTGTTTATTTACTTCTATGCTTTGGGCCGTTGTCCTGTTGCAATACCCATCTTCTGTTGAGCTTCAGCTGGTGGTCAGATGGCCTTAAGTTCTCCTGCAAAATGTCTTGATAAACTTGGGAATTCATTTTTCCTTTGATGATAGCAATCCGTCCAGGCCCTGACGCAGCAAAGTAGCCCCAAACCATGATGCCCCCACCACCATACTTCACAGTTTGGATGAGGTTTTGATGTTGGTGTGCTGTGCCTCTTTTTCTACACACATAGTGTTGTGTGTTTCTTCCAAACAACTCAACTTTTGTTTCATCTGTCCACAGAATATTTTGCCAGTACTGCTGTGGAACATCCAGGTGCTCTTGTGCAAACTGTAAACGTGCAGCAATGTTTTTTTTGGACAGCAGTGGCTTCCTCTGTGGTATCCTCCCATGAAATCCATTCTTGTTTACTGTTTTACGTATCGTAGATTCGCTTTCAGTGATGTTAGCATATGTCAAAGACTTTTGTAAGTATTTAGCTGACACTCTAGGATTCTTCTTCACCTCATTGAGCAGTCTGAGCTGTGCTCTTGCAGTCATCTTTACAGGGCGGACACTCCTAGGGAGAGTAGCAGCAGTGCTGAACTTTCTCCATTTATAGACAATTTTCTTACCGTGGACTGATGAACCGCAAGGCTTTTGGAGATACTTTTATAACCCTTTCCAGCATAATGCAAGTCAACAATTCTTAATCGTAGGTCTTCTGAGAGCTCTTTTGTGTGAGGCATCATTCACATCAGGCAATGTTTCTTGTGAAAAGCAAACCCAGAACTGGTGTGTGTTTTTTATAGGGCAGGGCAGCTGTAACCAACACCTCCAATCTCATCTCATTTATTGGACTCCAGTTGGCTGACACCTCACTCCAATTAGCTCTTGCAGATGTCATTAGTCTAGGAGTTCACATACTTTTTCCACCTGCACTGTGAATGTTTACATGGTGTGTTTAATAAAAACATGGTAACATTTAATTCTTTGTGTGTTATTAGTTTAAGCAGACTGTGATTGTCTATTGTTGTGACTTAGATGAAGATCAGATCACATTTTATGACCAATTTGTGCAGAAATCCATATCATTCCAAAGGTTCACATACTTTTTCTTGCAACTGTATTCCTGTCCCTAGACTATCTGTCCCTTCTGCTGCAGCTCGCCCTGACTAAGACTGAGCCAAACCACGTGTCATCGGGTGCTATATAGCACCCGAGACGCGTTCCGGCAAGCCAATTACTGTAATGCCAGTAACCAACATGGCTACGGCATTACAGTGAGTGCTCAGTACTTCCCCGCACGTTTACTGGCTGCATAGAAGCCAACAAACGTGCGGGGAGGAGACTCGAGCATGCTCGCCCAACACTACTTAAAATAACATAGAATAGAAAAAAAATATTTAAGATTATCTTGAACTAGGAGGCGGAGGTCAAAGTAAAGTAGGAGGTTGATTTTGCGGTGGACGTGGCGATGGAGGAGGAGGAGGTAGCAAACACTGTTTTCTTTTTTCTTTTTTTATATATATATATATATTTGGGAAGACCCTAAAACATTGGGAAATAGAAAATAGAATGCAAAGAGAAAGTGCGCTGTAGTATAACAATGGCTGGGTAAGGTCGGTATACATGTCTACTCAGCACAAGATACAGACCTGTGGGATCTATGCCTGGTTCATTTTAATGTACGTAAGCTTGTCCACGTTGACTGTGGACAGGTGGCTGCATTTTCCTGTGATTACCCCCCCCACACACGTTTGGACAATACACTGGCCGCAGGGCAGGTCAGCTTCTCCAAGGCATAAAGGGCAAGCTCAGGCCATGTGCCCAATTTGGAGACCCAAAAGTTGAATGGGGCAGACCCATCAGTCAGTACGTGTAGGCGTGTGCTCATGTACTGTTTCACCATGTTGCTGAAATGCTGCCTCCTGCTAAGATGTTATTTATCAGCTGGTGGTGCTGGTTGTTGTGGCGTGCTGACAAAGCTTTTCCACATTTCGGCCATGCTAACCCTCCCTTCTGAGTTGCTGGCAGTGCCCCAGCTACGCTGGCAACTTCTTCCTCCTCCTCCTCCTCCTCTGCCTTCACCTTGTGCTTCCACTGAGCTCCCGCTGTCAGGTGTGAATTCCATCAGCAGCGTGTCTACCAGCGTGTGCTTGTACTCGCACATCTTCTGATCACGCTCGAGTTAAGGAATTAAGGACAGCAGGTTGTCCTTGTAGCGGGGATCCAGCAGAGTGGCCACCCAGTAATCAGCACCAGTTAGTATGTGGGCAACTCGGCAGTCGTTGTGCAGGCACTGCAGTAAATAGTCGCTAATGTGTGCCAGGCTGCCAGAGGCAACGACAAGCTGCCCTCTGTCGGAGGTGTATTGTCTGTGTCCTCTGTATCCCCAGCCACACTCAGAAGCTGCTATGGGTGCCACCCTGCTGTGAACACGGTTCCTCCTCCTCATCATCCTCCTCCTCCTCATCCTGCAGAACTATGCCCTGCCTGGACAGTTGTGTACCTGGCCTCTGTTGGTGCAGGAACCAATGCTCTGAACCACTGGTGAATGAATGGCCTGATAACCATGGAAATGATTACTCTTACTCCTCAACTTTCTCCTGTGCAACATCTACTTCCATCATCGCCCAAAGTGTTTTTTCAAGAAAACATAGAAGTGGGATAGAGGACTGCGTTATCGGCACTGACCATGTTGATGAAGTACTCGAAACAGTGCAACATGGAACACACATCCCGCATGGAGGCCTACTCGTTGGTGGTGAAGTGGTGCTGTTCTACAAAGTGACTCACCCATGCGTGCTGCAGCTGAAACTCTACTATCGCCTGCTACTGCTTGCACAGTCTCTCCAGCATGTGCAAGGTGGAGTTCCACCTTGAGGGTTCGTCGCATAAGAGGCAGTGAGCGGGAAGGTCGAAGTTACGCTGCAGCCTAGTCAAGCGAGCAGCAGCAGGGTGAGAACGCCGAAAGCGAGCACTGACAGCCCACACATTTTGCAGCAGCTCTGACATATCGGGGTAATTTTTCAGGAACCTCTGCACCACCAAATTCAGCATATGAGCCAGACAAGGGAAGTGCTTCAAACTGGCTAGCCCCAAACTTGGTACAAGATTTTGCCTGTTATCGCACACCACCAGACCAGGCTTGAGGCTTAGCTGCACCAACCACTCATCGGTCTGTTGTTCCATGCCCGTCCACAGCTCCTGTGCTGTGTGGGGTTTTTCCCCCAAACAAATGAGTTTCAAAACAGCCTGCTGTCATTTCCCCCTGGATGCGCTGAAGTTAGTGGTGAAGGTGCTAAGCTGACCAGATGAGGAGGTGGTAGAGGAGGAAGCGGAGTAGGAGGAGGAGGCAACAGAAGGCAACGAGAAATGACCTACAATCCTCTGCATTTACCCAGTGTGCAGTTAGGGAGATATAATGTCCCTTCTATTGCTTACTGGTCCACGTATCAGTTGTTATGTTGAACTTGCCACAGATGGCTTTGCCCAGTGCACAGCTGATTTTGTCCGCCACTTGGTTGTGCAGCGCAGGGATGGCTCGCCTGAAAAAGTAGTGGCGGCTTGGAACCACGTACTGTGGGACAGCCACCGCCATAAGGTTTTTAAAAGTATCTGTATCCACCAGACGAAATGACAGCATTTCAAAGGCCAGGAATTTTGAAATGCTGGCAATCAGGGCCAGGGATAGCGGGGGGGTAGGGTGGTACTTCCTCTTTTTCTCCAGTGTTTGGAGGATGGACAGCTGAACGCTTCCATGAGACAGTGTGGACATGCTAGGTGACGGTGGTGAAGTTGATGGTGTTTCTGCCAAATCCTCTGTTTGCGGGGTGGCAGGTACCACTGTCACTCCAGAGGGGGAGGAATAGGCCGAGACTACAACAGAAAAGGGAGCAAGAGGATACTGAGATCTTTTGTGGATTTTAGGTGTGTACTCCACTGCAGCTCGTGCTTTGCATTTAGATGCCTGTTCATGCAGGTGGTGCTCAGGTTTAGAACATTTATGCCTCGCTTTAGGCTCTGATTGCACAGCGTGCAAACCACTTGCGTCTTGTCGTCAGCACTTTGTCTGAAGATCTGCCATGCCAGGGAACTCCCTGGAGCTAGCTTTGGTGTGCTCAGTCCCTGGGTGCAGTGGGCAGTAGCAGGCATACTGGCTAAGTGACGGCCACTCTGCTTTTGCACCCTGTTCCCTCTTTTGCTGTGAGGCTTGCCCTGTGTGACCACCATCTCTTCCTCCGAACTGCACAAGTCACTCGCATGACCTTGATTCCATGTGGGGTCTAGGACCTCATCATCCTCCACATCATCTTCCACCCACTCTTCACCCCTGCCCTCTTTGCCGGTTTGCACACGGCAGAAAGCCGCAGCAGTTGGCATCTGTGTTTCATCATCATCAGAGATGTGCTGCGGTGGTCCTCCCATGTCCACATCCTGAAACATACATGGTTGGGCAATAGTGCGCTCAATCTCTTCCTTTTCTGGGGCAGGGCTAGGTGGATTGCCCTTGGAAACCCCGCCAGCAGAGTCATCAAAAAGCATAAGAGACTGCTGCATGACTTGGGGTCAGACTGCTTGGCTGATTTGCAAGGGGGTGAGGTGAAAGACAGATGCCCATGGGCTGCAGATGCCTGCTCAGTGCTTTCAACAGGGGGCTGGGTGGGAGACAATGTGAAGGAACTGGAGGCACTGTCAGCCATCCAATCTACGATCGCCTCTACTTGTTCTGGCATCACCATTTGTACACCGGTATTTGGAACTACAAAAGGACCCCGAACATCCTGTCGCCTACGTGCACCTGAGGAAGATGTTTCATTTGGGTATGTTGCTGGCACAGATTGACCATGTCCTCTCCCTGCAACAGGAGCTCCACTAGCACCAGCAGCACCACGACCAGGGCCACGTCCCTTATTTGATGCTCTCCTCATTCTTTGAGGTCACCCACCAAACTAACAGGCAGATTAACTATATTAATTTCCCTGTCACGTATACAGTGCAGGTGTACCTCACACCAAAAATGGGTATATGTCACCCACCTAACTAACAGACGGATTAACTATATTAATTTCCATTTCATGTATGTAGTGCATGTATACCTCACACTAAAAATGGGAATCTGTCACCGACTTAACTAACAGACAGATTAACTATATTCATTTCCCTGTCACATATGCAGTGCATGTGTATCACACCAAAATTGGGTATATGTCACAGGACGAACTAACAGTCAGATTAACTATATTAATTTCCCTGTAACGTATAAAGTGTGCATGTATCTCACACCAAAATGGTAATAGGTCACCCACCGAACTAACAGATAGATTAACTATATTAATTTCCCTGTCACATATGCAGTGCACGTGTATCTCACACCAAAAAAGGGTATATGTCACCGGCCGAACTAACAGTTAGATTAACTATATTCATTTCCAGTGATGAGTGGCAGGGGCAATATTCAAATTTGCAATATTTTGCAAATATTCGGGAGAATATTCATCACATATTCACGTATTCGAGAATTCGTGATCTCCAGTCATTATTTTCTTGATTGCGAAAATCGGAAAATTTGCAATAAAAATTCACGATATGAAAATTTGACATAAACTCTACTCCTAAAATCTAAGATATTGCAGCCTACTCATTGGTCCACAAGCAAGAAGCAGTGAGGGATCATGGGTACTAATTTAAAAAAAAAGAGAATATTTGCGATTACGAAGATATAGCACTATATTCTAGATATTTGCAAATTCTCGATTTGCCAATATTCGCAATAAAAATTTGCGATTAGAATATTCGCGATCAACACTATTAATTTCCCTGTTACATATGCAGTGCACGTGTGTCTCATACCAAAAATGGGTATATGTTACCGGCCGAACTAACAGACGGATTAACTATATTCATTTCCCTGTCACGTATGCAGTGCAGGTGTACCTCACACCAAAAAGGGGAATATGTCACCCACCAAACTAACAGACAGATTACTATTATATTTTTGTGTCAGGGGTACAAAAATGGTGCATTGCACCCACAAAAAATTGATATAGGTTACCCACAGAATTAACAGCCAGATTTGTTATTATATTTTGGTGTCAGGGGTGCATTATAGGTCACCCACAAAACAAATAACCAGATTCCTAACACTCTCCCTCACTTCAACTGCCTGCTTCCTGTCCCTGCACTACTCAGAGCTGATGGGCGGTGCTACACGTGATCCAGCTTGTATAGAGCCTGGGTCACATGATCCACTGGCCAATCACAGCCATGCCATTAATAGGCATGGCTGTGATGGCTTCTAAGTGCCCACAGCTTTAAAACTTGTTGATTGGCTGCTCTGCAGCCTTTCAAAAGCTTTACTAAATGCCCGAACACCGAACCCGAAATTTTCCGACAGTTCGGGTTCGCTCAACACTAGTCATGGCCTATCATCAGGACAGGCCTTCATTAGCTGATTGGCGGGAGTCTGACACATCACACCTCCACAGATCAGCTATTTGGCATTTGCTCCAGCAAATGATGTATTTACCTTGTATTGTTATGTTTCCAATTGTTCATGCTTTGGTGACTTTGAACACTTTTAATAATTATAACACATACCTGTGTCATTCAAATGACTTTGGATGTGATCGTTTGTCCCGCCTAAAATATGTTGCTCTCAGAGTTTTCTGCTCCAGTGCTGGAAGCATACAGCTCTGTATACTAAAGAAGTGCTGAGCTCAGTCCTCTATAAAGTAGAAAGAGCTGTCTGCTTCCGGTACTGAACATAATGGCGAACGGATAGTGTGGATGCGGGGTGTTAGATCCCATGCTAATCAGCTAATAATGGCCTATCCTCACCTGCTCCCCTGTTTGGGTGCTCCCCTGTTTGGCACTCTAGACAGGCAGAATCAAGTTATTTCCACTTTAGTTATACCAGTATTTTAACTGGCACATAATAGGTGGGTGGTTGGGTATGTAAACATTTTATATTAGGCCAGTGTTTTACAATTTGCATATGCATTTAGCAGTCACAAAGCAGATTCATTTAGTAGCATTTTTTCCAATATATAGCGGCTTTACGGTCAACCTATAATTTACTGTCAAAATGTCATCATATAAATATAAGTGACTTATTACTTTCATCTCTCTGGAATCAAGACATGAGGTAATGTTGATGCTGTTATTCGCTAAAAGGCATTAAGGCGCCAGTATCTCTTAGGTCAGAAAATTAACTTATCTCTTTGACTCAGCTTTTACTTTGCTGTACAAAATGACAGATATTCTGATCCTGTTTAAATATCTCCATAAAAATCAGATTGTGCCTTATGAAACCTTTAGACAATAAGTTTCCCTTGATATGTAACATTAAGATAAATGTTCCTCTGCTCACGTCTCTGACTCTTTGGGGTCCTTTTGTCAACTTACTATCCTTTTAAAGCTTTATGGAGTAGAGAAGACACAGGCATGTCTAGGCCAAGGAGTCCTTATGCAATGTCAGCATTAAAATTTCTTATTCTTATGCTTAATCATTTGCCTGGCCCCAACTTTCCTCATGTCTGTCAGAACTTTTTGGCAGTTTCGTTTCCTGCTCTTAAATCCCTAGGCTCACTTTCTGAAATTGTGACAGCAGCAGATTTAAAGACATTTTTTTTTTACCCTGCTTAGCGATGGCAATTAACAAAAACTGAGTTTCAAAGGAAGGCTGAGGCAGCAGAATTCGACAGCAATGTAAGTAATGGCTTAAATAGATACATTTTTGCCTGATGCGTTAAGTTGCTGTCTTTCCATTAGTTGATGATTCAAGGGCTCCATTTTAGGACATATGTCTGTGACAAAAATGGATTATTAAAAACATGGAAAAAGCAGTGTACTTGATCAAGATGGCAGCTTTCATAATGGATAATAGATATTTTCTCTAAGGGCAGCAACAAAAAAAAGCACAAATGAAGTGCTCAGAATTTGGTTCTATTAAAATCTGGGGAGTCGCAATGAGTTAAATTCTGGATAAAATTTAGTTCAAAACGGTATACTGTGCTGACTAGGAGACCAATGATCAATTGATAGATACAATGGTCCATAGGAGCCCAAAACAATATTTACTGTTTTCTAGACAGCAGGACACTGACATACGCTTTAAATCCGCCCACAAATAAACATTGCTTAATCAATGGATCCTGATCAATAAGGATGGATTCCAAAAGAAAATGATTTCCTGTAAATGGGAAGTATTAGGATTTGAAAGTTGGGTTGCCAACCTCCTCAGCAGCTTTTATATGGACAACTGAACCATAAATCAGAGACAGCCTGAAATGAATGCCTACTGTCCAGTACCGAACTTTAGGATTTGTGGACCCCGGACCGGAACCCGAACTTTTCAGTAAAAGTTTAGGATCAGTGTTCGGCGAGTTATGGGCGCTTTTTGAAGAGTTTAACTTGTGTGCCCTTAGAAGCCATCGCAGCTATGCCTACTAATGGCATGGCTGTTATTGGCCAGTACAGCATGTGACCCAGGCTCTATATAAGCTGAAGTCACGTAGTGCTGCACGTCACTCTGCTCTAATTAGTGTAGGGATAGGATGCTGCTGCTGTGAGGGAGAGAATAGGAAAGATTTTTTAATTAGAAGTGCTTGTTACCTCAGTGATCTACATACATTTAGTTGTGTGGGTGCAGTGCACAATCTTTTTGCCCTGCCCTGAGCCCAGTGACACAGAAAAAGAACTTGTATCCGTCTGTTAGTTAGGTGGGCGTTGGCAGCCATTTTATGCAAGTTCAGTGCGCCAGCACAACATATGTGCATTTGTGACAGTCAAATAGAAGCTTGAAATTCTGCAATTATATTCTGGGTTTAAAAAAATATCACCCATTTTTTGCAATACCCTACATCTGGGGCCTTTGCAGAATTTGTCAGTGTGAAATACAAGCTTCAAACACTGCAATAATTTTTTGGGTTTCAAAAAGCACCCATTTTTGGCAATACCCTACATCTGGGGCCTATGCTGCATTTGTTAGTGGGAAATACAAGCTTGAAATTCTGCAATAATTTTCTGGGTTTAGAAAAAAACACCCATTTTTGGCAATACCTATGCTGCATTTGTTAGTGTGAAATACAAGCTTGAAATACTGCAATAATATTCTTGGTTTAAAAAACACCCATTTTGGGCAAAATGCTAAATTTGAGGCCTTTGCTGCATCTGTCAGTGTGAAATACAAGCGTTAGATACTGCTGTTATATTCTGTTATTAAAAGAACACCCATTTTGGGCAAAATACTAAATTTGCAGCGTTTACTGCATCTGTCAGTGTGAAATACAAGCTTGAAATACTGCAATAAAATTCTGGGTTTAAAAAAATACCCATTTTTTGCAATACCCTGCATCTGGGGCATATGCTTCATTTGTTAGTGTGACATACAAGCTTGAAATACTGCAATAATATTCTGGGTTTAAAAAAACACCCATTCTTGGCAATACCCTCCATCACGGGCTTTTTCAGCATTTGTTAGTGTGACATACAAGCTTGAAATACTGCAATAATATTCTGGGTTTTTAAAAAAAAAAAAACATTCTTGGCAATACCCTACATCAGGTTCCTTTTCAGCATTTTTCAGTGTGAAATACAAGCTTGAAATACTGCAAAAATTTTCTGGGTTTAAAAAAAAAACACCCATTTTTGCCAATACCCTACATCTGGGGCCTTTTCAGCATTTGACAGTGTGAAAGATTTAAATACTGCCATGATATTCTGTTATTTAAAAAATTTGTGGCCATTGCTGCATCTGACAGTGTGAAATACACGCGTTAAATACAGCTGTTATATTCTGTTATTACAAAAAAATAAAAATAAAATTGGGCAAAATGATAAATTTGCGGCCTCGTGTGAAATACTCGCGTTAGATACTGCTGCTATATTCTATTATTAAAAAAACACCCATTTTGGGCAAGATCCTAAATTTGCGGAGAATGAGGAGATCAAATAAGGGACGGGGCCCCAGTCGTGGTGCTGCTGGTGGAGGTCCTGTTGCAGGGAGAGGATGTGGTCGATCTGTGCCAGCTACACGGACAAGTGAAACACAATCTTCAGGTGCGAGTAGGCGACAGAACCTTCAGCGTTATTTGGTCGGGCCTAATGCGGCTCTACGAATGGTGAGGCCAGAACAAGTACAGGCGATAGTAGATTGGGTTGCTGACAGTGCCTCAAGTTCCTTCACATTGTCTCCCACCCACTCTCCTGCTGATAGAGTTGGCACCTGCAGCCGACGTCCATCAATCTTTCACCTCACCCCCTTGCAAATCTTCAAAGCAGTCTGAGCCCCAAGTCATGCAGCAGTCTCTTCTGCTTTTTGATGACTATGCTAGCAGGGTTTCCCAGGGCCATCCACATATCCCTGCCCCAGAAGTGGAAGAGATTGAGTGCACCGATGCCCAACCACTTATGTTTCAAGATGAGTACATGGGAGGACCACCGCAGCACGTCTCGGATGATGATGAAACACAGGTGCCAACTGCTGTGGCTTTCTGCCGTGTGCAGACCGACAAGGAGGGCAGGGGAGAAGACTAGGTGGAAGATGATGTGGAGGACGATGAGGTCCTCAACACTATATGTAATCAAGGTCATGCGAGTGACCTGTCTAGTTCGGAGGAAGAGGTGGTGGTTGCACATAGCCACCAGCACAGTAGAAAAGGGAGCAGGGTGCAAAAGCGGAGCGGCCGTCCTCTAGACAGTACGCCTGCTACTGCCCAACACAGCAAGGGACTGAGCACACCAAAGCCAGCTCAAAGGAGTTCCCTTGCGTGGCAGTTCTTCAGACAATGTGCTGACGACAAGACATGAGTGGTTTGCACGCTGTGCAATCAGAGCCTGAAGCGAGGCATAAACATTCTCAACCTGAGCACAACCTGCATGACCAGGCATCTAAGTGCAAAGCATGAGCTGCAGTGGAAAAGACACCTCAAAAACCAAGAAAGGTTTCTGGTCCCTCCTGCTTCCTCTTCTGCTGCAGTCTCGGCCTCTTCATCCACCTCTGGAGAATCTGCCAGCAACACAACAACCAAGCATCTCCACAAAGTCCCACGGAAGCACTGTCAGGGACGTTATATCTCCATAACAACTCACTGGGTAAATGCAGTGGCAGCTGGGCCTGAGGCAGATAGCAGTGGCGCATGTCCTTCGACCACCGAGGATTGCAGGACTCTTCAGTTTTCCTCCTGTTGCTTCCTCCTACTCTGCTTCCTCATCCTTTACCAGCTCCTCATCCTGTCAGCGTAACACCTTCACCACCAACTTCAGCACAGCCAGGGGTAAACGACAGCAGGCAGTTTTAAAACTCATCTGTTTGGGGGACATACCCCACACCGCACAGGAGCTATGGACGGGCATGGAAAAACAGACCGATGAGTGGTTTGTGCCAGTGAGCCTCAAGCCCGGCCTGGTGGTGTGCGATAATGGGCAAAATCTTGTAGCAGCTCTGGGACTAGCCGGTTTGACGCACATCCCTTGCCTGGCGCATGTGCTGAATTTGGTGGTGCAGAGATTCCTTTAAAATTACCCCGATATGTCAGAGCTGCTGCAAAAAGTGTGGGCCGTCTGAGCGCGCTTTCGGCATTCTCACCCTGCTGCTGCTCGCCTGTCAGCGATGCAGCTTGACTTTGGCCTTCCTGCTCACCGCCTCATATGCTACATGCCTACAAGGTGGAACTCCACCTTGTACATGCTGGCCAGACTGTGCGAGCAGCAGCAGGCGATAGTGGAGTTTCAGCTGCAGCACGCACGGGTGAGTCGCTCGGCGGAACAGCACCACTTCACTACCAATGACTGGGCCTCCATGCGAGACCTGTGTTCCTTGTTGCACTGTTTCAAGTACTCCACCAATATGGCCAGTGCCGATAACGCCATTCTCAGCGTTATTATCCCACTTCTATGTCTCTTTGAAAAAAACACTGCTGGGGATGATGGAAGAGGATGTGGCACAGGAGGAGGAAGAGGGATCATTTCATAGGGTTTCCGGCCAGTCATTTTCAAGTGGCTCCGAGGGTGGGTACTTGCACCCACAAACACTAGGTACACAATTGTCCAGCCAGGGCACAGTTCTGGAGGATGACGAGGTGGAGGATGAGGAGGAGGAGATGGAGGAGGAGGAACCGTGTTCACAGCAGGGTGGCATCCAAACCAGCTCATGGCCATCACTGGTGCGTGGCTGGGGGGATACAGAGGACACAGATGATACTCCTCCCACAGAGGACAGCGTGATCGTAAGATGTGCGAGTACAAGCGCACACTGGTAGACACGCTTCTGGTCACATTCCCACCTGACAGCAGGGGCACAGTGGAAGCACAAGGCTAAGGCAAAGGAGGAGGAAGAGGTTGCCAATGCAGCTGGGGCACCACCAGCACCTCAGGAGGCAGGGTTAGCATGGCCGAAATGTGGAAAAGCTTTGTCCGCACGCCACAACAACCAGCACCACCAGCTGATATGAAATGCAGGAGGCAGCATTTCACCAACATGGTGGAGCAGTATGTGTGCACATGCCTACATGTACTAAATGATGGGTCTGCCCCCTTCAACTTCTGTGTCTCCAAATTGGGCACATGGTCTGAGCTTGCCCTTTATGCCTTGGAAGTGCTGGCCTGCCCTGCAGCCAGTGTATTGTCTGAATGTGTGTTTAGCACGGTAGGGGGCGTTATCACAGACAAGCGCAGCCGCCTGTCCACAGCCAATGTGGACAAGCTCATGTTCATTAAAATAAACAAGGCATGGATCCCACAGGATTTGTCTGTACCTTGTGCAGAATAGACATGTATACCGACCTTACCCAGCCATTGTTATACTACAGCACAATTGCTCATTGTTGTATTTTTGATATTTACCATTTGGGGTGTACCCTAATTTTAAAAAAATTAAAAAACAAAAAACAGTGTGTGCCACCTCGTCCTCCTCCACCGCCTCTTCCACCTTCCACCGATATGTCCACCGCCTCCTCAACCTCCTACTTCATATGGACATCCACCTCATACATCAAGATATTTTTTTATTTTATTTATACATATTTTATTTTATGTCATTTCAATAATTTGTCTGTTACATTTTCGGGTGAAATTCACCAATTTTTGGCAGTGATATACCCCTGCTCTACCTAGTAGACAGGTAAACAAACTTCACTAATTTGTCTGTTACATTTTCGAGGGAAATTCACAAATTTTTGGCTGTGATATACCCCTGCTCTACCTAGTGGACAGGTTAATAAATTTCACTTTTTTTTCTGTTACATAGTTGGGTGACATTCACAAATTTTTGGCTGTGATATACCCCTGCTTTACCTAGTGGACAGGTTAATACACTTCACAAATTTTTCTGTTACATTGTCGGGTGACATTCACCAATTTTTGGCTGTGATATAACCCTGCTTTACCTAGTGGACAGGTTAATAAATTTCACTAATTCGTCTGTTACATTCTTGGGTGACATTTTACCATTTTTGCTGTGAATAAACCCCTGCTCTGCATAGGTGACATGAACCGAAATTTTAAAAAATCATCTGTTCCATTGGTGGGTGACATTAACCAATTTTTGGTGATAAAAAACTCCTGCTCTGCATAGATTACAGGGAATTAAATTTAAAAAATTCGTCCTTAATTGCCTCGCGTACCCTCCTTTACTTGGAAGCTTCGGCTTCAATAATTTGTCCCACATTTCAGCTTGATCACATTGCAGCCATTGACCTCCCTTTCATGTGGTCTCCCTTTCTCACACTCCCTCTCCGGCGTGGAACCATGATTCGTCGCTAACCGTGATCAACATGGTAGGCGCAGAAAATAACATTGAAAGTTGATAGGGCAGATATCCAATTGGACAGGGACGTGCGACATGGTGGGGCAGTATGTGTGCACACGCCTACACATACTGACTGATGGGTCTTCCCCCTTCAACTTCTGGGTCTCCAAATTGGGCATATGGCCTGAGCTTGCCCTTTATGCCTTGGAGGTGCTGGCCTGCCCTGCAGCCAGTGTATTGTCTGAACGTTTGTTTAACATGGCTGGAGGGGTTATCACAGGTTATATTTCCCAATGTTTTGGAATGCTTTGAGGTGTACCCTAATTTAAACCAAAAAAAATATATGAAAACTAAAAACCAGTGTTGGCTACCTACTCCTCCTCCACCTACACCACCACTTCCACCGCCTCTTCAAGCTCCTACTCGTCCTCCTAGATCAAGATATTTTTTTTTGGGCGTATTTTATGTTTTTTAAGTCATATCCCTATCCACTTTTGTTTGCAGAGCACTTATCATGCTTATTATTTTGATGCCATTTGCAGCCCTCTATCCCTTTCCATGACTTTTTTAGAGCAATTTTAGTACTCCAAAGTCCGGGTCCTCATTGACTTGAATGGGGGTCAAGTTCGGGTCAAATTTAGGTCCCAAACTCAAACTTTTTTGTGAAGTTCGTCCGAAACCGTCGAACCCCAACATCCAGGTGTCCGCTCAACTCTACTGTCCAGCTTTCATGCTTTTGCTCTTGGCATGGGTTCTTTCTCAGGCCCTCCGGCTGAGGCTGCAGGTTGGGCAAGTACCTTAAGGAGGACAGGCTTGCGCTAGGTCGCCAAATGAACAGCCCATCTTAAGTATTGGCACATATGCAGTTAAAAAAAGATGCACTAAGGGGCAGAGCTAGCGCCTGCAGTGAATGGCTGCCTGAAGCTGCTGCTCCGTAACTGATATCACCCATTAAACCTGTACTTACCACCTGGAGGATCCAATATGGTGAAAATCGGAGGATCCAAAGCAGGAGATACAGCAGGTCATAACAAATTGGCTGCAAGCGGCGGAGATATGGAGAAATTCATTAAGAAAGCTGCCTCCACATATGTGGCCCAGGAGAATAAGAAAGCGCCGGGTTCCCCGCGAGCGCCAAACAACAAGCAGACAGAGCTGCAGGACCAAGCACATGGGGGTGAGGATGAACCAGATAGCCTCCCCATATCCCGCACATACCTGAGAGAGACTTTGCCCTCCTCTCTAGCTGCCGCACTTGAACCACTAAGCACCGACCTGTCGGCCATAAAACAAGATGTCCGGCACATAGGAAGGAGAGTGGAATCTCTTGAGGAATCCCAGACGGCCATCATACAACATCAGGCAGCGCTATCCCAACGCATGCACATTGTTCAAACCAATATGAACTTCCTATACTGCGCCCTGGAAGATTAAGAGAATTGTGGGAGACGCAATAACCTGCTCTTCAATGGCATCCCAAAATCGGCTGCTACGAGAGATATCCCAAACACGATGGGCCAAATCTGCCTCTCTCTCTTGGGTCCTGACACAGCCCATGAAGTAATCTTAGAGAGGGCTCACAGGGGAACAAGCCAAGAGTTTCATGGTAAATTGTGCCAACTCTGGCCACAGGTCAAGCCTACATACCCAGTAGTCCAGGGGATCCTCATTTCTCATAGCGTCCACATCGGCCGTTAACCCGATGTAGTCGGACATCTGTCAGTCTAGGCGTTCCTTGAGGCTGGATCCGGAGTGCGGCTGTCCATGGGTTGGCTACAAGAATGATCTCATATCCAAAGTGACCAACACATCTTCAAACTGCCCCCTGCTTGCATGCGCAGTAGGATTGGTACCCGCAACTGTTTCTCTGTGAATGGAAATTTCTCTGCCAGCGCCCGCAAAAGCAGAATGCAGGATTTCTCTAAGCAAGGCCTGGAAATGCTACATTCTGACAGCCCTCTGTGATGCTGGTAACATGTCCGCCATTTTGTGTTTGTACCGGGGGTCTAAGTACGTTGCCAACCAGTACTGGTCCTTTCCCTTTATGCTTTTTATCCGCGGGTCCCTCTTCAAACACTGGAGCATGAATGCCCCCATTTTCACTAAACTGAAAGTTGTGGAGTGGCCTGGCTCCTGCTCATCGTCCAGGATAATGTCGTCCTCGGTCTCCTCCCCCCAGCCACGGACAACACCAGGGATCCCAGGAAAGTTTAAAGCATGCTTTTCTTGCTCCTTCTCCTCCTCTGCCCTGGCACCATCCTCCTCTGACTCCTCTTCAGACTCCTGTTTACTTGTCTCAGATGGAGTAGCCTTCCCCCTGGGAATTCATCCAGCATTGCAACTTCCTTATTGTTGTGCTCCTGCTCCTCGACAGCTTGATCAATGACACGATGCAATGCACGCTCCAGAAACAAGGCGTAAGGTACAATGTCACTGATTGTGCCCTGGCTGCGACTGACCAGTTTGGTGATCTCATCAAATGGCTGCAGAAGTCTGCATGCGTCACACATGAGGAGCCACTGGCGCAGTGAAATAAAAACAAGCTCCCCAGAACCTGTCCTGCGGCAGAGTTCGTACAGGTAGTCGTTAACTGCACGTTTCTGCTGGAGCAGCCTATCAAGCATATACAAGGTGGAGTTCCGGCGCGTTGGGAAGTCACAAATCAGACGTCTGACGGGCAGGTGGTGTTGCCGCTGAACGTCAGCAAGGCGAGCCATGGCCGTGTAAGATCTTCTTGTAGCGGAGTATTAGTATAATCCAGCGTGTGTATGTGGTGGTATATGTGGAAGTGGCGGTGGGGTAGGAGGAGGTAGCCTACACTGCTTTTTGGTTTTAAATTTAATTAGAATTTTTTTAAATTAGGGTACACCACAAAACATTGGGAAATATAACCTGTGATAACGCCCTCCAGTTGTGCTAAACACACGTTCAGACAATACACTGGCTGCAGGGCAGACCAGCACCTCCAAGGCGTAAAGGGCAAGCTCAAGCCATGTGCCCAATTTGGAGACCCAGAAGTTGCAGGGGCTGACCCCTGTCAGTCAGTTTGTGTAGGCATGTGCACACCTACTGCCCCACCATGTCGCACGTCCCTGTGATGTTCACGATCCAATTTGATATCTGATCAACTTTCGATGTTTTTATGCTCCTACCATGGTGATCGCGGGTGGCGGGGAATCAGGGTTCCAGGCCGGAGAGGGAGCCTGAGAAAAGGATACCACATGCAAGGGAGGTTAATGGAGGTCAATTGATGAAAGGGAGGTCAATGGATGAAATTAAATGTAATCGTGCGGAAATGTGGGACAAAGTATTGAAGCATAAGGTTCCAAGTTAAGGAGGGGCGCACGGCAATTACCCACTCCTGACTCGGGGAGGTAGTGACGATAAATAACAATACAGGACTCTTAAGATGCCCTGTTATTGGAATGATTAATAAAAAATTATAGGGAATGTCACTGTGGTATTTTGTAAACTTTAGCCAGGAGAGGCCCTGCTGCCGCTTTGTTGACTCTAGCTAACTTCTGCCTGATCCACGTCCCTGTGACGTCCACCATCCATTTGGATATCTTCTCTATCAACTTTCGATGTTCTTTTCTGAGCCTACCATGTTGAGCACGGTTATCGGCGAATCAGGGTTCCACGCTAGAGAGGGAGCGTGAGAAAGAGAGACCACATCCAAGAGAGATAAATGGATTACATTTTTTGGGGAAAATGTGGGAAAAGCCTTTAAAGAGCAAATTTTAAACAAATTATTTAAGCGCAAATGTGGGACAAATTATTAAAGTGCAAATGTGGTAAAAATTATTGAAGCACAAATGTGGGAAAAATTTGTAAAGCGCAAATGTGGGACAAATTATTGAAGTGCAAATGTGGTACAATTTGTTTAAGTTTAAGCATTAAATGAAAGGAGGTGGCATGCATCAATTAAAGAAGAATTTCTGAAATGTTATTCCCTGTCACCTATGCAGAGCAGGGGTTTATTCACATCCAAAATTGTAAAATGTCAACCCAAGAATGTAACAGAAAAATTACAGAAATTTATTAACCTGTCTACTTTGTAGAGCATGGGTCTATGACAGAAAAAAATTGTCTATTGTCACCCAAAAATGTAAAAGAAAAATTATTGAAATTTATTAAGCTGTCAACTAGGTAGAGGAGGGGTATATTACACACAAAAATTTGTGAATTTCAACTGAAAATGTAACAGACAAATTAGTTTTTTTTTTTTACCTGTCTACTAGGTATAGCAGTGGTAAATCACACCAAAAAATAGGTGAATTTCACCAGAAATTGTAACAGACAATTTTTTTTCTTTTTTTTACCTGTCTACTAGGTATAGCAGTGGTACATCACACCCAAAAAAAATTGAATTTCACCCTAAAATGTAACAGACAAATTTTTTTTTTTAAACCTGTCTACTAGGTATAGCAGCGAAGCGACCTGCAAAAAAGTGTATACGGTATGCTGTATTAAATTACATGATTACATACATACAAGACGTTATGTTACAAAGAAATAGCAGCAGGAAAAAAACACCATCTCGTTTGTACACTACATTGAAAGTAATAATAGCGTATAGATAGCAATAAGAAATTTATATAATATGTGGCAGAGTCTCCTATATAAATATGTTCAATATCCCTATGTAGGACAAGGGAGTCACTACCAGAGACAGTAACAGCAGTCAGACCTGCAAATATAGCTGAACCATGTGGAATCCAAGTGGAACCATGGCGCCTAGCAGAGTACTGATCAGGAAAACAATAATGAACATGTATAGGGGAGACTCACCAGACAAAGTAGTGTATCCTACTGTGGATCCATTGGTTTTAATTTGGAATATTATTTTTAACATGTCTTTGTTTCCTTTCTTTCTTCGTCTCCCCTACAGGTTGCATTGGACCTGGGATGGTTCGGTTTATTTCCCTGGGACCTCTTCTGTCTTTTTGGCATAGTCTTCATCAGGGGGATTCTCTCAAGTGTGCACATTTATGTTATTTCTCTATAGAGGATGTATATTTTGGCTAGATAAGACGTTAATTTCTCTACAGAGGACATTATATGTTATATATATTTAGGCTAGATAAGATAGGGATATTGGGAGACTAGGGACCATCGGGTTTCCTCATCGAGTTACATTGGATGAGGGCCGGTTGTTATAGGCAGACCTTTTCCAGTCATTAGTTTGGGTGAGGCTTGGCAGTTGTGTTGGGTGGTCATTCCCTTCCCTCGGTTGTCCTCCCTCTTTTCCCCTCCCCCCCTCCCCTCCTCATGCCTCTCCTTCCTCCCTTTACCCCCCTCCTTCCCCCCCTTCTCCCTCCCCCTTTCCCCTTTCCTTCCTTCCATTCATTCCCCTTCCCTTTCTTTGCATCACTTATCTATGCATCTAGTGTAATTTTACATACTCATGGGTTTATGCTCAGTCCCTTATCCATCATTATTGTTATTTGTATTATATACATATATATACAGTACAGACCAAAAGTTTGGACACACCTTCTCATTCAAAGAGTTTTCTTTATTTTCATGACTATGAAGGCATCAAAACTATGAATTAACACATGTGGAATTATATACATAACAAACAAGTGTGAAACAACTGAAAATATGTCATATTCTAGGTTCTTCAAAGTAGCCACCTTTTGCTTTGATTACTGCTTTGCACACTCTTGGCATTCTCTTGATCAGCTTCAAGAGGTAGTCCCCTGAAATGGTCTTCCGTCAGTCTTGAAGGAGTTCCCAGAGATGCTTAGCACTTGTTGGCCCTTTTGCCTTCACTCTGCGGTCCAGCTCACCCCAAACCATCTCGATTGGGTTCAGGTCTGGTGACTGTGGAGGCCAGGTCATCTGGCGCAGCACCCCATCACTCTCCTTCATGGTCAAATAGCCCTTACTTTCAATGTTTTCCCAATTTTTTGGCTGACTGACTGACCTTCATTTCTTAAAGTAATGATGGCCACTCGTTTTTCTTTACTTAGCTGCTTTTTTCTTACCATAATACAAATTCTAACAGTCTATTCAGTAGGACTATCAGCTGTGTATCCACCTGACTTCTCCTCAACACAACTGATGGTTCCAACCCCATTTATAAGGCAAGAAATCCCACTTATTAAACCTGACATGGCACACCTGTGAAGTGAAAACCATTTCAGGGGACTACCTCTTGAAGCTCATCAAGAGAATGCCAAGAGTGTGCAAAGCAGTAATCAAAGCAAAAGGTGGCTACTTTGAAGAACCTAGAATATGACATATTTTCAGTTGTCTCACACTTGTTTGTTATGTATATAATTCCACATGTGTTAATTCAGAGTTTTGATGCCTTCAGTGTGAATCTACAATTTTCATAGTCATGAAAATAAAGAAAACTCTTTGAATGAGAAGGTGTGTCCAAACTTTTGGTCTGTACTGTATGTATATATATATATATATATATATATATATATTATTTAATTTTTTTGTTTCAATCAACATAACTTCAGTGCTTTGATTGTTTACATCACTTGACATAGCTTCTTCAGTTCACATGTATTCATAGTTCTCAACGTATGGGGATCCTACATCACTATTTGAGTTATGTTATATATATTATAATGTTCTCATTTACTCACCATGGAGGATATCATCCTTAGGCCCCTTTCACACGGGCGAGTATTCCGCGCGGATCCGATGCGTGAGTTGAACACATTGCACCCGCACTGAATACCGACCTATTCATTTCTATGGGGCTGTTCACATGAGCTGTGATTTTCACGCATCACTTGTGCGTTGCGTGAAAATCGCAGCATGCTCTATATTCTGCGTTTTTCACGCAACGCAGGCCCCATAGAAGTGAATGGGGTTGCGTGAAAATCGCAAGCATCCGCAAGCAAGTGCGGATGCGGTGTGATTTTCACGCACGGTTGCTAGGAAACGATCGGGATGGACACCCGATCATTATTATTTTCCCTTATAACATGGTTATAAGGGAAAATAATAGCATTCTGAATACAGAATGCATAGTAAACTAGCGCTGGAAGGGTTAAAAAAAATAAAAATAATTTTAACTCACCGTAATCCACTTGTTCGCGCAGCCCAGCATCTGTTCTGTCTTTAACTGTGAGCAATAGGACCTTTGATGACGTCACTACGCTCATCACATGATCCATCACCATGGTGATGGATCATGTGATGAACGCAATGAAATCATCAAAGGTCCTATTGCTCACAGTTAAAGACAGAAGGGGATGCCGGGCTGCGTGAACAAGTGGATTAAGGGGAGTTAAATAAAAAAAATATATATTAACCCCTCCAGCGATAGTTTACTATGCATTCTGTATTCAGAATGCTATTATTTTCCCTTATAACCATGTTATAAGGGAAAATAATACAATCTACAGAACACCGATCCCAAACCCGGACTTCTGTAAAGAAGTTCGGGTTTGGGTACCAAACATGTGCGATTTTTCTCACGTGAGTGCAAAACGCATTACAATGTTTTGCACTCGCGCTGAAAAATCGCGAGTGTTCCCGTAACGCACCCGCACCTTTTCCCACAACGCCCGTCTAAAAGAGGCCTTAGTCTTCTTCATCTTCACAATGCACTTTTTCCACTGAAACATGATTTTTGCACCTACTAATCCTATCATGAAATGTATTTTTTGTGCACCTCACATGCATTTATTATTCATTTTTAGTTTTTTATTTATCACTTTTTATATTTATTTATTTATTTATTTATGTTACTGCTATGTACATATTGTATCATTGTATACACTGTTGCTATCATGCATAAGAGATATTGTGTGATTGATTTATATATAAAATTAATCCTGACGTATTCTATGATATTGGTTTTTATGTTTTATGATTAATGTACACATTGTAATCATATATAATTATGCAGTAATGAGAGACAGCGTATATGAGAGATTTCCCTGTGAAAGTACTACGTAGCACTTGTCTGATTTGATTTTCTTCCCCATTGATGTGTGCAGATGATGCACAAGACGGCATGTGACACCTCCCACCTGGCGTCTTGACGTCGGCAGGCCAGATGACGTGAGATGTCACGTGTCATGGGCGGTGCGAGGTGACGCCGGCTGGGGGGAGGATCACATGCCGGACTACGTTCATCAGGTCCTTGCTGCCGAACATCCAGGTGACTAAAATATTCAGTGATTGAATGCAACTTGATTGGAGGAGAGGCCTTATATAACCTTTGATCCACGGTGATGGCACTACCCCCTGACGAAGGCACGCCGAAACGCACATTGGGGTAACGCCATCCCGGTTTGGATACACTACTTTGTCTAGTGAGTCTCCCCTATACATGTTCATTATTGTTTTCCCGTTCAGTACTCTGCTAGGCGCCATGGTTCCACTTGGATTCCACATGGTTCAGCTATATTTGCAGGTCTGACTGCTGTTACTGTCTCTGGTAGTGACTCCCTTGTCCTACATAGGGATATTGAACATATTAATATAGGAGACTCTGAAACATATTATATAGATTTATTATTTCTCTTTATACGGTATTATTACTTTCAATGTAGTGTACCACCGGGATGGTGTTTTTTCCTGCTGCTATTTCTTTATAACGTCTTGTATGTATGTAATCATGTTATTTAATAAAGCATATACACTTTTTTTGCATTTGTACCTTTGGCTTCGCTTCTTGTAGGTCGTTGTTTTGTTAAGGGAGCTGGTACTTTTTTGTACTCTATAATAGTTGACCCCCTTTATATTGCCGCAACATGTGTTGCACTGACTCATTGTAGTTTCGGCATGGGAATCAACATTGGTCCTATATTGGTATTAATTTAGGTATAGCAGTTGTACATCACACCCTAAAATTGCTGAATTTCACCCGAAAATGTAACTGACACATTTTTATTTTATTTTTACCTGTCTACTAGGTATAGCAGTGGTACATCACACCCAAAAATTGGTGAATATCACCCGAAAATGTAACAGACAAATTAGTGAAATGACATAAAAAAAAAAAAATTATGAGGTGGAGTTCCATATGGAGTAGTAGTTTGAGGAGGCTGTGGACGTAGCGGTGTAGGTGGAAGCGGCGGTGGAGGAGGACGAGGTAGTCAACACTGTTTTTGGTTTAATTTTTTTATTTTGTTATTAGGGCACACTCCAAAAGAGTGTGAAATATCCAAAATACAAGAATGAGCAATTGTGCTGCAGTATACCAATGGCTGGTTAAGGCCGGTATACATGTCTATTCTACACAAGGTACGGACAAGTCCTGAGGGATCCATGCCTGGTTCATTTTAATGAACGTGAGCTTGTCCATGTTGGCTGTAGACAGGCGGCTGCGCTTGTCTGTGATGACGCCCCCTGCCGTGCTAAACACACGTTCAGATAATACACTGGCTGCAGGGCAGGCCAGCACCTCCAAGACCTAAAGGGCAAGCTCAGGCCATGTGCCCAATTCGGAGACCCAGAAGTTGAAGGGGGCAGACCCTTCATTCTGTAAGTGTATGCGTGTGCACACATACTGCTCCACCATGTTGGTGAAATGCTGCCTCCTGCTAAGACGTTCCATATCAGCTGGTGGTGCTGGTTGTGGCGTGCTGACAAAGCTTTTCCACATTTCGGCCATGCTAACCCTGCCTTCTGAGGTGCTGGCGGTGCCCCAGCTGCATTGGCGACCTCTTCCTTGTCCTATGCCTTCGCCTTGTGCTTCCACTGTGCCCCCGCTGTCAGGTGGGAATGCCACCAGCAGCGAGTCTACCAGTGTTTGCGCTTGTACTCCCGCATCTTGCGATCACGCTCCAGTGACGGAATTAAGGACGGCACTTTGTCTTTGTAACAGGAATCCAGCAGCGTGGCCACCCAGTAATCAGCACAAGTTAGAATTTGGGCAACTCGGCGGTCGTTGCGGAGACGCTGCAGCATGTAATCGCTCATGTGTGCCAGGCTGCCCAGAGGCAACGCTGTCCTCTGTGGGAGGTGTATCGTCTGTGTCCTCTCTATCCCCCCAGCCATGCATCAGTGATGGCCATGAGCTGGTCTGGGTGCCACCCTGCTGTGAACATGGTTCCTCCTCCTCCATCTCCTCCTCCTCATCCTCCACCTCGTCATCCTCCAGAACTGTGGCCTGGCTGGACAATACTGTACGTGGCGTTTGTGGGTGCAGGAACCCACCCTCTGAGCCACTTGGGAATGACTGGCCGGAAACCCTATGAAATGATCCCTCTTCCTTCTCCTCCTCCTGTGCCACATCCAATTCCATCAACGCCAGCAGCGTTTTTTCCAGGTGGCATAGAAGTGGGATAGTACCGTTGAGAACGGCGTTATCGGCACTGTCCATGTTGCTGTAGTACTCGAAACAGCGGAACAAGGAACACAGGTCTCGCATGGAGGCCCAGTCATTGGTGGTGAAGTGGTGCTGTTCCGCCGAGCGACTCACCCGTGCGTGCTGCAGCTGAAACTCCACTATCGCCTGCTGCTGCTCGCACAGTCTCTCCAGCATTTGCAAGGTAGAGTTCCACCTTGTGGGCACGTTGCATATGAGGCGGTGAGCGGGAAGGCCGAAGGTACGCTGCAGCGCTGACAGGCGAGCAGCAGCAGGGTGAGAATGCCGAAAGCGCGCTCAGACGGTCCGCACTTTATGCAGCAGCTATGACATATCGGGGTAATTTTAAAGGAATCTCTGCACCAACAAATTCAGCACATGCGCCAGGCAAGGGATGTGCGTCAAATCGGCTAGTCTCAGAGCTGCTACGTGATTTTGCCCATTATTGCACACCACCAGGCACCACCGGGCTTGAGGCTCTCTGGCACCAACCACTCATCGGTCTGTTGTTCAATGCCCATCCACAGCTCCTTCACGGTGTGGGTTTGTCCCCCAAACATATAAGTTTTAAAACTGCCTGCTGTCATTTACCCCTGGCTGTGCTGAAGTTGGTGGTGAAGGTGTTACGCTGACCGGATGAGGAGCTGGTAGAGGATGAGGAAGCAGAGTAGGAAGCAACAGGAGGCAAATTAAAGCGATCCTTGGTGGTGGAAGGACATGCACCAAACTGCTATCTGCCTAAGACCCACGCGCAGCTGCATTTACAGTGTGCTGTTATGGAGATATAACGTCCCTGACCGTGCTTACTGGTCCACGTATCCATAGTGAGGTGCACCTTGCCACAGATGGCGCTGTGCAGTGCACACCTGATTTTGTCCCCTACTTGGTTGTGCAGGGAAGGGATGGCTTGCCTGGAAAAGTAGTGGCACCTGGGCACGACGTACTGTGGGACAGCACCGCCATAAGGCCTTTAAAACTATCTGTCTCCACCAGACGGAATGACAGCATTTCAAAGGCCAGTAATTTAGAAATGCTGGCATTCAGGGCTAGGAATCGCGGGTGGGTAGGGGGGTACTTCCTCTTCCTATCCAGTGTTTGGGAGATGGAGAGCTGAACGCTTCCGTGGGACATTGTGGAGATGCTTAGTGACCCAGGTGGAGGTATTGCTGGCAGATCCTCTGTTTGCAGGGTGGCACTGTCACTCTAGAGGTGGATGAAGAGGCAGAGACTGCAGCAGAAGAGGAAGCAGGAGGAGCCAGAGACCTTTCTTGGTTTTTGAGGTGTCTACGCCACTGCAGCTCCTGCTTAGCACTTAAATGCCTGGCCATGCAGGTTGTGCTTAGGTTGAGAACGTTTATGCCTCGCTTCAGGCTCTGATTGCACAGCGTGCAAACCACTCGTGTCTTATCGTCAGCACATTGTCTGAAGAAGTGCCACACCAGGGAACTCCTTGGAGCTGGCTTTGGTGTGCTCGGTCCCTTGCTGCGGTGGGCAGTAGCAGGCGTACTGTCTAGAAGACGGCTGCTCTGCTTTTGCACCCTGTTCCCTCTTCTGCTGTGCTGGTGGCTCTGTGCAACCACCGCCTCTTCCTCCAAACTACACAGGTCACTCGCATGACCTTGATTCCATGTGGGATCGAGGACCGCATCGTCCTCCACATCATCTTCCACCCAGTCTTCACCCCTGCCCTCCTTGTCGGTCTGCACACTTTCGAAAGCCCCAGCAGTTGGCCCCTGTGTTTCGTCATCATCAGAGACGTGCTGCGATGGTCCTCCCATGTACTCATCTTGAAAGATATGTGGTTGGGCATCAGTGCACTCAATCTCTTTCACTTCTGGGACAGGGATAGGTGGATGGCCCTGGGAAACCCTGATAACAGAGTCATCAAAAAGCAGAAGAGACTGCTGCATGATTTGGGGCTCAGACTGCTTGGCTGATTTGCAAGGGGGTGAGGTGAAAGACTGATGGACATCGGCTGCAGGTGCCAACGCTGATCTTTCAGCAGGAGACTGGGTGAGAGACAATGTGAAGGAACTGGAGGCACTGTCAGCAACCCAATCTACTATCACCTGTACTTGTTCAGGCATCACCATTCGTAGAGCCGCATTAGGCCCGATCAAATACCGCTGCAGGTTCTGTCGCCTACTCGCACCTGAGGAAGGTGTTTCACTTGTGCGTGTAGCTGGCACAGATCGACCATGTCCTCTCCCTGCAACAGGAGCTCCACCAGCAGCACCACGACCTGGGCCACGTCCATTATTTGACGCTCTCCTCATATTTCTCAAATTTAGGATCTTTCCCTAAATGGGTGTTTTATTAATAGCAGAATAGAACCACAGTATGCAAAGGGTGTATCTCTCACGCCCTGATCCAGACTAGGCCGCAATTAAAGATTTGTGCCCAAAATGGCTGTATTTCAAATAACTGAATAGAACCAAAGTATGTAAAGGGTGTATCTCACAATGACCTATGCAGCAAAGGCTGAAAAATAAGCTTTTTTGCCCAAAACGGGTGTTTGTTTAATAACTGAATATGACAGCAATATATAACCCTTGAATTTCACACGTGCTGATGGTGCAAGGCCCGAAATTTTTTGTTTTTTGCCCAAAAAAGGGTGTTTTATTAATAGAAGAATATAACCACAGTATATAAATGGTGTATCTCACACGGACTGATCCAGACTAGGCTGCAATTAAAGTTTTTTGCCCAAACTGGGTGTTTGTTTAATAACTAAATATATGAAAGCTGTATATAACCCTTGAATTTCACACGTGCTGATGCTGCAAGGGCTGTAAAATTGGGTATTTTGGCAAAAAAGTGTGTTTTTAAAAACCCAGAAAATTATGGCTGTATTTCTAGATTAAATTGCACACTGACTAATCCAGATGTTAATATTGCCCAAAAAATGAGTTTTTTTTTACTAAATGAATATGAAAGCTGTATATAACCCTTGAATTTCACACGTGCTGATGCTGCAAGGGCTGTAAAATTGGGAATTTTGGCAAAAAAGTGTGTTTTTCAAAACCCAGAAAACTATGGCTGTATTTCTAGATTAAATTGCACACTGACTAATCCAGATGTTAATATTGCCCAAAAAATGAGTTTTTTTTTACTAAATGAATATGAAAGCTGTATATAACCCTTGAATTTCACACGTGCTGATGCTGCAAGGGCTGTAAAATTGGGTATTTTGGCAAAAAAGGGTGTTTTTAAAAACCCAATAAATTATGGCTGTATTTCTAGCTTAAATTGCACACTGACTGGGGGCGGAGCCTGACCGCTGAGCGTGATGGAGGTCTGAGACAGGTCTGACACCCAAACACCGATGAACATGGTCAAAATCGGGAGAGACAAGCCCAGAGACCACCAGGCGACCCCTAAACATAAAAAAGGGCAGATGGAGATAGACCGTTTTATCAGAAAAAAGCTGGCGCTTTCCCCAGCGCGGCTGAGCAAAATGGCGACGCGACCCTCGCTGCCTGATTCGGGAGAAGAAGATGGAGAGGAGTACGCTGGTGCGGAGGGAGGAAGAGAAGAGGTCAAAACCGTACAGTCGGACGACAATAACACCATTCTCACCAGATCCTTCCTTAAAGATTCACTCGCTCAAGCAATGGCGCCGCTGCTCCAGGAAATCAGAGATATGAGAGATGATGTGAAAACGCTAGGCCACAGGGTCGAGTCCCTTGAAGGGAACCAAAATCTGCTCACCAATAGAGCGTCTGCAATATCCGATCTCCTGAACAAGCAAGAAAAATCGCTTAATACAGCTTTGATGCAAATCGAAGACCAGGAGAATCGGAGCAGAAGAAAAAATATACGACTCAAGGACTTACCTGAATCCGTGAGTAACGCAGATCTTCAAAGTACTGCGGAGCAACTTTTTATTGAGCTATTAGGGGCAGATGAAGCTCAGAACATTATTATTGAAAGGATCCATAGATCCCTGCGTCCTGTCCTTAAGAAAGAGGAACCGCCACGCAATGTAATTTGCGGCCTACTAAGCTTCAGAAGCACTGCGGCCTTGTTACAAGCGGCAAGAGAAAAGAAAGAATTACGCTACGAAGATATGAAAATATCTCTATATCAAGACATAGCCCCATCTACACTTTATAAAAGAAGGCTAATGAAACCTCTAACGGATCTTCTCAGAGAACAGAAGATACTATATAGGTGGCTATATCCTTTCGGTATTACCTTCAACAAAGATGGCCGCCGCTTCACGATCCGAACCCCAGCAGACCTACCTGAGCTGTGGGATCATCTGGGAATCGACCCTATACCGATGGACTCTTGGATGCCTGTCAACAGCTTTCCTAGACAGCTACCACCTCTACCAAGATTGGAACCGTGGTCGACCCCATCAGGAAACAAGCATTCGAGATCTAACCGAAGATGAAAGATGCTTCATACCCAGAAGTTACTTATTAGGAGTACTAGCTAATTGAGTATTGTGTTCTCGTTAAGTGAACCTGTTAAGTCAATTACTGATAGTCTTACCCTCCATGCATAGATACGAAAATAGTGTAATAGTCGCACTGCGCTCTATGCTTTCATGTCTTACCTAATCTCTCTCCATTCCTTTTATTTGTCTCTTTATTTAATCAGTCCTCTCCTTTGTCTCCTTATCTCTGCTTTCTCCCTCCCCATGCCCCCCCCCCTTCCTTCATAAGGTTGCTCCACTCTTAAGATACCATCTAAGTGGTAGCAGTTTCTTTAAACCCCCTATCATCTATACCCTTACTCTCATATAATGTACTTCTCCATCTCCTCCACTTTTCTGTCTCCCATTATCTTGTCTCTCCTAGTCTTGTCTCTCATTGAATATATGTAAGTTCTGTCTCATGTTCTACCAATGTTCTAACATGTTTATAGAGCTTCTTGATACAGAAATAGATATGTGTTCAGTGGGTGGTCTTGCAACAGACCCACCTACTGTTTCACATGTAATCTCAGTTAGCAATTTACTTTTTGGTATCTTTATCCTTCTTCTTTAGCCAAGGATAGAGGCTATGTATAATTACATCTTGTTCAGGGGTCAACTTATACATTTTACAGATCAATATTTCAGTAGATATTCGTTAGGATCACACTGAGTGCCTGATTTGTTAGATACCTTCCCACTCTTCTCCTATAATCCGCTCTCCTTTCCTACCCCTCCCCCCCTTTCTTCTTTTCCCATCCCCACCCTTCCAATTAGGCCTTCAGTTATCTCGAGATTTGATCACCCTGAACAATCTTGAATGAAATGTTATAGATTACATACCTTTACCTACATTATACACGGGTCCACGGTCTACGGTGTCAGTTTAGGATTCCTATTGGATCCTCTATCCCCGTATACCCCCTCTACATGATCAACAGTGGCCAAAATTCTAGGCCCATTCTATCATGTAGAAGAACTAGGTCCCTCTTAAAACTTGCTTTAAGAACAATACCTAATGGACCTACTTTTGTTTATAAGTCAGATTGTATTGACTATGTTTTTGTTTCTTTTATGTATGATTTACTGCAGACTGCTCCTAGGAACTATCCTCCTGTTGGCTGTATTCCCTTACAAGTCTCAAACCCATGGCATCTGTAACCACAACCACCTTTAACGTCAGAGGCTTCAACTCGCCTCAAAAGAGATCCCAGGTAATAGCTCTCTTGAGAAAAGGCAATTCAGATATTTGCTTTCTTCAAGAGACCCATCTAAAAACTGATAGAATACCTAAATTATCACATCTACATTACGACAAATGGTTTCACTCTACTTACAAAAAAGCAGCCAGAGGAGTCAGCATAGCATTAGCTAAACACATACCCTTTGAACACATTTTAACGCTATCAGATTTAGAGGGACGTTTTGTTTTTGTTAAGGGTAAGATAGGTCAATCTTTAATATCCCTAGCAAGCATTTTTTTTTTTTTTTTTTTTTTAGTTTTAAAAGTTTTTATTTTTCTCTTAAGAAAATATACAGAGTAACAGTACACCAAAACAGTGGTGTAAATCAGTACCATACACAAAATCATATATGAGCATTATTGTAGCACATGAAGGATTACGGATATGGACCATTGCCGAGAGATACAGGAGATATTCAGCATGTATAGGTTATGGACAGTAAACTAGAGCAAAAAAGGGGAGACATTTATGGTCAAACATGCCTCAGTGACAGGTTATCTACTCCCAGACTGTGTAGAGTATGCGTGGTACGCGTGGGGATTGGGAATGAGGTGAGGATTGAAAATACCTAAGCTCATCTTCTCAATCCAACCACTCTGATCATGCTCCCAGACCATTGGCATTACCCATGAAACATAAAAACAATAATAATAATACCCATAATATGGTCAGAGGGTGGATCAGGGAGAATTAGTGTTGTTGGAATCTGTATTTAGCCCAGGGGGCCCATTTTTTCAGGTATGTCAAGTGTGAGCGTGACTCCCAGGAGGCCATTTCCTCGAAACGGTGGATTTGGTCTACTTTGAGTTTCCATTGCTCTAGTGAGGGTAGGCTAGTTTGTAGCCAATGTTTAGGTACCAATAGGCGGGCTGCTAACAAGAGCTGCTTAAAAAGGTAGGGAGGGGGCAGTGACGTTTTGTTGTTAAAGAAGGAGAGCAACGCTCCATAGGGGGAGATGGCTATATTTGAGGAGCAGATTTGGTTACTGATCCTAAAGATTTCTATCCACCATTTGTTGATAGCTGGGCATGCCCACCAGATGTGTAGGAAAGTGCCTAACTCACTTTGACATCTCCAGCATAAATTAGATGTGGGTCTAGAGAAGTGCGAGGACTTGATTGGGGTAATATACCACTGCGATAGGATCTTGTATCCATTCTCCTGAACTCTAACACATCTAGATGACTTGTGTGGGATTTCAAATAACGTGGGCAATATTTGAAGAGGGAGGTCCACACCGGTTTCTAGTTCCCAGGAGCGAATAAAAGCTGGCTTAATGGTTAACGGAGGGGATCTTAGTTTGTTATATATCAGAGAGATAGTTTTTTTTGGGGGAATGGGGTTAATTATTAAGGCTTCAAACCATGTAATGGGGCGAAGGAGTTCACCATACATGTTATTTTTATGAACAAATGATTTAACAAGTGAAATGAGGTTGAAGTCGCATGGTTGTGGGTTTAAGATAGTTCTGATGGTATCATTAGTTGGAACTAAGCCCTGTGGTTCCAGGAGAAGGGAGATTGGCATGGAGGAGGAACTAATTGATTTAGAGGAGGAACTTCTAGGACCGCTGGAGGATGAGCCAAGGATATCGCTAATTGTAACAAGGGGAGAAGGGAAAGGAATGGAGCAGTGATTAAGATTCCACCACTTCCAGGCTTCAACTGTGGCTTTGATGATTGGGAAAGGTTGTAGGTTTGTTAGGGGAGGAATAGGATGGCCCAGACATAGGGCTCGGGTTGGCATTCCTATAATACTTTGTTCCATGGCCACCCAAGATTTGCTGTCTGTGTTTCTTAACCAGTCAATGACACGTGACATAAGGATAGCCTTCCCATATAGTTCCGGATCTGGGAGCCCTATTCCACCTGACGTACGTGATCGGGATAGGAGAGAGTAGGCAAGTCTCGCTTTCTTACCATTCCATATAAAAGTTCTAAATCTCTGTTTTAAGGCAGAGTAATATGATTTGGGAATGGGGATTGGGAGAACTTGTTGGAGGTATGTAAGGCGTGGAATAATGAGAGCAGATAGGATATTTTTCCTTCCAAACCATGAAAGGGTTGGAGCTGATTTGGTGAGTTTGTCTAGGGCTGAAAATAAAGCGGTCTTTAAGGGGATGTAGTTGAGTGTATACAAGTCAGAAATAGTAGGACTAAGTTTCACCCCTAGGTAGGTAATGGTTGGAGAGGACCAATTGAAAGGGGAGTTTTTCATTAAAGAAAGTCTACGCTGTGGTGAAATACCTATGCTAATGATAGTGGACTTGCTTTCGTTGATCTTAAAATCTGAAACTATACTGTAGTTCTTTAGGTGTTCCTGAATTATGGGGAGGGAAATTTTGAGGTTGGATGTCATTATCATGACATCATCTGCAAATGCCGCAATTTTGTGGGTCCTTCCCCCTAGGAATAGACCTTTGATATCCGTATCCATTCTAAGCCTAGATAGAAGGGGCTCCATAGCCAAAATGAATAATAGGGGGGAAAGGGGACAACCTTGACGGGTTCCATTTTGGATTTGGAAGGGAGAGGAAAGGTCGCCATTGACCATTACTCTAGCGGTAGCCTGGTTATACATAGCAAATACAGCCCTGATATATGGATCAGGCAGGCCGAAGAATGCTAAAACATGTCAGTGCTGAGAAGAACAAGAGGAGTGTAGGTATGTCTAGCAAAACACAGAGCATTAATGACTCTGGTAGTGTTGTCTCTACCTTCCCTGTTGCGCACGAAGCCTACCTGATCCATATGTACCAGCAGAGGGAGAAGGACTGCCAAGCGATTGGCCAGTAATTTCGCTAGAATTTTAAGGTCAATATTCAGAAGAGATATTGGCCTATAGTTTGCGCAAATCTTAGGGTCCTTCCCCTCCTTTGGAATCAAGGCTATATGAGCAGACGCCATATCCCTTGATAATGGGATACCCTGCATAGACTGATTGCATACCTTCAGTAGGTGGGGTAGAAGATGTTTTTTAAATGTTTTATAATAGAATGCAGGGAGTCCATCTGGACCTGGGCTTTTCCCCTGAGGCATTTGGGCCAAGGCTATAGCTATTTCATCCATGGTGAATGGCGCTTCAAGCGATTGTTTTTGGTTAACAGATAAAGTCGGACAAGACGTTGATTTGAGAAACGCATCAACTAGTGAGGGGTGGGATGTTGGAGGAATGGAGGCTGGGAGGTTATATAGGTTTTAGTAAAAGTCCCTAAATTGTTTGGCTATCTTGAATGAAGCAAATACTGGATCGCCCTTGGGGGAGGACAATTGGTGGATGTAATTGTCTGCCCTTCTGGATTTTATTCTATTTATGAGGAATTTGGTGGCTTTGTCCCCATGTGCAAAGAACTTATATTGGGAGTTAAGGTAGTATTTAGCCGAATTAGTATGCATTAGAGATTTTAATTCAGCTCTTGCTTTGGAGAGCTCTTGTAATTGGGATTCCAAAAGGGTATTCTTATGGGTAGATTCCAACTTATTTATTTTAGAGAGGAGGTTATTAATGTTACGTTCTCTAGTTTTTTTTAGGTGTGACCCTAAGCTAATAAACTCACCCCTGATGAAGGGTTTGTGAGCGTCCCATATGATTTGGGGTGAAAGTTCTGGAAGAGAATTTAAGTTAAAGTAGTGACCCAATTTTCTTTATGGAGTCTGAGTTCCCGAGAATGAACTCATTAAGTCTCCAATTAAAGTTTTTAGGTTTGCGGGTAGGAGAGGATACCTTTATAAAGATTGGGGCATGATCAGACAGATGTATCGATCCAATCTTAGCCGTCGGGCAAAGTTGAAGATGCTCTTTTGAGATAAAAAGGTAATCTATACGGTGGTAGTTGTTGTGTACATGGGAATAGAATGTATAGTCTAGGGTGCTGGGGTTATGAGTACGCCAGACGTCTATCAAGTGGAGGTCCCATAGAGTGTTTCTGATGAATTTTAGGGAGCGTTTTGAGTGGGAGGTTTTGTGTGCTGATGAGTCCAATTGGGGGTTAAGGGCTATATTGAGATCCCCACCCAGAACTACAATACCTTCCTTAAAAGACGTAATCAATGGGGATATGGAAGAAAGCCATGTAGCCTGTTTAGTGTTTGGGGCGTATAAATTTATGAAGGTATATTTCTGAATCCCTATATTTCCTTTAACCATAATGAATCTACCTTCTGGGTCTAGTATTTGGTCAATGTATTTGAAAGGAACTCTCCTCTTAAATCCTATACTTACTCCCCCGGACGAGGCAGAGCACCCCCCACAGTGGAACCAGAGTGGGTAGTGAGAGAATTCCATATTGGGATAATGGTTGAACCTGAAATGCGTCTCCTGAAGAAGCAGCACATCCGAGCCCTCCTTGCGTAAGAAAGAGAAGATCTGGCTTCTTTTGGAGGGTGAGTTGAAACCCTTTACATTATAGGAAGCTATGTGAATATCAGCCATGGGTATGGGTTATTGTGGCTAGAGTGGTGCAAGGTGTGCTGGTCCTCCAGGAGAGGACACTCACGGTTTCAAGTATCTCCGGCCCGTCCAGGAGAGAAGCCGGATCTCTCAGGTCTTGTCTGTCTCCCGTAAAATTCAGATATATTTGTGTCAGGTACCTAGAACTGAACAAAAGGGATAGGGAAAAAGTGAGAACATAACATATAAACAAAAAATTAACCAGTCTGTGGGGTAAACCACTAGTGTAAAGCATGGGGAAAGGTTGGTCGGTGACCGGTTAACATACCGTTTTGCACGTAAAATTACAGCCAGAAAGTAATCTTGTGTTAGTTTAAACTATCATCGGGAATTCAATGAAAGGAAGAAGCTGGTTAAGCCCTCCTCAAGAAGTAATAAGAAGGAAGGAATATAGAGGGGGGGGGGGAAGGAGTCAGACAAATGAAGCATATGATATTGGGTGCAATAGGTAGTATCCTGACAGATTGGACTCATTCCCGGCTCCACTAGCAGTAAATAAAGCTATATGGATAAACTTTAACCAAAGTTCCCATATTATGATAAGCATATTATCTGGATGGATCCAGGTGAGTCTAGAACAGAAAGGAAAAAGAAGAAGAAAAAGAGAACGAAAAATACTGCCTCTGTGATGGGGACTTGTAGCAGGATAGATCCACAGATTAATCATAAGACAGTCTCTTTGGAGTAAGTTGTCGAACTCTCTTCCCCGCTTTGTGGTTCTTTGGAGTATGCTGTAAGGTGAAGGCCTCTACGGTAGGTACTTCAGGGAGAGCACCAAGATCTTGCAATAGGTTCCAATTTTCTATCTGCATAGGAGGGATTTGTAGGTGGTCGTACACCGCATCCAGGTCAGCAAAAGCAGTAATATTCATGCGGCGGCCTCCTTGAAGAAAGGAAAGTCCAAAGGGAAAGTTCCATTTGTATAGGATCCTATTTGCCCTTAGCCAATCCGTCAGAGGCTTGAGAAATTTTCGTTTCCTTAAAGTGGAAGGGGCTAAATCTTGGTAGATTGAGATTTGGGCGCCTTCGAATAGTATATCCTGTTTATTTCTAGCAGCTTCTTGGACCGCAGATTTTATTTGAAAGTTTAAAAACTTGCATATAATATCCCTTGGGGGTTCCTCCGCTTTGGGTTTAGGGCGCAGTGCTCTGTGTGCCCTTTCCAACACGATTTCTGGGGCGAAATCTGGGCCTAGGAGTGAGGAGCACAGGGAGATAACTGCAGCCGGGATGTCACCAGGAAGTACAGCCTCAGGGATCCCTCTTATACGCAGATTATTTCTTCGACCTCTATTTTCTTGGTCTTCTAGGGCGTTTTGTAGCTGGTTCAGATAAGTCCCGCATTTCTGGAGCGAGTTGAAAGTGGCCCTCTGGTGATCCGTTATCTGAGCCTGTTGGTTCTCAAGGGCTTCCACTCTATCCCCTATGTGGCGCATGTCTTGGCGCATGGCCGCAAATTCGCTCAAAAGGGGTTCGAGGGCTTTACCCAGGGTGTTTTTTAGGTAATTCCTGGTAATCGGGAGGGACCCCTTACCTTGCGGTTCTTCACCATCACTCTCTTCTTCCGATCTGGCCCTTTGAGATTGAGCGGGCGCCATTTTGGAATCACGAGCCACATATGAAGCGGCCGCTTTCTTCAGGAACTTGTCCATATCTCCCCCTGCAATCAGATTTTTATTGGTGCTGGGGTGTTCCCCGGCTTTAGGGTTCCCAATTTTTACCATTCTGCAATCGATTCGCTAAAGATAGCTAGTGCAATGGACGGTCTGTAGAGCAGAGCTCCGGATCAAGCTGCCATCTCAGTCCGGCGCTAGCTCCGCCCCCCCTAGCAAGCATTTATGCTCCGAATAAAAATCAACTCAGTTGGCTCAAAGCCACACTTGAAAAATTTCAAACGTTTGCTGAAGGCCTTTTGCTAGTAGGAGGGGACTTGAACGTATCCCTTAACCCTAGTTTAGATACTTCAAGAGGTGTCTCAGCCCTAACACAAAAAACTCTGGGAAGCATTCAAAAACTTTTAACTAAGACCCACTTAATAGATACATGGAGAACTCTAAATACCTCAGAAAAGGATTACTCCTATTTCTCACAAGTACACCACTCTTTCCAAAGAATTGATTACATTTTCATCTCAGACGCACATTTGAACACTCTTAAGAAGGCAGAAATTGGGTCCATCACAATTTCGGATCATGCGCCGGTCTTGGCGTGCATATCCCTTTCCTCTCTTCCAGCGAGGGAGTGGACATGGAGGCTTAACGAGACTCTGCTTGACTCAGATCGCTCTGTAGCAGATCTATCTAAAAAATTAGCCCTTTATTTTCAAGAAAACAAAGTGTCCGACACCTCTCAGACCATAGTTTGGGAGGCACATAAAGCCTTTGTTAGAGGTGAACTGATAGCCCTAGGATCTAAGGTCAAAAAAGATAGACAAAAAATGTTAAATTCCCTCCTATCAAAAATTGCGGCTTTGGAATCCATACAGAAACACTCTAAAGCAAAGATCATGAATGAGGACCTGATTTCTCTTCGCAATAAATTAAAAGAATTGCTTAATATTAGATGTGCTAAAGCGTACCAATATGCACAATTCAAACATTATGCACACGGAGACAGAGGGAGCAAACTAACATCCTACCTTATCAAAAAAAGAAAAGATGCACAGTTTATTAAATGTATTAAAACACACTCGGGCAATCTGGTCAATGACACAAGGGAAATAGCTGCCGAATTTAGCCACTTTTATAGTCAATTATATAATTTACCCTCATGCTCACAAACTGAATTAAAGATACAGAAAATTGATGCTTTTCTTTCTAAGCTCAACCTTCCTAAAATTTCCGAAGAAGATAGCCTATCTCTACTAGCCCCTATAACCACGGAAGAACTCACGGAAATAATTAAAGCACTACCTAATGGAAAAGCCCCAGGTCCAGATGGACTACCCGCGGGATATTATAAAAAGTTGCTCCCGGTTCTTCTCCCTCACATGACAACATGGTGTCAGGCATTAATGTCGGGATCTCGTCCTCCAAAACAAACCTTAGAAGCTACCATCACAGTTATAGCGAAAGAGGGCAAAAAAGAAACAGAATGCGGTAGTTATAGACCAATTTCTCTCCTCAATCTAGACGTTAAGGTTTGGGCTAGGATCCTAGCAAATAGACTTAACAAAATTGTCCTAAATATAATCCATCGGGACCAAGCTGGATTTGTCAGAGGTAGAGAAGGAAACTATCACTCTTGTAGAGTCCTTCATGCGATTTAATTAGCAAAATCTAGAAAATGCCCTCTCATCCTTCTTGGCACAGATGCCGAGAAGGCTTTCGACTGCGTTGATTGGTTATATATGCAAAAGGCTCTTTATAGATTCGGTATACTCCCCCCTTTTTGTTGCTGCGATTATGTCTCTTTATTGCCAGCCTAGTGCAAGAGTGAGGATCAACGGCACGTTATCAAAACCATTCAACATAAGCAACGGCACTCGCCAAGGTTGTCCGTTGTCCCCCACTCTCTTCATCATCACTATGGAGACCTTATTGCAAGCAATAAGAGACAATCCACAGATCAAAGGTATAAAAACCAACACGGAAGAACATAAATGCGGCGCTTTTGCGGATGATCTTCTTTTATTAATTACAAACCCTATTCAAGCATTCCCACCACTCATGACTCTATTTGAACAATTTGGAACATTATCAAACTTTAAAATTAATTATTCTAAGTCAGAAGCACTTAATATCTCCACCCCATCATCCCAAGTCCAATTTTTACGCTCTTCCTATCCATTTGTATGGCAACAAGAAAAGATTAAATATCTTGGTATTTTCTTGACAAACAATACAAAGTCCCTTTTCTCCACAAACTATACTCCCTTACTGAAAAATATCAAAGATCAACTAGGTTCGCTATCTCTTCCCTTCGTGTCATGGCTGGGTAGAAAAAACATCCTTCAGACATATATTATGCCTAAACTGCCATATCTTCTTCAAATGATTCCCATCCACCTACCGCAGTCCTTTTTTGCTTCTAAACGCTCATTATTTTCTTCATTCCTTTGGAAAAGAAAAAAGTCACGCTTAGCGTACGTCAAATTAATCAAGGTCAGATCACAAGGAGGTATGGGTCTACCAGATGCGCAGACCTTTTACAAAGCAATTCAATTAAAAAGATGGTTGCAACTGTGCATCCCTAAATTTAGAATCTTAGGCTCCGATTTAGAACTCCTAACCCTGACCAAGTGCCAATTAGCAAATTTATGGGGCATAAAAAAATCTGCATACCCATTTGATGGGCTATCCAAAGGGATTCTCACAACCTTTAACATTATCTCCAAACATTGCTATCTGACCCCCCCAATTTTCTTCCCTCTTCACTGAGCCCTTTTCTGGTCTACCCTTACATCACGAACCCACCAGACTTTTGGAACTCATTAAAAAACATAACTATAGGAGAACTAATGGATAACACTAACACAGTTACAGCAAGTGATGCAATAAGCTCCCTTCATATAAAGCAGGACAATTTTTTGGATATAAAAGTGTTTAAAGATACATGTTCTAAATTACATAACAAATACGTAATGGTTAAGGAATTAACTTGGCTTGAAAAAATTATACAAGAACAAAAAACCCTTAAACACACAATTTCCAATATTTATAGGAACTTGCTTCACTTACAAAAACAGAATAAACCAGATTATATTGCCCTGTGGGAGAGGGATCTAGGAGTAACTTTTAGCGTAAAAGAAATAGACCAAATTCACCTAAGATCACACGGTTTTTCTAGATGCGTAAAAATCCAAGAACACTCATACAAAACAATGGTTCGGTGGTATAACGACCCGAGTAAACTCCTGAAAATGGGCCTGACAAAGACAGACACGTGCTGGCGTTGCTTCCAAGGCGTAGGTACTTTAGGACACATAATGTGGTCATGCCCTAAAATAACTGGATATTGGTCACATATCGAAACTGAAATAAATAAAATCTGCAATACCTCAATCAAGCTCACCTCTACTTCAGTGCTTCTTTGGCTGCCAGTAAAAAGTTGGTCTCCTAAAGCCTAAGATCTAGTTACTTGGCTAGTTCAGGCAGCTAGGTCATTGATACCTCTTCGTTGGCTAGATCCAGATCCTCCTACAATCCTACAGTGGAAGGCAAAGGTTAATCAACTTTACCTCATGGAAGAACTCAGTAGCTGGGCCAACCGCTCGCACTCCAAATTCCTCAGACTATGGAAACCCTGGGTGGACAATAGATAAACATGGATTCCACAGCTATAATTCTCATTTAAATTGAGTTTTATACACATCTATCTTACAGTAATTCGTTTCAAACAAGGCCCTTTACTTACACAAACGGCTTTTGTTTGCTTACACTATTCACATGATGTGGAACTCCATGTGCTTTGCCTCATTTGAGACTTGTGATGGTCATATACGTAGCACAAAGTCACAATTTAAAAAAAAACAAAAAAAAACTGTACAACATCTCACACGGCCTATGTTTCTTTGAACCTGGGAGCAGTCTATGCAGTTTTCTTGTTATGTTAGATTTATTGTTTTATGGAGGGCTTATTTTTCCTCCAGATGGTTTCTCTATCTATCATCATCTCGACAATTGAATATTTGCTCTTTAATGGGACTATACGTAAACTGTGAAGAGCGAACAGTTTAAACCACATAAATCTTAGAAGCTTGCCTACAAGGGTTAAGCTCATCATAATTTTTATTGGCATTCAACCCTTTTCTTTGCTGATAATCTTTTGATCTGATGTACATGCTTCTCAATGTAAACTGACTTTTATCGCTTCTTTATTTAGTCCTTGTAATGTACCACCACAATTGTCTTGTATTTACTTTATGCAGAAAACAAATAAAAAGATATTTGTTAAAAAAAAAAAAATTGCACACTGACTAATCCAGATGTTGTATATTGCCAAAAAAGTTTTTTTTTTTTTAGTAACAGAATATGAAAGCTATATATATTAAACTTGAATTTGACATGTGCATTTCACACATCTCTAAAATAGTGGATTTTGCCAAAAAAGGGTGTTTTTAAAAACCCAGAAAATTATGGCTGTATTTCTAGCTAAAATTGCACACTGACTAATCCAGATGTTGTATATTGCCAAAAAAGTGTGTTTTTTTTTAGTAACAGAATATGAAAGCTATATATATTAAACTTGAATTTGACATGTGCATTTCACACATCTCTAAAATAGTGGATTTTGCCAAAAAAGTGTGTTTTTAAAAACCCAGAAAATTATGGCTGTATTTCTAGATTAAATTGCACACTGACTAATCCAGATGTTGGATATTGTCAAAAAAGAGTGTTTTTTTTACTAACTGAATATGAAAGCTGTATATAACCCTTGAATTTCACACGTGCTGATGCTGCAAGGGCTGTAAAATTGGGTATTTTGGCAAAAAAGTGTGTTTTTAAATACCTAGAAAATTATGGCTGTATTTCTAGCTTAAATTGCACAATGACTTATCCTGCAAATGCACCAGATGTTGTATATTGCCAAAAAAGGTAAATTTTTTAAAACCAGATTATTAGTGCAGTATTTCAAGCTTGGATTTGAATGTCACAAAAGCTCAGATGCAGTGCTGGTGCACTGAGCTTGCATAAAATGGCCGCCGCCGCCGCCCACCTAACTAATAGAGATGTCCCGAACTATTCGCCGGAGAACAGTTCCCGGCGAACATAGCTTGTTCGCCGCGGCGGGTGAACATATGCGATGTTCGGTCCGCCACTATACATCATCATTGAGCAAACTTTGACCCTGTACCTCACAGTCAGCAGACACATTCCAACCAATCAGCATATCCTCCCTCCCAGACCCTCCCACCTCCTATCAAAAAGCAAGGACAGCATCCATCTTAGTTTCATTCTGAAGCTGCAGTGTCCCAAATTTGACTAAGTTGTAATCGCAATGCGATTAATACAGGTTATATTAATCGCATTGCAAATTCAACTTAGAGCTGGGTTCCTAATGGTTGTATTGCTAGAATATAACGAAGATTGAGAATATAGTGCTATATTCGTTATATTCGTCAATTCTAGCAATACAACCATTAGGAACTCAGATCTAAGTTGAATTCGCAATGCAATTAATGCAGGTTATATTAATCACATTGCAAATTCAACTTACCACACTCTGCGTCAACTACGTAATTTTCCATGGGAGTTTTGCCATAGATCCCCCTCCGGCATGCCACAGTCCAGGTGTTAGTCCCCTTGAAACAACTTTTCCATCACTATTGTGGCCAGAAAGAGTCCCTGCGGGTTTCAAAATTCGCCTGTCTATTGAAGTCTATGGTCAGTTCGCCCGTTCACGAGCATTCGCGGAAGTTCGCGTTCGCCGTTCGCGAACGGAAAATTTGATGTTCGTGACATCTCTACTAACTAACAGACAGATAAAAGTAATTTTTTTATGTCACTGGGCTCAGGGCAGGGTAAAATGCACCCACACAACTAAATGTATGTAGATCGCTGAGTTAGATTCTAGTTCTGAACAAAGATTCTTTCCTATTCTCTCCCTGAAATAACCAGCAGCATCCTCTCCCTACACTAGTAACAGCAGAGTGACGTGCAGCGCTACGTGACTCCAGCTTATATAGAGGCTGGGTCACATGCTGCACTGGCCATCACAGCCATGCCATTAGTAGGCTGTGATGGCTTCTAAGGTCAGATAGTTAAACGCTTGTTGATTGGCTGCTCTGCAGCCTTTTAAAAAAAGCACCAAGAAAGTGCTGAACACTGAACCCGAACTTTTACTGAAATGTTCAGGTTCGGGTCCGGGGTCTAAAAATCCTAAAGTTTGGTACGAACCCAAACTTTACAGTCTGGGTTCACTCAACCCTAGTTCTGGGGAGCTTGGGGGCGCAGCAGAAGAGGTGGTAGCAGTGGAAAAGGAGGAGTCAGCCGATGAGGAGATGGAGGATGGAATAGGAGGAGGAGGAGAAGAAGTGGCAGGCCTACATGCAATCCATAACAGTAACACCAAATCCACACGGGTGCCACAGGTTGCATGCTTGACAGCCATCAGAAGGTTCACCTAGTGGGCAGTAACAGTTATGTGCCTTCCCTGCCCGTGTTTGCTAGACCACGTGTCTATGGTCAGATGTATCTTGGCACTGACACTGTGTGCCAGAGATACATTCACTTGCCGCTGAACGTGGCCATATAGCCAGGATGCCCTTCTGGGAGAAATATTTACTTTCTGGGACCTTCCATTGTGGTGTGCCAATGGCCACAAATGTTCTAAAGGCCTCTGAGTCCACCAGTTTATATGGCAGTAGTTGGCGGGCTAGCAGTTCCAACAAGCCGGCAGTCAGCCGTTGGGCAAGAGGATTATCCGGCGTCATCATCTTTCACGCTCTAACAATTGTCCCACAGAAGTCGGCCATTTGCCAGATGAAACAGTGGAAGATGGAGTGGAGGACAAATGAGAGGAGAGAGGAGAAGGAGAAGAGGCAGGATGTGGAGCGGCGGGAGTGTGGATTTGCAGGTTCTGAAAGTGTTGCTTCCACTGGGCTTGGTCATGGGAGGCCAGTTGCCTTCTTAAGGTGGTCATCCCTAGGTGAGTGTTGGGCTTACAGCGACTTATGCGCTGACAGCACAGGCTGCAGATGGCAACACTATTGTCAGCAGCGGGCACGTTAAAAAAAGCCCACACTGTGGAGCCATGTGCCGGCGTCCCGGGAGCACAAGATGGGACCGTGCATGGTGGAGGGCTTGTTCCAGATACATTAGCAGTCTGCTTTTTGCCTCCTGTGCACTGTAAGTACTGCCTGCTCCTCCTCTTTCTCCTCCCTATCTGCAGCTCCGTCTCTCCCTCTGCACTCCCCTCCTCTTCCTCTCTTGTGGGCACCCACGTGACATCCATCGATATGTTATGATCGTCACCTTCACCACCACTGACATTAGAGGTCTCAGAGTAGGCAGAAACAGCGGGGACTGCCCTCATTTGGCTGATCTGGGTACTGTTGTCAGACTGCTGAGTGGCGACCATTGATACCTCCTCTTTCTGATCAGATGCCAAGAATGGCTGCGCATCGGTAAGGTCTTGGAATGGATGGGAAAATAATTCCTCTGACTCAAGCGGAGGGGATATGGTGGTGGTAGTGTTTTTGGGGGTGCACATAGCAGAGAGTGAAGAGGGTGCAGATAGAGAAGATGAGGAGGGTGCAGAAGCGGAAGGCTGAGTGAGCCACTCAACCAACTCTGGTGCGTCCTTTGATCGCACGCACCTTCTGCAACATCCCACTTAGGCTCCTGCCTGGTGCACCTGCCCGACCCCTACCACCCCTGCGGAAGGGCCTGCCTCTTCCTCTGCTTGTCATTTTCAAAATGTTTCTGTGACAAAGTCCCTATAGAAGAGCAGTGTTTGTGGAAGAAGGTATATCACACCCCTGCTTCAATTAGTTTTTTTGGGAGGCAACTGGTTTATCACACCAGTTGAAATTATTTGTTCTAATAGCGTTTGTCACTGTGTATCTGCGGTAACACTGCAGAACCGCAAACAAATGCTGCACTACCCAAATGCACTACATAGAAAGTATATTATTGGTATATCACACCCCTGCCTCAATCAATTTTTTTGGGGGGCAACTGGTATATCACACTAGTTGAAATTGTTTGTTCCAAGAGCATTTGCCCCTCTGTATAGCTGCAGTATCGCAGCAGAAACGCTGCACAATACAAATGCACTATAATATACTTTCTATGTTAGAAATTATATTATAAGTATATCACACCCCTCAGTAAGTCACACCTATCGATAGCACACCTATACCAGTCCTTAAAAGGACTTTTGTGGCCCTATTAGGTAGTGTTTGGTGTCTCTAACAGTCTATCCCTGCTCCACACAGCAACCTCTCCCTTCACTGGTAAAAGACTGAATGTAAAATGGCGGCCAGATCGGGTTTATTTATAAGGTAGGGGGTGTGTCCATGTGCTGAAACGTCTTAATTGGCTCTTCTGTACCACCTGATGGAAGTGTCATGGGTCAAAGTTCTTCACAATGTAAAAGAATATGGCGCCGGCGGACATCGCCATATGTTCGCCTGTTTGGCGAACCGCGAACGAGCAAAGTTCACCGCAAAATGACAGCCGGGCGAACCGCAAGGCCATCTCTAGTCTAATACTACTGCTATTGGGGTGCCCACATTGCTTTATAGAAAAGTAATTCTATAAAGCTTTTATTCTGTAATTAGGGTGAAAAAAACTACTGCTATTGGCGTGTCCACATTCTGTTATAGATAAGTAATTCTATAACGCCTTGATTCTGCACGATTTTTAGTTATTTTGTTTACCATCTTGTTTTATAGATAAGTAATACCATTAGTCCTTAATTCTGTAATTAGGGTGAAAAAGCAGTCTAATACTACTGCTATTTTCCACTTACAGTTACTGTTACTGTATAGTATGTCCGAGAGACAGGTGCCAGGGCCTTGCAAGGGAACGAGTAGTGGCAAAAATGTTTCTGGAGCTGGCAGGAGTAGCAGTAGAAGGAGTGGTGGTAGCAGCAGTCGCAGCAACAGGTACTTTTACACTTGCGTTGTTGGATTCCAACAGGCAGTTCCATCGCCGTAACTGCCTGCCAGATCCAGCAATCTGTATGCAAATGGATACCATTTGTAGACGGATCCGGAAGCGGATCCTTCTCACAAATGCATTGCAATACCAGATCCGTCTTTCCGGCTGTCATCCGGAAAAACAGATCCGGTATTTATCCACAAAACCGGATCCGTTTTTCCGGAACACTTGGGGCCAGATCCGGCATTAATGTATTTCAATGGAAAAGTGTTCCTGAATTTTGGACTGAGAAAATACCGCAGCATGCTGCGGTATTTTCTCCGTCCAAAAATCATACAGTGACTGAACTGAAGACATCCTGATTGCTCTCCATTCAAAATGCATAGGATAAAAATTAGGATATTCACTGGTGCGCCACTGCCAGACCAACATAACATTCGGGGCACTGGACAAAACATCCGGGGCTCAAGCTCAGAATGTTTTGACCTAACGACACCCCTGGTGGTACAGCTTGAGGCATCTCCCAGCAGTCAAGTCTCCTCCGCTCACTTATTTCACCAGCAATCAATCACTGAGGTGATTGCAAAAAGACAACAGTATGCATGCACTCACCAAGCAGTGCAGAAGCTGAACCTGCTCCTGGCCAAGTTGCTGGTACTACAGTCCCTCCCTTTCCATGTGGTTGACTCTGCACCTTTCAGAGAACTGATCGCTTGTACAGAGCCATGATGGACAGTCAGTGGCATAGGTAGAAATGACTGGGCCCCTTCCTTTCATGCCACCCCCATTCCTGTGGCTAGTAAAGATCGCTCTCTCAGACCAGGGCTGGCAGCTGTTCCATCTATTTTATTCACTGTCTATACTGTCACTGTATATAATTTTATTGTGTAATACTGTTGAGGAGGCCCTGACCAAATCCTTTAGACCTCCTCCTCCTGGATGGGCCCCTTCTGGGTCAGGGCCCCAAAGCTGCAGCTTCCCCTGCTTCTCCTATAGTTACGCCCTGTGTACAATCCCAAGCCATCATTACTTCTCCAAAAATGCCAGTCCATGAGCCTGTCAGTGTCTGGTAAAGTTCACGTCAGCGCCAACATGGGGAACAAAGGCACATCAGAAAAGTGGCCAGGAGATTGAAATGCTGTCTCTGCAATCTCAAACTGTGATTCCTGTGCAAATGTCCTCCTCTGCCTCCTCATCCTCCACCTTGTCCTTAGCATCTAATGTAGACACAGTTTAGAGTCGTCCTCTGTCACGCTGTTCTGAACCTTGCAAGCTTGGGCAAACTGAATCACACCAGGGAGGAACTGCTCCATGTCCTTCAAAAAGAAACCAAATCCTGGCTATCTTCATTCCAAATGAAGATCGTAACCATGGTCACCGATAATGGGAAGAACATTCTGCTGGCGCTGCATCAATGAGGGCTGACCCATGCACCCTGCATGACACACATTTTTAATCTGGTTGTGAAGCGGTTCTTGAAGTCCTCCACCCAACTGCAAGACATCTTAAAAATATGCCCATGCACTTCAGCCACTCTCACCCTGCAAAATACACCCTCCTTGAGCTGCAACGGCAGAATGGTGTTCCCCAACATCGCCTCATATGCGAGGTTTCCACCCATTGGAACTCCACCCTCCACAAGTTGGACCGACTATACGAGCAGAGGAAGGCCGTAAATGATTTATTGATGATGCAGGCAGACAGGAGCACTCCCCCGTGTAACTTCAATGTTAGCCAGTGGTAGGTCATGTGTGACACCTTCTGTTTTCTTAGGCCCTTTGAGGAGGCCACTTTATTTATCAGTCACCAGGACTACAGGATGAACAACATCATTCCACTTCTTCACATCCTGGAGCAGATGCTGATAAATCTGGCTAGCCAAGGGACAAGAGACATGGTGCCTACATCTCACGGCCACCTAAGCCCTGTGGGGTCTGAACTGGAGAAGGAGGAGAACGATGAGGAGGACATTTACGCATAAAAAATGAATTAAGAAAAAGGTAGCTTATCTGCACAACTGACAGGAGAGGTGCAGGAGGAACTGGAGCGCGATGAGGAAGACCAGGCTGATGACCCTGACAGACCGTAGCTGAATGCAGTGGAGATGGAGGCAAATGGCCATATGCATGCTGAGTTTCTTATGTAGTGACAGCAGTATTATCAGAATTTGGCAGAGGGATGACTACTGGCTCTCCACCATGTTAGACCCTTGCTAATGGGCTAAAATGGGAGTATTTCTGTCTGTTGAAAGGGAGGATATACTTAACTACTATCGAGACAACCTATGTAGTCAGTTGGTCGCTGCCAATGTGCGCCATCACCAATCTTAACGAAGGTCCAACTGGGGGGAGTCCTCTGTGCTCCCGCTCGACTGCCATGAATGCTGGAGGGGGTTGGGGGGGGCAGGAGCAGAGCCAGCTCCATTAGCAGCAACTTGAGTCTTGAGTCTCTAGTGAGCACTTTTCTTCAACGGCCTACTAAAGAAACCACCCAGTAGCAGCAGGACATGGAGCAGAACCTGAACAGCAGGTGGTGGCATACTTGGACTGTACCCTGCAACCCCATATCCAAGGTTCCCCGGACTACTGGGCAGCCAAGCTTGATTTGTGGCCACAACTGGTCGAGTTTACTATGGACAGTCTTTCATGCCCAGCCATTAGAGTGGCATCAGAGCGGGTGTTTAGTGCAGCGGAGGCATAGTTATCCCAAAGAGAACTCGCCTTTCAACACAAAATCTTGAGAAACTAAACTTTGTAAAGGTAAATCAGGCATAGATCAGCCAGGATTTCCACACACCAGTGCCTGAAAGTGATGAGCGTCAGGGGCAATATTTGAATTTGAGATATTTAGAGAATATTTAGGCGAAAATTTGTCATTATTTTCTTGATTGCGAAAATCGGCAATGTAATATGCGCGTATTGCACACTTTGCTACATTTTTCAAGCTGCTAGACGTTTCCTGAGATTGGGGAAAATGGTTGGCACAGAAGAACATCACAATAGCTTTATATGCAGAGAGTGCTCCAATATATTTGCAATTGCTCAAATCGACAATTAATGATGCGCATATTTTTGCGCAATACTTGCTACTTCACATTTTAGCAGGTCTGACTACATATTGATGATTGGTGCACTAATTATTATTGTGAACTTGTGACTAGGGTTGAGTGAACACCTGGAAGTTCGGGTTCGCCGGGTTTGGCAGAACTTCGCCGCAAAGTTCGGGTTTGGGACCCGAACTTGACCCCGAACCCCATTTATGTCAATGGGGACCCAAACTTTGATACACTAAAATGGCTCTAAAAAAGTAATAGAAAGGGCTAGAGGACTGCAAAAGGAAGCATGATAGAATTAAGAGCAAGACAATTGCCCTGCAAACAAATATGGATAGTGAAATGAATTAAAATAACATAGAATTTTAAAAAAGTAAGCAATAATGATCTTGAACTAGGAGGCGGAGGTCAAAGTGGAGTAGGAGGTTGAGGAGGGGTGGATGTGGCGGTGTAGCTGGAAGCAGTGGTGAAGCATGAAGAGTTAGCCAAGAGGTAGTCGTTTTTTTTTTAAATTAATTTATTTTATAAATTTGGGAAGACCCCAAAACATTGGGAAATATAAAAAAGAAAACAAAGAGAAAATGAGCTGGAGTATAACAATGGCTGGGTGCGGCCAGTATACTTGTCTATTCTGCACAAGGTACGGACAAGTCCTGTGGGATCCATGCCTGGTTCATTTTAATAAATGTGAGCTTGTCCACATTGGCTGTGGACAGGCAGCTGCGCTTGTCTATGATCCCCCCCCCCCGGCGTGCTGAACACATGTTCGGACAATACACTGGCTGCAGGGCAGGCCAGCACCTCCAAGGCTTAAAGGGCAAGCTCAGGCCATGTGCCCATTTTGGAGACCCAGAAGTTGAATGGAGCAGACCCATCAGTCAGTACGTGTAGGCGTGTGCACACGTACTGTTCCACCATGTTGCTGAAATGCTGCCTCCTGCTAAGACGTTCCGTATCAGCTGGTGGTGGCTGAGGTGCTGGCGGTGCCCCAGCTGCGCTGGTGACTTCTTCCTCCTCCTCTGCCTTTGCCTTGTGAATCCACTGAGCCCCCGCTGTCAGGTGGGAATGCCGTCAGCAGCATGTCTATCAGCGTTCGCTTGTACTCGCGCATCTTCCAATCACACTCCAGTGACGGAATTAAGGACGACACGTTGTCCTTGTAGTGGGGATCCAGCAGGGTGTCCACCCAGTAATCAGCACTGGTTAGAATGTGGGCAACTCGGTGGTCATTGAGCAGGCACTGCAGCATATAGTCGCTCATGTGTGCAAGGCTGCCCAGAGGCAACGACAAGCTGTCCTCTGTGGGAAGTGTATCATCTGTGTCCTCTGTATCCCCCCAGCCATGATCCAGTGATGCCCATGAGCTGCTTTGGGTGCCACCCTGCTGTGAACACGGTTCCATCATCCTCCTCCTCCTCCTGCAAAACTGTGACGTGGTTGGATAATTGTGTACAGTACCTGGCCTCTGCTTGTGTAACCGTGGAAATAATCCCTCTTCCTCCTCCTCCTGTGCCACATCCTCTTCCATCATCACCCAAAGCGTTTTTTCAAGGAGACATAGAAGTGGGATAGTAACGATGAGGACTGTGTCATCGTTACTGGCCATGTTGGTGGAGTACTCAAAACAGTGCAACACGGCACACACTTCCCATATGGAGGCTCAGTCATTGGTGAAGTGGTGCTGTTCCGCAGAGCGACTCACCCGTGTGTGCTGCAGCTGAAACTCCACTATCGACTGCTGCTGCTCGAACAATCTCTCCAGCATGTGCAAGGTGGAGTTCCACCTTGTGGGCACGTCGCATATGAGGCAGTGAGCGGGAAGGCCGAAGTTACGCTGGAGCGCAGACAGGTGAGCAGCAGCAGGGTGAGAATGCCGGAAGCGAGCACAGATGGACCACACTTTCTGCAGCACCTCTGACATATCGGGGAAATTTTTCAGGAACCTCTGCACCACCAAATTCAGCACATGCGCCAGGCAAGGTATGTTCATCAAACCGGCTAGGCCCAAAGCTGCTACGAGATTTCGCCCATTATAGCACAATAAACCACCAGGCCGGGCTTGAGGCTCAGTGGCACCAACCACTCATTGGTCTGTTGTTCCATGCCCATCCACAGCTCCTGCGCGGTGTGGGTTTTTTCCCCGAAACAGATTAATTTGGTGGTAAAGGTGTTACGCTGACCAGATGAGGAGGCAGTAGAGGAGGAAGCCGAGTAGGAGGAGGAGGCAACAGGAGGCAAAGAGAAACGTCCTGCAATCCTCGGTGGCAGAAGGACATGCGCCAAACTGCTATACGCCTCAGGCCCAGCCGCCACTGCATTTACCCAGTGTGCAGTAGGAAGATATAACGTCCCTGCCCGTGCTTACTGGTCCACGTATCGGTGGTTATGTGGACCTTGCCACAGATGGAGTTGCGTAGTGCACACCTAATTTTGGCCGCCACTTGGTTGTGCAGGGCAGGGATGGCTCGCCTGGAAAAGTAGTGGCAGCTGGGAACAACGCACTGTGGGACAGCCACCACCATAAGTTTTTTAAAAGTCTCTGTCTCCACCAGACAGACTGACAGCATTTCAAGGGCCAGGAATTTTAAAATGCTGGCTTTCAGAGCCAGGGATCGTTGGTGGGTAGGGGTTACTTCCCCTTTCTCTCCAGTGTTTGGGAGATGGACAGCTGAACGCTTCCATGGAACATTATGGAGATGCTTGGTGATGGATGTGTTGGTATTGTTGCCACATCCTCTGTTTGTGGGGTGGCAGGTGCCGCTGTCACTCCAGAGGGGGAGGAAGAGGCCAAGACTGCAGCAGAAGAGAAACTAGGAGGAGCCTGAGATCTATTGTGGTTTTTGAGGTGTTTACTCCACTGCAACTCGTGCTTTGCATTTAGATGCCTGGTCATGCAGGTGGTGCTCAGGTTTAGAACATTTATGCCTCACTTCAGGCTCTAATTGCACAACGTGCAAACTGGCGTTTAGATCTGTATGGAGATCTTTAACTTGTAATGACCAGTGGCTGGTTCTGCGAGTGACAACTACCTATCTGAACCCGAGTAAAGACCTACTCATTATAGTATTGGTCATTACAAGTTAAAGATCTCCATACAGATCTAAACGCCAGTTAAAGAGAAGTTGGTTTAACCTATCGCGAGACTACGTGAACTATGTAGATTGCTTCCTGGACGGTGACACAAAAAGAGGAAACCACGTGGAACGCCGAGAGACCAGGGAGCAGCGAGTAGGAAAAACCAAAGTATCGGATCCCGTGTGATACTTCGGGAGATACGAAGAACTCAGTAACCACTGGAGCAGCAATCATATAAAGGACAGTCACCCTAAAGGGCAAGGTAAGAGGGTTTGTAATAGGGGGACGCCCCAATTACCAAACCCAACCACCGTTTATGTCTATTACCTAACCCTTATTGCGAACTCTATATTAAGATACAGAAGACCAACAGAGGAATTGCCTTGATTTATATTACGCATATTCTGCTACAACAGCGCTATATTGGATGGACATAGTGTGGATATTCCTTTATTAGGTTTTCTACAGGATTCTTTTTACAGGACATTTTTCACAGGATATTTATATTTATTTTATTTTATTTTATTTTCCTTCACAGGACACTAAACTTTTTCACCTCAATTTGTTTTGATTTGATTTTCCTCACAGGATTTTCTTCACAGGATATTTTATTGCATGGTATGCACATAAGAACACGTATGCTTTCAACATGTTTTTCCGTATAGGATATCCATTTATATATTGCAAAGGGCACTGGAAATAGAATCCATTACTCTATACCCATCCTGATAGCTCAATATATAGCGAGTGGGAATTGGCCCCTATATATATGTATCAACAATAGATATTACAGTGCAGTGTATTTTATTTTATTACTTGTATTTTATGTATATTTTATGTGTAATTTTATTACTATAAAGATACCAACCATAAACATACCAGCTGCTGAGTGCCTGTTTTTATTTAGTACTTGATCACATTTGTTATTTAGGATAAAGAGGTGAATCATCCAAAAAACAGAGCACCTTTACCATATTATAGATACGGGTGAGCCGCGATATATATATCTTATCTTTTATGTCTATATTCATCTGTTTCGCCGTCCTCAGGACGAATGGTGGGGGGCAGGGGAAAGGTGTCTCCCTTGTCCGTTCGTCTGATAGGCTACAGGCACTATGCCTGCATCCTATCAGAGGCTGGAGCAGGCTGCGCGATGACGTCATTGCGCCGCCTGAGCCATACAGAGCGGGATACAGTCCGAAAGAGGCCTGCATCGCATAACTGAGAGTTACATGGAGGTAAGTATAAGTGTTTATTGTTTTAATTATTTTTTGTATAATATGGCAAGAGGGGGTGGTGGTGCACTTGAGGCCATAAATGGGTATATGACGTGCACCTAACTAACAGACGGATTAACTATATCAATCTCCCTGTTACGTATGCAGTGCAGTTGTTCTTCACGCTATAAATGGGTATATGACGTGCACCTAACTAACAGAAGGATTAACTATATCAATTTCCCTGTCATGTATACAGTGCAGGTTCACTTCAAGCAATAAATGGGCATATGACGTGCACCTAACAGACGGATTAACTATATCAATTTCCCTGTCATGTATACAGTGCAGGTGTACTTCACGCAATAAATGGGTATATGACGTGCACCTTATTAACAGAAAGATTAACTATATTCATTTTCCTTTCACGTATGCAGTGCAGGTGTACTTCACGCTATAAATGGGTATATGACGTGCACCTAACTAACAGACGGATTAACTATATCAATTTCCCTGTCACGTATGCAGTGCCGGTGTACTTCACGCTATAAATGGGTATTTGACGTGCACCTAACTAACAGACGGATTAACTATATCAATTTCCCTGTCACGTATGCAGTGCAGGTGTACTTCACGCTATAAATGGGTATTTGACGTGCACCTAACTAACAGACGGATTAACTATATCAATTTCCTTGTCACGTATGCAGTGCAGTTGTTCTTCACACTATAAATGGGTATATGACGTGCACCTAACTAACAGACGGATTAACTATATCAATTTCCCTGTCATGTATACAGTGCAGGTGTACTTCACACAATAAATGGGTATATGACGTGCACCTAACAGACGCATTAACTATATCAATTTCCCTGTCACGTATGCAGTGCTGGTTTACTTCACACAATAAATGGGTATATGACGTGCACCTAACAGACGGATTAACTATATCAATTTCCCTGTCACGTATGCAGTGCAGTTGTTCTTCACACTATAAATGGGTATATGACGTGCACCTAACTAACAGACGGATTAACTATATCAATTTTCCTGTCATGTATGCCGTTCAGCTGTACTTCACGCAATAAATGGGTATATGACGTGCACCTAACTAACAGACGGATTAACTATATCAATTTTCCTGTCATGTATGCCGTTCAGCTGTACTTCACGCAATAAATGGGTATATGACGTGCACCTAACTAACAGACGGATTAACTATATCAATTTTCCTGTCACGTATGCAGTGCTGGTGTACTTCACGCAATAAATGGGTATATGACGTGCACCTAACTAACAGACGGATTAACTATATCAATTTCCCTATCACGTATGCAGTGCAGGTGTACTTCACGCAATAAATGGGTATATGACGTGCACCTAACAGACGGATTAACTATATCAATTTCCCTGTCATATATACAGTGCAGGTGTACTTCACGGAATAAATGGGTATATGACGTACACCTAATTAACCACCTCCGGACCGCCGAACGCAGCGACGCGTCCTGGAGGTGGTTGATTCATTCCTCCTGGACGCGCCGGCGCGTCCTCTCGCGAGACGCGAGATTTCCTGTGAACGCGCGCACACAGGCGCGCGCGTTCACAGGAACGGAAGGTAAGCGAGTGGATCTCCAGCCTGCCAGCGGCGATCGTTCGCTGGCAGGCTGGAGATGTGTTTTTTTTAACCCCTAACAGGTATATTAGACGCTGTTTTGATAACAGCGTCTAATATACCTGCTACCTGGTCCTCTGGTGGTCCCCTTTGTTGGGATCGACCACCAGAGGACACAGGTAGCTCAGTAATATGTAGCACCAAGCACCACACTACACTACACCCCCCCCTGTCACTTATTAACCCCTTATTCACCCCTGATCACCCCAGATCACCCCATATAGACTCCCTGATCACCCCCCTGTCATTGATCACCCCCTGTAAGGCTCCATTCAGACATCCGTATGATTTTTACGGATCCACTGATAGATGGATCGGATCCGCAAAACACATACGGATGTCTGAATGGAGCCTTACAGGGGAGTGATCAATGACGGAGGTGATCACCCCATATAGACTCCCTGATCACCCCCCTGTCATTGATCACCCCCCTGTCATTGATAACCCCCTGTAAGGCTCCATTCAGACATCTGTATGATTTTTACGGATCCACTGATAGATGGATCGGATCTGCAAAACACATACGGACGTCTGAATGGAGCCTTACAAGGGGGTGATCAATGACAGGGGGGTGATCAGGGAGTCTATATGGGGTGATCACCCCCTGTCATTGATCACCCCCCTGTAAGGCTGCATTCAGATGTCCGTATGATTTTTACGGATCCACTGATACATGGATCGGATCCGCAAAACGCATACGGACATCTGAATGCAGCCTTACAGGGGGGTGATCAATGACGGGGGTGATCACCCCATATAGACTTCCTGATCACCCCCCTGTCATTGATCACCCTCCTGTAAGGCTGCATTCAGATGTCCGTATGATTTTTACGGATCCACTGATACATGGATCGGATCCGCAAAACACATACGGAAATCTGAATGGAGCCTTATAGGAGGGTGATCAATGACAGGGGGGTGATCACACCATATAGACTCCCTGATCACCCCCCTGTCATTGATCACCCCCCTGTCATTGATCACCCCCCTGTAAGGCTCCATTCAGACATTTTTTTGGCCCAAGTTAGCGGAAATATTTTTTTTTTTCTTACAAAGTCTCATATTCCACTAACTTATGTCAAAAAATAAAATCTCACATGAACTCACCATATCCCTCACGGAATCCAAATGCGTAAAAATTTTTAGACATTTATATTCCAGACTTCTTCTCACGCTTTAGGGCCCCTAGAATGCCAGGGCAGTATAAATACCCCACATGTGACCCCATTTCAGAAAGAAGACACCCCAAGGTATTCCGTGAGGGGCATATTGAGTCCATGAAAGATTGAAATTTTTGTCCCAAGTTAGCGGAAAGGGAGACTTTGTGAGAAAAAAATATATCAATTTCCGCTAACTTGTGCCAAAAAAAATATAATTCTATGAACTCGCCATGCCCCTCATTGAATACCTTGAAGTGTCTTTTTTCCAAAATGGGGTCACATGTGGGGTATTTATACTGTCCTGGCATTCTAGGGGCCCTAAAGCGTGAAAAGAAGTCTGGGATCCAAATGTCTAAAAATGCCCTCATAAAAGGAATGTGGGCCCCTTTGCGCATCTAGGCTGCAAAAAAGTGTCACACATCTGGTATCGCCGTACTCAGGAGAAGTTGGGCAATGTGTTTTGGGGTGTCATTTTACATATACCCATGCTGGGTGAGATAAATATCTTGGTCAAATGCCAACTTTGTATAAAAAATGGGAAAAGTTGTCTTTTGCCGAGATATTTCTCTCACCCAGCATAAGTATATGTAAAAAGACACCCCAAAACACATTTCCCAACTTCTCCTGAATACGGCGATACCACATGTGTGACACTTTTTTGCAGCCTAGGTGGGCAAAGGGGCCCACATTCCAAAGAGCACCTTTCGGATTTCACAGGTCATTTACCTACTTACCACACATTAGGGCCCCTAGAATGCCAGGGCAGTAAAACTACCCCACAAGTGACCCCATTTTGGAAAGAAGACACCCCAAGGTATTCCGTGAGGGGCATGGCGAGTTCCTAGAATTTTTTATTTTTTGTCACAAGTTAGTGGAAAATGATGATTTTTTATTTTTTTTTCCTTACAAAGTCTCATATTCCACTAACTTGTGACAAAAAATAAAAACTTCCATGAACTCACTATGCCCATCACGAAATACCTTGGGGTGTCTTCTTTCCAAAATGGGGTCACTTGTGGGGTAGTTATACTGCCCTGGCATTTTAGGGGCCGAATGCGTGAGAAGTGGTTTGAAATCAAAATCTGTAAAAAAAATGGCCGGTGAAATCCGAAAGGTGCTCTTTGGAATGTGGGCCCCTTTGCCAACCTAGGCTGCAAAAAAGTGTCACACATCTGGTATCCCCGTACTCAGGAGAAGTTGGGCAATGTGTTTTGGGGTGTCTTTTTACATATACCCATGCTGGGTGAGAGAAATATCTTTGCAAAAGATAACTTTTCCCATTTTTTTATACAAAGTTGGCATTTGACCGAGATATTTATCTCACCCAGCATGGGTATATGTAAAATGACACCCCAAAACACATTGCTAAACTTCTCCTGAGTACGGGGATACCAGATGTGTGACACTTTTTTGCAGCCTAGGTGGGCAAAGGGGCCCACATTCCAAAGAGCACCTTTCGGATTTCACCGGCCATTTTTTACAGATTTTGATTTCAAACTACTTACCACACATTAGGGCCCCTAGAATCCCAGGGCAGTATAACTACCACACAAGTGACACCATTTTGGAAAGAAGACACCCCAAGGTATTCGCTGATGGGCATAGTGAGTTCATGGAAGTTTTTATTTTTTGTCACAAGTTAGTGGAAAAATCATCATTTTCTGCTAACTTGTGACAAAAAATAAAAAATTTTAGGATCTCGCCATGCCCCTCACGGAATACCTTGGGGTGTCTTCTTTCCAAAATGGGGTCACTTGTGGGGTATTTATACTGCCCTGGCATTCTAGGGGCCCGAATGTGTGGGAAGTATTTTGAAATCAAAATGTGTAAAAAATGGCCGGTGAAATCCGAAAGGTGCTCTTTGGAATGTGGGCCCCTTTGCCCACCTAGGCTGCAAAAAAGTGTCACACATGTGGTATCTCCGTACTCAGGAGAAGTTGGGCAATATGTTTTGGGGTGTCATTTTACATATACCCATGCTGGGTGAGATAAATATCTTGGTCAAATGCCAACTTTGTATAGAAAAATTGGAAAAGTTGTCTTTTGCCAAGATATTTCTCTCACCCAGCATGGGTATATGTAAAATGACACCCCAAAACACATTGCCCAACTTCTCCTGAGTACGGAGATACCACATGTGTGACACTTTTTTGAAGCCTAGGTGGGCAAAGGGGCCCACATTCCAAAGAGCACCTTTCGGATTTCACCGGCCATTTTTTACAGATTTTGATTTCAAACTACTTACCACACATTTGGGCCCCTAGAATGCCAGGGCAGTATAACTACCCCACAAGTGACCCCATTTTGGAAAGAATACACCCCAAGGTATTCGCTGATGGGCATAGTGAGTTCATAGACGTTTTTATTTTTTGTCACAAGTTAGTGGAATATGAGTCTTTGTAAGAAAAAAAAAAAATCATCATTTTCCGCTAACTTGTGACAAAAAATAAAAAGTTCTATGAACTCACTATGCCCATCAGCGAATACCTTAGGGTGTCTACTTTCCGAAATGGGGTCATTTGTGGGGTGTTTGTACTGTCTGGGCATTGTAGAACCTCAGGAAACATGACAGGTGCTCAGAAAGTCAGAGCTGCTTCAAAAAGCGGAAATTCACATTTTTGCACCATAGTTTATAAACGCTATAACTTTTACCCAAACCATTTTTTTTTACCCAAACTTTTTTTTTTTATCAAAGACATGTAGAACAATAAATTTAGAGCAAAATTTATATATGGATGTCTTGTGAAATGTAATTTTTTTTCAAAAAAATCGTTAAATTTCGATTAATAACAAAAAAAGTAAAAATGTTAGCAGCAATGAAATACCACCAAATGAAAGCTCTATTAGTGAGAAGAAAAGGAGGTAAAATTCATTTGGGTGGTAAGTTGCATGACCGAGCAATAAACTGTTAAAGTAGTGTAGGTCAGAAGTGTAAAAAGTGGCCTGGTCATTAAAGGTATTTAAACTAAGGGGGCTGAGGTGGTTAACAGACAGATTAACTATATCAATTTCCCTGTCACGTATGCAGTGCCGGTGTACGTCACACAATAAATGGGTATATGACGTGCACCTAACTAACAGACGGATTAACTATATCAATTTCCCTATCACATATGCAGTGCAGGTGTACTTCACGCAATAAATGGGTATATGACATGCACCTAACTAACAGACGGATTAACTATATCAATTTCCCTGTCACGTATGCAGTGCAGGTGTACTTCGCGCAATAAACGGGTATATGACGTGCACCTAACTAACAGACGGATTAACTATATCAATTTCCCTGTCACGTATGCAGTGCAGGTGTACATCACGGAATAAATGGGTATATGACGTGCACCTAATTAACAGACAGATTAACTATATCAATTTCCCTGTCACGTATGCAGTGCAGGTGTACTTCACGCAATAAATGGGTATATGACGTGTACCTAACTAACAGACAGATTAACTATATCAATTTCCCTGTCACGTATGCAGTGCAGGTGTACTTCACGCAATTAATGGGTATATGACGTGCACCTAACTAACAGACGGATTAACTATATCAATTTCTCTGTCATTTATACAGTGCAGGTGTACTTTACGCAATAAATGGGTATATGACGTGCACTAACTAACAGATTGATTAACTTTTATATTTGTGTGTCAGGGGTACAAAGTACATTGTTGCATTGCACCCACAAAAAAAAAAAAATATCACAGTTGGTCACCCACAGAATTAACAGCCAGATTTATGATTAGAGGTGCAAAGATGGTGTATTGCACCCACAAATAATCACACTAACACAGTCCCTCACTTCAGCTGCCTGCTTTCTGTCCCTTCACTTCTGAGAGCTGATGGGCAGTGCTACACGTGATCCAGCTTATATAGAGGCTGGGTCACATGATGCACCGGCCAATCACAGCCATGCCATTATTAGGCATGGCTGTGATGGCTTCGCAGGGCGTTGATTGGCTGCCCTGCAGCCTTTCAACAAGCTTTATTAAATGCCTGAACACCGAATTCGAAACCAAACTTTTCCGGAAAAGTTCGGGTTTGGGTCAGGGTACCAAAAATTCAGTTCGGGTTCGCTCAACACTACTTGTGACATCACAGTACTATGTCTGTAGCATGTATGTATGGCCAGCAGAACCTATCAGCTACACTATATCATGATATAACCTACACTGACTATCTCCCACTAACTGTCTTTATTATATATATATATAAGCTAACTAACTAATGTAATTAAACAGTAAAGCACAGAGCACAGCAATGACACGGCTGTCTCTCTCAGAACTCCATAAAACTACAGAAAATGGCTGCTGGAGAGTTTCTTATATAGTAAGGGGTGGGCAACTTTCTTATTGGTTGCTGGGGATGTTGCTAAGCTCAGACAGACATTGCAGCCTTCTCATTGGTCCACAAGCAAGAAGGGAGGTTAATAATGGAAAAAAAATCTAGAATATTTGCGAATACGAATATATAGCACTATATTCTAAATCTGCGCAAATTCTCGAATTGGGATATTCACGATTAAAATTTGAGATTCAAATATTTGCGCCCAACACTAGTGCCTGATGCATCAGACTAGATCATTCTGGCAGCCACACCAAAACATTGTGAAAAATGGCCCATTACTCCTGGGCACATGCTTTATTATTCTGATGCTGCCACTTGCCTGATGCCTTACACCTGCTGCCTCTGCTGCCATCTTCTCCTACTGCTACCATTTTGTGCTGTTACTGCCACTGCTGTTTTCCCCCACCTCACCACTCTGTGACTGGGCCACTATGATGATTCATCATGCTGTTGCCACCCTCATCACTCTGTAACTGGGCCACTAGTGTCCCTGTTGGCCTTGTTGACATTACAGTTTATTTTGCCATTCTCCTGAACCGTCAGAAGAACTAAAAAATGAAAACCACAACAGATCCTCTCTTTGAAATATCCATAAGGCCACTACCCCACAATGAGTGTTTTGCATCAGAATTTGCGCATGATTTGAAAGCCACAAGCAGGAGTGGGTCCAAAACACAAAATGCATGCAAATACTTCTTTCATGTGTAATCTCTATTTTGGACCTCCTGTTTTTTTTTTTGTCCTTACCAATACTGATCAATTATTGACCAAATACTGACTGTATGTAGGCGGATGCTTAAATGACAGGATCCATTATTTGTTGGGTTGTTCTTCTGACAGATGAGAAGAAGGGAAAAATAAACAGTGACGTCAACACAAACTTACTCCTGACACCCTCTCTACTCTGAATGTAGTAGAAAGATGTGGGCTACAGCAGCATCTCCATAAACTTCTTTATTCAGGTTTCCAAAGTGCGGTACAAAAATGCAACATTTCGGCTAGAAATAGCCTTTGTCAAGCATGCTTGACAAATGTTATTTCTAGCCGAAACGTTGCATTTTTGTACCGCACTTTGGAAACCTGAATAAAGAAGTTTATGGAGATGCTGCTGTAGCCCACATCTTTCTACTACGTTCAGTTTGACCGCCTTGGATCTGGGGTCTTTTGGCTCAGCTGTTGCATTCCACAACCCTAGCTCTGGTAAGCCTACTATGGGTGCTGCTCTTAACCCTTGTTTTCTACCCTCTCCACTCTGTCATGGGGCCATCACTTTTATCAATGTGTTACACACAAGCTTCTTAAACAATCTATGTGTTAAATGTCACATCTCCTTCACTCTACATTGACGTTTGAGTGGGTAACATAACTTATCTATCAACCAACGTGGACACCCCAACAACAGTGAGATGAGACCCTCTTTCTCAATTTGGTAGAATCAATGTGTAATAACTAGTGATGAGTGGCAGGGGTCATATTCGAATTCGCGATATTTCGCGAATATTTCGTAGAATATTCGTTGAATATTCGCAAATTTGAATATTCGTTATATTCTATGATTTTTTTTACTCAAAAAAATCGGCAAGGTAATGATTATGTAATATGCAAATTTTCGTATTCGAATTTCCGAATTTTCATTGCGAATTTTTCAACCTTTAGACAAAGAATATTATAGCACTATATTAGCTAAATTTATCTATATTCATTTTTTTTTTTCGAATATTCGCTATATTGCTATAACTTCATTTTTTCGAATATTCGTAATATTATAAAACAAGAATATATAGCAATATAGCGAATATTCGAAAAAAACGAATATAGAGCAATTTAGCTAATATAGTGCTATAACCTTCTTTGTCTAATAGTTTACATTTTTTTCTCATCTGAAGCTCAGATTGGAAAAAAATTACAACTATAAAAAAAAAGATTATAGCACTATATTAGCTAAATTGCTCTATATTAGTTTTTTTTCGAATATATACGCTATATTGCTAAAACAAGAATATATAGCAATATAGCGAATATTCGAAAAAAAAAAGAATATAGAGCAAAATTCGCAAACACTACTACTCCTAAAGTCAAGTATATTGCAGCCTTCTTATTGGCCCACAAGCTAGAAGCAGGGAGGGATCATGTGTACTGATTAAAAAAAATAAAAATTGAATATAAAAAAACAATAATAATTGAATATTCAAAATTACGAATATATATCACTATTTTCGAAATATTCGCGAATTTTCGAAGTACCTATATTCGCAATAAAAATTCGAAATTTGAATATTCGTGATCAACACTAGTAATAACCCAGGTTCTCTAGCAATTTATTTGGAAACAGGAGACGGTATAAAAAGTGACCCCTCTATAGTAGATTTTTGGGCCATTGCACGATTAAGTACATTATACCTGACACAAACATTGACCTGTAAGGTTGAGTTCACACTTCAGTTATTCGGTAAATTAATTCCAGCAGTTACTGTATGGTGAGCGAAAATCAGGAGCCAATCTTATTCTCAAATAAGGTATCATGGAAAGATCTGCCTTGGTTCGTTTTGGACCCGTAACTGACCAAATACAGGAAGTTTAAACTGAGCCTAATAGTGATGCATGCCAATGCGCACATCCATATACTGTATATGACCTGCCTGTCATACTGATGCACAGTAACTGTTTAACTACCAGAAAGGACTAGCTATGCATGTTGCTGCAATGCACAGTGATTTACACCAACATATACTATCCCTGCAGGCCAGAATATAACTTATTTAATGCAATTTGTGATGAGTTCGTTTGGAACCAAGCTAAGTTTTTCAGAAAGTTTGGCGATGTGACCAAATCGAATTATTGAAAACTAATGATTATCCTCAGGATAGATCATATTTGTCTCATCGGTGGGGGTCTGACTTCAGGCACCTATGCCAATCAGTTGTTGGTAGAGTATGGAAAACTCTGAGAGTGCTCCTTCTTGGCCTCGAGTGAATGGGACTGCGCTGCAATAACAAGCACATACTCTATACCATAGAGGCACTGTGGTCTGTATGCTATGAAAATAACTTATTGGTGGTGGTTCTCATAGTCAGACTCCTAATACTCTGTCTTGAAGCAGGTCATCCATATTTAAGTCCTGAATAACCTCTTTAAGCCTTTACAATTTTAATGTTGTATTTATCATTACTGGTTAGCATCTTCTACCTAGGCTACATAAAAAAACTTTTGCGGTTTAACTTGCAGTTCAAAAATGTACTCTTTTGCCTCTAGTTCACTCGATTCACTTGAAAATTGTAAAGTCTTGAACCGCAGCGCTCATTAGAGTACCCCTTGCCATTCTTATTACTTATCTTTATAATACACATACATTTTTGGTCTTTATTTTCCAGAATACATCTCCTCTTTAGAAAATACTGCAAGGAACCAGGTGGGATTTTCAAATTTGCAAATTGAATTCAAGCTGTAAAGACCTAATAATATACTTAACTAATAGACAACAAGCAAGTTGCTCAATTATCTTTTAAGTAGTAATGGGGAAAATAATGGTCAGCTAATTATTTGGTATTTTTCCTGAATTAAATAACAGTTATCTAAGCAAATTGTTTGTCTTACATTGTGCATACTAATTCATACTGCTGCAAGTAATTAATTCTTAGCTTCCAAGCACATGATAAGGATGTACAGGGTGCATAGATTTGATCTGATGGTGAAGAAAATGTAAATGTTTATTTTATATAATTTTTAACAAGGCAAAAATGATATATTAGGATATCCAACAAACATGTGTAAGCTAGCTGACCACTCTTATAATGAAAGCAAATAATACCTGATATGACATGGAAGAGCTTAGACTTTGGTTACATTTTGATATCTGAATAATTCTAAAATCTTAATTAGCCTATGGGGGAAAAAAACACCAGAAATAAAAAATATACTTAAAACCTACCACATTTTGTAAACCGCACCAATGACCCACAAAATGACCCACAAATGCAACATAAGCCAAAAAGGTGAAAGATACCTGTGAAAATGGCATGCAAAATGCTTCAAGACGCTGTGTGTGAAAGCAGCCATAGTGGAATTTGTTAGTGTTGAGCGAGCATGCTCGGCCGAACTGCTGTTCGGCTCAAGCACTGCTGTGCTTGGCATATGACTGTACTCGGCCGAGTACCGCATGTGCTCGAGCGCCATGCTCGAGTCTCCTCCCTGCATGTTTCGCGGCTGCTATGCAGACAATAAACGTCCAGGTAAGTACTGCCCTCACTGTAATGCCAGTACCCATGTTGGCTACTGGCATTTCAGTGATTGGCTGGCCGGAACAAGTCATTGGGTGCTATAAAGCACCCGATGACGCCTGTTCGGCTCATTTGTAGTCAGGGAGAGCTGCACTTTGGAAGGGACAGATAGTGTAGGTAGTGTAATCGCAATCTATTTAGTACAAAAACGTTTCAAAGACCCAAAAGTCCTTTTAAGGAATATTGTGTGTGGTAGCAGGCTGGCAGTATTTTATAGCTACCGTACCAATTTTATTTTTTCCATCATTTTCAATACTTTTTATATAGAGGGTGTCTGCAGTGACTTGTGACATCTATCCAATACCATCTGTGTGTCAGGGCCAGAGATTGGAGAAATATAAGGGAAAATTACTATATTTTTTCCAACATTTTCAATACTTTTTATATAGAGGGTGTCTGCAGTGACTTGTGACATCTGTCCAATACCTTCTGTGTGTCAGAGCCAGAGATTTGAGAAATATAAGTGAAATCTATTTTCCTTTTTCCATACTTTTACATTATTTTTCAATATACTGTGCTTGCTGTGAACTGTGACATCCGTGCCACATCTTGTTTGTCAAGCGTGCATATAACATTTAATATGAAGAAGGCGAGCACTAAGGGACGAGGAAGTGGCGTCATGCTGATGGTTCATGCAGAGGCCGTGACCCTGGGCACGTTGAAACTGTGCCTGCTGCCAGAGCACAAGAAAAACAATCATCCACAATACCTAGTTTCATGTCCCAATTTGCAGGGCGTCGCAGGACAAAACTCTTGAAGTCAGACCAGTGCGGCCAGGTGGTCAGTTGGATTGCAGCAGATAATGCTTCCAATAGGTTAAGCATCACCCTGTCTTCCACCAAGTCCAGTCTCAGTAGCCAAGAGTCTGGTTAACAGAATCCTCTCCCTGATCCTTCTTTCTCCCACCATGGAGAGTCTGACCAAACAAGTGATCCCACACTCGGAAATTCCGAGGAGCTCTTTTCATCGCCATTACTTGATTTGGCCCTCTCGCCAAGCACGCTTGAAGAGGGACATGAGATCCTGTGCCCTGATTCCCAACCTCTTGAGCATCCACAGTCTCAAGAACATGACGGTGGGCAAAGGCAATTACTGTTTAATGAGGTGGATGATAATGAGACACAGTTGCCAATGAGTCAACTGCAATTACTGTCTCAAGAGGTTGATGAAGAAGATGAGACACAGTTGTCAATCACTGAGGTTGTGGTTAGGTCAACAAATCAAGAGGATGATCAGAGTGAGGAATTGGAGGAAGAGATGCTGGACAATGAGGTCACTGACCCAACCTGGGAAGGTAGAAAGCCGAACGAGGACAGCAGGATGAAGGATCTGCAGCACTGCAACAGGCTGGAAGAGGCAGTGGGTTGGCAAAATGGAGAAGGCGGGCTACAACAAACAGGCCCTCAACTGTTCCACGGAGCACCCCCTTGCGGCAATCTCCCTTGCCAAGGGGTAGGTGATCCGCAGAATGGCGCCTTTTTGAGGAAAGTGTGAACGACAAAATAATAGTAGTTTGCAACCTGTGCCACACCAAAATGAGCCGGGGCATGAATACTAGCAACCTCACCACCACCAGCATGATCCGCCACATGGCAACCAAGCACCGTAATAAGTGGGACGAACGTCTGGGTCCACAATCTGTGTCTGCGGGTTATACCACTGCCTTCTCTTCCCCTATAATACGTGCTGGCCAATTGCCTGTCGAAGGTTCAGGCGAGGATGATTCCTGCCCTGCACCTGGACCTTTGCAAGCACCATCAGCGACCACATCCACTTCTGTGTCCCAGCGCAGCATCCAAATGTCCTTACCCCAGGCCTTTGAACACAAGCGCAAATATCCAGCCACCCACCCACAAGCCATAGCACTAAATGTGCAGCTTTTCAAATTACTGGCCCTGGAAATGTTGCCATTTAGGCTTCTGGACACTGAGGCCTTCTGTAGCCTGATGTTGGTGGCCGTTCCACGGTACTCTGTCCCCAGCCGCCACTATTTTTCAAGATGTGATGTGCCCGCCTTACACCAACATGTATCCCTAAACGTTACACTTGCCCTGACCAACGCAGTTACTGGGAAGGTCCACTTAACCACGGACACAATGGACAAGTGTGATTGGCCAGGGACGCTACATTTCCCTGATGGCACACTGGGTGAGCATTGTGGAGGCCCGGAGCGAGTCTAACCCTGGGATGGCACAGGTGCTACCGACGCTGAGGAATGCGGGTCCTAATTTCATCAGGGTTTCCGCCACCACCTACGTTAGTGGCTCCAACCCCCACTTCTCCTCCTTCACCTTCTCCCCCACTTCCACCTCCGAATTATCTGTGTGCAGCACCAGTCAGCCATTAGTCGGTAGCTGTAAGTAGTGTAGCACTGCAGTGGGGAAGCGTCAACAGGCCGTGCTGAAGCTGATATGCTTAGGGGACAAACAGTTCACCGCTGCAGAGCTATTGCAGGGTATAATAGAACAGGCTGAGCTGTGGCTCTTGCCACTCAACCTACAAACAGGCATGGTTATGTGTGATAATGGCCGTAACTTGGTGGCGGCTTTGGAGCTCGGTAAGCTCATACACATCCCATGCCTAGCCCACATCTTAAACTTTTTGGTTCAGCAGTTTCTCAAAACCTACCCCAATTTTCCTGAGCTACTGGTGAAGGTGCGCCCCGTGTGTGTGCACATTTCCACAAGTCATCGACAGCTTCAGCCGGTCTGTCAACGCTGCAGCAGCACTTTAACTTGCCAGCTCACCGGCTGTTGTGAGACGTGAGCATGCTCTGGAACTCCACGTTCCACATGTTGGCCAGGCTTTGTGAGTAGCAGAGGGCAGTAGTGAAATACCGACTGCAACATCGTCGTCGCCTATCCTGTCAGCATCCGCTAATCAGAAGCAAGGAATGGGCATGGATGTCTGACCTCTGTGATGTTTTAAGAAACTTTGAGAAATCAACACAGATGGTGAGCGGCGATAACGCTATTATCAGTGCAACCATCCCACTTCTGTGTCTACTCAAATGCTCGCTGCTTAGAGCCGCATCTGTCTTTTGAATAAAGAAATCAACAAAAAGTATCGTACGAGGGACTGCTGTTTCTTCCAAAGTGACCTCGCCTACAAGTGACCCAGGCGAGGGAGGAAGTTTTGCGGGTGTCTTGATCTTTATCCCACAAAACTCCTCCCTGGTGACGTGAATGATGTTTATTCTAAATTGCTTTTAATTGCCTTGTCAATTGTGGGCCAAGTGTGAATTAGTGGCACCCTGAATACTTAAGGGGAACCACACTCACCTCTACACGTTTCCATGGTCATAAATAGGGATGAGCGAACCCGAACTGTATAGTTCGGGTTCGTACCGAATTTTGGGGTGTCCGTGACACGGACCCGAACCCGAACATTTTCGTAAAAGTCCGGGTTCGGGGTTCGGCGCTTTCTTGGCGCTTTTTGAAAGGCTGCAAAGCAGCCAATCAACGAGCGTCATACTACTTGCCCCAAGAGGCCATCACAGCCTTGCCTACTATTGGCATGGCTGTGATTGGCCAGTGCAGCATGTGACCCAGCCTCTATATAAGCTTGGGTCACGTCACTCTGCTGATTCAAGCATAGGGAGAGGTTGCAGCTGCGACGTTAGGGCGAGATTAGGCAGATTAACTCCTCCAAAAGACTTCATTCTGTGATCGATCTGCAGCTGTGGATCATTGAAGTGCTATCATTGACTTGCTCACTTTTTTGAGGCTGCCCAGAGCGTTTTTAGATCACTTTTTTTCTGGGGTGATCGGCGGCCATTTTGTAACTTGTGGTGCGCCAGCACGAGCTATCACCAAGTGTATTTAACCATCGATAGTGTGGTTATTTTGTGCTATATCCTACATCAGCTGCAGGCTGAGCCTGTGTCACCGAAGTGCATTTAACCATCAACAGTCTGGTTATTTTTTGGCCATATACTACATCAGCTGCAGGCTGAGCCTGTGTCACCCAAGTGCATTTAACCATCAACAGTCTGATTATTTTCTGGCCATATACTACATCAGCTGCAGGCTGAGCCTGTGTCACCCAAGTGCATTTAACCATCAACAGTGTGGTTATTTATTTGGCCATATATTACATCAGGGGCAAGTTGAGCCTGTCACCCAGCGCCTAAAAAATAGACCTGACATTTCTATTCAACCAAAGCGCAAAAAAAAACAGGTCTCACATCTCTATTCAACCAAATCTGCACAGTTTTAGCTGGTCAAGTTATTTGTAGTGACCGTAAAAGCAGACTTTTTGTTCTGGGTTGAAAAAGCATTCCCAAATTTGCCATTCTGAAAATAACTAGTTTGTGGTATTTGAGACCTACTTGAAATCTATCCCAAAAAGAAAATCTTACATTGAAGTTATTGATAGTGTCATTCAGAAATACCTAAGACACAGGCTAGCGTGCTGATAGAAGTGTCATTCTGTGATTAAACCTATAACTGTCACAGCGCAAAAAAAAAACAGGTCTCACGTCTCTATTCAACCAAATCTGCACAGTTTTAGCTGGTCAAGTTATTTGTACTGACCGTAAAAGCAGACTTTTTGTTCTGGGTTGAAAAAGCATTCCCAAATTTGCCATTCTGAAAATAACTAGTTTGTGGTATTTGAGGCCTACTTGAAATCTATCCCAAAAAGAAAATCTTACATTGAAGTTATTGATAGTGTCATTCAGAAAAACCTAAGACACACGCTAGCGTGCTGATAGAAGTGTCATTCTGTGATTAAACCTATAATTGTCACACAGCGCAAAAAAAAACAGGTCGCACATCTCTATTCAACCAAATCTGCACAGTTTTAGCTGGTCAAGTTATTTGTAGTGACCGTAAAAGCAGACTTTTTGTTCTGGGTTGAAAAAGCATTCCCAAATTTGCCATTCTGAAAATAACTAGTTTGTGGTATTTGAGGCCTACTTGAAATCTATCCCAAAAAGAAAATCTTACATTGAAGTTATTGATAGTGTCATTCAGAAATACCTAAGACACACGCTAGCGTGCTGATAGAAGTGTCATTCTGTGATTAAACCTATAACTGTCACACAGCGCAAAAAAAAACAGGTCTCACATCTCTATTCAACCAAATCTGCACAGTTTTAGCTGGTCAAGTTATTTGTAGTGACTGTAAAAGCAGACTTTTTGTTCTGGGTTGAAAAAGCATTCCCAAATTTGCCATTCTGAAAATAACTAGTTTGTGGTATTTGAGGCCTACTTAAAATCTATCCCAAAAAGAAAATCTTACATTGAAGTTATTGATAGTGTCATTCAGAAAAACCTAAGACACACGCTAGCGTGCTGATAGAAGTGTCATTCTGTGATTAAACCTATAATTGTCACACAGCGCAAAAAAAAACAGGTCGCACATCTCTATTCAACCAAATCTGCACAGTTTTAGCTGGTCAAGTTATTTGTAGTGACCGTAAAAGCAGACTTTTTGTTCTGGGTTGAAAAAGCATTCCCAAATTTGCCATTCTGAAAATAACTAGTTTGTGGTATTTGAGGCCTACTTGAAATCTATCCCAAAAAGAAAATCTTACATTGAAGTTATTGATAGTGTCATTCAGAAATACCTAAGACACACGCTAGCGTGCTGATAGAAGTGTCATTCTGTGATTAAACCTATAACTGTCACACAGCGCAAAAAAAAACAGGTCTCACATCTCTATTCAACCAAATCTGCACAGTTTTAGCTGGTCAAGTTATTTGTAGTGACTGTAAAAGCAGACTTTTTGTTCTGGGTTGAAAAAGCATTCCCAAATTTGCCATTCTGAAAATAACTAGTTTGTGGTATTTGAGGCCTACTTGAAATCTATCCCAAAAAGAAAATCTTACATTGAAGTTATTGATAGTGTCATTCAGAAAAACCTAAGACACACGCTAGCGTGCTGATAGAAGTGTCATTCTGTGATTAAACCTATAACTGTCACACAGCGCAAAAAAAAACAGGTCTCACATCTATATTCAACCAAATCTGCACAGTTTTAGCTGGTCAAGTTATTTGTAGTGACCGTAAAAGCAGACTTTTTTTTTCTGGGTTGAAAAAGCATTCCCAAATTTGCCATTCTGAAAATAACTAGTTTGTGGTATTTGAGGCCTACTTGAAATCTATCCCAAAAAGAAAATCTTACATTGAAGTTATTGATAGTGTCATTCAGAAAAACCTAAGACACACGCTAGCGTGCTGATAGAAGTGTCATTCTGTGATTAAACCTATAACTGTCACACAGCGCAAAAAAAAACAGGTCTCACATCTCTATTCAACCAAATCTGCACAGTTTTAGCTGGTCAAGTTATTTGTAGTGACCGTAAAAGCAGACTTTTTGTTCTGGGTTGAAAAAGCATTCCCAAATTTGCCATTCTGAAAATAACTAGTTTGTGGTATTTGAGGCCTACTTGAAATCTATCCCAAAAAGAAAATCTTACATTGAAGTTATTGATAGTGTCATTCAGAAAAACCTAAGACACACGCTAGCGTGCTGATAGAAGTGTCATACTGTGATTAAACCTATAACTGTCACACAGCGCAAAAAAAAACAGGTCTCACATATCTATTCAACCAAATCTGCACAGTTTTAGCTGGTCAAGTTATTTGTAGTGACTGTAAAAGCAGACTTTTTGTTCTGGGTTGAAAAAGCATTCCCAAATTTGCCATTCTGAAAATAACTAGTTTGTGGTATTTGAGGCCTACTTGAAATCTATCCCAAAAGGAAAATCTTACATTGAAGTTATTGATAGTGTCATTCAGAAATACCTAAGACACACGCTAGCGTGCTGATAGAAGTGTCATTCTGTGATTAAACCTATAACTGTCACACAGCGCAAAAAAAAACAGGTCTCACATCTCTATTCAACCAAATCTGCACAGTTTTAGCTGGTCAAGTTATTTGTAGTGACCGTAAAAGCAGACTTTTTGTTCTGGGTTGAAAAAGCATTCCCAAATTTGCCATTCTCAAAATTGTGGTGAACGGGAACAATGAGGAAAACATCTAATAAGGGACGCGGACGTGGACATGGTCGTGGTGGTGTTAGTGGACCCTCTGGTGCTGGGAGAGGACGTGGCCGTTCTGCCACAGCCACACGTCCTAGTGAACCAACTACCTCAGGTCCCAGTTGCCAGCAGAATTTACAGCGATATTTGGTGGGGCCCAATGCCGTTCTAAGGATGGTAAGGCATGAGCAGGTACAGGCATTAGTCAATTGGGTGGCCGACAGTGGATCCAGCACGTTCACATTATCTCCCACCCAGTCTTCTGCAGAAAGCGCACAGATGGCGCATGAAAACCAAGCCCATCGGTCTGTCACATCACCCCTATGCATATCAGGGAAACTGTCTGAGCCTCAAGTTATGCAGCAGTCTCTTATGCTGTTTGAAGACTCTGCTGCCAGGGTTTCCCAAGGGCATCCACCTAGCCCTTCCCCAGGGGTGGAAGAGATAGAATGCACTAACGCACAACCACTTATTTTTCCTGATGATGAGGACATGGGAATACCACCTCAGCACGTCTCTGATGATGACGAAACACAGGTGCCAACTGCAGCGTCTTTCTGCATTGTGCAGATTGAAAAGGAGGTCAGGGATCAAGAATGGGTGGAAGACGATGCAGGGGACGATGAGGTCCTAGACCCCACATGGAATGAAGGTCGTGCCACTGACTTTCACAGTTCGGAGGAAGAGGCAGTGGTGAGACCGAGCCAACAGCGTAGCAAAAGAGGGAGCAGTGGGCAAAATCAGAACACCCGCCACCAAGAGACTCCGCCTGCTACTGACCGCCGCCATCTGGGACCGAGCACCCCAAAGGCAGCTTCAAGGAGTTCCCTGGCATGGCACTTCTTCAAACAATGTGCTGACGACAAGACCCGAGTGGTTTGCACGCTGTGCCATCAGAGCCTGAAGCGAGGCATTAACTTTCTGAACCTTAGCACAACCTGCATGACCAGGCACCTGCATGCAAAGCATGAACTGCAGTGGAGTAAACACCTTAAAAACAAGGAAGTCACTCAGGCTCCCCCTGCTACCTCTTCTGCTGCTGCCGCCTCGGCCTCTTCTGTTGCTGCTGCCGCCGCCTCGGCCTCTTCCTCCGCCTCTGGAGGAACGTTGGCACCTGCCGCCCAGCAAACATGGGATGTACCACCAACACCACCACCTGCATCACCAAGCATCTCAACCATGTCACACGGCAGCGTTCAGCTCTCCATCTCACAAACATTTGAGAGAAAGCGTAAATTCTCACCTAGCCACCCTCGATCCCTGGCCCTGAATGCCAGCATTTCTAAACTACTGGCCTATGAAATGCTGTCATTTAGGCTGGTGGACACACACAGCTTCAAACAGCTCATGTCACTTGCTGTCCCACAGTATGTTGTTCCCAGCCGCCACTACTTCTCCAAGAGAGCCGTGCCTTCCCTGCACAAACAAGTGTCCGATAAAATCAAGTGTGCACTGCGCAACGCCATCTGTGGCAAGGTCCACCTAACCACAGATACGTGGACCAGTAAGCACGGCCAGGGACGCTATATCTCCCTAACTGCACACTGGGTAAATGTAGTGGCGGCTGGGCCCCAGGCGGAGAGCTATTTGGCGCACGTCCTTCCGCCGCCAAGGATCGCAGGGCAACATTCTTTGCCTCCTGTCTCCTCCTCCTCCTACTCAGCTTCCTCCTCCTCTTCTTCCACCTGCTCATCCAGTCAGCCACACACCTTCACCACCAACTTCAGCACAGCACGGGGTAGACGTCAGCAGGCCATTCTGAAACTCATATGTTTGGGGGACAGGCCTCACACCGCACAGGAGTTGTGGCGGGGTATAGAACAACAGACCGACGAGTGGTTGCTGCCGGTGAGCCTCAATCCCGGCCTGGTGGTGTGCGATAATGGGCGAAATCTCGTTGCAGCTCTGGGACTAGCCGGTTTGACGCACATCCCTTGCCTGGCGCATGTGTTGAATTTGGTGGTGCAGAAGTTCATTCGCAACTACCCCGACATGTCAGAGCTGCTGCATAAAGTGCGGGCCGTCTGTTCGCGCTTCCGGCGTTCACACCCTGCCGCTGCTCGCCTGTCTGCGCTACAGCGTAACTTCGGCCTTCCCGCTCACCGCCTCATATGCGACGTGCCCACCAGGTGGAACTCCACCTTGCATATGCTGGACAGACTGTGCGAGCAGCAGCAGGCCATAGTGGAGTTTCAGCTGCAGCACGCACGGGTCAGTCGCACTGCGGATCAGACCCACTTCACCACCAATGACTGGGCCTCCATGCGAGACCTGTGTGCCCTGTTGCGCTGTTTCGAGTACTCCACCAACATGGCCAGTGGCGATGACGCCGTTATCAGCGTTACAATACCACTTCTATGTCTCCTTGAGAAAACACTTAGGGCGATGATGGAAGAGGAGGTGGCCCAGGAGGAAGAGGAGGAAGAGGGGTAATTTTTAGCACTTTCAGGCCAGTCGCTTTGAAGTGACTCAGAGGGAGGTTTTTTGCAACACCAGAGGCCAGGTACAAATGTGGCCAGACAGGGCCCACTACTGGAGGACGAGGAGGACGAGGATGAGGAGGAGGTGGAGGAGGATGAAGCATGTTCACAGCGGGGTGGCACCCAAAGCAGCTCGGGCCCATCACTGGTGCGTGGCTGGGGGGAAACACAGGACGATGACGATACGCCTCCCACAGAGGACAGCTTGTCCTTATCTCTGGGCAGCCTGGCACACATGAGCGACTACATGCTGCAGTGCCTGCGCAACGACAGCAGAGTTGCCCACATTTTAACGTGTGCGGACTACTGTGTTGCCACCCTGCTGGATCCCCGGTACAAAGACAATGTGCCCACCTTACTTCCTACACTGGAGCGTGATAGGAAGATGCGCGAGTACAAGCGCACGTTGGTAGACGCGCTACTGAGAGCATTCCCAAATGTCACAGGGGAACCAGTGGAAGCCCAAGGCGAAGGCAGAGGAGGAGCAAGAGGTCGCCAACGCAGCTGTGTCACGCCCAGCTCCTCTGAGGGCAGGGTTAGCATGGCAGAGATGTGGAAAAGTTGTCAACACGACACAGCTAAGTGCACCACCACCTGATACGGAACGTGTTAGCAGGAGGCAACATTTCACTAACATGGTAGAACAGTACCTGTGCACACCCCTCCACGTACTGACTGATGGTTCGGCCCCATTCAACTTCTGGGTCTCCAAATTGTCCACGTGTCCAGAGCTAGCCTTTTATGCCTTGGAGGTGCTGGCCTGCCCGGCGGCCAGCGTTTTGTCTGAACGTGTATTCAGCACGGCAGGGGGCGTCTTTACAGACAAACGCAGCCGCCTGTCTACAGCCAAAGTGGACAAGCTGACGTTTATAAAAATGAACCAGGCATGGATCCCACAGGACCTGTCCATCCCTTGTGCAGATTAGATATTAACTACCTCCCCTTAACAATATATTATTCTACTCCAGGGCACTTCCTCATTCAATACTATTTTTAATTTCATTTTACCATTATATTGCGGGGCAACCCAAAGTTGAATGAACCTCTCCTCTGTCTGGTTGCCGGGGTCTAAATGTGTGACAGTGGCCTGTTCCAGTGGTGGGTGACGTGAAGCCTGATTCTCTGCTATGACATGCAGACTGATTCTGCGCTGACATAAGGCCAGATTCTCTGTTACGGGACCTCTCTCCTCTGCCTGGGTGTCTGGGCCTAAATATGTGACAGTGGCCTGTTCCAGTGGTGGGTGACGTGAAGCCTGATTCTCTGCTATGACATGAAGACTGATTCTGCGCTGACATAAGGCCAGATTCTCTGTTACGGGACCTCTCTCCTCTGCCTGGGTGCCTGGGCCTAAATGTGTGACAGTGGCCTGTTCCAGTGGTGGGTGACGTGAAGCCTGATTCTCTGCTATGACATGAGGACTGATTCTGCGCTGACATAAGGCCAGATTCTCTGTTACGGGACCTCTCTCCTCTACCTGGGTGCCTGGGCCTAAATATGTGACAGTGGCCTGTTCCAGTGGTGGGTGACGTGAAGCCTGATTCTCTGCTATGACATGAATACAGATTCTGCGCTGACATAAGGCCAGATTCTCTGTTACCGGACCTCTCTCCTCTGCCTGGGTGCCTGGGCCTAAATGTGTGACAGTGGCCTGTTCCAGTGGTGGGTGACGTGAAGCTTGATTCTCTGCTATGACATGAATACATATTCTGCGCTGACATAAGGCCAGATTCTCTGTTACGGGACCTCTCTCCTCTGCCTGGGTGCCTGGGCCTAAATGTGTGACAGTGGCCTGTTCCAGTGGTGGGTGACGTGAAGCCTGATTCTCTGCTATGACATGAAGACAGATTCTGCGCTGACATAAGGCCAGATTCTCTGTTACGGGACCGCTCTCCTCTGTCTGGGTGCCGGGGCCTAAATGTGTGACAGTGGCCTGTTCCAGTGGTGGGTGACGTGAAGCCTGATTCTCTGCTATGACATGAAGACTGATTCTGCGCTGACATGAAGCCAGATTCTCTGCTATGGCATGAAGAGACTGATTCTCTGCTGACATGAAGCCAGATTCTTTGCTATGGCATGAAGAGACTGATTCTCTGCTGACGTGAAGCCAGATTCTCTGCTATGGGACCTCTGTCCAATTGATATTGGTTCATTTTTATTTTTTTAATTTTAATTTTAATTCATTTCCCTATCCACATTTGTTTGCAGGGGATTTACCTACATGTTGCTGCCTTTTGCAGCCCTCTAGCTCTTTCCTGGGCTGTTTTACAGCCTTTTTAGTGCCCAAAAGTTCGGGTCCCCATTGACTTCAATGGGGTCCGGGTTCGGGACGAAGTTCGGTTCGGGTTCGGATCCCGAACCCGAACATTTACGGGAAGTTCGGCCGAACTTCTCGAACCCGAACATCCAGGTGTTCGCTCAACTCTAGTCATAAACACTTACAGGTATATAAGTTCCTATGTTGAATCACTGGTGTATGGTCATCATATATCCAAATTCACCTATATGTTACCGAGTAGCACACATAGGCAGACTTAAAGACCTGAATATCTATTTCTTGTAGATAGACTGGCGCCATCAGTGTGGTTACCTTTCACATTTCAACTGAAAATGCTGACAGGTTGATTCATTTTAAATGAACAAGGCCTGGATTGCCCCAGACTTCTCGACTTCCCCAGAGGAAAGCGGATGAATAAAGGCACTTTAAATGCGTTGTTTAATGTACTCAATACACTGTATTCCCATGCACCCCTTCCGCCACAAAAAAGGGTATATGGTTAAATCTTCCTTTTCTTATCCTCTTCTTCCTCTTCCATCATATCAACATGATTATTTGTCGCATATAATGCCCTCACATATATACCCTTGCATATTTTACAGGGTCAGCTCACCTGCAGACCCTCACCTACAATCTTTTACAGGGTCAGCTCACCTGCAGGCCCTTGCATATCATTTTTTTTACAGTGTCAGCTCACCTGCAGGCCCTCTCATATAATGTTTTACAGGGTCAGATCAGCTGCAGGCCCCTGTATATATTGTTTTACAGGGTCAGCTCATCTGCAGGCCCTTGCATATAATGTTTTTCAGGGTCAGCTCACCTGCAGGCCCTCACCTACAACCTTTTACAGGGTCAGCTCACCTACAGGCCCTCGCATATAATGTTTTACAGGGTCAGCTCAACTGCAGGCCTCGCATATAATGTTTTACAGGGTCAGCTCACCTGCAGGCCCTCGTATATAATGTTTTATAGGGTCAGCTTACGGGCAGGCCCTCGCATATAATGTTTTACAGGGTCAGCTCAACTGCAGGCCTCGCATATAATGTTTTACAGGGTCAGCTCACCTGCAGGCCCTCGTATATAATGTTTTATAGGGTCAGCTTACGGGCAGGCCCTCGCATATAATGTTTTACAGGGTCAGCTAACCTGCAGGCTCTCACCTACAATCTTTTACAGGGTCAGTTCACCTTCTGATAATGACAGCGAAGTCTTGCCTGTTGGTACTCTGGCACACATGGCTGACTTCATGTTAGGCTGCCTTTTCCATGACCCACACGTTATACACATTTTAGACAAAACGGATTACTGGGTGTTCACCCTTCTCGACCCCCATGACAAAGAGAACTTCTCATCTCTTATTCCTCTGGTGGAGAGGACAAGCAAAACGGTGCTATATCAGAAGGTCCTTGTTGAAAAATTGCTCCAAAGTTGATAGGGCATACATCCAAATTGATCGTCAACGCCACGGGGACGTGCGATCACCTAGAAGTTATCTAGAGTCAACAAAGCGGCAGCAGGCCCTCACCTACAAGTCCTGTCTCAGTAGTCAAGAGTCTGTTCAACACAATCCTCACCATGACGGCACACTGGATGAACGTTGTGGAGGCCAGGAGCAAGTCCACTGCTGGCACCAGACTTGCTCTCCAATAGATCCTTGTTAATGAAAAGTGCACTCCTTCCAATAACAGGGCCTCTTAAGAGTGCTGTATTTTTATTTATAGTCACTACCTCCCCGAGTCGGGAGTGGGTAATTGCCGCGCGCCTGCTGCCTTCCTTGGATGCTTGTGCTTTAATAACTTTACTCACCCTTTCTGGGTGGTTCACAATTAGGAAAAAAAAGGGCAATGTAACAACAGCCAATCAGATTTCAGCCATTTACCTCCCTTGGATGTGGTAGCCCTTTCTCAGGCTCCGTCTCCGGCATTGAACCCTGATTCCCCATTACCTGTGATCACCATGGTAGGTGCAGAAAAGAACATCGAAAGTTGATATTGCAGACATATGAATGTATCGTCGCCGTCACGGGGACGTGCAATCGCCCAGAGGTTATCTAGAGTCACCAATGCGACAGCAGGCCCTTGCCCCTAATGTTTTAGATGGTCAGATCAGCAGCCTCTTGCTCCAAATGTTTTTGAGGGTCACCAGCAGGCCATCAATGATAATTTTTCAAAGGTTTGTATGATGCCCTCCTTTATGTGTAACAAAGGGTGTTTTGAAGTGTCGGTTCCTTGTAATTTATGTCAGCCCTTTCACTTAGTGCATAGGCTTTGTGAGTGTAGGAGTCCCACTACCTGAACTATTGTACCACAATATGAATGAGGCCCTCCATTAAGTGATATACAGTTGTATCGGAGTGCCTCTTCCTTGTAATTTTTGGCAGCACTTGCACTTTATATACAAGTAAATATACAGGAAAGAATGTTTCTTAACAATTTTTCCACAAAATTATTATTTTTTTTTTCCAGTTTTGTGCGTATTATTGTCAGTCTGTAAAAGTGGCGTACTATTCGGACAACATCGTTCCCAGCAGCGACCTGCGAGTACAAGATGCATCCAGACATCCTCCCCATGCTGTTCCAGAACCATTTTGGTAGTGTTTCCATAAATTTCTGACATTTTCCTATGAACCAGGCACCCTCCCCTCTTTAGAGCAGAGGGTACCTGGTTTAATGCTTGGGTTCTCCAATGACTTCCATTATACTCGGGTGCTCGGTTGAGCACCCGAACATCCCGATGTGTTTGGCCCGAGCCCCCGAGCACTGCGGTGCTCGATCAACACTAGAATTTGTGGTACCCGGGGTGGAGCCAGCGCCGGAGAAAGATGGACGTGTGAAGTGTGGCGCTGCTGCTAGCATATCCCTCATAGCCTGTCTCATACAGCGTACTGAACTCCAAAATGGTCAAGATAGGTGGCCCAAAACCCACAGAACCAAAGGGGCACAGCCGTTCTTCTAGCCAGCCGGGTGACATGAAGAAATTTATTAAGAAAGCAGCCGCAGCAGCGGTGAGTGAAGAATCCAAGATGGCGCCCGGAACTCCGCGCGCAACGGGGCACAAGCAGGCAGCGGCGGCAAGCGCTGATAAGGTAGGGGAAGATCCCCTGAGGCAGATTGCCTCCCAATCTCTCGGGCTTTACTGAAAGAACCAATGGCAGACGCCTTGGGACCCCTTAGCCAAGACCTCTCCTCTATTAAGGAGGATGTGCGCCACATAGGCCGGAGAGTGGAATCACTAGAAGAGGCTCAAGCTGCAATCATAACTCATCAAACCGAGGTGTCCTCTAGCCTGTCTGCATGCCAATCTCATATCAATTACTTATATAATGCCCTAGAGGACCAAGAAAACAGTTGTAGACGTAACAATCTACGCTTCAGGGGCATACCTGAATCAATATCACCTGCTGATGTTCCTGAAGCAGTAATTCAGATCTGTATTAAATTACTGGGGCCAGACTCTGTTCACAAAGTCATAATTGAGAGAGCACATAGAGCTCTCCGTCCAAAACTGCAACCGACAGAACCCCCCCAGAGATGTGATCTGTAAATTTCTACACTTTCCTGTTAAAGAAGCCATATTGACCAGTGCTAGAAACACCAACCCGTTGGAATGGGAGGATAACGTGATCACCATATTCCAGGATCTAGCTCAATCAACACAAAAAAACAACAAAGAGCATTAAAACAGCTCACAGATTGGCTATGTCAGCACAAGATCATCTACAGAAGGACCTTTTCATTCAGACTTTCCTTCCTTCATGATGGTCGCCGCACCTCAATCTCCTCCTATAGCGACCTGGACAAAGTCTACGACCACCTTCAGATATCGCCATTACCCATTGATAACTGGGAAGTAGTACAAAACCTGTTGGCGTTACCTGATTTGCCTAAAGTTTCTTCATGGGAACTTCCTTGCACTCCAAAACCTCAAAGGTCCAGAAGAGGGAACTTTTCATCCACTCCGAAGAGACTCCCACTTATGGATAAGTAACCTGTCATAGCCATCTGCATTTAGCTTAAAAGAGAGTCTATGGACTTACTATTCAAGAGTATTAATATTAACAGCCTTTTGTATTCAGCCCCTTATCATTTTCCTTTCTGTACAGGGATAAAGGATTACTTATCCCCTCACTAAAAGCTCCTTTTTATGATCTCTGTTTAATATGGGTTAGTAGGGGTCCTCCCTCTTTTTACCACCCGCCTAAGGCAACATTGCAAATTGCAATTTGTTACCCGGGCTGATACCCCTTTGTATTCAGCTTTTCTTTATATACCCTATTGAACAGAGATAAGGGAGTATTCACTCCTACACTATCAGTACCTCTTTAGGACCTCTGCCCAACTTGGGCTACTTACGGTAGGTTTTATCCCTTTCTCAATCACTTAGGGGAACTTTATCACCTGTGATCTCACACAATTAGAGGATGTCCTCAGATCCCTGTTAATGTAACCCTACAGTATCAACAGTTCCAAAGAGGGAGCTGCCTCATGGTATTTTACCTATTCCCCCTCATGATACTTGAGCAGGAATGCTCTATTACTCAGTTCTCATCTGACTCACAAAACTGCAGTTTGTTTAGTTTTGTATTTTATGTTCAACGTTTTTGTTATTATGACAGGTACCACCGGCTAGCTATGCTAAACACCCGCAAGAGAGGGAGATGTATTTGGAATCTTGCTGCTCCGCCTTGGGAGGCTAAGTACCCAAAACGTTCAGTTACACATACTGCTCAATTAATCAATAGCTGTACTCAATCAGTCACCTTTCTAAAGGATGGCTGACCTGGGCATAGCTTCATTTAATGTTAAAAGTTTTCATGCCCCATCCAAACGTAACCAAGTCTTCGCTTATGTGAAAAAATAAAAATGCTCAGTCCTGATGCTTCAGGAGACGCATTTTAAATTCAACAAGTACCCCGATCTTACTCGCTCAACATACCCACATTGGTACCACTGTGGCTCCAATTCTTCTGCTTCTAGAGGCGTGAGCATTGGGTTCCGGAGGGGTCTCCCTTTCACATATGTATCACATATCCAGGATGTGGAAGGTAGATACATTCTGGTTAAGGGAACTGTTGCCAATCAGTTATATACTTTTGCAAATGTATATGCCCCCAATGTTAATCAGGTCTCATGGTTTGATGAGGTGCTTTCCCTCTTAGAGACATATAAGGAAGGTGTGGTGGTGCTTGGGGGCACTCAGACATCTTAAGAGAAAATTACACCAAGGATCTATTTGTGATGCTTGGCGTATCCTCAATCCCTCTACACGGGACTACACCTTCTTCTCCCCGCCTCATGGTTCTTACCATCGACTAGACTATTTGTTACTGTCTAAAGAACACTTACACTTATACTCCCAAGCCTAAATAGGCACTATACACCTCTCAGACCATTCTCCTGTGTTCATTACCATCCTAGCGCCCACATTAGAGCCTTGTGCATTTAGATGGAGACTTAACAAACAACTTATTTCTTCAGAAGAAAACTTAAATCGCTCAATTCTCGCCCGGAGACCGCCCCACATGTACTATGGGACACTCATAAGACCTACATGAGAGGCCAATTTATTAGCATGGGAGCCAGACTTAAAAAAGAAAGGAAAGCATGGAGAGAGGAACTTTTATCCCAGATTCAGCGTCTACAAGCCCTACACAAAAAATCCCTGTTGGACACACGTCTTGCTGAACTTACTGAATTAAGAACAACCTTAAAAAAAACTCGTTAAAACTACATCAGCAAAATATTATCTCCATTCACAGTTTAAATATTACACCCATGGAGATAAAGCCTCTAAGTTTATGATGCAGCGCATTAAACAGAGGAAGTTACATAACTATATTCACAGGATTAAGGTCCCGGGTGGGGGAGATGTTTTCACTACCCCAGAGATAGTTAAACAATTTCAAAGATTCTATTATTCCTTATATAACATACAAGAGGCTGGAAAATAAACCCATACCGCCCCTGCCCTTCCCCCTAAAGAATCAGTAATATCTTTTCCCAGCTCCCTCTCTTTACCTGCCTTATCAGACACTCAAGCCCAGGCTCTCTCAACACCTTTTATTTTAGACAAACTCATGACAGCAATTAAACAACTCCAGAGTGGGAAAAGTCCTGGCCCAGATGGCTATCCAGCTCTATATTATCACACCTTCCGCAACACGCTAGGACCGCTACTCCTCCTTAGCAGGGATGCCGAAAAAGCCTTTGATAGGGTAAGCTGGGAGTATATGAGAGAAGTACTCATGGCTTTTAGATTACCTGACCAATATATCAAGGCTATCTTCTCCCTATATACATATGCTTCAAATTCTATAATCATAAATAACACTCTGTCTCCATCCTTCACAATCCGGAATGGCACCAGACAGGGTTGTCCATTATCACCATTACTATTTATTATGGTCATGGGATCCCTTTGGCAAGCAATCAGGAGATAGAAAAAGATTGAGGGCGTTAAGGTGGGTCAGTGCGAACGCAAAGTGGCTGCCTTCGCAGATGATTTACTTATATTAAACACCAACCCAGTGACGGCTCTCCCACTCATATATAAGATATTAGAACAATTTAGCTTTTATTCCAATTTCAAAATGAACATGAATAAATCCCATATCCTTAGTATAGACCTCCCAACCCCGATCAGAAACATAATGAAAGCCAACTCTCCCTTTAACTGGGACACCCCTCATATCACTTACTTGGGTGCTAAAATAGGACCTGACCCGTCATCACTTTTTCGTTTAAATTACACTCCTTTCCTCCAGTCGATAAAAGATCAACTCACCTTGCTAAAAACGCCAATGTTGTCATGGTTCAGAAAGAAGAATATAGTTACCTCCCTCGTATTGCCCCGACTGACATATCTCCAACAGGTCTTACCTATTCCAGTACCAAAGACATATTACACAAAAATAAAAAGACAAATTTGTTCTTTTATATGGGCTGGGAAGGGGGTCTGACTGGCTCGCTTTGTTCTCTGCAGATCCAAACACTGCGGGGGAATGGGTCTTCCTGACCCTGAACTGTATGGGAGATCTGTTCTACTTTCAAGGGTAGTCGACTGGCTGGCTAGACCATCGAAGAAACCCTGGGTTTGCATGGAACAGAGTGATCTAGGCTCTTATCCTTTGAGTCTTCAAGTGGGACAGGGAAACTTACCAACACAAGACAGACCGCTTAACCCAATTGTGAAAGCACTTTCAGCATGGAAATGGTTACAGGCATCTCAGAATGCCATACCACTTCCATCACCGCTGAGTCAAATACGCGACGTCCTGGCTCACGCTCCTTTTACCTTACAGGAATGTCTACCACACACTATTTGGAATTCTACACTCCCAATATACTCATACCCATGGTGTAATTATAGTCTATCACGACTTGCGGCTTCAGCACATCTTTCCCACCTTTTGTGTGGACCATGGCAGTAGAGGTATTGTGCACAGTACTCATGAGACACACGTCCTTCTTGTCTCGCCATCACATTGCCATCATCTTACCCTTCTGCCAGGCAACCATTTCTCAGATTTTGAGTTTATTCTTGGCAAACATAGATGGCATATCACGTCGGTTAGGCCTAACGGTACCATATGCATCAGTCTTGTTTTGTAGCAAGAAATTGTCCGTGGTCACACAATATCCCTGGTTCAGCAATGGCTCCAGCAGTGTAAGGACAGATGATGTGGCCATCCCATAGCCGTTGTACCTGGGGTTGGACTTCGTGCCTTTACCAGTGTAAATGACCGGATTCCAGATGTACCCAGTGTATGACTCGCAGAGCATGTAGGATTTGATGCCAAACCGTGCTCTTTTGGAAGCAATGTACTGTATCCAGCTTAGGCATCCCTTGTAGGCCATCAAACTTTCGTTGACGCTGACATCCCTTTCTGGCACGTAGGTCCGCTGGAAATTGGTCACAATCATTTGCCATACCTCCCAGATTTTTTTTGGTTTGGGCGCAGGATGCGTGGCCTCATCAAATTCTTCGTTGTTCGTGAAGTGGAAATATTTCATGATGAGGGAAAACCGGTATTCTGACATCCCAGGTGATCCAGTGAACGGGAATCTTGGGGGCGCTACCTGGTCCGTATCGCAGTCAATAGGGCACCAAGTGCGCACATGGCTGAGGTCAGGTGCAGGATCATCGCCGTTGTCACTTTCCAGATCAGTGTCAGTCTCAGACGACAAATCTCCCCACGACTCACTATCGCTCAGTTCTGCGAGCACCCCCGTGTCACTGTCGCTGTCACTCAACTGGTCCAAACACACTTTTGTAGTACAGTGGCGCTTTTTTGAAGCCACATTATAAATAAGCACAAATGGCAGTAAAATGGCAGGCAAGGGGCACTTTACAGTGATCAAATGTCAGATCTGAGGTGATACAGTGCAATCCTCTCAGATTACAATGTATTACCTCTTTTATGTGTGTGTGTCACTTTATAATTTACAATTTCCCGCCCAGTTCCACTCCCATGCGCTGCAGGGGCTCGCAGGGAACGGAACCAGGAAGTCAGATGCCGGCCGGCGCTCTCGCCTGCGATCACAGCGGAGAAGACTCCACTGACAACTTTTCAATGTTACCCCGAGTGTGACTCGGAGTTACCGCTCCTGGCAACGAAAATTAACCCTGAGTCACGCTCGGGAATACCGCTAGGAAGGTTAATACACCCTTTGACTTGGTTTGAAAGGTTAATTATCGACAATTCAAAACATACCAGACTTATATCCCAACTATACAAGAAACTAAGTACCCCAGTTTCTTTGATCAAACTGGCATTTGTGGGCCTCTGGGAGAGAGATCTAGGATCTTCCTTCTCTCAAACTTAAGTTTCAAAACTCTTAATGCTTCCACACAAATCATCCAGATCCATCCATTATTTCACTTGTCTCTATAACCCAAATTGCTTGGATACCTGTTGGAGGTGTAAAAAGCAAAAGGGCTCATTCTTTCATATTTGGTGGTTATGCCCCTTCATTCAGACTTGGTGGTCTGAGATCTTTAGCATGGCTAACAAAATTTGCAAACTAGAAATACCATTCTCACCTCAAATGGCCTTGCTGGGACTCTCACCCTCCAACTCTGTTACGACCCCTCCCCGGCTCTTCCATATTATGCTTAGTGCTGCTCGCCTCTTAATTCCAAGAATGTGGTTATCCACGGAACTCCCTTCTATACCTCAATGGATAGGGAAAATCGATCAGATTTATAGATTTGAGGAGATTGCAGCATGGGAAAGCCGTAAGATACATAATTTCAACTCCAATTGGAAAACATGGATTTCCTATAGAAATTTCAAGTGAACTCCTTTACATTAATGTTCCTGGCCTCTCAAGGTAGTAACTGAAATAAGATTAACTACTATGTTTAATAACCAACGATACACATCTGTCTTTCCTTCTCCCCCGAACTTGTATAGTACTTGTAATGTCAGCATCAGTACAATGTATACACTTCATGTATGCGTGCTTTTATTTTTAATAAAAATTTGAAAAAATAAAAATAAAAGATAATTTGTGGCTGGTACCCATTTTACCTACCATTTTGAATACCTTAAATCTGAGTAGGCAATATAGATATAACACTTAGGTTTCTTCTTCCATCAAGTACAGCCACAATCTAAAACAATAACTGTATTTGTAGAAATGTTATAGGAGGTGAAAAACAACTTGCTTGACTTGTCAGTTAAGTCTGAGAAAGGAGGGGTGCATTTAAAAGTGTACTGCTGCTGAATGACTTTCGGTTGAAGACAAACATAGGGCAATTTGAACATAACCAAATGCAAGGAAATAAAATAAAATAAAAATGTTTCAAGACAGGCAAAGCTTGGAAAAAGTGCACCCACTTAGGCCATGCTCACACTTCAGGCATTTGGTCAGTTATTTCCATCAGTTATTGTGTGCCAAAGCCAGTAGTGAAGTAGTATTCAGAGATAAGGTATGTAAAGATTTCCTTCTGTTCTGTGTTTTTGATCTGCACCTGATTTTGACTGACAATAACTGATAGCAAAAACTAAACAAATAACTGAAGTATGAAGCTGGCCTTAGAAAATCTTCAACAATTTTCAGGTAAACTCTGTTTACTGTGCCACCTAAAAGGCATTTGTGTTTAATCAGTTGTGTGCACATATATAATAGATTTGAGCAAATAAATTCTAAATGAATTGGATTTATGGGAGAGGCTTAACTGTGATGAGTGGGTGAAGCGCTTCCCCTGACCTAGCTGGCTGTGTAGTGCCGGAAGCCAGGAGCGAGGGTAAGCCTAGTAGTGGGCAAAATAAGCGAGGAGAGCAGAGTAGTGACCAAAAGCCTTTAATACCACTCAGAGAGCAAGATTACAAAATGCCTGGGAAATCTCAACATGCGGGTTCGGGATGTATCTCGTGATGCAAGAAGAGCGCCACCTACCCATGCATTTAATCACGTGCGCCGGGACCCCGTTTTTTGATGCTGAGGACGCGGCTCCGATTCAGAGCGAGTGTCCTGTGATGGCCAGCGGGTTATAACCGAGACCTGAGGCCAGCGTTCTGATGTGGGACACAAACTGGATTGATGTCAGGGGCCCCCCACGCGAAGGAAGCAGCGGGGCCTCTGGGGAGGCATCTTGCAACAGGGCTAGCAATTGACGGAGGACCATGACTGGGCACCAATCGTTGGAGGTTTTAAAAAACCTGACCTCCGAGGGTGGTCCATGCTGGTTGGCCTTGGTGGAAGGGAGCCAGAGGACAAAATGGTCATGGGCCCAGGACAACTGTCGCACCTGCAACCCCTGACGTTTAGGGGAGGTGCTGGTGAACTCACCTGGCCTGAGGAACCCGTAAAACCCGAGATACATGGCTGCCTTAATAATCAAACTAGGAGAGTGCCCAAAAGGAAGTCCATCCAGCGCGGACGAGAGTCGCCTAAACATCTCGCCGGAGACAGGCTGTCTACGGCCGGTAGGGGCATCCCCGCACTTCTGGATCCCCCCAAGGGCCACCTTGACTGTCTGCACTGAAGAAAAGGAACCTCTATTTGGATTATGAAGCATGGCGCAGTGCTGTATCCCCGCTAGGTACAGCCCGATGGTGTTAAATGACAGCCTGAGATTGCGGTGACAGTGGGCTATGAACGCCAGGGTGTAGGAGACATTGTCCAAGCCACCCTGCGAGTGGGACCTGGAAAAACTTCGTAAACCTTGACACCGGCTTGGTAGTTTCCTGATGGTATGGGAAAACCCCTGAGCGTTTTCAGGCAAATATATTGGATCCTGAGCGATTCAAGCCACTGCGTACACCCTGTGGGAAATAAGACCTGAGCGATTCAGGCAAATACGTACAACCTGTGGGAAATAAGACCTGAGCGATTCAGGGAAATACGTGACCTGAGAGAATCAGGAAAATACATACAACCTGGAAATACAGTCAACCTGAAGAGACAGAAAAATACAAACCTGCGCGATTTCGGGGAAATGCATAACCCTGAGCGATCCAGGAACATACATGGCCCGAGCGATTCAGGGAAATACATAAACCCGAGCGACTCAGGGAACTGAGACCTGGGTGAATCGTGGAAATACGTGAAAATTTTAGCTACTCAGGGAAATATATGAAACCCGATTCAGGAAAATACACCCTGAGATATTCAGGAGAGTACACATACATATACTTCCCTCTCTCTCTTTTTTTTTTTTTTCTTTTGAGCAGTGGCCGAGTGACCGGCGAGAGTGGAAAGGAAACAGGAATGACCATGGCATAGAAGGGATCGCAACCTACCCGAATCGACGGACAGCGCTGCCAACTCTCCGGCGATACTGAAGACCTAGGGATGGAGGCTCGTGATGAATAAAGGAAGGCTCCGAGCTGCGGAGGAGCGTAAAGCCGCCACTCGGTTGGACCTTACCTGAACCGTGGAGTGACCGGACACGGAGGAGCCCTGCGACACAATTGAGGATGGATCGAAATTCCGGTGGCCTGAGGACCTGCTTACATGAGAATAAGCTTGCGTTGGTACGAGACCCGGATCGGTGGCACTGGGATGAAGCGACTGAGAACCAGGATGCAGCCTGGGCGCCATGGCCAACTGCTGGGTGACCTGAACTGCCAGAATCAGGGCCCGAAGTCGTGCTGCATGCAACGAGACCTGCGGGAAACGGAATCTAGACATGCAGGACACGAACCGGGTAACCGGGAACCAGCCGGACCCTGCTGAAAACCCCTGAGCGTTTCAGGCAGATGCATGGAACCTGAGCGATTCAGGCAAATACATTGGATCCTGAGCGGTTCAGGCAACATGGAGTCCTGAGCGAATCAGGCGATTACATACGCCTTTGGTGAAGATGACGGACCCTGGGTGCGTCGGGCATTACCTTGGACCTGGGTGGACCTGGCCACTACCTACCCACTGAGAGACCAGGGAAAAATACAGAAGCCTGAGCGATTCAGGCCAATACTTAGACCCGAGTGATTCAGGGGAATACATAACCAGATTGTTCCAGGAAAAATATGCAATAACTATATGTGACCAGAACGTAGTACGACCGGTAGTAAGAAGGCTTGTGTCGGTCTGGGTATGTACCTGGGCTTAGAGGCTATTACCTGTACCTATGTCTTGGGTCACCTGACCTTGGTCCAAAATCTCGTACCAGTGAACGGTCAGGACACGTTCCTGAGAGGGCAAATCCATAAAGTTCGGAAAGAAAAGAGAACATAACTGGGGAGGATGACAGGCCTGGGCGAACCAGGAGACAGAAGTAGGTGTGAGCCTGGGCGAACCAGGAGACAGAGGTAGTTGCGTGCCTGGGCGATCCAGGAGGGAGAGGTAGGTGTGAGCCTGGGCGAACCAGGAGACAGAGGTAGTTGCGTGCCTGGGCGATCCAGGAGGCAGAGGTAGGTGCGAGCCTGGTGATCCAGGAGACAGAAGAAGGTGCGTGCCTGGGCGATCCAGGAGGCAGAGGTAGGTATGAGCCTGGACGAACCAGGAGACAGAGGTAGGTGCGTGTCTGGGCGATCCAGAAGGCAGAGGTAGGTGCGTGCCTGGGTGATCCAGGAGACAGAAGTAGGTATGAGCCTGGCGAACCAGTAGATGAGACAGCAGCATATAACGTGAAGTACATACATATAACACATGGCACTGTCGCCACCATAGAATAGATGACTGCAGTGAGCGTTTAGTGACCGCTGGGTGGGTATGGCGTGCAATGATGACCTGGCCTACTCGTGGTGAGACCCCGGTTTCTTTGAACACCGCGCTGAAACTAGCGACCCTTCCAGCCCAGCAGGGCCCCGGGGCCCTCTCCCTAAGGCTATCATTCACATGTCCGTAATTTGGGTCCGCATTCGTTCCGCAATTTGCGGACCCATCCACTTTCAATGGGGTTGGAACGGATGCAAATCCACATTTCCTGGATCCGCATCCATTTTTTCGGGATCCGCATCCGTTTTTTTGGGATCCATTTTTTCGGGATCCATTTTTTCGGGATCCGCAATTTCGTTCCTGGAAAAAATAGAACATGTCCTATTCTTGTCCGCGATTGCAGACCAGAAAAGGCATTTTCTATTATAGTGTTTGTGATGTGCGGATCCGCAAATTGCGGATCGCACATTGCAGGTGTCCGTGTTTTGCGGATCCGCAAAACACTTACGGACGTGTGAATGGACCCTTAAGAGGAAATGAGGATAACTTTGTCTTCCTCTCGCCTAACGCTGCGTGGCACGGCGGGAGTGCGTATGAGATGGCTTGTGGTTGGGACCTACCGAGGTTTTTTTTTTGCGGCTGTTTGTGGACGTGGGCCGTTGTTGCCCAGGGGCTAGATACCCCTACTACGTATAGCCTGTTTTGACAGGGGTGCCAGGCTTGCCTGGTTCGAAATGGAATGGCAGGGGGGGTGACCATGCGGACCAGCAGACTGGGGGACAGGGACCACTCGTCCTAAGTAGTACGTAGGGCGGGAGACCTGGTTGTGGGGCCAGAATCAAGGTGTGTTTCGAGATGGGGAGGGCCCCGTGGGGACAGGATTAACCCAGGCTGGGGCCACCGCACTGGAGCCGCCACGTCGCATGGATCTGCCGGGCCTAAATGAAGATTCCGGCGTGCGCTCCACTCTGGAACGCACGCCTAACACGTGACCAGGCCCAGGCCTGGCGGAGGGACTCCGACGCGCGCTCCAAGCTGGAACGCACGCCAAACATGTGACCAGGCCCAGGCCCGGCGGAGGGATTCCGGCGTGCGCTCCAAGCTGGAACGCACGCCGACCACGCGACCTGGAGCTCATGCCTGGTGGCGGATTTCCGGCGTGCGCTCCACGCTGGAATGCACGCCGGGCTGCAGCGGAGCCCTAAGTAAAGACAGGACGGGGGAGGCCGTGTGGAGGGGGGGACCCGCGGGCCAGACCCTGCCCCCCCCCTGCTGCCTCGGGAGGGAGTTGGATGGGGAAAAGAAAGGAGACAGACAAAACAAGAAACAACTTGGGGCAGGAATGTGTATAGGCATGCGTTCCACGCTGGAACGCACGCCGACTCAGGGAGCCGGAAGTATGGCACAGAATTTAATAAGGGGTTGGGTCAGCACAACCTGCTGCAGGTGCACATCACTATGGCGAAATACATATACAAACGGAAAATGCAAATGTGATCGCACACTACATCCAGCATGGAGGGCAGAGTGCTGGATGTAGTGTGCGATCACATTTGCATTTTCCGTTTGTATATGGCACAGAATTTACCTCTCCTGAAGACGTGAACGGCAATGTATGAAAATGAAACGAAGTAGATGAAAGCAACTCACAACGTGCACGGATGCAGTACCAGAGCAAGCGACTCCCTAACCAGCTGTGAACAGAAGCGCCCTGAGGAGCTGGGGGCTGGAGCTTAAGAAGGTAAGATGCCCCTCCCACAAATTCAGGCTGACTTTTCAGCCTTCCACTTGTTAAAAGTATTACAAAAATTTGTCAGCCAACAGAATCTAAAGCTTTTGTTATTCGTTTTGGACAAATTATGTAAACGGGACCATTTTACTGTGAATATTGTTAGGGAAAAATCACAAGGTAGGAAGAAGATGGAGGATCACATGACACTGAGAGGAGGAGAAGGAGGAATTGCCCAGATTGGCTCATTGGCTTCTAGAGTTCATAGGCTTTTTGCAAACACAGCACCCCAATAATATTGTGCTTCAAACAATGAGCAGTTGCACATTTTTTTTATTCTAAAAACCATTTCAGTGCATTATATACATATTATTAAAAGCATTGCGTTATAGCAAAAGCATTTTACGGCAATAATATCATTTTTATATCCTTGTTATGGAATGGATATACAAGGACATTTTTATCATGAATACTGAATTGCTATATCCATGATAGCGGATGTATTACTGCATCAGATTGTATATTTCAAAGACATTTTACTACAAAACTTGCAGTAAAATGTGCTATTGAATGTCATGCTCAAAGATATTCTATTGCAAATATTGCATTGTCATACCTATGATATTTAATGTATAGTTCAAGGAGATATTCTACCATAAACATGTCATTTTTATATCCATATTAGCGGACATATTACTGTATCATACAATGTAATTCAAAGACATTTCACCTAAATAAATGCATTGTCATACAAGTGATATTGAACGCATGGTTCAAAAAGAAATATTACCACACACGTTGCATTGTTATTAGTGTTGATCGAGCACCAAAGAGCTCGGGTGCTCTGGCCGAACACATCGGGATGCTCGGGAGCACCCGAGCATAATGGAAGTCAATGGGAGTACCCGAGCATTAAACCAGGCACCCCCTGCTCTGAAGAGGGGAGGGTGCCTGGTTTATAGGAAAAGGTCAGAAATTTATGGAAACACCACCAAAATGGTTCTGGAACAGCATGAGAAGGATGTCTGGATGCATCTTGGACTCCCAGGTCGCTGCTGGGAACGATGTTGTCCAAGTAGTACTTTTACAGACTGACAATAATACACACAAAACCAAAGATAAAATCGATCTTAGAGGAAAATTGTTAGGAAACATTCTTTCCTGTACAGTCGTGGCCAAAAGTTTTGAGAATTACATAAATATTGGAAATTGGAAAAGTTGCTGCTTAAGTTTTTATAATAGCAATTTGCATATACTCCAGAATGTTATGAAGAGTGATCAGATGAATTGCATAGTCCTTCTTTGCCATGAAAATGAACTTAATAAAAAAAAAAACTTTCCACTGCATTTCATTGCTGTCATTAAAGGACCTGCTGAGATCATTTCAGTAATCGTCTTGTAAACTTAGGTGAGAATGTTGACGAGCACAAGGCTGGAGATCATTATGTCAGGCTGATTGGGTTAAAATGGCAGACTTGACATGTTAAAAGGAGGGTGATGCTTGAAATCATTGTTCTTCCATTGTTAACCATGGTGACCTGCAAAGAAACGCGTGCAGCCATCATTGCGTTGCATAAAAATGGCTTCACAGGCAAGGATATTGTGGCTACTGAGATTGCACCTCAATCAACAATTTATAGGATCATCAAGAACTTCAAGGAAGGAGGTTCAATTCTTGTTAAGAAGGCTTCAGGACGTCCAAAAAAGTCCAGCAAGCGCCAGGATCGTCTCCTGAAGAGGATTCAGCTGTGGGATCGGAGTGCCACCAGTGCAGATCTTGCTCAGGAATGGCAGCAGGCAGGTGTGAGCGCATCTGCACGCACAGTGAGGCGAAGACTTTTGGAAGATGGCCTGGTGTCAAGAAGGGCAGCAAAGAAGCCACTTCTCTCCAAAAAGAACATCAGGGACAGATTGATCTTCTGCAGAAAGTTTGGTGAATGGACTGCTGAGGACTGGGGCAAAGTCATATTCTCCAATGAAGCCTCTTTTGATTGTTTGGGGCATCTGGAAAAAGGCTTGTCCGGAGAAGAAAAGGTGAGTGCTACCATCAGTCCTGTGACATGCCAACAGTAAAGCATCCTGAGACCATTCATGTGTGGGGTTGCTTCTCATCCAAGGGAGTGGGCTCACTCACAATTTTGCCCAAAAACACAGCCATGAATAAAGAATGGTACCAAACACCCTCCAACAGCAACTTCTTTCAACAATCCAACAACAGTTTGGTGAAAAACAATGCATTTTCCAGCATGATGGAGCACCGTGCCATAAGGCAAAAGTGATAACTAAGTGGCTCGGGGACCAAAACATTGACATTTTGGGTCCATGGCCTGGAAACTCCCCAGATCTTAATCCCATTGAGAACTTGTGGTCTATCCTCAAGAGGCGGGTGGACAAACAAAAACCCACTAATTTTGACAAACTCCAAGAAGTGATTATGAAAGAATGGGTTGCTATCAGTCAGGAATTGGCCCAGAAGTTGATTGAGAGCATGCCCAGTCGAATTGCAGAGGTCCTGAAAAAGAAGGGCCAACACTGCAAATACTGACTTTTTGCATAAATGTCATGTAATTGTCGATAAAAGCCTTTGAAACGTATGAAGTGCGTGTAATTATATTTCACTACATCACAGAAACAACTGAAACAAAGATCTAAAAGCAGTTTAGCAGCAAACTTTGTGAAAACGAATATTTGTGTCATTCTCAAAACTTTTGGCCACGACTGTATATTTACTTGTATATAAAGTAAGTTCTGCCAAAAATTAAAAGCAAGAGGCACTCCGATACAACCTGTATATCGCATAAAGGATGGACTCATGTAGTGACTCCAACACTCATAAAAGCTATGCACTAAGTGAAAGGGCTGCCAGAAAATTACAAGAAACCGGCACACCAATACACCCTTTGTTACACATAAAGGAGGGAATCATACACACCCTTGAAAAATTGTGATTGATGGCCTGCTGGTACCCTCTAAAACATTTGGAGCAAGGGCCTGCTGAACTGACCATCTAAAACATTAGGGGCAAGGGCCTGCTGCTGAGCTGACCCTCTAGAACATTATGGGTGAAGGTCTGCTGCTGAGCTGACCATCAAAAAAATTATGGTTGAGGGCCTGCTGCTGAGCTGACCATTTAAAAAATTTACAGTGTTCAAAGCAGGCCGGGTTGCCTGAATACTTCAGCTAGGAAAAATGGAATAAGACTCTTGGTTCAATTTTGTTGGTTTTTGGAACTGGGGCCATGATTAAGAGGGATGGCCGGGGGCCTCTGTATTGCGCAGCAAGAGGTGAAATTCTTGGACTGGCGCAAGATGAACCAAAGCAAAAGCATTTGCCAAGAATGTTTTCATTAATCAAAGATGAAAGATGAAGGTTTGAAGACGATTAGATACCGTTGTAGTTCGGACCATAAACGATGCGGACCGGTGATCCGGCGGCATTATTCCCATGACCCGCCGAGCAGCTTCTGGAAACCAAAGTCTTTGGGTTCCGAGGGGAGTATGGTTGCAAAGCTGAAACTTAAAGGAATTGACAGATTTGATAGCTCTTTTTTGATTCTGTGGGTGGTGGTTCATGGACATTCTAAGTTGGTGGAGCGATTTGTCTGGTTAATTCCGATAACAAACGAGAGTCCTCCGTAATAACTAGTTACGCGACCCCCAGTAGTGAGGATTGTGTTGACTAGACTCTTGGATAGTGAGAAATTATATGAAAGGGCCTGTAGCTGAGCTGAACCTGTAAAACAATATATGCGTGGGCCTGCAGGTGAGCTTACCCTGTTAAAGATTGTAGGTGAGGGCCTGCTGGTGAGCTGACCCTCTAAAAAATTATATGCCAGTGTGGCGAGACCAACCTCGCCACTGGGTTTTGGAGAGGACTGGCTGCTGGCCTCTTGCCCCTGGATTATGGGCCATATATTAACTTTTAAACCTCTGAACCTATTCAAGTGAATTTTGGATAGGTTTGTCCCCAAGTTATACTGTTTAAATTGATGTTAGTTATATGTATCGCCAATGTAAACTCACAAAGTTGTAACAATTTATAATAAGTGTAACTTGTCAGCTTGGGAGAAAATGCTGGGTGTGTTTCTATTGTGCCATTGTCCCATTGTGTGTTTAAAGGGTGATGTCTGTTCTGTTGTCCTCACATGTGCATTGGCGATCTCCCTTTGTCCTCAGAGATAATTGGATTGCTCCTCAGGTTGTCTCCGGGACAGAGAGGAGGAGACCATGATGCATTGTGGGGATATGTTGTATCGGTCCTATGTCACAAGTCTTCCTTCTGGTCCCCTAGGGGCGTGTACTTACATTGTATGTGTTGTAACATATTGATTGGCTGTATTTCAAACCCCTGTGGGCGGACCTGTATTTGCAACAACTGTAATAAAAACCAGGCTGGGTGTGCCAGCACCTCAGACCACTGCTTGACCCTGAACACGGAGCCTTGTCTCGTTATTGGGGGGATTCGCTGTATGCTGTTAGAAGACCGATTGCCAGAAGTGTAAGCTGATTCCTGTTCGTCTGCTAGCAGCTATTTGTGAGGTTCCAGTTTGGAGTGCTACTTTGTATCCAGTTCGAGACATTAGTGTTCTGCAGTAGCTGGGCCTGTCTCTCAGAAAGGGGCACATCGCCTAAACGGATTTTAACCCCTTGTCTGCGGAAACGGTCCGTTACAGCCAGGGCCTGCATATGAGCTTACCCTGTAAAACATTATATTTGTGGGCCTGCAGGTGAGCTGACCATGTAAAATATTGTAGCAAAGGGCCTGTTGGTCAGCTGACCCTCTAAAAAATTATATGCCAGGGCCTGCAGGTGAGCTGACCCTGTAAAACATTATATGCAAGGGCCTGCAGGTTAGCAGACCCTGTAAAACATTATATGTGTGGGCCTGCAGGTGAGCTAACCCTGTAAAAGATTATAGTTGAGGGCCTCCTGGTGAGCTGACCCTCTAAAAAATTATATGCCAGGGCCTGTAGGTGAGAGGACCCTGTAAAACATATGCGTGGGCCTGCAGGTGAGCTTACCCTGAAAAGATTATAGGTAAGACCCTGCTGGCGAGCTGACCCTCTAAAAAATGATATGTGAGGGCCTGCAGGTGAGATGACCCTGTAAAACATTATATGCATGGGCCTACAGGTGAGCTGAACCTGTAAAAAATTATATGCTAGAGCCTGCCGGTGTGCTGACCCTGTAACATTAGATGCAAGGATATATATGTGAGGGCATTATATGCGACAAATAAGCATGTTGATATGATGGAAGAGGAGGAGGAGAATGAGAAAAGGAAGATTCAACCATATACCCTTGTTTGTGGTGGAAGGGGTGCATGGGAATACAGTGTATTCAGTACATTATAAACAACATATTTAAAGAGCTTTTATGTTCAGCCGCTTTCCTCTGGTGGAATCGAGAAGTCAGGGGCAATCCAGGCCTTGTTCATTTTTATAAGAGTCAACCTGTCAGCATTTTCAGTTGACAGGCGGATAAGCTTATCTGTTATAATGCCACCAGCAGCACTAAATACCCGATCAAACAAAATGCTGGCGGCAGGGCAGGCCAGCACCTCCAAGGCATAGAGTGCCAGTTCGTGCCACGTGTCCAGCTTGGACACCTAGTATTTGTAAGGCACTGAGGAATCATTGAGGAGGCTGACACGGCCAGCTATGTACTTCTTCACCATCTTCCAAAATGTTTTCCGCCTTGTGACAGTAGGCCACTCATCAGGGTGAGGGTGCTGGCGGGGTGTCATGAAATTGCCATAGGCTTTGGAGAGTGTTGCTCTGCCTCTGTTGGAACTGTTGTGTGTTCCCCTTGTCTCCCCTCCTCGGTTGCCCAAGGAACTACGGACTCTGCTGCCAGGGTTGTCAGTTGGAAATTTTTGGAGCAGTTTTTAAAGTTTTGCTCGTCTTCTCCACCAGAGGAATGAGAGATGAGAAGTTATCTTTGTAGCGGGGGTTGAGAACAGTGAACAACCAGTAATCCGTGTTGTCTAAAATGTGTATAACGCGCAGGTCACGGGAAAGGCAGCCTAACATGAAGTCAGCCATGTGTGCCAGAGTACCAACAGCCAAGACTGTCATCATCAGGAGGATCACTCTCACTCTACTCATCCTCTTCCTCCTCTTCTCCCCACCCACGCAGAACAGATGGAATTAAACTTCCATGGGTACTACCCTCTGTAGCAAAGGCAACAGTCTCCTGCTCCTCCTCTTCATCGTCCAATTTGCGCTGAGAAGACGAACTGAGGGTGGTCTGGCTATCACCCTGTGTAATGTCTTCCCCCATTTCCACCTGTTCCACATGCAAAGCGTTGTCCTTAATTGTGAGCAGCGAGCGTTTGAGTAGACACAGAAGTGGGATGGTTACGCTGATAACAGTGTTATCGCTGCTCACAATCTGTGTTGATTCCTCAAAGTTTCTTTAAACCTCACAGAGGTCAGACATCCCTGCCCACTTCTCGCTTGTGAATAGCGGAAGCTGAGTGGAAAGGTGACGACCATGTTATAGCTGGTAGTTTACTACTGCCCTCTGCTGCTCACAAAGCCTGGCCAACATGTGGAACATGGAGTTCCAGCTCATGCTCGCGTCGCACAACAGCCAGTGAGCTGGCAATTTCAAGCGCTGCTGCAGCATTGACAGACCGGCTAAAGCTGTCGGTGACTTGGGGAAATGTGCACACAAGCGGCGCACCTTCACCAATAGGTCAGGCAAATTGGGCTAGGTTTTGAGAAACCGCTGAACCAATTTTAAGACGTGGGCCAGGCATGGGATGTGTGTCAGCTTGCCGAGCTCCGAAGCCGCCTCCAAGTTACGGCCATTATCTGACACAACCATGCCTGGTTCTAGGTTGAGTGGCGAGAGCCACATCTCTGTCTGGTGTCTTATCACCTGCCACAGCTCTGTGTGCGGTTTGTCCTCTAAGCATACCAGCTTTAGTGCAGCCTGTTGCCGCTTCCCCACTGCAGTGCTACACTGCTTCCAGCTACCAACTAATGGCTGATGGGCGCTGCACGCAGATAATTCGGAGGTTGAAGTGGAGGAGGAGAAGTGGGGGTTGGAGCCACTAACGTAGGTGCTGGCGAAAACCCTAATCGACGTAGGGCCCGCAATCCTTGGTGTTGGTAGCACCTGTGCCATCCCAGGGTATGACTTGCTTCCAGCCTCCACAACATTCACCCAGTGTGCTGTCAGGGAAATGTAGCATCCCTGGCCGAATGCACTTGTCCATGTGTCCGTGGTTAAGTGGACCTTCCCAGTAACTCCGTTGGTCAGGGCACGTTTGATGTTACGGGACACATGTTGGTGTAAGGCAGGCACGGCACACCTTAAAAAATTGTGTCGGCTGGGGACTGCGTAATGTGGGATGGCCGCAGACATCAGGCTGCAGAAGGCCTCAGTGTCCACAAGCCTAAATGGAAACATTTCCAGGGCCAGTAGTTTGGAAAGCTGCACATTTAGTGCGATGGCCTGTGGGTGGGTGGCTGGGTATTTGCGCTTGCGTTCAAAGGCCTGGGGTAAGGACATTTGGATGCTGCGCTGGGACACAGAAGTGGATGTGGTCGCTGATGGTGCTTGCAAAGGTCCAGGTGCAGGGCAGGGATTGGCTAGCACGTGCACGTAACATAGGAGAAGAGGAGGCAGTGGTGTGACCCACAGATACAGATTGTGGACCCAGGCGTTCATCCTACTTATTACGGTGCTTGGGTGCCATGTGGCAGATCATGTTGGTGGTGGTGAGGTTGCTAGTGGAATGGCGAGGAAATAGGTCCTCGGAATATCCAATTGTGGGATCACTTGTTTGGCCAAACTCTCCATGGTGGGAGGAAGGAGTATCAAGATTGGACTTGGTGGAAGACAGGGTGGTGCTTAACTGACTGGAAGCATTATCTGCTGCAATCCAACTGACCACCTGGTCGCACTGGGCTGACTTCAAGAGTGGTGTCCTGCGCCACTCTGTAAACTTGGACATGAAGCTAGGTATCTTGTTTTTCTTGTGCTCTGGCAGCAAGCACAGTTTCAACGCTCCCAGGGCCACGGCCTCTGCGTGCACCATCAGCATCACAGCCACTTCCCTGTCCTTTACTGCTCGCCTTCTTAATTTTAAATGTCATATATGATTCAAAGTACAAACCGGATTCCAAAAAAGTTGGGACACTATACAAATCGTGAATAAAAACTGAATGCAATGATGTGGAGGTGCCAACTTCTAATATTTTATTCAGAATAGAACATAAATCACGGAACAAAAGTTTAAACTGAGAAAATGTACAATTTAAAGGAAAAATATGTTGAATCAGAATTTCATGGTGTCAGCAAATCCCCAAAAAGTTGGGACAAGGCCATTTTCACCACTGTGTGGCATCTCCCCTTCTTCTTACAACACTCAACAGACGTCTGGGGACCGAGGAGACCAGTTTCTCAAGTTTAGAAATAGGAATGCTCTCCCATTCTTGTCTAATACAGGCCTCTAACTGTTCAATCGTCTTGGGCCTTCTTTGTTGCACCTTCCTCTTTATGATGCGCCAAATGTTGAAGGGGGAAGTTATCATTATGGGAGACTTCAATCTTCCTGATGTAAACTCGAAAACCAAAATAGCTAGTTCTGCCAGGAGTACAGATATCCTAAATTCCCTACTGGGATTATCTCTACAGCAAGTAGTTGAGGAGCCAACCTGGAAGGAGGCCATTTTAGATTTAGTATTCACAAATGGGAATTTGGTATATGATATTACTGTAGGGGAAAGCTTGGGATCTAGTAATCACCAGTCAATGTGGTTTACTATAAGCACAGTGACTGAGTCACACGACACAAAAACAAAAGTTTTAGATTTTAGAAAAACTGACTTATCTAAAATTAGATTAGTGGTATACGAGTCCCTATCAGATTGGAACAGTTTCATTGGAGTCCAGGAGAAATAGGACTACTTAAAAGAGGCACTATTGAAGGCAACAGAAAATTGCATTAGCTTGTCAGTAAAAGCAAAAAAAGGAAAAGACCACTGTGGTACTCAGCAGAAGTGGCCAAAATCATTAAAAACAAAAAGATAGCATTTAGGAATTATAAAAAAAAAAAAAAAAAAACGAGGATGACAGGCTAATTTACAAGATTAGGCAGAGAGAGGCCAAACAAGTTATAAGAGCTTCTAAAGCACAGGCAGAAGAGAAATTAGCTCAGTCAGGGAAAAAAGGCGATAAGGCATTCTTCAGATACATAAATGAAAAAAGGAAACTAAAACAAGGAATTACAAAATTAAAAACAAAAGAAGGAAGGTATATGGAAGAAGATAAAGAACTAGCTAAATGCCTCAATGAATACTTCTGTTCAGTCTTTACGAAGGAAAATGAAGGAAATGGACCTCAGTTAGGAAAGAAGACTAATGAATCTTTTGATGCATGTGTCTTTACAGAGGAAGAGGTCCTAAGTCAGCTGTCTAAAATCAATACAAATAAGTCACAGGGGCCTAATGGGATACACCCAAAGCTATTAAAAGAGCTCAGCGGTGAACTAGCAAAACCATTAACAGATTTATTTAACCAATCACTGGCAACAGGAGTCGTCCCAGAAGATTGGAAATTAGCAAATGTGGTGCCGATTCACAAGTAAGATAGTAGGGAGGAATCGGGCAACTATAGGCCAGTAAGCCTGACATCAATAGTGGGGAAATTTATGGAAACCATACTTAAGGAGAGGATTGTGGAACATCTAAAATCCCATGGATTGAAAGATGAAAAACAGCATGGGTTTACTTCAGGGAGATCATGTCAAACTAATCTTATTGATTTTTTTTGATTGGGTGACTAAAACATTAGATGGCGGAGGTGCAGTAGACATCGCTTATCTAGACTTCAGTAAGGCTTTCGATACTGTCCCACACAGAAGGCTTATCAATAAATTGTAGTCTTTGGGCTTGGACTCCCATATTGTTGAATGGATTAGGCAGTGGCTGAGGGACAGGCAACAGAGGGTTGTAGTCAATGGAGTATATTTAGACCAAGGTCTTGTTACCAGTGGGGTACCTCAGGGATCTGTTCTGGGACCCATATTGTTTAATATCTTTATCAGCGAAATTGCAGAAGGCCTCGATGGTAAGGTGTGTCTTTTTGCTGATGACACAAAGATTTGTAACAGGGTTGATGTTCCTGGAGGGATACACCAAATGGAAAAGGACTTAGGAAAACTAGAGGAATGGTCAAAAATATGGCAACTAAAATTTAATGTTGATAAGTGCAAGACAATGCACCTGGGGCGTAAAAACCCAAGAGCAGAATATAAAATCAGTGATACAGTCCTAACCTCAGTATCTGAGGAAAGGGATTTAGGGGTCATTATTTCAGAAGACTTAAAGGTAGGCAGACAATGTCATAGAGCAACAGGAAATGCTAGCAGAATGCTTGGGTGTATAGAGAGAGGAATTACCAGTGAAAGAGGGAGGTGCTCATGCCGCTCTACAGAGCACTAGTGAGACCTCATTTGGAGTATTGTGCTCAGTACTGGAGACCATATCTCCAGAAGGATATTGATACTTTGGAGAGAGTTCAGAGAAGAGCTACTAAACTGGTACATGGATTGCAGGATAAAACTTACCAGGAAAGATTAAAGGACCTTAACATGTATAGCTTGGAAGAAAGACGACACAGAGGGGATATGATAGAAACTTTTAAATACATAAAGGGAATCAACAAGGTAAAAGTGGAGAGAATATTTAACCGCCTCCGGACTGCCTAACGCAGATTCGCGTTCCGGAGGCGGCAGCCCTGCGCAGAGTCACGCATATATGCGTCATCTCGCGCGAGCCGAGATTTCCTGTGAACGCGCGCAGACAGGCGCGCGCGCTCACAGGAACGGAAGGTAAGAGAGTGGATCTCCAGCCTGCCAGCCGCAATCGTTCGCTGGCAGGCTGGAGATGTGATTTTTTTAACCCCTAACAGGTATATTAGACGCTGTTTTGATAACAGCGTCTAATATACCTGCTACCTGGTCCTCTGGTTGTCCCCTTTGTTTGAATCGACCACCAGAGGACACAGGTAGCTCAGTAATATGTTGCACCAAACACCACTACACTACACCCCCCCTGTCACTTATTAACCCCTTATTCACCCTTGATCACCCCTGATCACCCCATATAGACTCCCTGATCACCCCCCTGTCATTGATTACCCCCCTGTCATTGATCACCCCCCTGTAAAGCTCCATTCAGACGTCCGCATGAATTTTACGGATCCACTGATAGATGGATCGGATCCGCAAAACACATACGGACGTCTGAATGGAGCCTTACAGGGGCGTGATCAATGACTGTGGTGATCACCCCATATAGACTCCCTGATCACCCCCATGATTGATTACCCCCCTGTCATTGATCGCCCCCCTGTAAAGCTACATTCAGACGTCCGCATGATTTTTACGGATCCACTGATAGATGGATCGGATCCGCAAAACACATATAGGCGTCTCCCTGAAGCCTTCCGGGGGGGTAATCACCCCATATAGACTCCCTGATCACCCCCCTGTCATTGATCACCCCCCCTGTCATTGATCACCCCCCCTGTCATTGATCACCCCCCCTGTCAGGCTGCATTCAGATGTCCGTATGATTTTTACGGATCCACGGATACATGGATCGGATCCGCAAAACACATACGGACATCTGAATGGAGCCTTATAGGGGGGTGATAAATGACAGGGGGGTGATCACCCCATATAGACTCCCTGATCACCCCCCTGTCATTGATCACCCCCCTGTCATTGATCACCCCCTGTCATTGATCACCCCCCTGTCATTGATCACCCCTCTGTAAGGCTCCATTCAGACATTTTTTTGGCCCAAGTTAGCGGAAATTATTTTTTTTTTCTTACAAAGTCTCATATTCCACTAACTTGTGTCAAAAAATTAAATCTCACATGAACTCACCATACCCCTCACGGAATCCAAATGCATACAAATTTTTAGACATTTATATTCCAGACTTCTTCTCACGCTTTAGGGCCCCTAGAATGCCAGGGCAGTATAAATACCCCACATGTGACCTTATTTTGGAAAGAAGACACCCCCAGGTATTACGTGAGGGGCATATTGAGTCCATGGAATATTGAAATTTTTGTCCCAAGTTAGCGGAAAGGGAGACTTTGTGAGAAAAAAATAAATAAAATCAATTTCCGCTAACTTGTGCCAAAAAAATAATAATTTCTATGAACTCGCCATGCCCCTCATTGAATACCTTGGGGTGTCTTCTTTCCAAAATGGGGTCACATGTGGGGTATTTATACTGCCCTGGCATTCTAGGGGCCCTAAAGCGTGAGAAGAAGTCTGGGATCCAAATGTCTAAAAATGCCCTCATAAAAGAAATGTGGGCCCCCTTGCGCATCTAGGCTGCAAAAAAGTGTCACACGTCTGGTATCGCCGTACTCAGGAGAAGTTGGGCAATGTGTTTTGGGGTGTCATTTTACATATATCCATGCTGGGTGAGATAAATATCTTGGTCAAATGCCAACTTTGTATAAAAAAAATGGGAAAAGTTGTCTTTTGCCGAGATATTTCTCTCACCCAGCATGAGTATATGTAAAAAGACACCCCAAAACACATTCCCCAACTTCTCCTGAATACGGAGATACCACACGTGTGACACTTTTTTGCAGCCTAGGTGGGCAAAGGGGCCCACATTCCAAAGAGCACCTTTCGGATTTCACCGGCCATTTTTTACAGAATTTGATTTCAAACTCCTTACCACACATTTGGGCCCCTAGAATGCCAGGGCAGTATAACTACCCCACAAGTGACCCCATTTTGGAAAGAAGACACCGCAAGGTATTCGCTGATAGGCATAGTGAGTTCATGGAAGTTTTTATTTTTTGTCACAAGTTAGTGGAATATGAGACTTTGTAAGAAGAAAAAAAAAAAAAAGCATCACTTTCCGCTAACTTATGACAAAAAATAAAAAGTTCTATGAACTCACTATGCCCATCAGCGAATACCTTAGGGTGTCTACTTTCCGAAATGGGGTCATTTGTGGGGTGTTTGTACTGTCTGGCCATTGTAGAACCTCAGGAAACATGACAGGTGCTCCGAAAGTCAGAGCTGCTTCAAAAAGCGGAAATTCACATTTTTGTACCATAGTTTGTAAACGCTATAACTTTTACCCAAACCATTTTTTTTTTACCCAAACATTTTTTTTTTATCAAAGACATGTAGATCAATAAATTTAGAGCAAAATTTATATATGGATGTCGTTTTTTTTGCAAAATTTTACAACTGAAAGTGAAAAATGTCATTTTTTTGCAAAAAAAATCGTTAAATTTCGATTAATAACAAAAAAAGTAAAAATGTCAGCAGCAATGAAATACCACCAAATGAAAGCTCTATTAGTGAGAAGAAAAGGAGGTAAAATTCATTTGGGTGGTAAGTTGCATGACCGAGCAATAAACGGTGAAAGTAGTGTAGGTCAGAAGTGTAAAAAGTGGCCTGGTCTTTCAGGGTGTTTAAGCTATGGGGGCTGAGGTGGTTAAAAGAAGAAAAACTGCTACAAGAGGACATAGTTTTAAATTAGAGGGGCAAAGGTTTAAAAGTAATATCAGGAAGTATTACTTTACTGAGAGAGTAGTGGATGCATGGAATAACCTTCCTGCAGAAGTGTTAGCTGCAAATACAGTGAAGGAGTTTAAGCATGCATGGGATAGGCTTAAGGCCATCCTTCATATAAGATAGGGCCAGGGGCTATCCATAGTATTCAGTATATTGGGCAGACTAGATGGGCCAAATGGTTCTTATCTGCCGACACATTCTATGTTTCTATGTTCTCTATAGGTGAAAGATCTGGACTGCAGACTGGCCATTTTAGTACCCGGATCCTTCTCCTACGCAGCCATGATGTTGTGATTGATGCAGAATGTGGTCTGGCATTATCTTGTTGAAAAATGCAGGGTCTTCCCTGAAAGAGATGACGTCTGGATGGGAGCATATGTTGTTCTAGAACCTGAATATACTGTATTTTTCTGCATTGATGGTGCCTTTCCAGACATGCAAGCTGCCCATGCCACACGCACTCATGCAACCCCATACCATCAGAGATGCAGGCTTCTGAACTGAGCGTTGATAACAACTTGGGTTGTCCTTGTCCTCTTTGGTCCGGATGACATGACGTTCCAGATTTCCAAAAAGAACTTCGAATCGTGACTCGTCTGACCACAGAACAGTCTTCCATTTTGCCACACTCCATTTTAAATGATGCCTGGCCCAGTTAAAATGCCTGAGCTTGTGGACCTTGCTTAGAAATGGCTTCTTCTTTGCACTATAGAGTTTCAGCTGGCAATGGCGGATGGCACGGTGGATTGTGTTCACTGACAATGGTTTCTGGAAGTATTCCTGAGCCCATTCTGTGATTTCCTTTACAGTAGCATTCCTGTTTGTGGTGCAGTATCGTTTAAGGGCCCGGAGATCACGGGCATCCAGTATGGTTTTACGGCCTTGACCCTTACGCACAGAGATTGTTCCAGATTCTCTGAATCTTCGGATGATGTTATGCACAGTTGATGATGATAGATGCAAAGTCTTTGCAATTTTTCGCTGGGTAACACCTTTCTGATATTGCTTGCTCCACTATCTTTCTGCGCAACATTGTGGGAATTGGTGATCCTCTACCCATCTTGGCTTCTGAGAGACACTGCCACTCTGAGAAGCTCTTTTTATACCCAATCATGTTGCCAATAGACCTAATTAGTGTTAATTAGTCTTCCAGCTCTTCGTTATGCTTAAATTTACTTTTTCCAGCCTCTTATTGCTACTTGTCCCAACTTTTTTGGGATTTGTTGACACCGTGAAAATTGGAATCAACGTATTTTTCCTTTAAAATTATACATTTACTCGGATTAAACGTTTGATCTGTCATCTACGTTCTATTACAAATAAAATATTGACATTTGCCATCTCCACATCATTGCATTCAGTTTTTATTCACAATTTGTTTAGTGTCCCAACTTTTTTGGAATCCGGTTTGTATGTCACACGTACAATAGCGTAGGATTTGGTAGTTTATGCGCAAAAAAATTTATAAGGTATTTGGGATGTGGAAACATCACACAGGAGATATCCCGCAGTTATTGTCAATGCTGTCACCAGCAGCTAATAAAAAATTACAGGGAATGTCACAGGTATTTGGGATGAGGAAACGTTATACAGGAGAGGTACCACCGGTAATGTCACTGTCCAAAGCGTCTATGTAAAAAGTACACTGTATGTCACAGATAAAGATTTTAGGAGCACACTTTACACTGGAGATGTGGCGCAGCTAATGTCACTTGTCCGCAGCGGACACTGTTTTTTGAAAAAGTACACTGGATGTCACAGATATTTTTTGGATGCGCACACTTTACACTGGAGATGTGGCACAGCTAATGTCACTGTCCACAGCGGACACTGTTTATTGAAAAAGTACACTGGATGTCACAGATATTTTTGGGATGCACACACTTTACACAGGAGATGTAGCGTGGATAATTTAACTGTTTGCAGCAGACACCGTCTATGGAAAAAGTACACTGGATATCACTGATATTTTAGAGATGCGCACACTTTACACTGGAGATGTGGCGCAGCTAATCTCACTCTCCACAGCGGACACTGTCTATTGAAAAGGTACTCTGGATGTCACAAATTTTTTTTGGGATGCGCACACTTTACACTGGAGATGTGGTGTAGCTAATGTCACTGTCCGCAACGGACACCGTCTACGGAAAAAGTACACTGGATGTCACTGATATTTTATGGATGCGCACACCTTACACAGGAGATGTGGCGCGGAAAATTTAACTGTCCGCAGCGACCTATTAGACGCTATTTAGCGTAGGATGCGCTAAAAATATATATTGCTGCTGTCACACACAATAGTCGTTAAAAGGACTTTTAGGTCTCTAAAAAGTTTTTCTAATAAAAATCTGCCAATGACACTCCCTACACTCTGTCCCTTCCTATGCATAGCTCTCCCTAAGGGCTCATTCAGACGGCCGTATGCTGTCCGCAAAAATACTGAATGCTATCCGTTTTTTTGCGGATCCGCAAAAAAACGGATCTGCAAAAATACGGATAGCATTCAGTATTTTTGCGGACCCTTAGACTTCAATGGGGCCATGTCCTGATTTTCACGGACAAGTATAGGACATGTTTCAATTTTTTTGCGGATCCGCAAAAAAACGGATAGCATTCAGTATTTTTGCGGACAGCATACGGCTGTCTGAATGAGCCCTAAGACTGAGAAATGTAACGCAGGTTGCACTACAGACATATATTGCTGCTGTCACACAAAATAGTCCTTAAAAAGACTTTTGGGTCTCTGAAAAGATTTTGTAATAAAAATCTTGCAATAACACTCCCTACACTGTCTTTCCCTTCCTATGCTCAGCTCTCCCTGTCTAAGACTGAGCCGAACACGTGTCATCGGCTGCTTTATAGCACCCGATGACGCGCTCCGGCCAGCCAATCACTGTAATGGCAGTAACCAACATGGGTATGGCATTACAGTGCGTGCCAGTACCTCCCCGCACGTTTATTGGCTGCGTAGAAGCCAAGAAACGTGCGGGGAGGAGACTCGAGCATTGCGCTCAAGCATATGTGGTACTCGGCCGAGTACCGCCATGTGCTGAGCATCGAGATGCTGGAGCTGAACAGGTGTTCGGCCGAGCATGCTCGATCATCACTAGTGAGAACCCTTCTTCTTTCTCCCTAGTGTTTTTTTTTTTCCTGCCTTTTGCACTAATATGGCATGATGCACCATTTTTGTGGATTCTTCTGAAACAGACCTGAAAAGATTTGGTTTCATCTGCCATCTAAAAAATAGCAAAGTTCAGATTGAACCTGCTTTGGTACAAACTGGTTCGCTCATCCTTAAGGCTGGGTTCAGACCTGAGCGTTTTTGATATGCGCGTTTTACGCGCGTTTTAGGCGCGTTTTTGTGAGCGTTTTTGCCCATAGCCAACGCGCGTTTTACGCGCGTTTGTATGATGGACAGCAGTGTTGACCTATGAAAATCTGGCCCTGGCTATATGAAGAAAGGTGTCTAATGATAGAGATATGCAGCTGTGGAATTTCATGGGTTTTGGGAGAGTGGATTGTTTGCAGTCATGGAATTTTCCCAAAGGCGACCAATTGCGGCAATTGTTGCAGCAATACATCTTGGACGTTTGCGGCGAAGGAGAGAGAGCAGGCGACGCTTCTGGGTCCATCCTGTCATTGCCAATCGAACTGAAAGGGGACAGTTTTGGGCACTGTACGTGGGCCTCCGGGCCCATGAGGACAAATTTTTTTCATACACGCGGATGTCCATCACCAGGTTTGGACATATACAATACTTATAGTAGTGTGGTTTCAATTGTGAAGGTACCAGTTGTAGTATTTTGTGAATGTTAACCCTCGCCATTTGGGTTTGGAACAGCTTTGATGAGCTCCTGGGGTTGTTGGGCACCCATTTAGAACGTGAGGACACCTTCATGCGGGACAGTATCCCACCCGCGGAAAGACTGATTATTACTTTGCGGTAAGTAGACTCTAATAATAGTGGCCTTATAAAAGCATTTGCATTGTGTGGTGCCTGGATATTAGTGTGGCCTTTGTTTTTTTCCACGGTTGCTTGTGACGATTGTTTGTTTTAACGGGTGGTGGATTTGATGTGTATGCTTTGGAAATTAGACATATAGATACCATACTTACCTAGTTTACGCACATTTGACCATACGGACCCACTCCCTTCAAAATAAGAGTCACACAAACTTGGCAAATTAATTTAATTTTGGAAAATGGTACCAAACATGGTCCAGTTCCACAAATAATGCAGATAGTGTGTTTGAACATAAACAACAAAACTGTTTGCCTAACGAGCGTCAAATTAGTTGGCAAGTTTCAACCACCACCAAAAAAACACAAACAAACCCGACCCACAAAATCAAGACCCAACAAATTTATAAATTGTGGTAATGGGGAAAACTCAAATGTGGCTCCGGATCCCGCATGGCCTCTCTGAGTCCACCCGAATGCTGGCCAGATAGCATTGGAGCGGTGGTGGAGGGGTTGTTGCCCATGCTGGTGGAGGGATAGCTGTAAGAGGAGTGGGGTTGTGTGTGCCATGTGTCGTGAGGGTGTGGGATGTTAGTTTGGGGGTATGTTTGAGAGGTGTATGTGTGAGTGGGTGGTGGATGTTGTGGTGGATGTTGTGGGGCATTGCTGGCCTGTGTGATGTCTGATCCTGGGATGAAGCTGTCAAGCACCCGAGTTAATGTTGCCCTAGCTTCGCTGATGCGATTTCGGGGGACTTGCAGCATTTTCTCCTCCAAACTTAAGAGGAAAAGGCCATCACACGACAGCTTGGGGGCAGGATGGGCAAGCGCATCCAGGCAAGCTATCAGCCGGTCCTCCTGGCGTGATGGTCGACTCCGTTTTTGACGGGGAACCCTGATGTTTTCCGGCTCCGCAACAGGTGGTGCAGGCTGTGTGGGGGTTTGGAATGTAGGGGTGGGATCGGGTGGTGGAGGACTTAGTGGCCCCGTTGATGCACAGGCCTCACTGTCTCGGTTGCCCTCACCGGCTTCCTCCTCCTGCTGTTGTGGCTGGGACCAGCTACTATCGGTGCTGTGAACATGAAAATATACATAAGTATGTGCAAGATTTGAAAGTGAATGCATGTCATACCACATCCTCTCCTGCATGTGTATGCACTGGACTCACCTACGCATTTCTGTGCATGCGATCAGAAATGACATTTGGTCGGCGTGCACATAGCTCGACCGTGCACCTGGAGAAGCTCCACTCCTCTGCTCCCTCTCCTTTCGCCGATGGCGAACAAAAGCATCTTTTAGGCTCTTCCACTTGCTTTTCAACAGGTTGACTATATGTAAAAAAAATGCATCATACTTAATTTAATATACATTTTAACTACCTTTTTTTACAGCTATCTAGCTACTGGACACTCTTTGATCAGTCTTCACTACACCTTCCTGATTGGGAAATCCACAGCCAGTGTAATCGTGAAGGAAACCTGCTTTGCCATTTGGCATGTCCTACATGCTGCTGTCATGGGCCAACCAAACAAGGAGGAGTGGCTGAAAATTTCTGAAACTTTTCAGCTAACATGCAATTTCCCAAACTGTGTAGGAGCAATTGACGGCAAACACATCCGCGTTCTGAAGCCAATGAAGAGTGGCAGTCAGTTCTTTAATTATAAAAAATACTTTTCTATAGTTCTTTTTGCAGTATGTGATGCTAACTATTGTTTCCGTTACATCGATGTGGGTTCCTATGGCAGCAGCTCGGACTCTGCTGTTTTTGCCCATTCAGACTTTGGCCAAATGCTCAGTAATAATTCCCTTGACCTTCCCGGGAACACCACACTGCCTGGCACCACTTCTCCGTCTATGCCATTTGTTTTTGTTGGGGATGAGGCATTTGCTCTAGGTGAGCATCTTATGAGGCCATACTCCAGCCGTGGTCTCTCCATTGTGCGCCGTGTTTTTAATTATCGTCTGACAAGAGCACGCAGGGTAGGGGAATGTGCATTCGGTATCTTAGCCAACAAATGGCGAGTTCTGCATTCACCCATACATCTTAAATTGGAGACCGCCATCTCGGCTGTGAAGGCAGCATGTGCTCTTCACAATTTTGTCAGAGCAAGGGATGGCTTCAATTTTGAGCATTCTTTGAGCCATTCCATGGAGAGTACTATTCGCAGCGGTGTTCGTGGGACCACACATGGTGCCGCTATTCGGGACCACTTCACTGCATATTTCATGTCACCACAGGGGGAGTTACCTTGGCAAATGCAAGCCATATAATGTTCAAATATGTTGGTTTATCACCCAGCAAAGACTGATTCGTTTTCAGTTATTATTCCATTTTAGTTTATTGGATTAGTGTAATGCCTGCATTAAAAAATTTGAAGAGTGAATGTGTGCAATGGCCTTTTTTGACCTATATAGTGGCCCTTGTAGAAGCCCCAATAGTGGCCACCAATACTCCTACATTAACAAGGGAAAACAATGTGGGCGGAATTAGGGGTCCCATTTATGGGCCCAATACTCGGCCATTAACCAGGGAAATCAATGTGGGCGGAATTAGGGGTCCCATTTATGTGGCCAATACTGGGACTGAACACATACACTCACCTATAATGTGCCAGTGCTGCAATAGCCCACAAGCACAATAATGTGTAACCGGCGACAATATCCATATCCAATTTAAACCACCAATCCCAACTACAAATGTAGGCCACAATTTGAATTTCCAATACATTTCCAGATTGGAACAGCACCATCTGGTGAAACACAGTGGAACAAGTGCAAATTGAGCATACTGCCCCACTACATTGTGCCAGAATGTGGGTAACGGGAAACATTGACTGCCCATATACTAGAACAGGGAGGGTGAAGCTGCAGCCCTCCAGCTGTAGCAAAACTACAACTCCATGCATGCCTGGACAGGCTACAGCAAGTCAAATACAGCACAGCATATTGGGAGTTGTAGTTAGACCACAGCTGGAGGGCTGCAGGTAGAGCTGGGCTGGACTATTACATATATAGTTTTTACACCAGTGCACACAAGGAGTTCCTTTTTACACTCAGAACACACATGTCAATACCTTGCCCTTCTTTTGCAGTTTTGGATAATGTCATCCACTGTGGCCAGATGGTACGGCCAATGTCCTCCCATGCCTGTTTCCTGCTTATCCTGTTTTTGAAATTGGCATCCTGGATGTCATACAGGCAGCGTTTGGAACGTACAAGCCTGATCACAGTCTCACTATCACAGCCTGCTTCCTCCATGTTGCTCATGCTGCACATTAGCCTCTCACTAGGGGGTGTGTCCTTTTATGGCCTGTTGCTGTGTGCCAAACGCGCGTTCGTAGGCGCGTTTGTATGGTCAGAAACGCACAAAATAGCATATATGCGCGTTCCTATGCTATCGTATGGGCGAAAACGCGCGACAAACGCGCTGTAAAACGCCCCAAAGAAGCTCAAGTACTTGTTTGAGCATAGGGCGTTTTACAGCGCGTTTTTCAGCGCTGTAAAACGCTCAAGTGAGAACCAGGGCCATAGGGAAGCATTGGTTTTCATGTGTTAAGCGTTTTACAGCGCAGAAAAACGCGCTGTAAAACGCTCAAGTGTGAACCCAGCCTAATCCCTTTTTGCAACTTTGATAAATCACCCCTATTACTCATGACAGCAAGGAGGGATATGTGTGCCGATAGCCTATTGCATAACGTATATACCCATCAAGCTAGCTCATGAGATGTGAATTCCTTCATAAAGTAAATGCTGGTGATTTGAAAAGTAGGAAGTGGTCATATTAATGTGACTCGACCATAAAGATAAAGATTATTAAAGTGGTTTTCCGATTTCATGAAAAAAATGGACAGCCCTTCAAATGGATCAACCGGTTTACCCAGGCAGTCTCTGTTTACTGGGCTTCAGCTGTGACCTAACTAGTAGAAATAGTAGATCCTAACTAGTAGAATAGTAACAGTGGTGCAGGATCTTCCAGGTAAGTACTTACCAGTTCTTTATTGCAGACTGAATCTGTGGGTTGTCTGGTTTTCTCTTGAAACTAGACAACCCATTTAAAAAGGTTTTTCAGTCTCTTGATATTAAAGACCCATCCTCAAGGTCAATATTAGATTGATGGGAGTCCAATAACTGACATAGCCACTGATCAGCTGTTCTTGGCAGCTGCTCGAGCCAATAACAAAACAATGTATAAAGCCAGAAGCTTCCATTGTGTAGAGAATTTGAAGGTGTACTGCAGCTTACATCCCATTCAAACGAATAGAACCTGAGCTGTGGTAGGAGTGCAGGATGTTATCCCCCCCCCCCTATAATCTGATATTGATGACCTATTCAGAGAATAGGTCACCAATGTCATAAGCCTGGAAAGTCCTTTTAGTATGGGCATTAATAACAAAGCTCAAGAGAGCAAATTGCAGTGCTGAAATAATTAGGCAAAAATACAGAGGAAAATTAAAATATGTACAAAAATAACTGCAAGCCCAAGCAGGAGATACAAAATCCATCTGGTAAAGAAAACAAAGTACATCTGCACATTCATTTTGTTAAGAATTCCAGTTTTGCAAAAAACGACAGTAAAGGTGCCTGAAAGGTACAGTTGAAGGGTAAGCACACAAAGTTTAGCAATGTCAGCACTAATATGCTAACTTTATATTACAATTTCACAAAAGTAGAAATGGTTTTATGCCCTCTAGCTAGCTGAAAAAGCATCTTTACTATTGTCATAATTGTCTATAAAAGACCAAAGCCTTGACTTGACATTGTGCAATAATCACTTATGTGGAAATACTGTAAGTATTCATGTCCAAAACAAAGAATAAAGCATGCTACAGTTTAAAAAGTTTAGCGGTATTGGAAAAACATGTACTTGGAATCTTTTGAAACAGAGTCACAGAAACTAGTATGCTATTCTGGGTCTCTGAGCTATATACAGCATATGTGTTGTTTGGGGAGGTACTGTTTCTCATTACAGAGGGTACATAGTATGACTAGTACATGTGCAGGGTATTTTAGGCAAGGCAGTGTCCTTCTGGGTTTCTAAGAAAGATATTCATATTATCTTTACTAAGCCTATCAGATGCCTGCAGATAATTTTCATATATTTTTCCAGAGAAACATTGACTAGCTTACTATACTCTTTTTGCCTATTTCCTGGGTTGTGATAACTGAGATAGGTCCGGGCTAATATGAGCTTCAGAGTGCTGAGAGGAGGGGCGTCCTCTCCATCCCCCTGCTCCTCACTATATCTTCTACTACATCTCTCCAACTCCCAACTCCTCTAACTAGGCCTGAACTGAGGTATATATACTGTAATGCTATCCCTATCTAGTGGAGGAATGTGTGTAGTGCACCTAACAGCCTAGTAACAGGGATTCTACACAAGAATGAAATACAGCTTGATACAACATATGACATAACAAGCTTTTGCAGTGCCCACATACACTAGTGGGACGCTGCATCATCGCTCAGCCTTTTAATTAGATTTTTCATCTATTGCTATGTTTGTGCTTAACCACCTCAGCCCCCCTAGCTTAAACACCCTTAATGACCAGGCCACTTTTTACACTTCTGCACTACACTACTTTCACCGTTTATTGCTCGGTCATGCAACTTACCACCCAAATGAATTTTACCTCCTTTTCTTCTCACTAATAGAGCTTTCATTTGGTGGTATTTCATTGCTGCTGACATTTTTACTTTTTTGTTATAAATCGAAATTGAACGAAATGTTTGCAAAAAAAATGTCATTTTTCACTTTCAGTTGACATTTTTCACTTTCAAAAAAGTGTCACACATCTGGTATCGCCGTACTCAGGAGAAGTTGGGCAATGTGTTTTGGGGTGTCATTTTACATATACCCATGCTGGGTGAGATAAATATCTCGGCAAAAAGACAATTTTTCCCATTTTTTTATACAAAATTGGCATTTGACCGAGATATGTCTCTCACCCAGCATGGGTATATGTAAAATGACACCCCAAAACAAATTGCCCAACTTCTCCTGAGTACGGCGATACCAGATGTGTGACACTTTTTTGCAGCCTAGGTGGGCAAAGGGGCCCACATTCCAAAGAGCACCTTTAGGATTTCACAGGTCATTTTTTACACATTTTGATTTCAAACTACTTACCACACATTAGGGCCCCTAGAATGCCAGGGCAGTATAACTACCCCACAAGTGACCCCATTTTGGAAAGAAGACACCCCAAGGTATTTCGTGATGGGCATAGTGAGTTCATGGAAGTTTTTATTTTTTGTCACAAGTTAGTGGAATATGCGACTTTGTAAGAAAAAATAAAGAAAAAAATCATAATTTTCCGCTAACTTGTGACAAAAAATAAAAAATTCTAGGAACTCGCCATGCCCCTCACGGAATACCTTGGGGTGTCTTCTTTCCAAAATGGGGTCACTTGTGGGGTAGTTATACTGCCCTGGCAATTTAGGAGCCCTAATGTGTGGTAAGTAGTTTGATATCAAAATGTGTAAAAAATGACCTGTGAAATCCTAAAGGTGCTCTTTGGAATGTGGGCCCCTTTGCCCACCTAGGCTGCAAAAAAGTGTCACACATCTGGTATCGCCGTAGTCAGGAGAAGTTGGGCAATGTGTTTTGGGGTGTCATTTTACATATACCCATGCTGGGTGAGAGAAATATCTCGGCAAAAGACAACTTTTCCCATTTTTTTATACAAAGTTGGCATTTGACCAAGATATTTATCTCACCCAGCATGGGTATATGTAAAATGACACCCCAAAACACATTGCCTAAACTTCTCCTGAGTACGGCGATACCAGATGTGTGACACTTTTTTGCAGCCTAGATGCTCAAAGGGGGCCCAAAATTCCTTTTAGGAGGGCATTTTTAGACATTTGGATCCCAGACTTCTTCTCACGCTTTAGGGCCCCTAAAATGCCTGGGCAGTATAAATACCCTACATGTGACCAAATTTTGGAAAGAAGACACCCCAAGGTATTCAATATGAGGGGCATGGCGAGTTCATAGAATTTTATATTTTTTTGCCACAAGTTAGCGGAAATTGATTTTTTTTTTGTTTTTTCTCACAAAGTCTCCCTTTCTGCTAACTTGGGACAAAAGTTTCAATCTTTCATGGACTCAATATGCCCCTCAGCGAATACCTTGGGGTGTCTTCTTTCCAAAATGGGGTCATTTATGGGGTGTTTGTACTGCCCTGGCATTTGAGGGTCTACGCAATCATTACATGTATGGCCAGCATTAGGAGTTTCTGCTATTCTCCTTATATTGAGCATACGGGTAATGAGATTTTTTTTTTCCGTTCAGCCTCTGGGCTGAAAGAAAAAATGAACGGCACAGATTTCTTCATTCGCATCGATCAATGTGGATGAAAAAATCTCTGGCAAAAAAAAAAAGGAGGGGAAAGGCGTCTACCAGGACATAGGAACTCCGCCCAACATCCATACCCACTTAGCCCGTATGCCCTGGCAAACCCAATTTCTCCATTCACATCAATCGATGTGGTTGAATAAATCATTGCCGGGATTTTTTATTTATTTTTTTATATACAAAGTATTTGCCAAAGTATATGAACACCGCCGCCTCCTCAGCTCATATGCCTCGGCAAACGTATCTTTTACTGCAGAGGAGAAATCTCGTCTTGCAGCGCCGCATACACTGACTTTTGTGTAATCTGACAGCAGCGCAATGCTTCTGTCAGAATGCACATCAGTGCTGCAGCTAGTCGATCGGTTGGTCCACCTGGAAGGTAAAAAAAAAAAAAAAAAAGAAGAAAAAACCAGGCCGCAACGCAATAAATTTATTAACTTTATAATAACATTTGAATGGAACATATAAACTTTATTTAACTTTTTGAACAGAACGCTAACTTTTTTGCTTACCAGTGTTTTTTTTTTTTTACCTTTATAGGACAAACCTCTCCTTCCCCATGGGACAATGTGCAAAGCGCAAATCGCCCAAAGATGTGGCGAAGTACATTATGCACTTTATCCCAGGTGAAAGGAGAGGTTTGCAGCAGCTGTGAGTGAAAGGGCCCTAATAGCCCTGTGTGCCTGTTCTGTGAAACGCAATCCCTATGCTAAGTGTACCTGTGTGTGGTACTTCCGGAAACACTCCCCTAAGCATAGGGCAGGGATGTCAGGGCAGTCAGGACAGAAATAGCGGGTGTCACGCCTTATTCCACTCCTGCTACAGTCACAACATCTTTTTCGGGGTGACGGTTGGGTTGAGGTACCAACAACGACATTGGGGAAATGTCGCTCGTGTAGACGGCTCACTACACTGCTGGTTGGGGCCACGGAACCTCCTGGATACAGGAGGTTTGCGATGATCTCTTCCTGAAATTTCAGGAAGGATCCTGTTCTCCCAGCCTTACTGTAGAGAACAAAACTATTGTATGCAGCCAATTGAATCAAATATACAGACACCTTCTTATACCAGCGTCTGGTGCGTCGGGAAACTAAATAGGGAGCCAACATCTGGTCATTGAAGTCCACCCCTCCCATGTGAAGGTTATAGTCGTGGACTGAGAGGGGCTTTTCAATGACACTGGTTGCCCGTTCAATTTGTATTGTCGTGTCTGCGTGAATGGAGGAGAGCATGTAAACGTCACGCTTGTCTCTCCATTTCACTGCCAGCAGTTCTTGGTTACACAAGGCAGCCCTCTCCCCCCTTGCAAGACAGGTGGTAACCAGCCGTTGGGGGAAGCCCCGGCAACTAGGTCGCACGGTGCCACAGCAGCCAATCTGTTTTAGGAACAAATGCCTGAAGAGGGGCACACTTGTGTAAAAATTGTCCACATAAAGATGGTACCCCTTGCCAAATAAGGGTGACACCAAGTCCCAGACTGTCTTCCCAGTGCTCCCCAGGTAGTCAGGGCAACCGACCGACTCCAGGGTCTGATCTTTTCCCTCATAGATCCGAAATTTGTGGATATAGCCTGTGGCCCTTTCACAGAGCTTATACAATTTGACCCCATACCGGGCGCGCTTGCTTGGGATGTATTGTTTGAAGCCAAGGCGCCCGGTAAAATGTATAAGGGACTTGTCTACGCAGATGTTTTGCTCAGGGGTATACAAATCTGCAAATTTGTTGTTGAAGTGGTCTATGAGGGGCCAAATTTTGTGGAGCCGGTCAAAAGCTGGGTGGCCTCTGGGACGGGAGGTTCTGTTGTCGCTAAAGTGCAGGAAACGCAGGATGGTATCAAATCGTGTCCTGATATGACCGCAATTCATGCTTTTTGGTTAGACCCATGTTGAGGAGAAGGCCCCGAATTTTTTTTAATTCGGAAACTTGGACTGGTTTCCACCGGAAAGGCTGTGCATAATAGCTTCCCGGGTTGGCGGCTATAAATTGAGTGGCATACCGATTTGTTTCTGCCACGACTATGTCCAAGAGCTCCGCAGTCAAGAACAGCTCAAAAAATCCCAGTGCCGAACCGATCTGAGCTGTCTCAACCCGAACTCCAGACTGGGCGGTGAAAGGGGGAACTACAGGTGCGGCTGAAGTTGGGGACTGCCAATCAGGGTTTGCCAGCACCTCAGGGACTCTAGGGCCTGACTGTGCGGTGGCTGCGACGGGGTAACTATTGCACGTGCCACCGTACCAGCTTCAACTGTCCTTCTGGTGCTCGCCACTTCACCATGTTGTACGGCAGTGCTGGTACTAGGTCCAGGGAGGGCTGCGCTGCTGGTGTATGCCTCACCACGTATTCCGACAGCGCCAGCCCCACTCTGCTGCCCTTGAAGTGGATCCTGCGCAACCTGTGGTCTAGCAACAAGGGGCCGGGTACGCCTGGTGCTATCAGGGACCTCAACCTCCTCGTCCGAACTTTGGGTCAGACTGCCACTGCTTTCTACAGGTTCATATTCTGACCCGCTAGATTCGTCAGATGAGGGTTCCCATTCCTCATCCGACTGGGTCAGAAGCCTGTAGGCCTCTTCAGAAGAATACTCCCTGTTTGACATTTGGACTACTAAATTTAGGGGTATTCCCCGAGACTACCCAAGAAAAAAAGCAAGCCTGTCTTACAAATGGGAGGCTAGCGAAGTACCGGAGGCCGCTGCGATTGATAAAAAAATATCAAAACTGATTTTTTTTTATCGCCGCAGCGCTTGTAAAGTGATTGTGCAGTGATAAAAAAAAATAATATTTTTGTCACTGCGGCGGGGCGGGCGTGGGTGAACGCACGTGTGGGCGACCGATCAGGCCTGATCGGGCAGACACTGCGTTTTGGGTGGAGGGCGAACTAAGGTGACACTAATACTATTATAGATCTGACTGTGATCAGTTTTGATCACTTACAGATACTATAAAAGTACAAATGCTGATTAGCGATACGCTAATCAGCGAATAAGTGACTGCGGTGGGCTGGGCGCTAAACGATCACTAACTACCTAACCAAGGGGCCTAAACTATCCTAAACCTAACAGTCAATACTAGTGGGAAAAAAAAGTGACAGTTTACACTGATCACTTTTTTCCCTTTCACTAGTGATTGACAGGGGTGATCAAGGGGTTAATTGGGGTGATGGGGGTGATCTGGGGCTAAGTGTAGTGTTTGGTGGCTACTCACTGTGATGTCTGCTCCTCTGCTGGAACTAACCAACCAAAAGGACCAGCAGAGGACCAGAGAAGCCATTTAACACCTTATATTTATAAATATAAGGTGTTAGATGACTTGTGATTCGATTTTTTAAAAATCATCAACCTGCCAGCGACGATCATTGGCTGGCAGGCTGGTGACGGAATACTCCTCTAACTTTTGCCGGCCCGCGATGCGCATGCGCGGGCCGGCTTTGAGCGAAATCTCGCGTCTTGCGAGATGACGCGTATATGAGTGACTCTGCCTGCAGCTGCCGCCTCCGGAACGCGACCCTGCGTTAGGCGATCCGGAGGCGGTTAAAGAGGACCTTTCACCAGTCTTGACATGTCTACTTTAATAGCTTCCTGCTTTCCCTATGTAATAACAATTCTGGAGCATCTATTCTTATGGCTTTATGTTGTGCCATTCCTTTATTATTTCTACTATAAGTTATAAATGAATTGCTATTAGCCTTCAGTAAGGGTACAGAGGGGAGGTAACAAGTTAGGGGGTGTACCTGCAAAGACTCCCTCTATCCAATCAGTGCTGCCATTTTCAGACTGTGCAGGTACACCCCTCCAACTTGTTAACACTAGTTTTGATCGAGCACCGTAGTGCTCGGGGGCTCATGTCCGGGTGCTTGACCGAGCACCCGAGTATAATGGAAGTTAATGGGAGAATCCGAGCATTAAAGGGAGTCTGTCACCTCCATATGGCCACATACAGTGCTTACATTGGCTCTGTAGCACACCTACACAGGATTGTAATGGTACCTTTGTTCTTTTCTTTAGACTTGCACCAGCAGGAAAAACGAAGTTTAATTCATATGCAAATGAGGGCTCGCAAGTGCCCAGGGGCGGCGTTCAGCGTGTAAGTGCCCAGGCTGCTCTGCCTTCTTTTCACTTTACTCCTCTCCAGCCTCTTCCTTTGCGAGTGCTCATTTGCATATGAATTAAACTTTGTTTTTCCTGCTGGTGCAAGTCTAAAGAAAAGAACAAAGGTACCGTTACAATCCTGTATAGGTGTGCTACAGAGCCATGTAAGCACTGTATATGGCCATATTGAGGTGACAGACTCCTTTTAAACCAGGTACCCCCTGCTCTGAAGAGGGGAGGGTGCCTGGTTCATAGGAAAAGGTCAGAAATTGATGGAAACACCACCAAAATGGTTCTTTAACAGTATGGCGAGGATGTCTGGATGCATCTTGCAGATTGCTGCTGGGAACGATGTTGTCCGAATAGTACGCCACTTTTACAGACTGACAATAATACGCACAAAACTGAATACAAAATCGATTTTAGAGGAAAAATCAATAGGAAAAAATTCTTTCCTGTATATTTACTTGTATGAAAAGTGCAAGTGCTGCCAAAAATTACAAATATACAACCTGTATATCACATAAAGGAGGGCCTCATTCACATTGTGGTACAATTGTTTATGTAGTGGAACTCTTACACACATAAAGCATATGCACTAAGTGAAAGGGCTGGCAAAAATTATAAGAAACCGGCACTCCAAAACACCCTTTGTTACACATAAAGGAGGGCATCATACACACCCTTGAAAAATTATGATTGATGGCCTGCTGGTAACCCTCAAAAACATTTGGATAAAGGGCCTGCTGATCTGAACTTCTAAAACATTATGGGTGAGGGCCTGCTGCCGCTTTGGTGACTCTAGTTAACCTGGAGCCGATTGCACGTCCCCATGACGGTGTCGATCCATTCAGATGTCTGGCCTATTAACTTTCGATGTTATTGTCAGCACAAACTATTTTAACTACGGGTAACGGAGAATCAGTGTTTGATTCAGGAGAGGGAGCCAGAGAAATGGCAACGGCTACCTCATCCAAGCAAGGCAGCATGAACACAAATTACCTATAAGGTATAATATAAATGTTTATATATATATATATATATAATGTAAATATTTATGTGCGGGCCTGCAGGTGAGCCAACCTAGTAAAAGATTTTAGGTGTGGGCCTGCAGGTGAGCTGATCCTGTAAAATATTTTAGGTGAGGGGCTGCTAGTGAGCTGACCCTGTAAAAAAATTATATGCAAGCGCCTGCTGGTGAGCTGACCCTGTAAAATATCATATGCAAGGGCTTGTAGGTGAGCTGACCCTCTAAAGAATTATATGTGAGGGCCTTCAGGTGAGCTGACCCTGTAAAAGATTTGAGGTGTGGGCCTGCTGGTGAGCTGACCCTCTAAAATATTAAATGCGAGAGCCTGCAGGTGAGCTGACCCAGTAAAAGTTTTGAGTTGCAGGGCCTGCAGGTGAGCTGACCCTGTAAAAGATTTGAGGTGTGGGACTGCTGGTGAGCTGACCCTATAAAAGATTTGAGTTCCAGGCCTGCTGGGGAGCTGACCCTGTAAAAGATCTGCGGTTCAGGCCTGCTGGTGAGCTGACCCAGTAAAAGATTGTAGGTGAAGGCCTGCAGGTAAGCTGACCCTCTAAAAAATTAAATGCGAGGACCTTTAGGTGAGCTAACCCTGTAAAATATTTGAGTTGCGGGCTTGCTGGTGAGCTGACCCAGTAAAAGATTTAAGTTGTGGGCCTGCATGTGAGCTGAACCAGTAAAAGATTCGAGTTGCAGGCTTGCTGGTGAGCTGACCCAGTAAAAGATTGTAGGTGAAGGCCTGCTGGTGAGCTGACCCTCTAAAAAATTACCTATTATGTATAATATAAGTGTAAACCTGGCGCCTGCGCATTGCTACTTGTCACACGCCGAGTTTGGCCATTGACCGCATGTGGATGTACGATGGTTCTATGTGGTATGTTACTGATCTTATCATTTGCTCCACCTGTTCTTATTTTAATCTAATTATCATGATACACAGCAGCTGACATGTATTGGTGTCATTTATGGATTTTATTCATTGCTTGCACTTTATTATCATCAACTTTTGTAATTCACATGTAATCATGCGTTTTATAATTATTGCTATACACTGTATCATGTTATAACACATTGTATTCACTTTTTTTTATATATATTTATATTATAACGATTATGTTGATTGAATGCTCCACTCCCTAATCATGTTTGTATTACACTTATTGGGTATGCTTGAGAAAGGCTCTGTGTTCGAGCCAAAACGTTGCCTCACTGTGCCACTGTGGCTGAATAAATCACGGTTTTCTATTGGAAGTGCTGTCCGTTTCCTTATATATATATATATATATATATATATATGCACTCTGGGTATATATACCCTTGTATGACACCTTGTATTATGCTTGGTAAAGACCGCATTGAGCAGTTAAAACGTTGCAGAGGGGAATAAAGGATCCACTATCTTTTTCACCTTACGTCTGGAGTGCTGCCTCATCCTTTTGTTATTTATATATATATATATATATATATATATATATATATATATATAATGTGAATATTTATGTGCGGACCTGCAGGTGAGCCAACCCAGTAAAAGATTTTAGGTGCGGGCCTGCAGGTGAGCTGACCCTGTAAAATATTTGAGGTGTGGGCCTGCAGGTGAGCTGACCCTCTAAAAAATTAAATGCAAGAGCCTTCAGGTGAGCTGACCCTGTAAAAAAATTGAGTTGCAGGCCTGCTGGTGAGCTGACCCTATAAAAGATTTGAGGTGCGGGCCTGCTGATGAGCTGACCCTGTAAAAGATTTTATGTGTGGGCGTGCTGGTGAGCTGACCCTGTAAAAGATTTTATGTGCGGGCCTGCTGGTGAGCTGACCCAGTAAAAGATTGTAGGTGAAGGGCTGCAGGTGAGCTGACCCTCTAAAAAATTAAATGCGAGGGCCTTCAGGTGAGCTGACCCTGTAAAAGATTTGCATTGCGGGCCTGCTGGTGAGCTGACCCTGTAAAAGATTGTACGTGAAGGTCTGCTGGTGATCTGAACCTCTAAAAAATTACATGCGAGGGCCTGCAGCTGAGATGACCCTCTAAAAATTATATGCCAGGGCCTGCAGGTGAGCTGACCCTGTAAAACATTATATTTAAAGGGTATATATGCGAGGGCATTATATGTGACGATTCCGAATAAGCATGTTGATATGATGGAAGAGGAGGAGGAGAAAATGAAGATTCAACCATATACCCTTGTTTGTGGTGGAAGTAGTGCTTGGGAATATAGTGTATTCAGTACATTATAAATAACAAGTGCCTTTATGTTCACCCGCTTTCCTCTGGTGGAGTTGAGAAGTCATGGTCAATACAGGCCTTGTTCATTTTTATGAGTCAACCTGTCAGCATTTTCAGTTGAAAGGTGGATACGCTTATCTGTTATAATGCCACCAGCAGCACTAAATACCCGCTCAGACAAAACGCTGGCGGCAAGGCAGGCCAGCACCTCCAAAGTGTATAGCGCCAGTTCGTGCCACGTGTCCAGCTTGGACACCCAGTAGTTGTAAGGCACTGAGGGATCATTGAGGACGCTGACGCGGTCTGCTACGTATTCTTTCACCATCTTCCAAAAAAAATTCTCATTGTGACAGTAGGCCGCGCATCAGGGTGAAGGTGATGGCAGGGTGTCATGAAACTGTCACAGGCTTTAGAGAGTATTGCCCTGCCTCTGTTGGAACTGCTGTGTGTTCCCCTTGTTTCCCAAGGAACTACGGACTCTTCTGCCAGCATTGTCAGATGGAAATGTTTGGAGCAATTTTTCAACAAAGATCTTCTGGTATTGCACCATTTTTCTCGTCCTTTCCACCAGAGGAATGAGAGATAAGAAGTTCTCTTTGTAGTGGGGGTCGAGAAGGGTGAACAACCAGTAATACGTGTTGTCTAAAATGTGTATAACGCGCGGGTCATGGGAAAGGCAGCCTAACATAAAGTCAGCCATGTTTGCGAGAGTAACAACAGACAAGACTTTGCTTTAGTCATCAGGAGCATCACTCTCAAACTCCTCATTCTCTTCTGCCCACCCACCCTGAACAGATAAAATTAAACTTCCATGGGTACTACCCTCTGTAGCAGAGGCAACCGTCTCCTGATCCTCCTCCTCCTCTTCATCGTCCAATTCCTGCTAAGAAGACGAACTGAGGGTGGTCTGGCTATCACCCTGTGTAATGTCTTCCCCATTTCCACCTCTTCCACATGCAAAGCATTGTCCTTAATTGTGAGCAGCGAGCGTTTGAGTAGACACAGAAGTGGGATGGTTACGCTGATAATAGCGTTATTGTTGCTCACCATCTGTGTTGATTCCTCAAAGTGTCTTAAAATCTCAGAGGTCATACATCCATACCCACTCCTTGCTTGTGAATAGCGGAATCTGACTGCAAAGATGACGATCATGTTGCAGCTGGTATTCCACTACTGCCCTCTGCTACTCACAAAGCCTGGCCAACATGTGGAACGTGGAGTTCCAGCGCATGCTCGCGTCTCACAACAGCCGGTGAGCTGGCAATTCCAAGCGCTGCTGCAGCATTGACAGGCAAGCTGAAGCTGTCGGTGACTTGTGGAAATGTGCACACACACAGCACACCTTCACCAGTAGCTCAAGCAAATTGGGGTAGGTTTTGAGAAACCGCTGAACCACAAGATTGAAGACGTGGGGGGCAAGGCATGGGATGTGTCTAAGCCTGCAGAGCTCCAAAGCCACCACCAAGTAACGGCTATTATCAGACACAACCATGCCTGATTCTAGTTTGAGTGGCGAGAGCCACAGCTCAGTCACCTGCCACAGTTCTGCGGCGTTGTGCTGTTTGTCCCCTAAGCATATCAGCTTCAGAACGGCCTTTTGCAGTTTCCCCACTGCAGTGCTACACTTCTTCCAGGTACCAACTGATGACTGACTGTTACTGCACGTGGATAATTCGGAGGTGGAAGTGGAGGAGAAGGCGGAGGAGGAGAAGTGGGGGTTGTAGCCACTAACGTAGGTGCTTGCGGAAACCCTGATCAACGTAGGGCCCGCAATTCTATGTGTCGGTAGTACCTTTGCCATCCCAGGTACGCTTCGCTTCCAGCCTCCACAACATTCACCCAGTGTGCCGTCGGGGAAATGTAGCGTCCCTGGCCGAATGCACTTGTCCATGTGTCCGTGGTTAAGTGGACGTTCCCAGTAACTGCATTGGTCAGGGCAGGTGTGATGTTACTGGACACATGTTGGTGAAAGGCAGGCTTAACGCGGGATGGCCACCAACATCAGGCAGAGGAAGGCCTCAGTGTCCACAAGCCTAAATCGCAACATTTCCAGGGCCAGTAATTTGGAAAGCTGCACATTTAGTGCTTTGGCCTGTGGGTGGGTGGCTGGGTAATTCTGCTTGCATTCAAAGGCCTGGGGTAAGGAAATTTAGACTCTGCACTGGGACACAGAAGTCGCTAGTGTTGAGCGTGAATATTAGAATCACAAATTTTAATCGCGAATATCGCCACTTTGAGAATTCTCAAATATTTTAAATATAGAGATATATATTTGTATTTGCGAATAGTGTTGAATATTTTAATTGAAAATGTATCACAATTTTTTTGCGAATGTATCGTGAATATCGGCACTTAGCACCATCCCTAGCAACCAATATGAAAGTTGCCTACCCCTTAGTGTTGATCGCGAGCATTCTAATCGTGAATTTTTTATTGCAAATATATTACCTTGCCAATTTTCGCAATCAAGAAAATAATGACTAGAGATCACAAATTTTCGAATTTGTGAATTTATGGTGAATATTCGCCCAAAAATTTGTGAAATATTGCAAATTCGAATATTGCCTATGCTGCTCTTCACTAGTGGTCACTGATGGTGCTTGCGAAGGTCCAGGTGCAGGACGCAAGGCATCTGGGCGTGCGCCTTCGACAGGGGATTGGCCAGCATGTAACATAGGGGAAGAGGAGGCAGTAGTGTGACCCACAGACACAGATTGTGGACCCAGGCGTTCGTCCCACTTATAATGGTGCTTGGATGCCATGTGGTGGATCATGCTGGTGGTGGTGAGGTTGCTAGTGTTCACGCCCCGGCTCATTTTCGTATGGCATGGGTTGCAAACTATAATTCTTTTGTCGTTCGCACTTTCTTCAAAAAAGTGTCAGACTGCGGAACATCTAACCCTTTGGCAAGGGAGATTTCCGCAAGGGGGTGTTCAGTGGAACACTTGCGGGCCTGTTTGGAGTGGCCAGCCTTCTCCCTTTTGCCACCCCACTGCCTCTTTCAGCCTGTTGCGGTGGTGCAGATTCCTCCCCCTCTGTACTGCTCTCCTCACTCAGCTTGCCAACTTCCCAGGTTGGGTCAGCAACCTCATCGTCCACCACGTCCTCTTCCATTTCCTCACTGTGATCATCCTCCTGATTTGTTGACCTAACCACAACCTCTTGAGACAGTAATTGTGGTTGGCTTATTGGCAACTGTGTCTCATCATCATCCACCTCATAAAACTCTAATTGCCGTTCACCACCATCATGTTCTTGTGACTCTGGATGCTCAAGAGGTTGGGAATCAGGGCACAATATCTCATGTCCCTCTTCAAGCGTGCCTGGCGAAAGGGCCAAATCAAGTATTGGTGCTGAAAAGATCTCCTCGGAATATCAGAGTGTGCGATCACTTGTTTAGCCACACTGTAAATGGTGGGAGAAAGGAGGATCAGGGTGAGGATTGTGTGGACCAGACTCCTGGCTACTGAGACTGGACTTGGTGGAAGACAGGGTGGTGCTTAACCTACTGGAAGCATTATCTGCTGCAATCCAACCGACCACTGGCTCGCACTTGGCTGACTTCAAGAGTGGTGCACTAATATTTTAGGGATGCTTACACTTTAAACAGGAGATGTGGCACCGATAATTTAACAATCCGCAGTGGACACCGTCTACGGAAAGACAGCGCTAGATGTCACTGATATTTTAGAGATGCACACACTTTAAACAGGAGATGTGACACGGATAATTTAACAGTCCGCAGCAGACACTGTCTATGGAAAAACTGCACTGGATTTCACTAATATTTTAGGGATGCTTACACTTTAAATAGGAGATGTGGCACCTATAATTTAACAGTCCGGATCAGACACCTTCTACTGAAAAACTGCACTGGATGTCATTGATATTTTAGGGATGCGCACACTTAAAACAGGAGATGTGGTGCGGATAATTTAACTCACCGCAGTGGACACCGTCTACGGAAAAAATGTACTAAATGTCAATGATATTTTTAGGGATCCTCACACTTTAAATAGGAGATGTGGCACGGATAATTTAACAGTCTGCATCAGACACCGTCTACTGAATAACTGCACTGGATGTCACTGATATTTTAGAGATGCGCACACTTTAAATATGAGATGTGGTGCAGATAATTTAACAGTCCGCAGCGGACACCGTCTACAGTAAAACTGTACTGGATATCACTGATATTTTAGGGATGTGCAAACTTTAAACAGGAGATTTGGCACGGATAATTTAACAGTCCGCAGGGTACACCATCTACGGAAAAACTGCACTGGATGTCACTGATATTTTAGTAATGCACACACGTTAAACAGGAGATGTGGCATGGATAATTTAACTGTCTGCATGGTATACCATCTACATAAAAAGTGTACTGGATGTCACTGATACTTTAGGGATGCGCACACTTTAAACAGGAGATATGGCGCGGATAATTTAACTGTCCGCAGCGGCCTATTACACGGTATTTAGCGCAGGATGCAATAAAAATATATATATTGCTGCTGTCACACACATTAGTCCTTCAAAGGACTTTTGGGTCTCTGAAAAGTTTTTGGTATAAAAATATTCCTATTACACCCCCTACACTGTCTGTCCCTTCCTATGCACAGCTCTCCCTAACACTGATCAATTTAGCGCAGGTTGCGCTACAAAAATATATTGCTGCTGTCACACACAATAGTCCTAAAAGGACTTTTGGGTCTCTGAAATGTTTTTGTACACTTATAATATTGGATTACACTCCCTACACTCTCTGCACCTTCCTATCTTCAGCTCTCCCAGACTTAGAATGAGCCGAACACGCTTCATCGGGTGCTGTTCCGGCCAGCCAATCACTGTAATGCCAGTAGCCTACATGGCTGCTGGCATTACAGTGAGGGCAGTATTTACCCGCATGTTTATTTGCTGCTTAGTAGCCGTGAAACGTGCGTGGAGGAGACTCTAGCATTGCGCTCGAGCACATGCGGTACTTGGGCGACTACAGCCATGTGCCGAGCATATCGATGCTCGAGCCGAACTGATATTCGGCCTAGCATGCTTGCTCATGTGCCCTTACTGAAGTACATTCCTGCTATCAGTGTCGGACTGGGGTGCCTAGGGACCACCGGTTAAAAAAAATTTTGGGGGCCCAATGCTACATACATTCAAATATTACCTTCTTACAAAGCAGCAAGATGCTGCCAGATGGGGTCCCTGCAACAACTTTGGAAAGGTAGGTCCTGGAGAAAATAGGATTCTGGCTAGCTTTCCTTCAGACAAAGAAAATAAATCTGCTAGAATGGCCCAGCCAATCACCTGACCTGAATACAATAGAAAATCTATGGAAGGAACTAAAGCTCAGAGAAGGAGCTCACAGTACCTTCTGGATTTGAAGAGTGTATGGAAGAATGGGCCAAAATCACACCTGAGCAATGCATGCAACTAGTTTCTCCATACAGGAAGTGTCTTGAAGCTGTCATCACCAACAAAGGCTTTTGTAGAAAGTATTAAATACATTTTACATTAGTAAACATGTTCAATACTTTTTCCCTGTGTCGTTTCTCATTAAACATTACTTAATTTATGGACATCTATGGTTTGATTTCATTGCCTGTGTGGATAGGATGGGTTGTTACCGACATCTGGTGAGAATTTAATTTTCTATTTTTTTTTTTTTTTTTTGTAGGTTTAATGGTCTATGGTCAGTTGCCCTTTGCACCTAATTCTAAATCAATAGCTTGTCCCACTCAGCACATTTATTCAAGTGTCACTAAAATCAGCTGTGTAGAGTTTTGCAGTAGTGTTTATTATTATTATTATTATTATTATTATTATTAAAACTATATATACAGTACAGACCAAAAGTTTGGACACACCTTCTCATTCAAAGAGTTTTCTTTATTTTCATGACTATGAAAATTGTAGATTCACACCGAAGGCATCAAAATTATGAATTAACACATGTGGAATTATATACATAACAAACAAGTGTGAAACAACTGAAAATATGTCATATTCTAGGTTCTTCAAAGTAGCCACCTTTTGCTTTGATTACTGCTTTGCACACTCTTGGCATTCTCTTGATGAGCTTCAAGAGGTAGTCCCCTGAAATGGTTTTCACTTCACAGGTGTGCCCTGTCAGGTTTAATAAGTGGGATTTCTTGCCTTATAAATGGGGTTGGGACCATCAGTTGCGTTGAGGAGAAGTCAGGTGGATACACAGCTGATAGTCCTACTGAATAGACTGTTAGAATTTGTATTATGGCAAGAAAAAAGCAGCTAAGTAAAGAAAAACGAGTGGCCATCACTACTTTAAGAAATGAAGGTCAGTCAGTCAGCCGAAAAATTGGGAAAACTTTGAAAGTAAGGGCTATTTGACCATGAAGGAGAGTGATGGGGTGCTGCGCCAGATGACCTGGCCTCCACAGTCACCGGACCTGAACCCAATCGAGATGGTTTGGGGTGAGCTGGACCGCAGAGTGAAGGCAAAAGGGCCAACAAGTGCTAAGCATCTCTGGGAACTCCTTCAAGACTGTTGGAAGACCATTTCAGGGGTCTACCTCTTGAAGCTCATCAAGAGAATGCCAAGAGTGTGCAAAGCAGTAATCAAAGCAAAAGGTGGCTACTTTGAAGAACCTAGAATATGACATATTTTCTGTTGTTTCACACTTGTTTGTTATGTATATAATTCCACATGTGTTAATTCATAGTTTTGATGCCTTCATAGTCATGAAAATAAAGAAAACTCTTTGAATGAGAAGGTGTGTCCAAACTTTTAGTCTGTACTGTATATATATATATATATATATATATATATAAAAATAGTAATGGGACGGCTCACTCACTATATACACGTATAGGTGCCAATGACCAAAATGAATCACCCCTTCAAAATCAGTAAAATTGAATTGAATTGGACCGGCACTCAAACATAAGGGTTCACGCAAAGAACCAATAAAGTAAAATAGTGCAATTTATTAAAATTTAAAAACATAAAAACATACATACACACAATAATGGGATGGATGAGATAATGGATGGACTATCTCATGTACCAATTCCATAAGGTGCAGGTATATCTGTTAGGTGGGATCAAACCTAGCTAGTTGGAAAAAATGGATAAGGTCCCGTTCTTATGCTAATAATTCCTGTTGGGCAAAATCCATAGCAAACAGTCTCATAGCATGATAAGTAGAGTACTCACTATTTGATGTGCAACTCTGTGGCGTCCCACATGTAAGAGCTCTTACCTCGGTGTCGATTCAATCGAATGCAAACGGCAGAATGTAATTGCTTACTGACGTCATAAAATCTGAACTCTGTAAGATCGCTTCAATTATCGCGAGATGAGCTGTTACTTTTTCTTTCGTATCATACAGACTCTTTAATCGCGGCTAAAAATCGCAGTGAAGCTTCGATCTTGTAATCATGGATTGCTATCAGTAGCCAGCCGTTAATAAAGTCGACCACAAGTCGGTTTTCTTTCGCACTTTTCATAAAGTAATTTCCTTGGTATCTTTCAATGTTGCATGGCCATGCTTAAAATTTCGGACTCTTTATGAATATCCCATCGATCCCAGACGCGTTTCGAAATAGATCCCTATTTCTTCCTCAGTGGGTTTATATATATATATATATTTCTTTTTGCTGGAAACTTCATCAATTTCAATTTAGATCTGAAGTTTGTTTTTCATGAAAATGCCACCTTTTCAACTAACACCCCCAGAGTCACTGTGATTTTAGGCCTTGCAGACTGACACCTCATCTGAACAGTTTTCTTATATATGTGTGTGCTTACTTTGAAGACGAAGTACATGTTATTGTTTTTCCAATACTTCTTGCTGATTACATTTTTGCTAGCTAAGATAGCAGCTGTGATGCACTTACAAAGGAGACCAAGCTTAGTGTCAGTCCTTACCCCCTAGGTTTTCTCGCAAGAACAAATCAGCTTTTTCAGGTAGTTTGAAGAAGCTGCAAACAATTGCATTCAGAGAATTTTGCAATCTATTATTGTTTTTTTTTTCCGGATTGATAGCTCACATATTTAGAGTTATTGATATGATTAAACACTGTACAAATAAGAACTGTTTAAAACATGAAAACTTTTTCTATTCAATTTAAAGCATTATTCTATTAGTTTGTACAATACCTGTACATTACTTTTCATATCAGGCTCCTTCTAAGACAGACACATGGGAGAAGATATCAGTCATTTACTGCTCTTGTCAATAGATGTTCATTGCTTTTGTCTAAGCTGGACAACTGGAGTGCTACACAAACTTTGGCATTTTTTTAGAAGGAGGAGAGTTTAGAAATATATATTTGGAGTAGAGTTTTTAACCTTTTCAGGACCCTGCCATATTTCAACTTAACCCTTTCATGACCAAGGGTCATTGATACCCCCGTGACCACGTCTAATTTTGCAAATCTGACATGTGTCATTTTATGTGGTAATAACTTTGGCACACTTTTACTTATCCAAACCATTCTCAGATTAGTTTCTCGTGACACATTGTACTTCATAATAGTCATAAATTTGAATCAATATATTTCACCTTTATTTATGAAAAAATCCCAAATTTAACAAAAAGTTAGAAAAATTCACAATTTTCAAAATATCAATTTCTCTGTTTTTAAAACAGAAATTGATACCTCATAAAATATTTATTACTTAACATTTCCCATATGTCTACTTTATGTTGGCATCATTTTGTAAATGTCATTTTATTTTTTTAGGACGTTAGAAGGCTTAGAAGTTTAGAAGCAATTCTTAAAATTTTTAAGAAAATTTCCAAAAACCACTTTTTAAGGACTTGTTCAGGTCTGAAGTCAGTTTGTGGGGCTTACATAGTGAAAACCCCCCATAAATGACCCCATTTCATAAACTACACCCCTCCTTTGTTAACTCTTTAGGTGTTCCACAAGAATTAAAGGAAAATGGAGATGACATTTTTATAAATTTCCCTTTTTTGGCAGATTTTCCATTTTAATCAATTTTTTTCTTTAACGCATTGAGGGTTAACAGCCAAACAAAACTCAATATAAATTACGCTGATTCTATGGTTTACAGAAACACCCCACATATATGTAAATGGCTGAATGGGCACATGGCAGGGCACAGAAGAAAAGGAGCGCTATATGGTTTTTGGAAGGCATATTTTGCTGGACTGGTCTTTAGATGCCCCATTTGAAGCCTCCTTTATGCACCCTTACAGTAGGAACTCCCAAAAAGTGACCCCATTTTGGAAACTAGGGGATAAGGTGCCAGTTTTATTTTGGAGTACATATGATTTTTAATTGCTCTATATTACTTTTTTTGTGAGGGGAGGTAACCATAAAATGGCTGTTTTGGCACTGTTTTTATTTTTTACAAGATTCATCTGACAGGGTAGATCATGTGCTATTTTTATAGAGCTATTTTCTGAACGCCATTTTTTTTTATTTTTCTGCCGATTGTCTTGTGCAGGAACTTGTTTTTTGCAGAAAGAGTTGATGTTTTTTTTTGGGACAATTTTTCGGTACATATGATTTTTTTGATCATTCATTATTACACTTTAGGCTACTTTCACACTAGCGTTCGGAGCGGATCCGTCTGATGTTTCATCAGACGGATCCGCTCCGATAATGCAGACGTTCGCATCCGTTCAGAACGGATCCGTCTGCATTAAAACTTAGAAAATTTTCTAAGTGTGAAAGTAGCCTGAGCGGATCCGTTCAGACTTTACATTGAAAGTCAATGGGGAACGGATCCGCTTGAAGATTGAGCCACATTGTGTCATCTTCAAGCGGATCCGTCCCCATTGACTTACATTGTAAGTGTGGACGGATCCGCTCGCCTCCGCACGGCCAGGCGGACACCCGAACGCTGCAAGCAGCGTTCAGCTGTCCGCCTGGCCGTGCGGAGGCGAGCGGAGCGGAGGCTGAACGCCGCCAGACTGATGCAGTCTGAGCGTATCCGCATCCATTCAGACTGCATCAGGGCTGGACGGAAGCGTTCTGCTCCGCTCGTGAGCCCCTTCAAACGGAGCTCACGAGCGGACAGCAGAACGCTAGTGTGAAAGTAGCCTTATGGGGCAAGGTGACCAAAAAATTGGTTGTTTTGGAACAGTTTTTATTTATATATTTTTAAAGAGTTCACCTGAGGGGTTAGGTCATGTGAAATTTTTATAGAGCAGATCGTTATGGACATGGCAATACTTAATATGTATACCATTTATTATTTATTAAAGTTTTACACAATAATAGCAATTTTGAAACAAAAAAAAATTATGTTTTAGTGTCTCCATAGTCTGAGAGCCATAGCTTTTTTATATAGTTCCAATCTAACCGTTACCTCCTCCCACAAAAAAATTTGACTCTACCTAAGACAATTGGTCTTAGGTAGGATCTCATTTTTTGTGGAATGAGGTAACGGTTAGATTGGTACAATTTGGAGGGGAATACGTCTTTTTGATATATTGTGTTGCAATTTGTGTGAAGCAAATGGTTATTTTGGCACTTTTTTATCTTAATTTTTTTTACGGTGTTCAGCAGAAGGGTTAGGTCATGGGATATTTTCATAGAGCTGGTTGTTATGGACGCTTCGATACATAATATGTTTACTTTTTAAAATGTATTTCACTTTAACACAATAATAGCATATTTGAAACAAAAATAAAAAGATGTTTTAGTGTCTCCACGTTCTAAGAGCTATAGTTTTTTTTAACCAATTTTCTTATGTAAAATAATATAAAATACATTGCTCAATGTCTATGCATATTGAAATATTATGAAGAGTATACTAAATTCAGTAAAGTAAATACAAGAAAGAGTCAAATGGTAAATATTGGTATAGTGTCCAACCCAAGTACACACATATTTGTTCTGTCATAGAACCCGCCACTAACTAGTGTTGTTCTGAGAAAGTGACTGTGAGAAAACCATTGGCCACACATGTTATTACATCTTGTCATAGACTAAAACAGTTGTCTAGTAGTGTTGATCGCGAATATTGGAACTTTGAGAATTTGCAAAAATGTAGAATATAGTGCTATATATTCGTAATCGCAAATATTCTAGATTTTTTTTCAACAGTATTCTCCTTCTTGCTTGTGGTCCAATGAGAAGGTTGCAATATCTTTGTCAGAGCTTAGCAACATCCCTAACAACCAATAGGAAAGTTGCCTGCCCCTTTACTATATAATAACCACCATTTTCTGCAGTTTTTTGCAGTTCTGAGAGAGATAGCAGTGTCATTTCTTTGCTCTGTGCTTTGCTGAGTCAATTACATTAGATAGTTAGTTAGCTCATATATATATATATATATATATATATATATTTAGAAAATCCAATAATAAATCCATGGCACTTCCTTACGTAAAATAAGTAATTTATTCACCAAACAGCAACGTTTCGGTTCGCACACTGGAACCTTTCTCAAGCAGTGATACAAAAAGGGGAGGTGCATATAGTGTATATATAGCATGTTACATCTCAATTAATCAGTGAACATAATTAAGTATAAAGCATGATAAATTTCATAAATTCATGTGTAAAGCCAGATAAACATGATTCAAAAATCAATGTGATACATGTGCAATCTGTATGTGACACAAGTATATATCCCAAAACATATTTTAGACAAAAATACAACTCTAAATCATATTTCATTCTAATTGAGGTATTCAACAATACCCAGGTGATCATATACATACATAATTAAAAACAATAGTTGAGTGCTTATGTCCTGATGGGGATCCAAGCAACACATGGGGATCTGGCGCGGTGCCTCGATAACTGCACCTGCGCGTCACTGTTGCACATTCTTCAGTGGTATGAGTCATCTTCTACGGACATTCGTATCACATGATCACCAAGTCAGCTGATCGCAGAGTCATGTGACAGGAATATTGTAATCACATGTGGACTGTTTGTAAGAGTTGCTATGAAGACGATCACATGTCTCAGGTCCTGTAGTTTCAGGTAGAGCTTTTCACAGGATCTCTATCATTATTTACTTGTTAAGACGATGAGGCCAGCTCAATACAAGATAGAGCTGGCACTCATCACCCCAAGTTCGTGCTCTCTATTCTCCACCACAGTGTCTCGGACCACAAAAAGGAATATCAATTTAAAGTAATGTCTACCGACAGAGTGTGAGTGGCAGATCACAAATTTGCACTAAAGGGGTCTTCAACATCTGAAGACATCGCTAGACATCATCAGTTGTATCAGTAGGCGGCTCAGGCCATACAACACTTGTCCCCAAGCGCAGGTATCGTCGTGCCTGCCAACCCCCTATAAAAGCGCTAGGTTAAACTGTAAGAACAGAGCGGATTTGCTCCCATATCTATCCCTCTTAACAAGTTCAGCGCGGATATCAGGCGGCCTTATCGCAAACTGTCTAAAGGGGATTACTTAAAATGCGCAAGGCTCCCATTGCTAGGAACTCCTGACAACTTCATTTACATCCACCTATTGCTATAGTAATTGTCTGCCACTCATTCCAGTCAGAACTAGGTACAAACCATACAGAATTAAGTACAAGAATCCAAGTGAAGGAGGACTACCCATATATAGAAAATGTTATTATGTGTATGATCTTGTCAATGCCATACAGTTGTCATTACTAGAGTTGAGCGAACCCAAACTGTAAAGTTCGGGTTCGTACCGAACTTTAGGTTTTTCGGTTCCCGGACACGAACATTTACGTAAAAGTTCGGGTTTGGGTTCGGTGTTCGGCGATTTTTATGGAGCTTTTTGAAAGACTGCAAAGCAGCCAATCAACAAGCGTCATACTACTTGCCCCAAAAGGCCATCACAGCCATGCCTACTATTGGCATGGCTGTGATTAGCCAACTGCAGCATGTGACCCAGCCTCTATTTAAGCTGGAGTCACTTAGCGCCGCCCGTCACTCTGCTCGGATTAGTGTAGGGAGAGGCTGCTGTGAGGGAGAGATCAGGGAGCAATCTTATCAAGAACTGGTTTATGTACTCAGCGATCTACAGAAAAAGTGTTTTGTGGGTGTACATTTTTTTTAAGCCTGGCCTAAGCTAACTACTGCTGAAAACAAACTTTTTTTTATTCATTCCATCAATATCAATACCTGATCGGCAGCCATTTTATGCAACAATAGTGCACCAGCATAGGCTATCTGCAAGTCCATAAATACAGCTTTGGCATACTGGGGTAAAAAAAAAAAACTCTAATATACTGCACATCTGGGATTAGACAAGCATAAGTGACTGTCACATTTAGGACAGAAATACAGCTTTTTGGTTAGGGTGAAAAAAGCCTCTAATATACTGCACATCTGTGATTACACGTGCATAAGTCACTGTCACATTTAGGACAGAAATACAGCTTTTTGGTTACATACTGCACATCTGTGATTACACGTGCATAAGTCACTGTCACATTTAGGACAGAAATACAGCTTTTTGGTTACTGGGGTGAAAAAAGCCTCTAATATAATGCACATCTGTGATTACACGTGCATAAGTCACTGTCACATTTAGGCCATAAATACGGCTTTGGCATACTGGAGTGAAAAAACCCTCTGATATACTGCACATCTGTGATTACACGTGCATAAGTCACTGTCACATTTAGGACAGAAATACAGCTTTTTGGTTAGGGTGAAATAACCCTCTGATATATTGCACATCTGTGATTGCACGTGCATAAGTGATTGTCACATTAAGGCCAGAAATCCTGCTTTGGCATACTGGGGTGAAAAAACCCTCTGATATATTGCACATCTGTGATTACACGTGCATAAGTGATTGTCACATTAAGGCCAGAAATCCTGCTTTGGCATACTGGGGTGAAAAAAACCTCTGATATACTGCATATCTGTGATTACACGTGCATAAGTGATTGTCACATTAAGGCCAGAAATACAGCTTTTTTCTTACTGGGGTGAAAAAACCCTCTGATATACTGCACATCTGTGATTACACGTGCATAAGTGATTGTCACATTAAGGCCAGAAATCCTGCTTTGGCATACTGGGGTGAAAAAACCCTCTGATATACTGCATATCTGTGATTACACGTGCATAAGTCACTGTCACATTTAGGACAGAAATACAGATTTTTGGTTAGAGTGAAAAAACCCTCTGATATACTGCACATCTGTGATTACACGTGCATAAGTCACTGTCACATTTAGGACAGAAATACAGCTTTTTGGTTAGGTTGAAAAAACTCTCTGATATTATGCACATCTGTGATTACACGTGCATAAGTCACTGTCACATTTAGGACAGAAATACAGCTTTTTGGTTAGGGTGAAAAAACCCTCTGATATACTGCACATCTGTGATTACACGTGCATAAGTGATTGTCACATTTAGGCCAGAAATATGCCTTTTTGGTTACTGGGGTGAAAAAAGCCTCTGATATACTGCACATCTGGGATAAGACGTGCAAAAGTGAGTGTCACATTTAGGCCACAAATACCGCTGTCATATAGAGTTAAAAAAATAAATAAATAGTGGAATACCCTACATCAGGGTTTTTATTGGTGGTTAATTTTTTTTAACAGACTTAACCACTTTTTACTTTGCTTTGTAAACGCTAACTATGAGGCAAACATCTAATAAGGGACGCGGTCATGGTCGTGGTGGTGTTGGTGGAGCCTCTGGTGCAGGGAGAGGACGTGGCCGTTCTGCCACAGCTTCACGTCCTACTGAACCTACTACGTCAGGTCCCAGTAGCCGCCAGAATCTACAGCGATATTTGGTCGGGCCTAATGCCGTTCTAAGGATGGTAAGGCCTGAGCAAGTACAGGCGCTAGTCAATTGGGTGGCCAACAGTGGATCAAGCACGTTCAAATTATCTCCCACCCAGTCTTCTGCAGAAAGCGCACAGGTGGCGCCTGAAACTCATGCCCATCAGTCTGTCACATCACCCCCGTGCATATCGGGGAACCTGTCTGAGCCTCAAGTCATGCAGCAGTCTCTTATGCTGTTTGAAGACTCTGCTGGCAGGGTTTCCCAAGGGCATCCACATATCCCTTTCCCAGGGGTGGAAGACATAGAATGCACTGATGCACAACCACTTATGTTTTCTGATGAGGACATGGGAATACCACTTCAGCACGTCTCTGATGATGATGAAACACAAGTGCCAACTGCTGTGTCTTTCTGCAGTGTGCAGACCGAAAAGGAGGTCAGGAAGGAAGACTGGGTGGAAGACGATGCAGAGGACGATGAGGTCCTAGACCCCACATGGAATGAAGGTCGTGCCACTGACTTTCAGAGTTCGGAGGAAGAGACAGTGGTGAGACCGAGTTAACAGCGTAGCAAAAGCGGGAGCAGGGTGCAAAAGCAGAGCAGAGAACAGTTCGCCTGCTACTGGACACCGTCAACAGGGACCGAGCACACCAAAGGCAGCTTCAAGGAGTTCCCTGGCATGGCACTTCTTCACACAATGTGCTGAAGACAAGACCCGAGTGGTTTGCACGCTGTGCCATCAGAGCCTGAAGCAAGGCATTAACGTTCTGAACCTTAGCACAACCTGCATGACCAGGCATCTACATGCGAGAAACGGGCTGCAGTGGAGTAAGCACCTTCAAAACCAAGCTCCCTCTTCTGATGCTGCCTCGACCTCTTCCTCCGCCTCTGGAGAAATGTTGGCACCTGCCGCCCAGCAAACAGAGGATGTGCCACCAACAACACCACCTCCGTCACCAAGCATCTCCACCATGTCACACGGAAGCGTTCAGCTCTCCATCTCACAAACCTTTGAGAGAAGCGTAAATTCCCACCTAGCCACCCTCGATCCCTGGCCCTGAATGCCAGCATTTCTAAACTGCTGGCCTTTGAAATGCTGTCATTCAGGCTGGTGGAGACAGACAGCTTCAAACAGCTCATGTTGCTTGCTGTCCCACAGTACGTCGTTCCCAGCCGCCACTACTTCTCCAGGAGAGCCGAGCCCTCCCTGCACAACCAAGTATCGGATAAAATCAAGTGTGCACTGCGCAACGCCATCTGTGGCAAGGTCCAATTAACCACAGATATGTGGACCAGTAAGCACAGCCAGGGACACTATATCTTCCTAACTGCACACTGGGTAAATGTAGTGGCGGCTGGGCCCCAGGCGGAGAGCTGTTTGGCGCACGTCCTTCCGCCGCCAAGGATCACAGGGCATCATTCTTTGCCTCCTGTTGCCTCCTCTTCCTACTCGGCTTCCTCCTCCTCTTCTTCCACCTCCTAAGGCTACTTTCACACTTGCGGCAGAGAGATCCGGCAAGCAGTTCCGTCGCCGGAACTGCCTGCCGGATCAGGCAAAATGTATGCTAACTGATGGCATTAGTAAGACTGATCAGGATCCTGATCAGTCTTAAAAATGCCTGATCAGTCGAAAAAATGCATTGAAATGCCGGATCCGTCTTTCCGGTGTCATCCGGCAAAAACGGATCCGGCATTTATTTTTTCACCTTTTTTTCAGTCTGCGCATGCGCATACCGGAAGGACGGATCCGGCATTCCGGTATTCTGAATGCCGGATCCGGCACTAATACATTCCTATGGGAAAAAATGCCTGATCCGGCATTCAGGCAAGTCTTCAGTTTTTTTAGCCGGAGATAAAACCGTAGCATGCTACGGTTTTCTCTTTTGCCTGATCAGTCAAAACGACTGAACTGAAGACATACTGATGCAAACTGAACGGATTACTCTCCATTCAGAATGCATGGGGACATACCTGATCAGTTCTTTTCCGGTATAGAGCCCCTGTGACGGAACTCTATGCCGGAAAAGAACAACGCAAGTGTGAAAGTAGCCTTATCCGGTCAGCAACAGACCTTCACCACCAGCTTCAGCACAGCCAGGGGTAAACGTCAGCAGGCCGTTCTGAAACTGATGTGTTTGGGGGATAAGCCCCACACTGTGCAGGAGTTGTGGTGGGGTATAGAACAACAGACCGACGAGTGGTTGCTGCCAGTGGGCCTCCAGCCCGGCCTGGTGCTGTGCGATAATGGGCGAAATCTCGTTGCAGCTCTGGACTAGCCGGTTTGACACACATCCCTTGCCTGGTGCATGTGCTGAATTTGGTGGTGCAGAAATTCATTCACAACTACCCCGACATGTCAGAGCTGCTGCATAAAGTGCGGGCCATCTGTGCGCGCTTTCGGCGTTCTTACCCTGCTGCTGCTCGCCTGTGAGCGCTGCAGCGTAACTTCGGCCTTCCCGCCCACTGCCTCATGTGCGTCGTGCCCACCAGGTGGAACTCCACCTTGCACATGCTGGAGAGACTGTGCGAGCAGCAGTAGGCCATAGTGGAGTTTCAGCTGCAGCACGCAAGGGTGAGTCGTAATGCGGAACAGCACCACTTCACCACCAATGACTGGGCCTCCATGCGAGACCTGTGTGCCCTGTTGCGCTGTTTCGAGTACTCCACCAACATGGCCAGTGGCGATGAAGCCGTTATCAGCGTTACAATACCACTTATATGTCTCATTGAGAAAACACTTTGGGTGAGGATGGAAGAGGATGTGGCCCAGGACGAGGAGGAGGAAGAGGGGTCATCTCTAACACTTTCAGGCCAGTCTTTTAGAAGTGGCTCACAAAGAGGAATTTTGCAACAGCAGAGGCCAGGTACAAATTTGGCCAGCCAGGGCCCACTACTGGAGGATGAGGAGGATGTGGATGAAGCATGTTCACAGTGGGGTGGCATCCAACGCAACTCGGGTCCATCACTGGTGCGTGGCTGGGGGGATACGAAGGACGTAGACGATATGCCTCCCACAGAGGACAGCTTGTCCTTACCTCTGGGCAGCCTGGCACACATAAGCGACTACATGCTGCAGTGCCTGGGCAACGACTGCATAGTTGCCCACGTGTGCTGACTACTGGGTGTCCACCCTGTTGGATCCCCGTTACAAAGAAAATGTTCCGTCCTTAATTCCCTCACTGGAGCGTGATCGGAAGACGCGCGACTACAGGCACACGCTGGTAGACGCGCTCCTGAGAGCATTCCCGACTGACGCCGGGGACAAGTGGAAACACAAGGCGAAGGCAGGGGAGGAGGAAGAGGTCGCCAATGCAGCTGTGTCAGCGCCAGCACCTCAGAAGGGAGGGTTAGCATGGCCGACATGTGGAAAAGCTTTGTCACCTCACCGCAACAACCGGCCCCAACTGCTGATATGGAGCGTGTTAGCAGGAGGCAGCATTTAACAACATGGTGGAACAGTACCTGTGCACACGACTACACGTACTGACTGATGGTTCTGCCCCATTCCACTTCTGGGTCTCCAAATTGTCCACATGGCCAGAGCTTGCCTTGTATGCCTTGGAGGTGCTGGCCTGCCCTGCAGCCAGTGTACTCTCTGAATGTGTATTTAGCACGGCAGGAGGCGTCATTACAGACAGACGCAGCCGCCTGTCCACAGCCAACGTGGACAAGCTCACGTTCATTAAAATGAACGAGGCTTGGATCCCACAAGACTTGTCTGCATCTTGTGCAGAATAGACATTTATACCACCATCAAACATACATTCTTGTACTCAAGTCAAGTGCAATGATTCTTTGTTTTCTTTTTGTTTATTTGTCCCAATATTTTGGGGGCTACCTACCCAATAAAAAAAAATAAAAAAACATTGTTGGCTACCTGTTCCTCCTCCATTTCTGCCTCCACCTACAACATCACATTCACCTCCTCCTCAACCTCCGACTCCATATCCACCTCCTTCTCTGAGTTGCTGGTTAATAATATGTAATTTTTAGATATTTTATTTCATTTTAATCTATTTCCCTATCCACATTTGTTTGCAGAGGAGTTGCCATGCTCTTAAGCACATTTTACTGCATTTTTCATCCCTCTAGCCTTTTCAAGGACTATTTAGAGCCATTTTAATTTTAAAAAGTGGCAATTTTAGTGCCCTAAATTGAAAAAATTCTTATTTTCAATTGTCGGGTGACATTTTACCATTTTTGGCGGATACAAACCCCTGCTGTGCCTGGGTGACAGGGGCCTAAATCTCTCAAAATCCTCTGTTGTATTGCTGGGTGACATGAACCCCATTTTGCCGTGAATGAACCTCTGCTGTGCCTGGGTGACAGGGGCCTAAATCTCTCAAAATCCTCTGTTCTATTGCTGAATGACATGTACCCCCATTTGCCGTGAATGAACCCCTGCTCTGCATTGCTGACAGGGACCTAAATCTATCAAAATCCTCTGTTCTATTGCTGGGTGACATGTACCCCCTTTTTCTGTGAATGAACCCCTGCTGTGCCTGGGTGACAGGGCCTAAATCTCTCAAAATCCTCTGTTGTATTGCTGGGTGACATGTACCCCCTTTTGCCATGAATGAACCCCTGCTCTGCATTGCTGACAGGGGCCTAAATCTCTCAAAATCCTCTGTTGTATTGCTGGGTGACATGAACCCCCTTTTGCCGTGAATGAACCCCTGCTGTGCCTGGGTGACAGGGGCCTAAATCTCTCAAAATCCTCTGTTCTATTGCTGGGTGACATGTACCCTCTTTTGCCGTGAATGAACCCCTGCTCTGCATTGCTGACAGGGGCCTAAATCTCTCAAAATCCTCTGTTGTATTGCTGGGTGACATTTTACCATTTTTGGCGGATACAAACCCCTGCTGTGCCTGGGTGACAGGGGCCTAAATCTCTCAAAATCCTCTGTTGTATTGCTGGGTGACATGAACCCCATTTTGCCGTGAATGAACCCCTGCTGTGCCTGGGTGACAGGGGCCTAAATCTCTCAAAATCCTCTGTTCTATTGCTGGGTGACAGGTACCCCCATTTGCCGTGAATGAACCCCTGCTCTGCATTGCTGACAGGGACCTAAATCTATCAAAATCCTCTGTTCTATTGCTGGGTGGCATGTACCCCCTTTTTCCGTGAGTGAACCCCTGCTGTGCCTGGGTGACAGTGGACTAAATCTCTCAAAATCCTCTGTTGTATTGCTGGGTGACATGTACCCCCTTTTGCCATGAATGAACCCCTGCTCTGCATTGCTGACAGGGGCCTAAATCTCTCAAAATCCTCTGTTGTATTGCTGGGTGACATAAACCCCCTTTTGCCGTGAATGAACCCCTACTGTGCCTGGGTGACAGGGGCCTAAATCTCTCAAAATCCTCTGTTCTATTGCTGGGTGACATGTACCCTCTTTTGCCGTGAATGAACCCCTGCTCTGCATTGCTGACAGGGGCCTAAATCTCTCAAAATCCTCTGTTGTATTGCTGGGTGACATGAACCCCCTTTTGCCGTGAATGAACCCCTGCTGTGCCTGGGTGATAGGGGCCTAAATCTCTCAAAATCCTCTGTTGTATTGCTGGGTGACAAGAACCCCCTTTTGCCGTGAATGAACCCCTGCTATGCCTGGGTGACAGGGGCCTAAATATCTCAAAATCCTCTATTCTATTGCTGGGTGACACGTACCCCCTTTTGCCGTGAATGATCCCCTGCTCTGCATTGCTGACAGGGAACTAAATTTAGTGAAAACATCTTTTACTGATCAGAAGATGCGCAAATACAAGCGCACACTGCTGTTGGCATTCCCACTTGACTGCGGGGGCACAGTGGAAACACAAGGCGAAGGCAGAGTCGGAGGAAAAGGTCGCCAACGCAGCTGGGGCACCACCAGCACCTGAGAAGGCAGGGTTAGCATGGCCCAAAGGTGGAAAAGCTTTTTCAGCCTTGGAGGTGCTGACCTGCCCTGCAGCCAGTGTATAGTGTGAACGTGTGTTTAGCACGGCAGAGAGCATTATCACAGGCCACAGCCAATGTGGACAAGCTTACGTTTATTAAAATGAACTAGGCATGGATCCCACAGGACTTGTCCGTACCTTGTGCAGAATAGACATTTATACCAGCCTCAACCATCCATTCTTGTACTCAAGTGCACTTATTCTTTGTTTTATTTTGTTATATGTCCCAATATTTTGGGGGATACCCCAATTTAAAAATAAAAAATAACACAAATCAGTGTTGGCTACCTATTTCTCCTTCACCGCCGCTTCCACCTACACCGCCACGTCAACCTACACCGCCTCATCCACCCATCCACCGCCTCGTCAACCTCCTACTCCTAGATCCAGATTGTTATTTTTAATTTTTCTGTATTTTATGTTATTTTAAGTCATTTCCCTATCCACATTTGTTTGCAGAACAGTTGCCATGCTCTTAAGCACATTTTGATGCCTTTTGCAGCCCTCTAGTCCTTTCCAGGACTATTTTAGAGCCATTTAGTACCCAAAAGTTCGGGTCCCCATTGACTGGAACCCAAACTTTTTTTTCAAGTTTGGCCGAACCTGCCGAACCCGAACATCCAGGTGTCCACTCAACTTTAGTAATTAAATTCATATATAGCGGTTGTCCAGCATCTTCATGTGTTGCGGGGATCCCAATCACTATTTCTTATCATCCCAACGCCCAACTGTACATCATCTGTAAGTAAAACAAAGGAAACTATTTAGAAAATATAAATAGCACCCCACATATAGTTAGCAGGTAGACATAGCAGGGCAAAGGGTAACATCCAGAGGGCAGCAGCCAACTACGTATCCAAGGTTTGAACTCAACATTCAACCCTTCTGGTCTCAATGTATTTAATTTCATAATTCAGAGGATTTCTCTCTTTTTAAGTAGTAAGCCTCTGTTACCACCTCTTCTCGGCATTGGAACATGATCAATGAGCATCCATTTTATATCTCTCTCACTATGACCCTTTTCTGTACAGTGTTTAGATACCGGTAAATCCATCAGTTTTTAGCGGTGATAATTGAAACGTGTTTTAAACTCCAATGTTGTTTCTCCTACGTATAATAATAGACAGGGGCACCACAACACATATATCACAAACAATGAATCACATGTCAGATAAAAGTTAATTTTGTATGTGACTTTTGTTGTTGGATGTGTAAAGCAGCCTCCGTTTTGAAGCAATTGATGAAATTCAAACATGGGAAACATCCCTTCTTAGGTGTTTTTAAGAAGGTCTGTCCCACTTTTTTGATTGGGCCCACATCCACATGGACTAGTCTGTCCTTCAGATTCCTAGGTCGCCTATAGGACATCAAAGGTGCATTTTTGAACTCATCCACCTCACCAAAACCATATTTAAGAAGGGGCCAGTATTTATTAATGATGTTTCTAATCTGATGGCTATCTTCTGTATACGTAGTGACAAGAGGAATTCTATTCATTCTATGTGCCTTTTTCTTGTTAGTGGTAAGTAGTTGCTCCCTACTCACTTCTACTTTTTTAATCTGCATATCAAGACTCCTTACTGGGTACCCACGTTATTTAAAGTTGTCTTTCATGTTAATCAAGGTTTGTTTCAGGTGTACTGGGTTGCTCACTATTCTCTTGGCCCTTAAAAATTGACTACTCGGGGCGGAGCTAGCGCCTGACCGGTATGGACGTGTGTGCCTGAGCTCTGCTACCAAGACCCGGCTTTATATTGGCTTACGTTAGCTACCTGGCATTTATAATGGGCAAAATCGGCCAGCAGAGAGCGGGGGACTCAGCCCTCACCCAAAAGCACTCGACAAACTGCGGGGATATGGACAAGTTTATTAAAAAAGCTGCCGCAATCTGTGCAGCGCAGGAAGCTAAGATGGCGCCGGAGGCATGCAAAGAAACAGAGGAGAGTGAGCCGGATCTTCAAGCTGACGGCAGCGATGGGGAAGATCACAAACATCGCAAACACCTCCCAATCTCCAGAAAATACCTGGACTCTGCTTTACAAAGAGCGATGGAACCGCTCGTGTCTGAACTATCCTCCCTGAGACAAGACGTCCGGCATGTGGGGGGCAGGGTAGAAGCCCTAGAGAACAACCAGGCTGTGATCCTAGATTTCCAGGAGGCCACAGCCATTAGTATGCAGAAATGTCAAGCACATCTAAATGCTGTGTTTAATGCCCTGGAAGACCAGGAAAATCGAGGGAGAAGAACAACTTGCGCTTTAGAGGTGTCCCTGAGATGGATTCTCCTCAAGACTCCGCAGAAATTGTAAAATAAATCTGCGATGACTTACTGGGCCCAGAATGCTCCGCTTCGATTGTCCTTGAGATAGCTCACAGGGCTTTACATCCGAAACCAAAGGGCAATGAGCCCCCAAGAGACATCATATGCCGTTTCCTCCAATTCTAAGATAAGGAGGCAGTATTATCCAAGACCCGTCAGCCAGGAGGAGTAAAATACAACGGGGTGCCGATAAGTGTCTATCAAGATTTAGCCCCAATGACACTTCAAAAAAGAAGATCCCTCAAACCCCTCACAGATTGGCTCAGAAATCATAAAATCCTCTACAGATGGCAGTTTCCTTTTGGATTGTCTTTTTCCTACCTTGCCAAGAGGATCACCATTAAATCTCATCTGGACTTAGGCCCAACATTTGATCTCCTGGACATTCCTCCCATGGAAATCATAGACTGGGATGCAGTCCAGGACTTAACAGCACTACCGGAGCTACCCAGGATCGTGCCCTATGAAACAAAAGGCACTCCCAAGGCCCAAAGACAGAAGGAGAAGAAGAAAAGCCAGCCCCTCACCCCAAGACGCATAGCTACAGACGTCTTCTGAAGCAAAGTCTCAATATGTCTCCTCATTATTTGTCTATGTGATGAGTATAAACCTTTTAAATTTCCCTACCTGTATCCCTCCTTTCCTTCCTATCTTTCCTTCTCAAGTCACATTTTTCGATTCCTTCTTCCCTTCCTCTTGCTTTAAGTTATACCCAGCACGCCATGTCCTTTGCATGTAAGGCATCCTGTGACATAACCCCTCAATGTCTGTTTCTCTATATATTTATTATCTCAGGATGCTCTTAGCAATCTTTAGAAGTATTTCGCTGTTAGTGCCACCATGCTGTGTTATATAATCAGTATTTCCTATCCATCACAGTGCGATATATCTAACGACATTGGGCATTACGGCCCATGATGGCCCTTAATATATCAGGTATTATAGTGCCTTACACTGTTTTCAGGGACGTCCGGCTATTTCATACACCCAGCTTTCCTGGACCACTTATTGTGCCTTAGGATTTATCCCTAGTCACGTTGTCTCATGACGTAACCAGAAATATAACTGCCATGTGAAATTCCTGGAGATATATGATTAGGCTAGGTACGCAGTTTTCCTTATCGATATACCCAGTGACACATTACCTCAGTATCTTCCTTCTAATATTCAGATTTACTGTATATCAGGCATTATACTGCCATATTGTGTTCTCAGCGCCTTAGGGTTATATTATGTATTCAGCGGCCTCTGGCTTATTCTCACTAATTGTCAAGTACTGTATTGCCATACTACTTTCTTATGTATTCAGCATTATAGCGCCAGATAGTGTTCTCAGCGCCTTAGGGTTATACTATGTATTCAGCGGCCTCTGGCTTAATCTCACTAGTTGTCAAGTACTGTATTGCCATACTACTTTCTTATGTATTCAGCATCATAGTGCCATATAGTGTTCTCAGCGCCTTAGGGTTATATTATGTATTCAGCGGCCTCTGGCTTAATATCACTAGTGGTCAAGTATTGTATTGCCATACTACTTTCTTATGTATTCAGAATTATAATGCCATATAGTGTTCTCAGCGCCCTCGGGCTATAATATGTATCTAGCGGCTTCGGGCTTAATATTCAGAGTACCTTATGTTGTTACTAGGGATATCTGATTATTTTAGAGACCCATCATTATTCTGCTATATTCTGTTTTCTGCGCCTGTGGGCTATGCTATGTATTCAGCGGCCTTTGGCTTAATTCTATACTGCTGGTATTTTATATCCCTTCAAGGTTTTAACCCGGTTTATAGACCATACACAGTCCGATTATTTATCTAGTGGTCCTTAGATTTCCTCTTTCCTCAGGGCTACCCTCTGCTTTTTATTAAACTTCCCGAGCTTAAATGACTTGAAGTTATATCTAGATTTATTTTCCCTCCCTACCATACCACCCCTTACCCACTGATATACCTCCATATATGTCTCCCCTCAACCATAGGCCCACTAGCCACTGGCGATTTAATGAACAATTTATTAGCTCGACGAACACCAAATCTAAGCTGAAATGCCTTTTGAAAGAATACTTTAATACAAACTGCACTTCCGAGGTAACACCCCAAACAATTTGGGATGCTCATAAAGCATTTATTAGGGGCCATTGTATCAGCATAGGTGCCCATCTTAAAAAGGAGAGACAAAAAACAGATAGATTCCCTTCATGAAAAAATCAATTCCCTAGAAAGCGCCCATAAAAGATCTCTATTAGAATCACACTTACAGGAACTGTCCTCCTGTAGAGCCTCCCTCAAAAACCTCATGAATGTGGCTTCTGCCAAGCTCTTTTTGCACTCTCAATATAAAATATTTGCGCATGGAAATAAAGCCTCCCGCTATATGATGTCCAGGCTCAAACGTCGGAAGCTAAATAACTTTGTTCATAAACTGAAAACCCCAGAAGGTGAATTAACGTTTGAATCAAATAAAATAGCTTCTCTATTCAGAGATTACTATGAATCCCTCTACAACCTAAGCTCACCGCAATCTCTCTCGGGTGACACAGATCCTAAGCCATCTAATAGTTCATATTTAGATAACCTGGCCCTTCCTTCACTCTCAGAACAAGACAAAAACCACTTATCTTCACCCTTCTCCTCTGATGAACTTCTTGAGGCCATAAAAAATTCTCCCAGAGGGAAATGCCCAGGTCCTGATGGACTCCCGACACCTTACTACGCGTCTTTCCACGAAGTACTGATCCCACACCTTCTCCCAGTTTTTAACAATACTCTGCAGGGTATGCCACTTTCTATTGATATGACCAGAGCTCATATCACATTAATCCCAAAAGAAGGTAAAGACCATTGTCTATGTCCCAACTATAGACCCATTTCCCTTCTTAATATAGATTTAAAACTCTTGGCAAAAATTCTGGCAAACAGATTGGCAAAACTTCTCCCTTCATTAATCCACAGGGATCAAGTGGGCTTTGTTAAACAAAGAGAGGGGAAAGATAACACGGCTCGTATACTTAATATTATCCACTATGTCAAAAAAAAGGCCTCCCATTAGTCCTTCTCAGCACAGACGCGGAGAAGGCCTTCAACAGAGTCAATTGGTCCTTTATGTACTCAGTGTTGCTTTCCCGCAACTTTCCTTCTCCCTTTATACAAGCAATATGTAATGACCGGCGTCACGCAAAGGGAGGGAAAGGGGAAGGCCCTGTCCAAGGGAGAGGGAAAGGTGGTGACCCCTGACTCACCTTGCGGCTGGCACCTGACTGCCCTGACATCTCTAGACGGGTTCTTCACCCGTACGCCGATCAAGTGCCTAAACCCTGGCTTTCCCTAAGATGAGCCCTGTGTAGTGAACAGGGCGGTGAGATCACTAGTCCGCACCACTGACACTAAGAGGAAAACACCAAGGAGAGGACAGAAAATACAGACAAACCTATAATCCCAGGTGGGCGACAACAGCAGACCACCAAGGCCCAACAGGGATCCGGAGGGTAACACTCTGGAACAACAACCAGGGATCTCAGCTACTCAGCTCCAGTGGGTCAGTATAGAAGTCCAGGCAGGAAGCTCTATATCTGGCAACCAGAGAAGTGGGATATGGGAATATAAGGAGGTTGGGATTGCTGGACAAGAAACAGCTGAGGAGGAGAAGCTACGGATCCCTGAGTGAGCCAAAAAGGATTGCAAGGCAAACCCAGAAAGCTACCATTACGAAACAGCACTGTCTTTGTACATCGAACGCGCAGCCACCCGCTGCGACTTCCTGACCCCGGGTATAACGGAGTCAGACGTGGCTCTTGACACCCTTGTGACAGTACCCCCCCTTCCACGAGGGGCCTCCGGACACTCAGGACTAGGTCTCTCAGGATGAGAGGCATGAAAAACCCGAACTAACCTGTCGGCGTTTACCTCAGACGCTGGAACCCACATTCTTTCCTCGGGACCGTAACCCCTCCAATGCACCAGATATTGAAGAGAACGGCGGACCCGACGAGAATCAACAATTTTGGATATTTGAAACTCTAGAATACCATCCACAATAACAGGAGGGGGTGGCAGCGGTGATGGTTCTAGAGGTGGAACATACTTTTTGAGTAACGATTTATGGAAGACGTTATGAATTTTAAAAGTCTGAGGTAGCTCCAGGCGAAAAGCCACGGGGTTAATGATGGCTACTATTTTGTAAGGACCAATGAACCTAGGACCCAGTTTCCAAGAGGGAACCTTTAATTTAATATTTCTAGTAGATAACCACACATAGTCATTCACTCCTAGGTCCGGACCTGGCGACCGTTTCTTTTCAGCCATGCATTTATATTTACCTCCCATATTTTTAAAATTAGCTTGCACTTTCTGCCATACAGATGAATGAAAGAGACGACGAAAACCTTTCCTCTTCGGGAACCCTAGAAGACCCCCCCTCTTTGAAAGTACAGAATTGGGGATGAAAACCATATGCACCAAGAAATGGTGACTTGCCAGTAGATTCCTGACGGCGATTATTTATGGCAAACTCGGCTAACGGTAAATATGATGACCACACCTCTTGGTTTTCAGACACAAAACATCTTAGATATGTCTCAAGGTTTTGGTTGGTACGCTCAGTCTGTCCATTCGACTGAGGATGGAAAGCTGAGGAAAAGGACAAGTGTACCCCCAAACGGGAACAAAAAGCTTTCCAAAACTTAGAAATAAACTGGGTTCCCCAATCCGAAACAACATCGGAAGGGACCCCGTGAAGCTTCACGATTTCACTGATGAATATCTGATCAAGAGTCTTAGCATTAGGTAGTGCGGGTAACGCAATGAAGTGTACCATTTTGCTAAACCTGTCCACTACTACCAAGATAACTGTTATACCCAAAGACAAAGGTAAGTCAGTGATAAAATCCATTGACAGATGTGTCCATGGCCTATTGGGAATGACAAGTGGCAATAAAGACCCTGCAGGACGTGTATGAGAGACTTTCGCGCGCACAAGTAGAACAAGAAGACAAAAAATTATGATGTTCCTTTAATAATTTGAGACGCAGGTTCAACGGTACAAACAATTTCTCTGTGCCGAGGTAAACCTCTCTTTTAGAGAGGAAAAAGCAATTTTAGCGGCGTCAGACCATTTAGAAAAATCAGTCCCCTTCCTAGTCATGTCAGTAAGGGGTTTTACAATCACCGAATAATTTTTCATGAATTTTCTATAGAAATTTGCGAAGCCCAAGAACCGTTGCAGTGCTTTGATGTTCTCAGGAAGATCCCAATCTAAAATTTCCTGGACCTTCCTAGGATCCATACGGAAACCTGAAGCAGATAATAAATACCCTAGGAACTGTATTTCCTGAACGGCGAAAACACACTTTTCAATTTTAGCATATAATTTATTCGTCCGTAGGACCTGCAGTACCTGTCTGACATGCACCTCATGTTTTTTCAGATCCGACAAATAAATTAAAATATCATCTAGGTATATCACCACAAACCTGCCGATAAGATGACTAAAAATGTCATTAACGAAATGTTGGAAGACAGCAGGAGCATTGGTCAGACCGAAAGGCATGACTAGATTTTCATAATGCCCCTCAGGGGTGTTAAAGGCTGTCTTCCACTCATCCCCTTCCTTGATACGAATCAGATTGTAGGCCCCCCTAAGATCAACTTTTGAGAACCACCTAGCACCCGCAATCTGATTAAACAGGTCAGGAGTGAGAGGAAGAGGGTATGGGTCTCGGATGGTTATCTGGTTTAATTCGCGAAAATCTAGGCAAGGACGCAGGCCCCCATCTTTCTTTTTAACGAAGGAAAACCCTGCAGCCACGGGTGAAGAAGAGGGTCTGATGTGTCCCTTAGCCAAGCTCTCGGAGATATAATCTTTCATGGCTTGTCTCTCTGGACCCGATTATATAACCTGGTCTTAGGTAATTTTGCACCGGGAATCAGGTTAACCAGGCAATCATAAGGACGGTGAGGTGGTAACTTGTGACAACCCTTTTCAGAAAAAACGTCCTCAAAGTCCGAAACAAATGTGGGTAGGGTAGCTATGGAGGCGACTAAGCAATTGCTATTTAAGCAATTTTCTCTGCACTGCTCACTCCACTCCAATATCTCCCTGGCCTGCCAATCCACCACTGGATTGTGCGCTACCAACCAGGGAAGACCCAACACCACAGGAGTGGGAAGTCCCTCCAGAACATAACATGAAAGCAACTCGTTATGGTGGTCCCCTACCCGAAGGTGTAAGTTATGGACAATGTGATTGAGGTTTCTCTGAGACAGAGGAGAAGAATCAATAGCGAATATGGGAATAGGTCTCTGTAGCGTACAGAGAGACAAACCCATAGTGTGGGCAAAATGGGCATCTATCAAATTTACTCCTGCTCCACTGTCTAGAAAAAAAGAAATAGTCTCCATCTTAACGCCAAAAACAACAACCGCTGGCATCACAAATTGCGATGTTCGTATGGAGGAAACGTATACCCCCCGGCTGACATCCTCCACACAGCCTGGGGTTAGTAGTTTTCCGACGGTCTTTTGTTTTTGAGGAAGGAAGGACAGACATTAATAAAATGACCCCTCTCCCCACAGAAAAAACAAACCCCACGCCTACGGCGAGCCTCAGGAGGATGGACCTGACGAGTAGTTCCTCCTAGCTGCATAGGCTCGTCTAAGTCCGTACAGACTAACTGCTGCTTGAGAGGGGTTACCAATTGCTCCGGATTTTTCAATCTGTCCCTAAGACATCTATCTATTCTGATAGGAAGGGACATCACCGCATCAAGGGAAAAGGGAGTCTCATACAGCGCAAGCGCATCCTTAATCCTTTCGGATAACCCAGAGCAGATCTGACTCCTGAGAGCCGGGTCGTTCCACTGGGTATCCGTAGCCCACCTACGGAACTCTGAGCAATACTCCTCTGCTGGCCGCTCTCCCTGTAGGAGTCTCCGTAATTTTGATTCAGCCAGTGCGACTCGGTCAGGGTCGTCATATATGAGACCCAAGGCCCCAAAAAATTCATCCACTGACCGGAGAGCCTGGGAATCAGTGGGTAAAGAGAACGCCCAGGATTGCGGGTCCCCCTGCAGCAGGGAAATAACAACCCCCACCCGCTGTTCTTCATTACCAGAGGAGTAAGGGCGCAGTTTAAAATATAATTTACAGGCCTAACGGAACGTCACAAATTTGTCCCTTCCCCCAGAAAATCTGTCAGGAAGAACAACCTTGGGTTCTGCAACAACCTGGTTACGGTCTGTTGCAATTGCTGCTGTTGCTGGAGGACCGACGCCTTCAATCCTGCCACCTCCAAAGACAGGCCTTGAAGTTGCATTGACAAAGCAGAAATTGGATCCATACTGGATTCTAAGTAGGTAGAAAGAAATTTTTTTTTTTTTTTTTACCTACACAATGTAAGGGCCAGATATAATGTAATGACCGGCGTCACGCAAAGGGAGGGAAAGGGGAAGGCCCTGTCCAAGGGAGAGGGAAAGGTGGTGACCCCTGACTCACCTTGCGGCTGGCACCTGACTGCCCTGACGTCCCTAGACGGGTTCCTCACCCGTACGCCGATCACGTGCCTAAACCCTGGCTTTCCCTAAGATGAGCCCTGTGTAGTGAACAGGGCGGTGGGATCACTAGTCCGCACCACTGACACTAAGAGGAAAACACCAAGGAGAGGACAGACAATACAGACAAACATATAATCCCAGGTGGGCGACAACAGCAGACCACCAAGGCCCAACAGGGATCCGGAGGGTAACACTCTGGAACAACAACCAGGGTTCTCAGCTACTCAGCTCCAGTGGATCAGTATAGAAGTCCAGGCAGGAAGCTCTATATCTGGCAACCAGAGAAGTGAGTTATGGGAATATAAGGAGGTTGGGATTGCTGGACAAGAAACAGCTGAGGAGGAGGAGCTACGGATCCCTGAGTGAGCCAAAAAGGATTTCAAGGCAAACCCAGAAAGCTACCATTACGAAACAGCACTGTCTTTGTACATCGAACGCGCAGCCATCCGCTGCGACTTCCTGACCCCGGGTATAACGGAGTCAGACGTGGCTCTTGACACCCTCGTGACACAATAAAAGCTATGTATTTCCATGCCTCAGCATCAGTACGGGTAAATGATACCCTGTCCGCTCCCTTTAAGATAAGAAATGGCACTCGCCAGGGCTGCCCCCTATCTCCCCTCCTTTTTGTCCTCGCCCTAGTACCTCTACTGTAGACCATCCGGATAGATGGGGACATCCAGGGAATAACTCTTGGTGACCAACAGCACAAAATTGCTGCTTTCGCAGACGACTTGCTTTTAATAGTGTGCAATCCCGAAACCGCTCTTCCAAAGATTTATGGTCACATAGAAACATATGGGATACTCTCCAATTTCAAAGTGAATCACAATAAATCACTGATTATCTCAACGGGTCTTAAAAAATCCCTGAGGAATCACCTTGAGTCGTGTTCACCTTTTAATTGGTCCTCCCCCTTTCTAACCTACTTAGGTGTAAAAATGAGTATGGACCCAAACCAACTTTTTAACTTGAACTACATCCCTCTTCAGAATAAATTAGCTGATGACTTAGCTTCACTGGATGTTCCTACACTCTCGTGGTTTGGGAGGAAAAATATCCTGCTTTCCTTTGTCATCCCTAAACTCACTTATCTACAACAGACTTTACCGATTCCCGTTCCCGCTTCGTACTACTCTAAACTTAGAACCATGTTCAGATCCTTCATATGGAATAAAAAAAAGGCAAGAATCTCTTATAAATCTCTGTCTCACCCGAGAGAGAGGGGAGGTATATCACTACCAGACCCCGAATTATATGGCAGAGCGGTCTTGCTCACTAGAGTAGTAGATTGGCTGTCTGCTCCTAAACAAAAATCCTGGGTCCCGATGGAAGAATCCTTATTTGGATTACCCTTCAGAGCGGCTCTGCTAGGACGTATGTCCCCGTTACCTCTCCATCCAAATATCACCCCGATCATGAAATCTACTTTACATGCATGGAACACTTTACAGAACTCACCCCTAAACTCTCCACTCCCGTCTCCTATTCTTAATATACACTGCCTGCAGAATTATTAGGCAAATGAGTATTTTGACCACATCATCCTCTTTATGCATGTTGTCTTACTCCAAGCTGTATAGGCTCGAAAGCCTACTACCAATTAAGCATATTAGGTGATGTGCATCTCTGTAATGAGAAGGGGTGTGGTCTAATGACATCAACACCCTATATTAGGTGTGCATAATTATTAGGCAACTTCCTTTCCTTTGGCAAAATGGGTCAAAAGAAGGACTTGACAGGCTCAGAAAAGTCAAAAATAGTGAGATATCTTGCAGAGGGATGCAGCACTCTTAAAATTGCAAAGATTCTGAAGTGTGATCATCGAACAATCAAGCGTTTCATTCAAAATAGTCAACAGGGTCGCAAGAAGCGTGTGGAAAAACCAAGGTGCAAAATAACTGCCCATGAACTGAGAAAAGTCAAGCGTGCAGCTGCCAAGATGCCACTTGCCACCAGTTTGGCCATATTTCAGAGCTGCAACATCACTGGAGTGCCCAAAAGCACAAGGTGTGCAATACTCAGAGACATGGCCAAGGTAAGAAAGGCTGAAAGACGACCACCACTGAACAAGACACAACAAGCTGAAACGTCAAGACTGGGCCAAGAAATATCTCAAGACTGATTTTTCTAAGGTTTTATGGACTGATGAAATGAGAGTGAGTCTTGATGGGCCAGATGGATGGGCCCGTGGCTGGATTGGTAAAGGGCAGAGAGCTCCAGTCCGACTCAGACGCCAGCAAGGTGGAGGTGGAGTACTGGTTTGGGCTGGTATCATCAAAGATGAGCTTGTGGGGCCTTTTCGGGTTGAGGATGGAGTCAAGCTCAACTCCCAGTCCTACTGCCAGTTTCTGGAAGACACCTTCTTCAAGCAGTGGTACAGGAAGAAGTCTGCATCCTTCAAGAAAAACATGATTTTCATGCAGGACAATGCTCCATCACACGCGTCCAAGTACTCCACAGCGTGGCTGGCAAGAAAGGGTATAAAAGAAGAAAATATAATGACATGGCCTCCTTGTTCACCTGATCTGAACCCCATTGAGAACCTGTGGTCCATCATCAAATGTGAGATTTACAAGGAGGGAAAACAGTACACCTCTCTGAACAGTGTCTGGGAGGCTGTGGTTGCTGCTGCACGCAATGTTGATGGTGAACAGATCAAAACACTGACAGAATCCATGGATGGCGGGCTTTTGAGTGTCCTTGCAAAGAAAGGTGGCTATATTGGTCACTGATTTGTTTTTGTTTTGTTTTTGAATGTCAGAAATGTATATTTGTGAATGTTGAGATGTTATATTGGTTTCACTGGTAAAAATAAATAATTGAAATGGGTATATATTTGTTTTTTGTTAAGTTGCCTAATAATTATGCACAGTAATAGTCACCTGCACACACAGATATCCCCCTAAAATAGCTAAAACTAAAAACAAACTAAAAACTACTTCCAAAAATATTCAGCTTTGATATTAATGAGTTTTTTGGGTTCATTGAGAACATGGTTGTTGTTCAATAATAAAATTAATCCTCAAAAATACAACTTGCCTAATAATTCTGCACTCCCTGTAGAAGATGTATTCCACCTAGCTCCTCAGGCCTTAATAAACAGCCTTCCTAGTGAGATTAGACATTCTAAGACAAAATTTGTAGATCTTTATAATGATGGTCTACTGATTTTTGTAAAAGATATGTGTGAACTTTTTAAGGTACACCAATCTAGCTTTAATGGGCTTCATTTTCTAAGGGCATACATATCTCAAAACGCCCAATTACACACATTATTACGCCCCATAACTTGGTTTGAGTACGTTATTTCTCTAAGTTCTACTCCACATAAATTAATATCTCAATGGTATAATAGGTTGAGAACTCCTCCCACCTCTTTTACACCAGCTTTCATTAGACTATGGGAAAAAGATCGAGATAGATGTTTGTCTCCAGAAGACAATCTCAGAATTTTCAACTCTTCACACAAGGCTTCGAGATGTGTCAGGATTCAGGAGAATAACTATAAAATTATTACACGCTGGTATCAAACTCCCGACAAGACATGTCTTTATTCTGCTTCGGCATCAGATATATGCTGGAGATGCTTAAAGCGGAGAGGTACTTTCCTCCACATATGGTGGACGTGCCCAATACTACAATGGTGGTGGTTGGAGATTTTTCAAACATGTAATAAGATATGTGGTTCCACTATCACCCCATCACCAGAAGTTGCTTGCCTGAATCTTTTCCCTCATAATCCTTCTCCTCCCAATGTGGCACTTTTTAAACATTTAGTGAATGCAGCCAAATTATTGGTCCCACTATTATGGCTATCCACTGATGTTCCACCCATAGAACAATGGCTCCAGAAAATTTACCAGATATACCGTTTAGAAGAGCTATCCTCTTGGGAATTGAGATCACACCACAAGTTTCTAAAAATCTGGAATCAATGGATCTCCTTTAGAGGTTATTAGACTAATTGTCCTACATATTCTAAAACCATAGTGGCCTTATTTATACAGGGTGGTTGCTTCTATTGCCCCTCTTCACTTCTAATTCACTCTCTTCCGTGAAATCAATTGTATGTATTACTTCCTCCCCTGACCCGTCTCGGATGAACTATGAATTATACAGATGAGATTCACGGTGATGTTGCAACTCTAGTGACAATAATTTATCTCCTCTATCTTCAATTGTGATCGTACGTTGACTTGCCTCAATGATTACACTGCAATTTATGCTATATGCTTGACAGACCTGTATTCTGTTTGTTGACCTATGCAAGAGAAGTGGGGATTGTCGTTCCTCCACTGCTCTATTTTTGTACTGTATTGATTTGCTCAATAAAATTTGTTAAAAAAATAAATAAAAAAAATGTACTACTCTGTAAAGTTTTCACCATAGATCTAGGATGTGCACTAGCATAGTGTAGCAGTGTGTTCCTATCTGTAGGTTTGATGTGTAAATTACAGTCTATGCCTTCCTCATGGATCGTGATCAGAGTGTCAAGAAACACAATTTTCTCACTAGAATGAGTAATGGTGAACTTGACATCCCGATCTACTGAGTACAAATACGTAAAAAAAACTCAGCCAGCTGTGTCTCTGTACCTGTCCAGATGAAGAAGACGTTGTCTATGTATCTCCACCACCTCAAGACACAAGTGAAGTGGTGGGACACATAGACAAACGCCTCCTCCAAATAGGCCACAGTGATATTGGCGTAAGTGGGCGCCACATTAGACCCCATTGCCATACCCCTCAATTGCAGGTAGAAGTCATCACCAAAAAGAAAATAGTTGTTGGTTAATACGGCATGGAGTAATCCTAAAAGGAACTCCTGACATTCAGATGTGTATTCCGAGTTTTTAAGTGCAACTCTAGTAGCCTCCAAACCTAGTTCATGTCTTATGCTGGTATAGAGACTGACTATATCCAAGTATTGGGTGGTTTGTGTGCTGGCACACAGTAGGGTACTTCTTTGGCGCACAAAAGACAACCTCAATTCGATAATTTTTGGTGTAATAGCTGTTTATTGTGCAGTAGACAACGCGTTTTGGAGTTTATAACTCCTTTCTCAAGTCTAAAAAGATACAACGAAAGGGCCGAAGCCAAATGCATCCCCACATAATTAGGGGGGTATGTACGTGCATTATACAATAAAACGTTAGAGGGGTATTGTACAGACCAAAAGTTTGGACACACCTTCTCATTCAAAGAGTTTTCTTTATTTTCATGACTATGAAAATTGTAGATTCACACTGAAGGCATCAAAACTATGAATTAACACATGTGGAATTATATACATAACAAACAAGTGTGAAACAACTGAAATTATGTCATATTCTAGGTTCTTCAAAGTAGCCACCTTTTGCTTTGATTACTGCTTTGCACACTCTTGGCATTCTCTTGATGAGCTTCAAGAGGTAGTCCCCTGAAATGGTTTTCACTTCACAGGTGTGCCCTGTCAGGTTTAATAAGTGGGATTTCTTGCTTTATAAATGGGGTTGGGACCATCAGTTGCGTTGAGGAGAAGTCAGGTGGATACACAGCTGATAGTCCTACTGAATAGACTGTTAGAATTTGTATTATGGCAAGAAAAAAGCAGCTAAATAAAGAAAAACGAGTGGCCATCATTACTTTAAGAAATGAAGGTCAGTCAGTCAGCCGAAAAATTGGGAAAACTTTGAAAGTAAGGGTTATTTGACCATGAAGGAGAGTGATGGGGTGCTGCGCCAGATGACCTGGCCTCCACAGTCACCGGACCTGAACCCAATCGAGATGGTTTGGGGTGAGCTGGACCGCAGAGTGAAGGCAAAAGGCCCAACAAGTGCTAAGCATCTCTGGGAACTCCTTCAAGACTGTTGGAAGACCATTTTCAGGGGACTACCTCTTGAAGCTCATCAAGAGAATATCAAGAGTGTGCAAAGCAGTAATCAAAGCAAAAGGTGGCTACTTTGAAGAACCTAGAATATGACATATTTTCAGTTGTTTCACACTTGTTTGTTATGTATATAATTCCACATGTCTTAATTCATAGTTTTGATGCCTTCATAGTCATGAAAATAAAGAAAACACTTTGAATGAGAAGGTGTGTCCAAACTTTTGGTCTGTACTGTATATATATATATATATATATATATATATATATATATATATAGATATAGATAGAGAGAGAGAGACATACATATAGTCTGTCTTCTGATTACCATCCATGCGTTCCACACTGGCACGCATGACACTTCCTACTTAGTCATCACTTCCTGTCTCTTACATCATAAATAGTGGCCATCTTCCTACACTCTCTAGCATTATTCATGGTGTGGATACACATGTCTACCAGCTCTATACTTATTTGATTCTTTCCCTAATCCTCACTGGCAACTTGGTAAGTGCGGTGTGTATGTCAGGGGACCCAGTTCATTTACCGACTTTATCAAATATATTTTGTTACTATGTTTTTTGACACTGTGCTTTTTTGTACCCCAATATCCAACTGTGGTTTACTATTTTACATAGTTTATGCAAACTTAACTGTATTGCACAGATACCTGCACAGAACAGCCATTTGTGGACTTTAATGTTAATTATCAACCACACTACCTTAAAGCAATACTTTTGCATCTCATGATACCTTGACACATCTCTGTATAGATATAACCTTAGAAGTTGTACAATTTTTTGCTACTTGACTACTACTTCACTGTATACTATAAATTTTTGTATGAAAAAAGCATCATGTAAACATCTATGTTCAATTCTCTGTTTTAGTGTTTCAAAAAGGTCTTTTCTGACCGAAACGTCACACTGTCACATTTTTAGTTGCCTTGCATAAGAAAAATTAAAAACAAAGACACCTTGATATTGCCATACTCATTGGAGTGCTATAGTTTCTATGTCGACACGAATGATGAAGCAGGGGGACTTCTACCTGCTGCATGATTTACCCTGCAAGCACATATCATGCAGCTAGCCTGTGCGGAAGAAGCCTGCAACCTTGGAATCTGCCTAAGCTCCACCCACACTGTGCTGCAGAGCGATCTGTGACTGCAGGGGAGAGCTGGATCTGAGCTTCAGGAATGGGACCCGGTGAGTAGTGAGTAGAGTGCTTTACTACTACAAAGGGGCACAGAGGTCATTACTACTACAAAGGGGTACAGAGGGCATTACTACTATAAATGTGGCACAGAGGCCATTACTACTATGAAGAAGGCACATAGAGCAATATTACTACAAAGGGGGCACAGAAATCAATCCTACTATAAAGGTGGCACAGAGGGCATTACTACTACAAAGGGGCATAGAGGACATTACTACTATAAAGGTGGCACAGAGGGCATTACTATTGTGAAGGTGGCACAGGGGACATTACTACTGTTAAGGGAGAAGCTAGGGGGAAAGGGGTCACCTCCAAGCGATCCCTAAAAGCTTTCCCTAAACTGCTGGGCCCATGTGCATACCCTTATGGTGGATATGCACATGCTGCCCTCATGCCTAAACGTAAACACCCTGGGCAAACCCTAAGCAGCAGGGAAAAGGGAAGAGGCCACCTGCTTCTTCAAACCAGGAGGAAGCAAGCATCTCCCTAGAGGCCTAGATAAAACACACAAAGGGAAATAACGGAGAGGACTTATCTTGAGTAGAGTTGAGCGGACACCTGGATGTTCGGAATCGATGAGTTCGGCCGAACTTGAAAAAAAAGTTTGGGTTCGGAACCCGAACCTGACCCCAAACCCCATTAAAGTCAATGGGGACCCGAACTTTTGGGCACTAAATGCCTCTAAAATAGCCCTGGAAAGGGCTAGAGGGCTGCAAAAGGCATCAAAATGTGCTTAAGAGCATGACAACTGTTCTGCAAACAAATGTGGATAGGGAAATGACTTAACATAACATAAAATACAGAAAAATTTAAAATAAGGGCTCTTTCACACCTGCGTTATTGTCTTCCGGCATAGAGTTCCGTCGTCGGGGCTCTATGCCGGAAGAATCCTGATCAGGATTATCCTAATGCATTCTGAATGGAGAGTAATCCGTTCAGGATGCATCAGGATGTCTTCAGTTCCGGTACGGAACGTTTGTTGGCCGGAGAAAATACCGCAGCATGCTGCGCTTTTTGCTCCGGCCAAAAATCCGGAACACTTGCCGCAAGGCCGGATCCGGAATTAATGCCCATTGGAAGGCATTGATCCGGATCCGGCCTTAAGCTAAACGTCGTTTCGGCGCATTGCCGGAGCCGACATTTAGCTTTTTCAGAGTGGTTACCATGGCTGCCGGGACGCTAAAGTCCTGACAGCCATGGTAAGTGTAGCGGGGAGCGGGGGAGCAGTGTACTTACCGTCCGTGCGGCTCCCCGGGCGCTCCAGAGTGACGTCAGGGCGCCCCAAGCGCATGGATCACGTGATCGCATGGATCACGTCATCCATGCGCATGGGGCGCTCTGACGTCATTCTGGAGCGCCCCGGGAGCCGCACGGACTGTAAGTATACCGCTCCCCCGCTCCCCGCTCCTACTATGGCAACCAGGACTTTAATAGCGTCCTGGGTGCCATAGTAACACTGAAAGCATTTGGAAGACGGTTCCGTCTTCAAATGCTTTCAGTACACTTGCGTTTTTCCGGATCCGGAGTGTAATTCCGGCAAGTGGAGTACACGCCGGATCCGGACAACGCAAGTGTGAAAGAGGCCTAACAATCTGGATCTAGGAGTAGGAGATTGAGGAGGCGGTGGATGGGTGGATGTGGCGGTGTAGGTTGACGTGGCGGTGTAGGTGGAAGCGGCAGTGAAGGAGGAATAGGTAGCCAACAATGATTTGTGATATTTTATTATTTTTAAATTGGGATATCCCCCAAAATATTGGGACATATAACAAAAAAAAAAAAAAGAATAAGAGCACTTGAGTACAAGAATGGATGGTTGAGGCTGGTATAAATGTCTATTCTGCACAAGGTACGGACAAGTCCTGTGGTATCCATGCCTGGTTCATTTTAATAAACATAAGCTTGTCCACATTGGCTGCGGCCTGTGATAATGCTCTCCGCCGTGCTAAACACACGTTCACACTATACACTGGCTGCAGGGCAGGATAGCACCTCCAAGGCAGACAAAGCTTTTCCACATTTGGGCCATGCTAACCCTGCCTTCTCAGGTGCTGGCGGTGCCCCAGCTGTGTTGGCGACCTCTTCCTCCCCCTCTGCCTTCGCCTTGTGTTTCCACTGTGCGCCCGCTGTCAGGTGGGAATGCCATCAGCAGCGTGCGTTTGTAGTTGCACATCTTCCTATCAGTAACAGATGTTTTCACTAAATTTTGTTCCCTGTCAGCAATGCAGAGCAGGGGTTCATTCATGGCAAAAGGGGGTTCATGTCACCCAGCAATAGAACAGAAAATTTTGAGAGAATGAGGCCCATGTCACCCAGGCACAGCAGGGGTTCATTCACAGCAAAAGGGGGATCTTGTCACCCAGCAATAGAACAGAAGATTTTGAGAGATTTAGGCCCCTGTCACCCAGGCACAGCAGGGGTTCATTCACGGCAAAAGGGGGTTCATGTCACCCAGCAATAGAACAGAGGATTTTGAGAGATTTAGGCCCCTGTAACCCAGGCACAGCAGGGGTTCATTCACGGCAAAAGGGGGTTCATGTCACCCAGCAATAGAAGAGAGGATTTTGAGAGATTTAGGCCCCTGTCACCCAGGCACAGCAGGGGTTCATTCACTGCAAAACTAGCTTCATGTCTCCCAGCAATAGAATAGAGGATTTTGAAAGATTTAGGCCCCTGCCACCCAGGCACAGCAGGGGTTCATTCACGGCAAAAGGGGGTTCATGTCACCCAGCAATAGAACAGAGTATTTTGAGAGATTTAGGCCCCTGTCACCAAGGCACATCAGGGGTTCATTCATGGCAAAAGGTGGTTCATGTCACCCAGCAATAGAACAGAGGATTTTGAGAGATTTAGGCCCCTGTCACCCAGGCACAGCAGGGGTTCATTCAAGGCAAAAGAGGGTTCATGTCACCCAGCAATAGAACAGAGGACTTTGAGAGATTTAAGCCCATGTCACCCAGGCACAGCAGGGGTCCATTCACGGAAAAAGGGGGTTCTTGTCACCCAGCAATAGAACAGAGGACTTTGAAAGATTTAGGCCCCTGTCACCCAGGCACAGCAGGGGTTCATTTACAGCAAAAGTGGGTTCTTGTCACCCAGAAATAGAACAGAGGATTTTGAGAGATTTAGGCCCCTGTCACCCAGGCACAGCAGGGGTTCATTCACAGCAAAAGGGGGATCTTGTCACCCAGCAATAGAACAGAAGATTTTGAGAGATTTAGGCCCCTGTCACCCAGGCACAGCAGGGGTTCATTCACGGCAAAAGGGGGTTCATGTCACCCAGCAATAGAACAGAGGATTTTGAGAGATTTAGGCCCCTGTCACCCAGGCACAGCAGGGGTTCATTCACGGCAAAAGTGGGTTCTTGTCACCCAGCAATACAACAGAGGATTTTGAGAGATTTAGGCCCCTGTCACCCAGGCACAGCAGGGGTTCATTCACGGCAAATGTGGGTTTTTGTCACCCAGCAATAGAACAGAGGATTTTGAGAGATTTAGGCCCCTGTCACCCAGGCACAGCAGGGGTTCATTCACGGCAAAAGGGGGTTCTTGTCACCCAGCAATAGAACAGAGGATTTTGAGAGATTTAGGCCCCTGTCACCCAGGCACAGCAGGGGTCCATTCACGGCAAAAGTGGGTTTTTGTCACCCAGCAATAGAACAGAGGATTTTGAGAGATTTAGGCCCCTGTCACCCAGGCACAGCAGGGGTTCATTCACGTCAAAAGTGGGTTCTTGTCACCCAGCAATAGAACAGAGGATTTGAGAGATTTTGGCCCCTATCACCCAGGCACTACAGGGGTATATTCACAGCAAAAGTGGGTTCTTGTCACCCAGCAATAGAACAGAGTATTTTGAGAGATTTAGGCCCCTGTCACCCAGGCACAGCAGGGGTTCATTCACGGCAAAATGGGGTTCTTGTCACCCAGCAATAGAACAGAGGATTTTGAGAGATTTAGGCCCCTGTAACCCAGGCACAGCAGGGGTTCATTCACGGCAAAAGGGGCTTCATGTCACCCAGCAATAGAACAGAGGATTTTGAGAGATTTAGGTCCCTGTCACCCAGGTACAGCAGGGGTTAATTTACGGCAAAACTAGCTTTATATCACCCAGCAATAGAACAGAGGATTTTGAGAGATTTAGGCCCCTGTCACCCAGGCACAGCAGGGGTTCATTCACGTCAAAAGTGGGTTCTTGTCACCCAGCAATAGAACAGAGGATTTGAGAGATTTTGGCCCCTGTCACCCAGGCACTACAGGGGTATATTCACAGCAAAAGTGGGTTCTTGTCACCCAGCAATAGAACAGAGTATTTTGAGAGATTTAGACCCCTGTCACCCAGGCACAGCAGTGGTTCATTCACGGCAAAATTGGGTTCTTGTCACCCAGCAATAGAACAGAGGATTTTGAGAGATTTAGGCCCCTGTAACCCAGGCACAGCAGGGGTTCATTCACGGCAAAAGGGGCTTCATGTCACCCAGCAATAGAACAGAGGATTTTGAGAGATTTAGGCCCCTGTCACCCAGGCACAGCAGGGGTTTGTACACGCCAAAAATGGTAAAATGTCACCCGACAATTAAAAATAAGAATGTTTTTAATTTAGGGCACTAAAATTGGCACTTTTTTTGCATTAAAATGGCTCTAAAATAGTCCTTGAATAGGCTAGAGGGATGTAAAAGGCAGTAAAATGTGCTTAAGAGCATGGCAACTGATCTGCAAACAAATGTGGATAGTGAAATAACTTTAAATAAAATAAAATATACGAAAAATTACAAATTATTAACCTGCAACTCAGAGGAGGAGGTGAATATGGAGTCGGAGGTTGAGGAGGAGGTGAATGTGGTATTGTAGGTGGAGGCAGCAATGGAGGAGGAGGAGGTAGCCAACAATGTTTTTTTTTTTTTTTTTATTGGGGTAGGTAGCCCCCAAAATATTGGGACAAATAAAGAAAAAGAAAACAAAGAATCATTGCATTGACTTGAGTACAAGAATGTTTGTTTGATGGTGGTATAAATGTCTATTCTGCACAAGGTACAGACAAGTCTTGTGGGATCCAAGCCTGGTTCATTTTAATGAACACGAGCTTGTCCACGTTGGCTGTGGACAGGCGGCTGCATTTGTCTGTAATGACGCCCCCTGCCGTGCTAAATACACGTTCAGATAATACACTGGCTGCAGGGCAGGCCAGCACCTCCAAGGCATAAAGGGCAAGATCAGGCCATGTGCCCAATTTGGAGACCCAGAAGTTGAATGGGGCAGACCTGTCATTCAGTATGTGTAGGCGTGTGCACACATACTGCTTCACCATGTTGGTGAAATGCTGCCTCCTGCTAAGACGTTCCATATCAGCTGGTGGTGCTGGTTGTTGTGGCATGCTGACAAAGCTTTTCCACATTTCGGCCATGCTAACCCTGCCTTCTGAGGTGCTGGCGGTGACGCAGCTGTGTTGGCGACCTCTTCCTCGTCCTCTGCCTTCGCCTTGTGCTACCACTGTGCCCCCGCTGTCAGGTGGGAATGCCATCAGCAGTGCATCTACCAGCGTGCTCTTGTACTCGCGCATCTTACGATCACGCTCCAGTGACGGAATTAAGGACGGTACGTTGTCCTTGTAACGGGGATCCAGCAGCGTGGCCACCCAGTAATCAGCACAAGTTAGAATTTGGGCAACTCGGCGGTTGTTGCGGAGACACTGCAGCATGTAATTGCTCATGTGTGCCAGGCTGCCCAGAGGCAACGGAAAGCTGTCCTCTGTGGGAGGTGTATCGTCTGTGTCCTCTGTATCCCCCCATCCACGCACCAGTGATGGCCATGAGCTGGTCTGGGTGCCACCCTGCTGTGAACACAGTTCCTCCTCCTGCATCTCCTCATCCTCCACCTCGTCATCCTCCAGAACTGTGCCCTGGCTACACAATTGTGTACCTTGGGTTTGTGGGTGCAGGAACCCACCCTCGGAGCCACTTGAGAATGACTGGCCGGAAACCCTTCGAAATGATCCCTTCCTCCTCCTCCTCCTGTGACACATCCTCTTCCATTATCGCCAGGAGTGTTTTTTCAAGGAGGCATAGAAGTTGGATAGTAATGCTGAGAATGGCGTTATCGGCACTGGCGATGTTGGTGGAGTACTCGAAACAGCGCAACAAGTAACACAGGTCTCGCATGAAGGCCCAGTCATTGGTGGTGAAGTGGTGCTGTTCCGCCGAGCGACTCACTCGTGCGTGCTACAGCTGAAACTCCACTATCGCCTGCTGCTGCTCGCACAGTCTGGCCAGCATGTGCAAGGTAAAGTTCCACGTTGTAAGCACGTCGCATATGAGGCGGTGAGCGGGAAGGCCGAAGTTACGCTGCAGCGCTGACAGGCGAGCAGCAGCAGGGTGAGAACGCCGAAAGCGCGCACAGACGGCCCGCACTTTATGCAGCAGCTCTGACATGTCGGGGTAATTTTTAAGGAATCTCTGCACCACCAAATTCAGCACATGCGCCAGGCAAGGGATGTGCGTCAAACCGGCTAGTCCCAGAGCTGCTACGAGATTTCACCCATTATCGCACACCACCAGGCCGGGCTTGAGGCTGACTGGCAAAAACCACTCATCGGTCTGTTGTTCAAGGCCCGTCCACAGCTCCTGCGCGGTGTGGGGCTTGTCCCCCAAACAGATAAGTTTTAAAACTGCTTGCTGTCGTTTACCCCTGGCTGTGCTGAAGTTGGTGGTGAAGGTGTTACGCTGACCGGACGAGGATCTGATAGAGGATGAGGAAGCAGAGTAGGAGGAGGAAGTAACAGTAGGCAAAAAAAAGTGCCCTCCAATCCTCGGTGGTGGAAGGACATGCGCCAAACTGCTATCCGTCTCAGGCCCAGCAGCCACTGCATTTACCCAGTGTGCTGTTATGGAGATATAAAGGCGCTGACCGTGCTTACTAGTCCACGTATCCATAGTCAGGTGTACCTTGCCACAGATGGCGTTGCGCAGTGCACACCTGATTTTGTCCCCTACTTGGTTGTGAAGGGAAGGGATGGCTCGCTTTGAAAAGTAGTGGAGGCTGGGCACGACGTACTGTGGGACAGCCAACGCCATAAGGCCTTTAAAACTATCCGTCTCCTCAGACGGAATGACAGAATTTCAAAGGCAAGTAATTTAGAAATGCTGGCATTAAGGTCTAGGGATCGCGGGTGGGTAGGGGGGTACATTGTGGAGATGCTTGGTGACCCAGGTGTTGGTGTTGCTGGCAGATCCTCTGTTTGTGGGGTGCCAGGTGGCACTGTCACTCCAGAGGTGGATGAATAGGCCACGACTGCAGCAGAAGAGGAAGCAGGAGGAGCATGCAAACCACTCGTGTCTTGTCGTCAGCACATTGTCTGAAGAACTGCTACGCCAGGGAACTCCTTGGAGCTTGCTTTGGTGTGCTCGGTCTTTTGCTGCGGTGGGCAGTAGGAGGCGTACTGTCTAGAGGACGGCCGCTCCGCTTTTGCACCCTGCTCCCTCTTCTGCTGTGCTGGTGGTTCTGTGCGGCCACCGCCTCTTCCTCCGAACTACATCGGTCACTCGCATGACCTTGATTCCATGTGGGGTCGAGGACCTCATCGTCCTCCACATCATTTTCCACCCAGTATTCACCCCTGACTTCCTTGTCGGTCTGCACACTTTCAAAAACCCCAGCAGTTGGCACCTGTGTTTCATCATCATCCGAGACGTGCTGCGTTGGTACTCCCATGTACTCATCTTGAAAAATAAGTGGTTGGGCATCGGTGCACTCAATCTCTTCCACTTCTGGGGCAGGGCTAGGTGGATGGCCCTGGGAAACCCTGCTAACAGAGTCATCATAAAGCATAAGAGACTCCTGCATGACTTGGGGCTCAGACTGCTTGGCTGATTTTCAAGAGGGTGAGGTGAAAGACTGATGGATATCGGCTGCAGGTGCCAACTGTGGTCTTCCAGCATAAGACTAGGTTGGAGACAATGTGAAGGAACTGGATCCACTGTCAGCAACCCAATCTACTATCGACTGTACTTTCATGTTCACGCCTCACCATTCGTAGAGCAGCATTAGGCCCGACTAAATACCGCTGCAGGTTTTGTCGCCTACTCGCACCTGAGGAAGGGGTTTCACTTGTGCGTGTAGCTGGCGCAGATCGACCACGTCCTTTCCCTGCAACAGGAGCTCCACCAGCAGCAGCACGACCTGGGCCACGTCCCTTATTTGACGCTCTCCTAAATTTTTTTGAATTTAGGATGTTGCCCTAAATGGGTGTTTAATTAATAGTAGAAAAGAACGACAGTATGTAAAGAGTGTATCTCACACGGCCGGAACCAGACTAGGCCTCAATTAAAGATTTCTTTGCAAAAAATGGCTGTATTTCAAAGGGCTGTATTTCAAATGCCTAATTCAAACCCCTGTATGTATAGGTGGTATCTCAAAGGGCCTGAACCTCTGTAGGCTTGAAGAAAATATATCTTTGCACAAAATGGCTGTATTTCAAATGCCTAATTCAAACCCCTGTATGAAGAGGTAGAATCTCAGAGGACCTGAACCTCTGTAGGCCTGAACTAAATATTTCTTTGCCCAAAATGGCTGTATTTCAAATGGCTGTATTTTAAATGCCTGATTCACACCCCTGTATGTAGGTGGGTATCTCACACGGTCTGAACCAGTGTAGGCCTGAAGTAAATATATCTTTGCACAAAATGGCTGTATTTCAAATGCCTAATTCAAACACCTGTATGTAGAGGTAGTATCTCAGAGGACCTGAACCTCTGTAGGCCTGAACTAAATATTTCTTTGCCCAAAATGGCTGTATTTCAAATGGCTGTATTTTAAATGCCTGATTCAAACCCCTGTATGTAGGTGGGTATCTCACACGGTCTGAACCAGTGCAGGCCTGAAGTAATTATATCTTTGCACAAAATGGCTGTATTTCAAATGGCTGCATTTCAAATGCCTAATTCAAACCTCACACGGTCTGAACCAGTGTAGGCCTGAAGTAAATATATCTTTGCACAAAATGGCTGTATTTCAAATGCCTGATTCAAACCCCTGTATGTAGGGGGGTATCTCACACGGTCTGAATCAGTGTAGACCTGAAGTAAATATATCGTTGCACAAAATGGCTGTATTTCAAATGCCTAATTCAAACCCCTGTATGTAGGGGGGTATCTCACACGGTCTAAACCAGTGTAGGCCTGAAGTAAATATATCTTTGCACAAAATGGCTGTATTTCAAATGCCTAATTCGAACCCCTGTATGTAGGGGGGTATCTCACACGGTCTGAACCAGTGTAGGCCTGAAGTAAATATATCTTTGCACAAAATGGCTGTATTTCAAATGCCTAATTCAAACCCCTGTATGTAGGGGGGTATCTCACAGGGCCTGAACTTCTGTAGGCCTGCAGTAAATATATCTTTGCACAAAAAGGCTGTATTTCAAATGGCTGTATTTCAATTTGACAGCAGTATATAAGCCTGTAATTTCACACGTGCTGATGCTGCAAGGTCTGAAAATAGTGTTTTTCTGTCAAAAGAATGTGTTTTTCAAACCCCGGAAAATGATGGGTGTATTTCTACCTTAAATTGTACACTGACTAATACAGATGTTGTAGATTGCCAAAAAAGTATTTTTTTGCTAACAGGACATGAAAGCTGTATATATTAAACTTGAATTTGACACTTGCAGATCTGGAAAATACTGTTATAAAAAAAAAAAAAGTGTGTTTTTCAAAAACAGAAAATTATGGGTGTATTTCTACCTTAAATTGCACACTGACTAATGCAGATGATGTAGATTGCCCAAAAAGTCTTTTTTTTTCTAACAGAATATGAAAGTTGTATATATTAACTACTTAAGGACCACAGGTTTATACCCCCCCTAAAGACCAGGCCCTTTTTTACAAATCGGCACTCCACAACTTTAGCGGTTTATTGCTCGGTCATGCAACTTACCACCCAAATGAATTTTACCTCCTTTTCTTCTCACTAATAGAGCTTTCATTTGGTGGTATTTCATTGCTGCTGACATTTTTACTTTTTTTGTTATTAATCGAAATTTAACAATTTTTTTGCAAAAAAATGACATTTTTCACTTTCAGTTGTAAAATTTTGCAAAAAAAACGACATCCATATATAAATTTTGCTCTAAATTTATTTTTCTACATGTCTTTGATAAAAAAAAAATGTTTGGGTAAAAAAAAAATGGTTTGACTAAAAGTTATAGCGTTTACAAACTATGGTACAAAAATGTGAATTTCCGCTTTTTGAAGCAGCTCTGACTTTCTGAGCACCTGTCATGTTTCCTGAGGTTCTACAATGCCCAGACAGTACAAATACCCCACAAATGACCCCATTTCGGAAAGTGGACACCCTAAGGTATTCGCTGATGGGCATAGTGAGTTCATAGAACTTTTTATTTTTTGTCACAAGTTAGCGGAAAATTATGATTTTTTTTTTTTTTCTTACAAAGTCTCATATTCCACTAACTTGTGACAAAAAATAAAAACTTCCATGAACTCACTATGCCCATCAGCGAATACCTTGGGATGTCTTCTTTCCAAAATGGGGTCACTTGTGGGGTAGTTATACTGCCCTGGCATTCTAGGGGCCCAAATGTGTGGTAAGGAGTTTGAAATCAAATTCTGTAAAAAATGGCCAGTGAAATCCGAAAGGTGCTCTTTGGAATATGGGCCCCTTTGCCCACCTAGGCTGCAAAAAAGTGTCACACATCTGGTATCGCCGTACTCAGGAGAAGTTGGGGAATGTGTTTTGTGGTGTCATTTTACATATACCCATGCTGGGTGAGAGAAATATCTTGGTCAAATGCCAACTTTGTATAAAAAAATGGGAAAAGTTGTCTTTTGCCAAGATATTTCTCTCACCCAGCATGGGTATATGTAAAATGACACCCCAAAACACATTCCCCAACTTCTCCTGAATACGGAGATACCACATGTGTGACACTTTTTTGCAACCTAGGTGGGCAAAGGGGCCCATATTCCAAAGAGCACCTTTCGGATTTCACTGGTCATTTTTTACAGAATTTGATTTCAAACTCCTTACCACACATTTGGGCCCCTAGAATGCCAGGGCAGTATAACTACCCCACAAGTGACCCCATTTTGGAAAGAAGACACCCCAAGGTATTCGCTGATGGGCATAGTGAGTTCATGGAAGTTTTTATTTTTTGTCACAAGTTAGTGGAATATAAGACTTTGTAAGAAAAAATAAAAATAAAAATCATCATTTTCCACTAACTTGTGACAAAAAATATAAAATTCTAGGAACTCGCCATGCCCCTCATGGAATACCTTGGGGTGTCTCCTTTCCAAAATGGGGTCACTTGTGGGGTAGTTATACTGCCCTGGCATTTTCCAGGGGTCCTAATGTGTGGTAAGTAGGTAAATGACCTGTGAAATCCGAAAGGTGCTCTTTGGAATATGGGCCCCTTTGCCCACCTAGGTTGCAAAAAAGTGTCACACATGTGGTATCGCCGTATTCAGGAGAAGTTGAGGAATGTGTTTTGGGGTGTCATTTTACATATACCCATGCTGGGTGAGAGAAATATCTTGGCAAAAGACAACTTTTCCCATTTTTTTATACAAAGTTGGCATTTGACCAAGATATTTCTCTCACCCAGCATGGGTATATGTAAAATGACACACCAAAACACATTCCCCAACTTCTCCTGAGTACGGCAATGCCAGATGTGTGACACTTTTTTTGCAGCCTAGATGCGCAAAGGTGCCCAAATTCCTTTTAGGAGGGCATTTTTAGACATTTGGATACCAGACTTCTTCTCACGCTTTGGGGCCCCTAGAATGCCAGGGCAGTATAAATACCCCACATGTGACCCCATTTTGGAAAGAAGACACCCCAAGGTATTCAATGAGGGGCATGGCGAGTTCATAGAATTATTTTTTTTTGGGCACAAGTTAGCGGAAATTGATATTTTTTATTTTTTTCTCACAAAGTCTCCCTTTCCGCTAACTTGGGACAAAAATTTCAATCTTTCATGGACTCAATATGCCCGTCACGGAATACCTGGGGGTGTCTTCTTTCCGAAATGGGGTCACATGTGGGGTATTTATACTGCCCTGGCATTCTAGGGGCCCTAAAGCGTGAGAAGAAGTCTGGAATATAAATGTCTAAAAAATTTTACGCATTTGGATTCCGTGAGGGGTATGGTGAGTTCATGTGAGATTTAATTTTTTGACACAAGTTAGTGGAATATGAGACTTTGTAAGAAAAAAATAATAATTTCCGCTAACTTGGGCCAAAAAAATGTCTGAATGGAGCCTTACAGAGGGGTGATCAATGACAGGGGGGTGATCAATGACAGGGGGGTGATCAATGACAGGGGGGTGATCAGGGAGTCTATATGGGGTGATCACCCCCCTGTCATTGATCACCCCCCTATAAGGCTCCATTCAGATGTCCGTATGTGTTTTGCGGATCCGATCCATGTATCCGTGGATCCGTAAAAATCATACGGACATCTGAATGCAGCCTGACGGGGGGGGTGATCAATGACAGGGGCGGTGATCAATGACAGGGGGGTGATCAGGGAGTCTATATGGGGTGATCACCCCCCCTGGAAGGCTCCAGGGAGGCGCCTGTATGTGTTTTGCGGATCCGATCCATCTATAAGTGGATCCGTAAAAATCATGCGGACGTCTGAATGGAGCTTTACAGGGGTGTGATCAATGACAGGGGGGTGATGAGGGAGTCTATATGGGGTGATCACCACAGTCATTGATCACGCCCCTGTAAGGCTCCATTCAGACGTCCGTATGCGTTTTGCGGATCCGATCCATCTATCAGTGGATCCGTAAAAATCATGCGGACGTCTGAATGGAGCTTTACAGGGGGGTGATCAATGACAGGGGGGTAATCAATGACAGGGGGGTGATCAGGGAGTCTATATGGGGTGATCACCACAGTCATTGATCACGCCCCTGTAAGGCTCCATTCAGACGTCCGTGTGCGTTTTGCGGATCCGATCCATCTATCAGTGGATCCGTAAAAATCATGCGGACGTCTGAATGGAGCTTTACAGGGGTGTGATCAATGACACGGGGGTGATTAGGGAGTCTATATGGGGTGATCAACACAGTCATTGATCACGCCCCTGTAAGGCTCCATTCAGACGTCCGTGTGCGTTTTGCGGATCCCATCCATCTATCAGTGGATCCCTAAAAATCATGCGGACGTCTGAATGGAGCTTTACAGGGGTGTGATCAATGACAGGGGGGTAATCAATGACAGGGGGGTGATCAGGGAGTCTATATGGGGTGATCACCACAGTCATTGATCACGCCCCTGTAAGGCTCCATTCAGACGTCCGTGTGCGTTTTGCGGATCCGATCCATCTATCAGTGGATCCGTAAAAATCATGCGGACGTCTGAATGGAGCTTTACAGGGGTGTGATCAATGACAGGGGGGTGATGAGGGAGTCTATATGGGGTGATCAACACAGTCATTTATCACGCCCCTGTAAGGCTCCATTCAGACGTCCATGTGCGTTTCGCGGATCCGATCCATCTATCAGTGGATCCGTAAAAATCATGCGGACGTCTGAATGGAGCTTTACAGGGGTGTGATCAATGACAGGGGGGTGATGAGGGAGTCTATATGGGGTGATCAACACAGTCATTGATCACGCCCCTGTAAGGCTCCATTCAGACGTCCGTGTGCGTTTTGCGGATCCGATCCATCTATCAGTGGATCCGTAAAAATCATGCGGACATCTGAATGGAGCTTTACAGGGGTGTTATCAATGACAGGGGGGTAATCAATGACAGGGGGGTGATCAGGGAGTCTATATGGGGTGATCACCACAGTCATTGATCACGCCCCTGTAAGGCTCCATTCAGACGTCCGTGTGCATTTTGCGGATCCGATCCATCTATCAGTGGATCCGTAAAAATCATGCGGACGTCTGAATGGAGCTTTACAGGGGTGTGATCAATGACAGGGGGGTGATGAGGGAGTCTATATGGGGTGATCAACACAGTCATTGATCACGCCATGACCTGTCCTATTTTTTTGACGGACAACGGTTCACGGACAAATTCAAGTCAATGGGTCAGTGAAAAAACACGGATGCACACAAGATTGGCATCCGCGTCCGTGGTCCGTGGCCGTAGGCTATTTTTACACAGACGGATCGCAGATGAAAACTCATATCCGACAGTATATTCTAACACAGAGGCGATCCCATAGTGATGGGGACGCTTCAAGTTAGAATATACTATGAACTGTGTACATGACTGCCCCCTGCTGCCTGGCAGCTCCCGATCTCTTACAGGGGGCTGTGATCCGCACAATTAACCCCTCAGGTGCCGTACCTGAGGGGTTAATTGTGCGTATTTTAGCCCCCTGTAAGAGATCAGGTGCAGACCCTCCTCCCTCCCCAGTTTTAAATTCATTGGTGGCTAGTGCGGCCCCCCTCCCTCCCCTGTATTACTGTCCATTCATTGGTGGCCAGTGGGCCCCCCTCCCTCCCCTGTATTACTGTCCATTCATTGGTGCCCAGTGGGCCCCCCTCCCTCCCCTAATTAAAATCACCCCCCCATCATTGGTGGCCAGTGCGGCCTCCCCTCTCCCCCCCCACCTAATTAAAATCCCCCCCCCATCATTGGTGGCAGCGGAGAGTTCCGATCAGAGTCCCAGTTTAATCGCTGGGGCTCCGATCGGTAACCATGGCAACCAGGACGCTACTGCAGTCCTGGTTGCCATGGTTACTTAGCAAATTTTATACTTACCTGCGAGCTGTGATGTCTGTGACCGGCCGGGCGCTCCTCCTACTGGTAAGTGACAGGTCTGTGCTATAAGCAATGCGCCGCACAGACCTTTCACTTACCAGTAGGAGGAGCGCCCGGCCGGTCACAGACATCGCAGCTCGCAGGTAAGTATAATGCTTCTAAAAATTGCTAAGTAACCATGGCAACCAGGACTGCAGTAGCGTCCTGGTTGCTATGGTTACCGATCGGAGCCCCAGCGATTAAACTGGGACTCCGATCGGAACTCTCCGCTGCCACCAATGATGGGGGGGATTTTAATTAGGAGGGGGGGAAGAGGGGAGGCCGCACTGGCCACCAATGATGGGGGGGGTGATTTTAATTAGGGGGGGGGAGAGGGGAGGCCACACTGGCCACCAATGATGGGGGGTTGATTTTAATTAGGGGGGGAGGGGAGGCCGCACTGGCCACCAATGATGGGGGGGTGATTTTAATTAGGGGAGGGAGGGAGGTGGGGCCCACTAGCCACCAATGAATGGACAGTAATACAGGGGAGGGAGGGGGGCCCACTGGCCACCAATGAATTTAAAACTGGGGAGGGAGGAGGGTGTGCCCCCTCCTGCCTGGCAGCTCCCGATCTCTTACAGGGGGCTGTGATCCGCACAATTAACCCCTCAGGTGCCGTACCTGAGGGGTTAATTGTGCGTATTTTAGCCCCCTGTAAGAGATCAGGTGCAGACCCTCCTCCCTCCCCAGTTTTAAATTCATTGGTGGCTAGTGCGGCCCCCCTCCCTCCCCTGTATTACTGTCCATTCATTGGTGGCCAGTGGGCCCCCCTCCCTCCCCTGTATTACTGTCCATTCATTGGTGCCCAGTGGGCCCCCCTCCCTCCCCTAATTAAAATCACCCCCCCATCATTGGTGGCCAGTGCGGCCTCCCCTCTTCCCCCCCACCTAATTAAAATCCCCCCCCCATCATTGGTGGCAGCGGAGAGTTCCGATCAGAGTCCCAGTTTAATCGCTGGGGCTCCGATCGGTAACCATGGCAACCAGGACGCTACTGCAGTCCTGGTTGCCATGGTTACTTAGCAAATTTTATACTTACCTGCGAGCTGTGATGTCTGTGACCGACCGGGCGCTCCTCCTACTGGTAAGTGACAGGTCTGTGCTATAAGCAATGCGCCGCACAGACCTTTCACTTACCAGTAGGAGGAGCGCCCGGCCGGTCACAGACATCGCAGCTCGCAGGTAAGTATAATGCTTCTAGCAGTAGCGTCCTGGTTGCCATGGTTACCGATCGGAGCCCCAGCGATTAAACTGGGACTCCGATCGGAACTCTCCGCTGCCACCAATGATGGGGGGGATTTTAATTAGGATGGGGGGGAAGAGGGGAGGCCGCACTGGCCACCAATGATGGGGGGGGGGGGTGATTTTAATTAGGGGGGGGGAGAGGGGAGGCCACACTGGCCACCAATGATGGGGGGTTGATTTTAATTAGGGGGGGAGGGGAGGCCGCACTGGCCACCAATGATGGGGGGGTGATTTTAATTAGGGGAGGGAGGGAGGTGGGGCCCACTAGCCATTAATGAATGGACAGTAATACAGGGGAGGGAGGGGGGCCCACTGGCCACCAATGAATTTAAAACTGGGGAGGGAGGAGGGTGTGCCCCCTCCTGCCTGGCAGCACCTGAACTCTTACAGGGGGCTATGATACGCACAATTACCCCTCAGGTCCGGCACCTGAGGGGTTAATTGTGCGGATCACAGCCCCCTGGAAGAGATCGGGTGCTGCCAGGCAGCAGGGGGCAGTCATGTACACAGTTCGTAGGATATTCTAACTTGAAGCTTCCCCATCACTATGGGAACGCCTCTGTGTTAGAATATACTGTCGGATATGAGTTTTACGATCTAACTTAAATCCGATATATATTCTAACATAGAGGCGTTCCCATGGTGATGGGGACGCTTCAAGTTAAAATATACCATCGGATTGGAGAAAACTCCGAACCGATGGTATAATAGGGACTCCTGACTTTACATTGAAAGTCAATGGGGGACAGATCCGTTTGCAATTGCACCATATTGTGTCAACGTCAAACGGATCCGTCCGCCATTGACTTGTATTGTAAGTCAGGACGGATCCGTTTGGCTCCGCACGGCCAGGCGGACACCAAAACGACTTTTTTTTCATATCTGTGGATCCTCCAAAAATCAAGGAAGACCCACGGACGAAAAAACGGCCACGGATCACGGAACAACGGAAATCCGTTTTGCGGAAAGCAAAAAAAACCGTCCGTGTGCATGAGGCCTAATACAGATGTTGTAGATTGCCAAAAAAAGTCTGTTTTTGCTAACAGAATATGAAAGCTGTATACAGTATATTACACTTGAATTTAACACTTGCAGATCTGGAAAATACTGTTTTTTGAAATAAAAATTGTGTGTTTTTCAAACCCCAGAAAATGATGGGTGTATTTTTACCTTAAATTGCACACTGACTAAGACAGTTGTTGTAGATTGCCCAAAAAAAGTCTTTTTTTGCTAACAGAATATGAAAGCTGCATATATTAAACTTGAATTTAACACTTGCAGATCTGGAAAATACTCTTTTTTGAAAAAGAAAATGTGTGTTTTTTAACCCCTTAAGGATTTAGCCCTATTTCACCTTAAGGACTTAGCCATTTTTTGCAAATCAGACCAGTGTCACTTTAAGTGCTGATAACTTTAAAACGCTTTGACTTATACAGGCAATTCTAAGACAGTTTTTTCGTCACATATTGTACTTCATGACACTGGTAAAATGAAGTCAAAAAATAAAAAATGTATTTATAAAAATAATACAAAATGTACCATTTTTTTTTAAAAAATTGCAAATTTCCAAGTTTCAATTTCTCTACTTCTATAATACATACTAATACCTCCAAAAATAGTTATTACTTTACATTAACCATATGTCTACTTCCTGTTTGGATCATTTTGGGAATGATATTTTATTTTTGGGGATGTTACAAGGGTTAGAAGTTTAGAAGCAAATGTTGATATTTTTCTGAAATTTTCAAAAAACCCAATTTTTAGGGACCAGTTCATGTCTGAAGTCACTTTGCGAGGCTTACATAATAGAAACCACCCAAAAATGACCCCATTCTATAAACTACACCCTTCAAGGTATTTAAAACTGATTTTACAAATTTTGTTAACCCTTTAGGTGTTCCACAAGAATTAATGGAAAATAGAGATACAATTTCAAAATTTCTCATTTTTGGCAGATTTTCCATTTTAATAATTTTTTTCCAGTTACAAAGCAAGGGTTAACAGCCAAACCAAACTCAATATTTATGGCCTTGATTCTGTAGTTTACAGAAACACCCCAAATGTGGTCGTAAACCGCAGTACGGGCACACGGCAAGGCGCTGAAGGAAAGGAATGCCATACGGTTTTTGGAAGGCAGGTTTTGCTGGACTGGTTTTTTGGACACCATGTCCCATTTGAAGCCCCCCTGATGCACCCCTAGAGTAGAAACTCCATAAAAGTGACCCCATCTAAGAAACTACACCCCTCAAGGTATTCAAAACTGATTTTACAAATGTTGTTAACCCTTTAGGTGTTCCACAGGAATTCATGGAAAATAGAGATACAATTTTAAAATTTCACATTTTTGGCAGATTTTCCATTTTAATAATTTATTTCCAGTTTCAAAGCAAGGGTAACAGACAAACCAAACTCAATATTTATGGCCCTAATTCTGTAGTTTACAGAAACACCCCATATGTGGTCGTAAACCACTGTACGGGCACACGGCAAGGCGCAGAAGGAAAGGAATGCCATACATAGGGTGGCAGTATTGTTGGTACTAGTTTAGGGTACATATGATTTTTGGTTGCTCTATATTACACTTTTTGTGAGGCAAGGTAACAAGAAATAGCTGTTTTGGCACCGTTTTTATTTTTTGTTATTTACAACATTCATCTGACAGGTTAGATCATGTGATATATTTATAGACCAGGTTGTCACGGACGCTATGATACCTAATATGTATACTTTTCTTTTTATTTATGTAAGTTTTACACAATGATTTCATTTTTGAAGCCCAAAAAAATCATGTTTTAGTGTTTCCATAGTCTGAGAGCCATAATTTTTTCAGTTTTTGGGCGATTACCTTGGGTAGGGTATGATTTTTGCAGGATGAGATGATGGTTTTATTGGCACTATTTTGGGGTGCGTGTGACTTTTTGATCGCTTGCTATTACACTTTTTGTGATGTAAGGTGACAAAAAATTGCTTTTTTTACACCGTTTTTATTTTTATTTTTTTACGGTATTCACCTGAGGGGTTATGTCATGTGATATTTTTATAGAGCAAGTTATTACGGACGCTGAGATACCTAATATGTATACTTTCTTTTTATTTGTGTAAGTTTTACACAATGATTTCATTTTTGAAGCAAAAAAAAAAACGTTTTAGTGTTTCCATAGTCTGAGAGACATCATTTTTTCAGTTTTTGGGCGATTACTTTGGGTAGGGTATGATTTTTTGTGGGATGAGATATCGGTTTTATTGGCACTATTTTGGGGTGCGTGTGACTTTTTGATCGCTTGTAAATACACTTTTTGTGATGTAAGGTGACAAAGAATGGTTTATTTAGCACAGTTTTTATTTTTTATTTTTTATTTTACGGTGTTCATATGAGGGGTTAGGTCATGTGAAATTTTTATAGAGCCGGTCGATACGGACGCGGCAATACCTAATATGTATACTTTTTTTTTTATTTATGTAAGTTTTACACAATAATATCATTTCTGAAACAAAAAAAAATCATGTTTTAGTGTCTCCATATTCTGAGAGCCATATTTTTTTCAGTTTTTTGGCGATTATCTTAGGTAGGGTCTCATTTTTTGCGGGATGAGATGACGGTTTGATTGGCACTATGTTGGGGTGCATATGACTTTTTAATCACTTGCTATTACACGTTTTGTGATGTAAGGTGACAAAAAATTGTTTATTTAGCACAGTTTTTATTTTTTATTTTTTACGGTGTTGATCTCAGGGGTTAGTTCATGTGATATTTTTATAGAGCCGGTCGATACGGACGCGGAGATACCTAATATGTATAAAAAAAAAATATTTATGTAAGTTTTACACAATAACAGCTTTTTTAAAACAAAGAAAATTATGTTTTAGTGTCTCCATATTCTGAGCCATAGTTTTTTTATTTTTTTGGCGATTGTCTCAGGTAGGGGCTAATTTTTTGCGGGATAAGGTGACGGTTAGATTGGTACTATTTTGGTGGGCATACACCTTTTTGATCGCTTGCTGTTGTACTTTTTGTGATGTAAGGTGACAAAAAAATGGTTTATTTAGCACAGTTTTTTTTTGTTTTTTTTACGGTGTTTAACTGTATACTTTTTTTGACCCCTATTTTTTACAATTTTTTTTAACATTATTTGGGGAAAATGATGTTTTTGTTTATTTTTACTTGAAACTTTTAATTTTTGGGGGGGAAACTTTTTTTTTCACTTTATTTTTTGTCCCACTTTGGGACTTAAACTTTTGGGGGTCTAATCCCCTTTGCAATGCATTCCAATACTTCTGTATTGGAATGCATTGGCTGTATGAGTAATACTGTGTGTATTACTCATACAGCTTCCGGCCTGTGAGATCCAGGGGGCTGGATCTCACAGGTTCGTCACCGGAAGGCAGCGCTGATGCCTAAGGAAGGCATTGCGCTGCCTTCCATGCCATCGGGTCACCCCTACAGCCGCATGGGGACCCGATGGCACCGCCGATCTCCGCCGCAAACCTTAGGTAAAGCCGCAAACCGCAGGTCTAAATTGACCTGTGGTTTGCTGCGATCGCCGATGCGGGGGGTCACATGATCCCCCCCCCCTCCCCGGCGTTGTGACATGATGCCCGCTGAATGGTTGTGACATGATGCCCGCTGAATGATTTCAGCGGACATCCTGTTCCGATTAACCCCCGCCGCGCCGCAATGTAGTTTTAAAGTTAGGATGTACCGATACGTCATGGGTCCTTAACCCCTTAAGGACCGGGCTCATTTTCACCTTAAGGACCAGGCCATTTTTTGCAAATCTGACCAGTGTCACTTTAAGTGCTCATAACTTTAAAACGCTTTGACTTACCCAGGCCGTTCTGAGAATGTTTTTTCGTCACATATTGTACTTCATGACACTGCTAAAATTGGGTCAAAAAAGTAAATTTTTTTGCATAAAAAAATACAATTTTTACCAAAAATTTTAAAAAATTAGCAAATTTCAAAGTTTCAGTTTCTCTACTTCTGTAATACATAGTAATACCCCCAAAAATTGTGATGACTTTACATTCCCCATATGTCTACTTCATGATTGTAGCATTTTGGGAATGATATTTTATTTTTTGGGGATGTTACAAGGCTTAGAAGTTTAAAATCAAATTTTGAAATTTTTCAGAAATCTTCAAAATCCCATATCTCTATATTACTCTTTTTTGAGGCAATGTAACAAAAAAATTAAATTCTAAAATTGTTTCTACATTCGCTATTTAGTTTTGTGGAACACCTAAAGGGTTAACATAGTTTGTAAAGTAACTTTTGAATACCTTGAGGGGTGTAGTTTCTTAGATGGGGTCACTTTTTTGGAGTTTCTAGTCTAGGCTACATCAGGGGGGGCTTCTAATGGGACATGGTGTCAAAAAATCTGCCTTCCAGAAACCGTATGGAGTTCCCTTCGTTCTATGCCCTGCCGTGCGGCTATATAGCCATTTACGACCACATATGGGGTGTTTCTGCAAACTACAGAATCGGGGCAATAAATATTTAGTTTGGTTTGGCTGTTAACCCTTGCTTTATTACCGGCAAAATGGATTCAAATTGAAATTTTGCCCAAAAATGGGTGTTTTGGCACAGTTTTTATTTTATATTTTTAACACCGTTCATCCGAGGCGTTTGTTCAAAAGTTATTTTTATAGCGATGACTTTTACGCACGCGACGATGCCCAATATGTATGGCTCTCAGACTTTGGAGACACTAAGCAGGCATCCTAAAACTGCGGCCCTCCAGATGTTGTAAAACTACAATTCCCACCATGCCCTGCTGATGGCTGTAGGTTGTCTGGGCATGCTGGGAGTTATAGTTTTACAACATCTGGAGGGCCGCAGTTTGAGGATGCCTGCACTAAAACTAATATTTTTTGGGGAAAGAAAAATTGTTTCTGTGTCTCCAAAGTCTGAGAGCCATCGTTTTTTTATGTTCTCTAGGGGACTGTTGGGGATTATAAAAATTTAGTACTCCATGGAAGTGTGATACTCCCTGAAGCAATTGGTAACGCAGAGGCCCGGATGATCGGGGCACGTGTCACATTGAGTAGTGGTGTCCTTCCGGGGGGGCGGAGCTAGCTGCTGAGCCGTGAGGAAGCAGTCTTGCTGAGCTCTGCAGACTTCGTGGCAATTAATAGCTATAAAACAGCGAATGTGGGCTATTTCTGCCGAAAAACAAGATATCCAGATTAAGGGATCCAACCGGAATCGATTGATCCAATTTTCATCAGTTTCTGTAGTGGTTGGATGGCGCGGCCTACAGCACATCTAGAAGCGCCGGCCTAAATTTCGGCGCCTTGCCACATCTTGCAAGCAGACCAACGGTGTTACCCCGCACCCTACATTAACTCTGCATAGACTCATCAGCGGTTTGCCTACTCTGCACTAATCTGAACTAAAGCCTTTGCAATCAAGCGGATTTTTCCCGCCCGCCCAGTCTAGCAGAGCACCGTGACGTACCCTGGACTCAGCGACCAAGCGGCTATAGCACCGACATCAACAAGCTTCCTCATAATAAGACGGCAAAAGTGAGTCTCCGACACACAGTCGTCCGGGAGAGAAAGCAGCCGTACCGGAACTTACCTGCTATACAAAGAGCAGACGAGCCGCCGCAGCGCCAGGCCACCGACTCCCTGACTGACGGCTCTGGGGGAGTCAGATACCCGCTCCGGACACCGGGAGTACCCCTAACTATTCATCAGCATCACTCCGATTCCTGAGGTTGCCGCTTCGTGGGGACCCCTCACCTACAGCCGAGGACCCCCTGCTGATGTCACCACTCCAACTGGTAAGCGTACACAGTTAATCTCTTTAGCCGGGCCCCTGACTGTGGTGAGAACAGAGCTTAGGGCACCGTGCCTAAGTGCAGGACTGTCCACATAAGAACCTGAAGGCTGCTGCCGGCAGCCAAGAAGCTCTCCCAACACCACTGTGGACCCTTATGCTGTAACAACAGGCAGGCTGCCATCTCCTACCTAATCGCACAGCTGGATAATAACATCAGCAAAGTGGTGCAGACACCTACACTTGCTCTACACTGCATCTCCTCTCTATTCAGGCGAAAACATAACTGACTTCCCTGCAGAACACACTATTCTTCAATGGGCTAAGCCTAAATTTTTACAGATCTCTGATTAGAGACCGACAAACCTATCTCTTAAAGGGCCCCTGACCCAATTTTTCTCTCACACCATAGTGACTCTCCTGCAAGCGAATTAGCCTACTGGAGCACTATGTTTGCATAATCCCTCATTGACTGGCCGATGAGGGCCAATAACAGCGAGTGATCGACAAAAGCTATACTGCCTGTTTCAAGATATATCGGGTCCATCCCTGATTACCCACAGATATGGTCAAAATTGGACCGGGGAAATCCAGAACAACCTCCAATACAAAAGTATCTGGCTCCCTAGACTCTTATATGCAAAGACCTCAAGGGGCCTCCTCAACCAAACACATTCCTGCACAGAATCCCATAGAGGATAAAAAACGTGCCCACACACCACGTGACACCTCAGACATGGATAGCGACACAGAAGAACTCCAGGAGGACAGGGGCCTCCCAATCTCAAGAAATTTTCTGGGAAAAGCCCTCTCTAAGGCCTTGGAACCAGTGCTCAAAGAGCTGCAAGACATAAAACAAGACGTCAGAAGCATCGGTAACAGAGTCGAACAACTAGAGAATGTCCAATCTCAAATTGTCTCCTACACTGAAGCAGCGACAGCTTCATTCACCTCCTGCCAATCACACATGAACAAGATTGTAAATTGGATGGAGGATCAAGAAAATCGGGCCAGACGCAACAATTTACGGATCAAGGGAATCCCAGAGTCTTTCCTTCCAGAAACCCTCCCTGACACTGTTAAACAAATCTTTATGGCAATCTTAGGAGATAACTACCCGCTGGAGATCTCCATTGAAAGGGCTCACAGATCCCTCAGAGCCAAACCTTCATCAAAAGAACCTCCCAGAGACGTTATCTGTCGTCTGTTTAATTCCAGAGTTAGAGATGATATATTGCGACTAGCTCGCACAAACCCTCCTAACCCACTAGAGGGCTCTGCGATATCTATTTTTCAGGATCTAGCAAGAGTCACACTTTCTAAAAGAAACATCTTGAGGCCTCTCACAGAAATCCTACGGAGAAGAAACATCCCATACAAATGGCTTTTCCCCTTTGGCCTATCTCTCTCACATGAGGGTAAAAGGTACATCCTCAGAAACCATATGGAGCTACCAGATCTCCTCACACACCTCAACATCTCGGACGTCGACATCCCAGATTGGTCCCCGATCCAGGACGTCACAAGTCTACCCATGATCCCTCCTCCCACTCCTTGGGAATCTGCAGGATCAGAAAGAAGAAGTAAAAGCCGGAAGAGACAAGGGAAGATGACTCCCAGAAGGATTGAGATGGACCCGACCTGAGACCCATTAAGACAGGGTTACATACTCATCTTGAGAATCACTAAGATATAACCATTTTTTGTCCCCAACTGTCTATTGATATATTGTTGGTATTCCCTATAATGGAGGTGGGGACTAGGGAGGTCCGGACTCGGTTCGATATTATCCTTTTCAGTTCCCCACTTTTCGCAGAATTTTAGCCCAGGCATCTTGGTCCTTTATAATGACTGAGTTTCCTGGTGCTTGGGGTCCTCCCTTCTCCCCTCCATCCTACTACATTTTCAGGCAGTCCAATTGGGTTATACTATGCTACCTTTTTCACTGCCACTATGTTATATATACTTCATGTCACTCTATTACTAGATGATGTAGCCGGGTCACAGGGAGGGGGACCGGAACGATGGGTTACCTTCGTCTCCCGTCGTGTCAGTCCTGACACTTCCGCCCTACTAATCCCAATACTCCCGATAACTAGGTGGATCCTCCACCGAACTATCTTATAGTTCCTACCCCTCTTAGATTGAGGCCTCTGGGCCCCGCAGGCAACTCCAACATTCTCTATTCTTGATTGTTTGTTCACTCACACAACAGTGCTCTTTTCTGCCATGACCCTCGTGGCTACCAGTTTGCATGATTGTGAACTTTTGTCATATGTTATTACCAGCTATGATACTTGTATCAGGCTATTTTGATATTTGTATGTTCTCAACGGTTCTAACCCCTTTCCATACTCATTCACTCCCTCCCCCCCTCACACCCTACGCTTTAACCCCTAAAGGCGCTGGGCACTTCCAACAAACTTCTCTCAAGACCACATTTTCTTTAAAGATTCAGTCTAAACCCCCTTACAAATGGCCATCATAAAATTTACCTCTTACAATGTCAGAGGTCTTAACGCAGCAGCAAAACGCAGTCAAATCCTGCACGCCTTGAAAAAAGCCCACTCAGATATTATTTTCCTTCAAGAAACCCACTTTAGGGAAGAGAAGACACCGGCCTTGCGTGGGCACTTCTATGATAAATGGTACCATTCACACACCCCTACCAAAAACGCAAAGGGAGTAGCCATTGCTTTTTCAAAGCGGGTATCTTTTGATCTAGGCCTCCAACAAAAAGACAAGGATGGCAGATTCTTGATCTTAGTCGGAAAATTAGAGGGCATACCAGTCACATTAGCTAACCTATACGCCCCAAACGCAAAACAAGCCCCATGGCTACGCGATGTTCTTACGCTAATAAATGGCATCTCGCAAGGTCTGTTAGTAGTCGGCGGGGACCTCAATGAAGCTCTAGACCCATTGTTGGACACGTCCACGGGTAAGTCTGCTGTATCCCACAGAGCAATCAACCATATAAAGAATTCCCTCCAACTTCTCTCCCTAAGAGACGCATGGCGTTTTGACCACCCCACAGACCGAGATTACACCCTATACTCAACCCCGCATAACTCCTACCACAGAATAGACTATTTTTTTCTACAACAATCCTCACTACCCAAACTCCGTTCTACTGATATCGGCGCTAGTGTACATTCCGACCATTCCCCCATAGAAATGTCCTTCCTCATCACAAGCACCCCCCAGGTTAAACCCCCATGGAGGCTTAATGAAACATTATTATCAACCCCCTCAATACATACTAAGATTATGGCACGACTAGAACTATATTTTCAGCAAAACAGAGAAAAAGGCACCTCAATCCCTTATGTCTGGGAAGCACATAAGGCTACTGTCAGAGGGGAATTCATATCAGCAGGTTCGTTCCACAAAAAGCAAAGAGACCAAAAAATATCTTCACTATACTCCGAAATACTTAAATTGGAGAGACTTCACAAAAAATCCCTTTCCACCCCCCATCTCCAGAAACTCACCGAAGCCCGTCTCCAACTCAAAGATACACTGAACGCTTCTTCCGCAAAAATTTACATGTCATCCAAGCACGCTTTTTTCGCTCACGGAGACAAATCTTCAAAACTAATGATGTCCTTTATCAAACGTAAAAAACCCCACACAAATATATCAGAGATTAGACAAGACTCAGGTAAAATTACATCTGCCCCATCAGACATAGAGTCTGAATTTATACGATTTTACACCTCCCTGTATCAACTCCCCTCAGAAGCTGGAGAGCATGGCCAGAGTTCACGTAAATCAGCCATCACAGAATTCCTCTCACGACTTGACCTCCCCAAACTAAACCCCAAGTTTCATTCATCCCTACTTAAGCCTTTTTCTATAACTGAAGTCCGAACTGCACTTAAAAAATGTCCTAAGAACAAAGCCCCAGGACCAGATGGTCTACCTTGCTCCTATTATGATTCATTCTCCTCAGTCCTCCTCCCTCAACTAACGGACACGCTAAATTCATATCTCTCGGGTTCAAATATACCCCAGCAAGCTTTAGAGGCTTATATCACGCTTATTCACAAAGAAGGCAAAGATCCGACTAACTGCGGTAGTTATAGACCTATCTCACTCCTGAACACAGATTTAAAATTATACGCAAACCTCTTAGCTAGCAGACTCAAACCTATAATCCCCGACTTGATCTCCCCCGAAAAGTTGGATTCGTGTCCGGTAGAGAGGGAAAGGACAATACCATGAGGATCCTCTCGTTAATCCAAACCGTATCACATAACAAACAACCGTTGGTGTTACTTGGGACTGACGCAGAAAAGGCTTTTGATAGGGTTGACTGGCTCTTTATGAAGCAAGTCCTGCAACACTTTGGATTCCCCCAGGCCTTCACGATCTTTGTCATGTACTCCAGCCCCACGGCCAGGTTACGCATTAACAAATCTCTCTCAGCCCCTTTCCACATAAAGAACGGGACCCGCCAAGGCTGCCCACTATCCCCAATACTATTTATACTATCTTTGGAACCCCTACTGACGGCCATTAGATCACATCCAGACATTAGAGGTTTCAAAGATGGCACCCGGACACATACTACGGCAACATATGCCGACGACATCTTACTAATATTGACCGACCCTACCTCTGCTTTCCCCGCCCTCCAAACGCTATTTAAAGAATACGGACAGTTTTCTAACTTTAAAATTAACACTACAAAATCGGAAGCTCTCGGTTTTAATCTACTCAGCAAAGATGCAGAGCTGCTCCAATCACAATATCCGTACCATTGGCCTAAAACCCACATCACATATCTAGGCCTAAAAATCAGCTCCACATGGAAAGATCTATATACCCTAAATTACGCCCCCATTTTACCAAAATTCAAATCAACTTTAGATTCCTGGGCCCTACCATTTTTATCATGGATGGGCCGTAAAAATCTAATTAAAGCTATCCTTCTCCCTAAACCTATACCTTTTCCAATCTCTTCCCATTTCACTTCCAGCACAATTCTTAACAAATATCAGGAGACTGATTAGCAACTATCTTTGGCGTGGCAATAGACCCAGGCTGAGCCACAACTTGTTGGTTCAGCATAAATTAAGAGGAGGTATGTCCCTACGCGATTGGAGACACTACTACGACGCTGTGCATTTATCCAGAATAGTCCAGTGGCTACGCGACGGCGACAGAAGACTCAGCTTTACATTAGAATTACAACTAGCTAAATTCCCACTAAGATCTCTTCTATGGCAATACGATAACGACTCACATAAACCTCTTAGCCAACTCTCCTCGAATTCCATTACCCAAACCACCTTAAAGATCTGGAATAAGTATAAAAAAGTTATCAGCCCCAACCTCTCCCCTCTGATGACAATAGCAGACATTTCAGAACTGTATCTTCCAAAGTTTAAAGAAATTAAACTAAATCTTCCAGAACAAAAAAAAATACCCCTCATTAACTTCCTCAATAATGACCCTGGAGAAGACCCATTAGACAAAACATCCCTTCAACATATACAAAGATTACACATAACTAAACTCATATCGCCTTACCTAAGCCATGCCAGAACCCCAAGGGTCCCTACCCCCTTTGAAGAATTATCTTCACATTTAAAACCTCCACCACATCTTCTTTCAAAAGTGTATTCTATATTACAAATAATTAATTCCCCTATGGACAGGTACTATATTGCTGAGTGGAGTAAAGATCTCGCTACCACATGGACTCCGCAGGAATCCAAACAGATTTACAAGTACTCTCACGGCATCTCACGCTGCACAAAATTACAGGAGAATTCTTTTAAACTCATCTCTAGATGGTACCGAACCCCAGTCAGGCTTAAACAAATGGGCTGCCTTGACACAGATGTGTGCTGGAAATGTAACTCTGCACAAGGCTCTTACTTACATATGTGGTGGTCATGTCCTATCCTAACCCCATTTTGGTCTGAAGTCCTGAAACTATCCAGACAAATCTGCTCTCTAACCTCAGATCCTAAACCAGTCTCCATCCTTCTTAACATTAGATTAGAAGAAATCCCTGCCCGGAAAAGGATTCTTTTCCAACACCTCATGGCCGCAGCCAAATCCTTAATACCACAACATTGGAACCAACCAAAAGCCCCTAATGTGGCTCATTGGCTACAAAAGGTTAATTTCATCTACCTAATGGAAGAATTGTCAGCGTGGGAATCACGTTCTCATCATAAGTTTCAAAAAACTTGGCAGGACTGGATTGAGTTCCGGTCATCCTCTCAGGTCTTGCAACAACTCACATCTCTTTCACAAATCGCTGTGGTCTGACATTAACTTTTAAACCTCTGATCTGGATCCCAGCCCTCTCATCTTCCTCCCCCACCCCTTCCCTCCCCTTATCCCAGTGCCATCCCCTATTCCCCATTTTTTTTTTCCCTATCCCTTGTTATATTATGTACTATGTTTATGGTTGCATACTCGATACATAGTCATACTGTATTAGATCTCGGCCTTGTCGCCTTATCTGCACTATCACTCACCAATATTAGGTAGACACCTCACAGTATTGGTCGTGTTTGACATTGGCCAGCACTTTATTTTACAGGGCTTGTACCCCATGGTCGCGGCCTCACATTATATTATTTAGATGCAGCCATGCGCTTCAAGGGCTTTTCCTCTACATCCACTAGATGGTTGGGTTACTCTATCCCGGCCCCTTCTTCACAGAGCGATTTGATATGACACTTATTCGCCATGTTGTTGTAACATTATAAAGCCTCATGGATTATGTATCTTGTTTCACAAATGTTTATTTGTCCCCATTGTATTCTGTTTGTTTTCTGTTTGCGTAACGGAATTATTATAAAATTAATAAAAAGAAAATTGAAAAGAAAAGAGTAGTGGTGTTCTTCCGTATCCCCCTCTTGTGACACACTCTGCACTTTTTTTGGGTTCGTCCCTTCTTTCCAGTATGGGGGACCACACCTGGAAAGTGTTGGCCAGGGACGATCCGGGCGCCTCCAGTTCCCGAGGTACTCCGGCCTGCTCTTTCCCGGTCCGAAAAGATCAGGTCCTTGAGGACTGCCTCATAGAATTGGAGGAATGTCCCTGTGCTGCCAGTGCTTCGGGATAGTACAAAAGAGTTGTACATGGCAACCTGTACCAAGTAGACCGCAACTTTATTGTACCATGCCCGGGTTTTGCGCATGGCGTTATATGGCGTGAGGACTTGATCAGAGAGATCAACTCCTCCCATATACCGATTGTAGTCGACGATACAATCGGGCTTGAGGACCGTTGCCGCGGTACCTCGCACAGAGACTGGGGTGGTGCTGTTACCGTGAATTGTGGACAGCATAAGGACATCCCTCTTGTCCTTATACCTGACCAGCAACAGGTTTCCACTGGTAAGTGCACGGGTCTCACCCCTGGGGATAGGTACCTGGAGGGGGTAGGCAGGGAGGCGCGTTGATTTTTACGCACGGTCCCACAAGCGAACGTGGATCTGGCGGCAAGGGACCTGAACAAGGGAATGCTGGTATAAAAGTTATCCACGTACAAGTGGTAACCATTATCCAGCAGTGGGTACATAAGGTCCCACACGAGTTTCCCGCTAACACCCAGAGTGGGGGGACATTCTGGGGGTTGAATACGGGAATCTCGCCCCTCGTACTCACGAAATTTGTAAGTGTACCATGAGGTACTCTCACAAATTTTGTATAGCTTCACGCCATACCTCGCCCGCTTTGTGGGAAGATATTGGCAGAAACTGAGTCTCCCCTTGAACGCAATTAGAGACTCATCAACCGCGACCTCCCTTCCAGGTACGTAGGCCTCCATGAATTTGGCCCCAAAGTGATCGATGACCGGCTGTATCTTATACAGCCGGTCATAGGCAGGATCACCTCGGGGTGGACATGCTGCATTATCGGAATAATGCAGACATTTCCGGATGGCCTCAAACCGGTGACGTGTCATGACCATACTGTACAGTGGGGTCTGGTATAGGACGTCCCCACTCCAGTATTGCCTGACACTGGGTTTTTGGACTAGACCCATATGCAGCACGAGGCCCCAAAATGTCCTCATTTCGGCTGCACTGACCGGCGTCCAGCCACCGGGTCTAGCCAAAACTGAGCCTGGGTTTTGAGCGACGAACTGTTGGGTGTACAGATTCGTCTGCTCCACCATCAAATTCACCAGTGGGTTACTGAAAAAAAACCTAAAATAGTCTATTTCAGTAAACCCCACTGTGGGAATCTGGATTCCAGGATTGCAAGCAAAATCCGGAATCTCAGGCTCAAAGTCCACTGGGGGACACCAACTAAGTTCATCGGCAGGGGGCTCCGGTGGACTTATTTGGTGGGCCGGGAAACCAGTACGAACCCCAGGGCGGCTCGTACTAGGGTGGGCCACAGGATCCCTAACACGTGGGGCCCCTGGCTCCGCCTGGCGGCGTCTCTGCCGCCTTGGTGGCTCATCGTCATCCGATGATGATGAGGAGGATGCGGATGATAAAAGGAATGTGGGGTCATCCTCATCCTCACTGGGGCTCTCAGAGTAGGAGGAAATCTGGGTGTATGCCTCCTCGGCAAGTGGCAGGGGGGGGGTCTGGGTTAGGGTTAGATGGATAGATGGAAGTTTGGAATAAAAGTACTTTTTCTTTTTTTTTTCCTAACTTACTTTTCCCTTCTTTCCCTGCCTAACGGTGCCTCTCCCTCACTGACCCTAACCTACCTGGGTGGAGATGGGTGCAGGAGGGTGATGGATGCCGATTAGGGGGACGCAGGAGCTGGTGCTGGACGATGCTGCACGGTCAGGGTGCTGGACAGGAAGAGGAGGGGAGAGAGGAGCGCAGGAAGTTTGAATCTTGCGCCTCTCTCCCCTGCACCAATCAGCACCCTGGACAGCGGCGTTCAGCACCAGGGCCAGCACCGCCTCTCCAAATCCTCGGACTGCGATAGGTGGTGTATAATTACGCCACCAATCGCAGTCTTTTTCCGGTTCATCGGGTCACAGGACACCCGAATGGACCGGAAACGCAGAAAACCGCAGGTCTGAATTGACCTGCGGTTTTCTGCGATCGCCAATACGCCGGAATTCCGATTTTAAGTCAGGACGTACCGGTACGTCCTGGGTCCTTAAGGACTCGGGAAATAGGGCGTACCGGTATGTCCTATGTCCTTAAGGGGTTAAGGACTCGGCAAACATGGCGTACCGGTACGTCCTAAGTCCTTAAGGGGTTAAACCCCAGAAAATTATTGGTGTATTTCTACCTGAAATTGCACACTGACTAATAAAGATGTTTTAGATTGCCAAAAAAGTCTTTTTTTTTGCTAACAGAATATAAAAGCTGTATATATTAAACTTGAATTTAACACTTGCAGATCTGGAAAATACTGTTTTTTGAAAGAAAAAAAGAGTGTTTTTCAAACCCCAGAATATGATGGGTGTATTTCTACCTTAAATTGCACACTGACTTAGGCCTCATGCACACGACCGTTGTGTGCATCCGTGGCCGTTGTTTCGTTTTCCGTGATTTTCTGCGGACCCATTGACTTTCAATGGGTCCGTTGAAAACACGGAAAATGCACCGTTGTTCATCCGCGGCCGTAATCCGTGTTTCCTGTCCGTCAAATAAATATGACCTGTCCTATTTTTTTGACGGACAACGGTTCACGGACACATTCAAGTCAATGGGTCAGTGAAAAAACACGGATGCACACAAGATTGGCATCCGCGTCCGTGGCCGTAGGCTATTTTTACACAGATGGATCGCAGATGAAAACTCATATCCGACAGTATATTCTAACACAGAGGCGATCCCATAGTGATGGGGACGCTTCAAGTTAGAATATACTACGAACTGTGTACATGACTGCCCCCTGCTGCCTGGCAGCTCCCGATCTCTTACAGGGGGCTGTGATCCGCACAATTAACCCCTCAGGTGCCGTACCCTCAGGTGACTAATACAGATGTTGTAGATTGCCAAAAAAGTCTTTTTTTGGTAAGAGAATATGAAAGCTGTATATATTAAACTTGAATTTAACACTTGCAGATCTGGAAAATACTGTTTTTTGAAGAAAAAAAAAATAGTGTGTTTTTCAAACCCCAGAAAATGATGGGTGTATTTCTTCCTTAAATTGCACACTGACTAAAACAGATGTTGCAGATTGCCAAAAAAGTCTTTTTTTGCTAAGAGAATATGAAAACTGTACATATTAAACTTGAATTTAACATTTGCAGATCTGGAAAATACAGTTTTTTGAAAAAAATGGTGTGTTTTTAAAACCCCAGAAAATGATGGGTGTATTTCTACTTTAAATTGCACACTGACTAATCCAGCTGTATATATTAAACTTGAATTTAACACTTGATGATCTGTAAAATACTGTTTTTTGGGGGAAAAAAGTGTGTTTTTCAAAACCCAGAAAATGATGGGTGTATTTCTACCTTAAATTGCACACTGACTAATCCAAATGTTGTAGATTGCCAAAAAAGTCTTTTTTTGCTAACAGAATATGAAAGCTGTATATATTAAACTTGAGTTTAACACTTGCAGATCTGGAAAATACAGTTTTTTGAAAAAAAAATTGTGTGTTTTTAAAACCCCAGAAAATGATGGGTGTATTTCTACCTTAAATTGGACACTGACTAATCCAGATGTTGTAGTTTGCCCCCAGAAAATGGTGATATGCAATATCCCAAAAGCTCAGATGCAGTGCTGGTGCACTGAGCATGCATAAAATGGCCGCCGCCGCCACCCATCTAACTAACAGAATTCTAAAAGTTAGTATTTTTTGGTCAATGAGCTCAGGGCAGGGTAAAACGATAGTGCCCTGCACCCACACAACTATTTGTCTGTAGATCGCTGAGTTAGATGCTCTCCTATGCTCTCCCTGAAATCACAAGTCCAGCAGCATCCTCTCCCTACACTTGTAACAGCAGAGTGACGTGCAGTGCTATGTGACTCAAGCTTATTTAGAGCCTGGGTCACATGCTGCTCTGGCCAATCACAGCCATGCCATTAGTAGACATGGCTGTGATGGCCTCTTGGGGCAATTAGTATGACGCTTGTTGATTGGCTGCTGTGCAGCCTTTGGAAAAGTTCCAAGAGAGCGCCGAACACCGAACCCGAACCCGAACTTTTAAGGAATTGTTCGGGTTTGGGTCCGGGGTCCAAAAATCCTAAAGTTCGGTACGAACCCGAACTTTACAGTTCGGGTTCTCTTAACCCTAATCTTAAGCAGAGCTGGAGCAGACAATCCACCACACATTAAGAGCTCCCAGGAAAGAACTATAACCCGCACAGGCCACTGGGGGAAGGAGGGATAAATTGCCTCACTAACAATGAAACCCAGTACACCTGAGGGAAGGTGGATCCAGCTCAAACCCAAATCAAAACAAACAGAGAAGTCAGACATGTCCAGCCAGTCTGACAGACCTCCGCACATTGACAGGGCAAGGCATGACAGTAACCCCCCCTTCTACGGGTGACCTCCGGACACCCCGGACCAACTTTATCCGGGTGTGCCCTGTGAAAGGCCCTCACCAGGAGGCTAGCCCTGATATCAGTAGCTGGAACCCACGTTCTTTCCTCGGGTCCATATCCCTTCCAGTGCACCAGGTACTGGAGGGAACCCCGAAGAACATGTAAGTCGAGAATCTTAGAGAACTCAAACTCTAAATTGCCATCCACCAGGACCGGGGGTGGTAGCAATGGAGATGGTTCCACAGGTTCTACATATTTCTTTAATAAAGACCTGTGAAACACATTATGGATCTTCCAGGTCTGCGGAAGATCCAGACGAAACGCCACCGGGTTGACAATCGCAGAGATTTTGTAAGGGCCAATAAATCTTGGACCCAATTTCCAAGATGGTACCTTCAGCGTAATGTTTTTAGTGGACAACCACACCGAATCACCCACACACAGGTCCGGACCAGTCATACGTCTCCTGTCAGCCATCCGTTTATATCTTTCACCCATCTTTTCCAAATTAACTTGGATCTTCCGCCAGATAGATTACAAAGCGGAAGAGAATCTCTCCTCTTCTGGCATCCCAGAAGATCCAGTCCCTGAAAAAGTACCAAACTGTGGGTGAAAAGCATATGCGCCAAAAAATGGCGACTTATCAGTGGACTCATGTCTACGGTTATTCAAGGCAAATTTGGCTAGAGACAAGAAAGATGACCAGTCATCCTGGTTCTTGGAAACAAAACACCTTAAATAGGTCTCCAGGTTTTGGCTAGTGCGCTCTGTCTGACCATTCGACTGGGGATGAAAAGCCGAAGAAAAAGACAGTTGAATTCCCAGACGAGAGCAAAACGCCCTCCAAAACCTGGAAACAAATTGTGTCCCCCTATCAGACACCACCTCAGAGGGAATGCCATGTAGTTTGACAATGTTATCGATAAAAACCTGAGCGAGAGTTTTGGTATTGGGCAAGCTAGGTAACGGTACAAAGTGGACCATCTTACTGAAGCGGTCCACTACCGCCAAAATCACAGTTTTCCCAGAGGAACTCGGTAAATCAGTAATAAAGTCCATGGACAAATGCATCCAAGGACGAGACGGGATGGATAAAGGAAGAAGTGATCCTGAAGGCCGAGTGTGAGGCACTTTTGCACGTGCACAGGTCTCACAGGCTGTCACATAACCCTCCACACCCTTGCGCAACCCTGGACACCAGAATCTCCGGAAAATAAGATCTATGGTGGATTTGCTTCCAGGATGTCCCGCAAGGACTGTATCATGATGTTCCTTGAACACCTTGTATTGCAGTTCAGCAGGAACAAGCAACTTGTCTGGAGGACAAGAATCCTGCTCCCCCAACACCTCCATCTCCAACTCGGGGTACAGAGCGGAAACCACCACCCCATCAGCCAAAATCGGAGCGGGATCCTCCAAATCACTCCCCCCAGGAAAACTACGTGACAACGCATTTGCCTTGATGTTTTTAACCCCAGGGCAAAAGGTGACCTAGTAAAAAACAGTGACCATCTAGCCTGTCTAGGATTCAGCCGCTTAGCAGACTGCAGGTAAGCCAAATTCTTGTGGTCAGCATATACCGTAATAGGATGAGTAGCCCCCTCCAACCAATGATGCCATTCCAATTTAATGGCCAGCAACTCTCTATCTCCTATATCATAATTTCTTTCAGCGGCCGAGAGTTTCTTGGAGAAAAAAGCACACGGACGCCATTTGCTAGGGGATGGACCCTGCAACAGAACTGCTCCATCCCCCACTTCTGATGCATCAACCTCCACGATGAACGGTTTAGACACATCAGGTTGCATCAGAATGGGAGCAGACACAAAACATTTCTTAATAGCAGAAAAGGCCTGTAATGCCTCATCCGACCAGACAGAAAAGTCGGCTCCTTTTTTAGTCATATCTGTCAAAGGTTTTACAATGGTGGAATAATTCAAGATGAATTTTCTGTAGTAATTGGTAAAACCCAAAAACCGCATCAGAGCTTTCTGATTCTCAGGCCGGTCCCATTCCAGTACCGCCCGGACCTTTACGAAAACCAGAGTCAGAAAGCAGGTATCCTAAAAACGGTAGCTCCTGGACAGCAAATACACATACATTTTGCATACGATTTATTCTCCCAAAGGATCGACAACACCTGTCTCACATGATCCTGATGGGTCTCCAAATCGGGTGAGTAAATTAGTATATCATCAAGGTAAATAACAATGAACTTTGAATAAAATCGCTGAAAGACCGCTGCCACATTAGTTAAACCAAGCTGTCACATAACCCTCCATGACAAGATTCTCGAAATGACCTTCGGGTGCATTGAAGGCCGTTTTATACTCATCTCCTTCCTTAATCCTGATCAGATTATAAGCTCCTCCTAAATCAAACTTGGAGGATACCTTGGCTCCGACAATTTGATCAAATCGATCAGAAATCTACGGATCACAGGGGATACGGATCACAGACCATAATGAGATTCAATTCCCGGAAATCTAAACATGGTCTAAGTGATCCGTCTTTCTTTTTTACGAAAAAGAAGCAGGCGGCCACAGGGGGCTTAGATGGCCTAATATGTCCCTTTGCCAAACTCTCTGCAATATACTTCCGCATAGCTTCTCTTTCGGGTTGGGAAAAGTTGTATAGTCAAGATTTTGGCAGTTTAGCTCCAGGGATGAGATTGACCGGACAATCATATTCTCGATGGAGGGGCAGCTCCTGAGCTCCACCCTCCGAGAATACGTCTGCAAAATCAGAGAGAAACTGAGGTAGGACCGTAGTTGACACCGATGAGATAGATGCACAAAGACAGTTGTCCGAACAAAATTTATTCCAGCTACTGATTTGTCTTGTTTGCCAGTCAATACTAGGGTTATGCTTTATCAACACACAGTAAACCCAGAACTATCGGAGCAGGCAAGCCCTTCATAAAAAAAACAAGAAATGGACTCAACATGTAAATCACCCACCCTTAACTGAATGTCATGAACGATATGAGTAAGACTCTTTTTGTGAGATAGGGGAGGAATCAATAGCAAACACTGGTATCTCTTTATCTAAAGTGCTAGTTCTAAAACCAAGATTTTGGAGGAACTGAAAATCAATAAGGTTTACCTCCACTCAACAAATACCTCAAAATCAAAATTTCCTGAGTCTAGCGCCACCATGGCAGACAGGAGGAAACAGGAGAATGCATATTTGCTTGCTCAGACTCCCCATTCACACTACCAATAGTCAGGGAAGTTTTTTTATTTTATTTATGTGAATATCTCCATAGTTTTTCATTACCACTTTGAGGTTTAACAAAAGGACACACACAAACAAAATGGCCTTCTGCAGTAAGCCGGATTGGGATAGATGCACGCTGGCGCAAAATTAATGTTTTTTTAGTTTGTAATGCCAGTTGCAGCTTGCGCAGGTACTGTAGCAGGGCCCTTTAAGATGATATAGCTCATGTACCAGGTTAGGAATGCCAGAGGGGGATATTGTCTCTGTATTATGTCAATGGTGTCTCCTACCTGAAGTACGGCTGGACTCCTGTATCCTGGCTCACATGCAACAAAATGAGAGTGCTGTAAATAGGAATGATGGAATTTCACACAGATAATAAGGTCCAACTTGTCCTTACTTGATGTTATAAATGGCAGCTTTAGATCCATACAATTTTACAGCAATATTCTAGGATCCCAGCAGGTGTTGGCAATATGTGGCAGGAATTATATCTATATATTCTGCATCTGAACATACGCCTTTAAGAATCTGGCAGGTATCTGTCTTCTGCTCTGTCTATGGTTCTGCTTAGTATGGGCCTGACTACCTATGGAGGTACTTATCTTCTCCTTGTTCTGGAATCTGTACTTACAGGACTGCTCGCAGGGAATGGTGGTTTCGTCCTGGAGATCAAGAAGTTCTGCAGTTGCTGCTTTCTTTGTCCTCCAGCTGAGGTAAGGAACTCAGGCTGGGAAGGTTGCTTTGGGCCTCAGGTTAGGCCTGAATCCTTGGTTGGGATCCCTGTTTCTCTGGGAGCTCCTATTCACACACAGCCTACCCCAACAGGGGGGCTGGTGCACACTGCACACACTCCGCCTAGAACCTTCTGTCCTCCCTCTGAAGTAAGAGTGGGCACATTCCACTCCTCCTCAGATGGGGGAAGCTAGCCTGGAATGGTCTATTCCAGTCTAGGTATACTAATCTTCCTACAGACTATCTGCTACATACTGCTGCCACCTGCTGGTGTACATTTGAAATTACAGCATATACATATTAAACCCAAGTGCAATGTCAGATTACATAGTATATTAACACATTCACATCTTAACATAATGAAGCTGGGTGAAGAGAGTTTAGTGACATACTCTGGGATGTTACACTTCTTTTCCACAGAAGTAACATAGCTTATTCGGCTTTCTAAAATCTCTATCACCTGAGCAAAAGGAAACCTGGCCCAACAGCATAGGCTCCTCTCCTACCCCAAATTCAAAAGTCATATTACCCCGGGGACTAGGTGGGACGGATCCACTTACAGACGGGAACCCCCGCTCAAGAGGAATCTTATACCTCTCTCTAAGACGTTTATCAAGCTGCACTGCCAAAGACATGGCCATCTCCAATGAATCGGGATACTCATGAAAAGCAAGGGCATCTTTCAACCTCTCAGATAGCCCCTGACAAAACTGACTCCAGAGTGCAGGATCATTCCACCCTGAGTCAGTTGCCCAGCTTCTAAATTCTGCACAATACGACTCCGCAGTACGTTCTCCTTGTAACAGACTGCACAGCTTAGATTCAGCCATAGAGACCCGGTCTGGGTCGTCATAAATCAAGCCCAAAGCTCTAAAAAATTCATCCACTGACCGGAGGGATGGTGAACCGGTCAGCAGAGAAAAAGCCCAGGACTGCACGTCCCCTTTGAGCAGAGATATAATGATCCCCACTCTTTGATTCTCGTCACCAGATGACTTCGGCTGCAGACGAAAATCCAACCTGCAGAACTCCCTGAACCGAATAAAGTCATCAACACCCCCTGAGAACCTATCAGGGAGAGCGACTTTAGGCTCTAAGTAGACCTGATTTCCTCCAACGGCGCCAGACGCCAGAGCATTCTGACACCGTGCAACAGAACTGCGGAGATCAGCAACCTCCAGCGATAATCCCTGCTTGCGATCAACCAATGCATCCATAGCCTCCAAACAGCAGGAATATGACAGTTTTTTGGGTGGGTTATAATCAGTGGCGACTCTAGGAACAATATATAGGGGGGGGGGGCACAAAGATACCACAGTCAAAAATGGGGGGGCAAAAACAAAATAAGTATATATAAATAATATTACAAAATACGAGAGAATTGCGGTATGCAGGGATACATTTATAATAAAACAATATACTTACAAAAGAAGCTATTCAGTCGTCTGCTGTGCCATCCTCTGCTTGCTTCCGCGGATTCTTTCCCCTTATTTCTCTTATGTCTCTCGTCAGTGCACAGGCGTACTGTTATGGTGGATCTGTGGAAGACACACTGTTATGGGGGCATCTGTGGATGACACTTATTATGCCTCTCATCATTAGCCCCCATATGCCTCTCATCATTAGCCCCCATATGCCTCTCATCATTAGCCCCCATATGCCTCTCATCATTAGCCCCCATATGCCTCTCATCATTAGCCCCCATATGCCTCTCATCATTAGCCCCCATATACCTCTCCTCTCATCATTAGCCCCATATGCCTCTCATAATTAGCCCCCATATGCCTCTCATCATTAGCCCCCATATGCCTCTCATCATTAGCCCCCATATGCCTCTCATCATTAGCCCCCATATGCCTCTCATCATTAGCCCCCTTATGCCTCTCATCATTAGCCCCCATATAACAATAAAGGTATATAATGGAAAACCGGCACTCTACATCTATCAATAATGCTAAAGAAGCAATATACACAGGTGATAGTAAAAAATATATATTTATTTTCAGGAGGATGGGTTTAAGAGTGGAGAGTAGGAGTAGACGTTCTAAAAGTTCTAAAAAGTGGGGTACTCAAGGAAAAAATGTTGATTTGCAATATGTGGCAGTGGGGGTGCACAGTAAAAAATATTGTGCAAGGTGGGGGTATGACAATGCTGTGATTGTCTAGTGATGATAGCCCCCTTTCAGCAGGTACAGTGAGTAGCTGTGTCCATTAGTATACAGTCCATAGAAAATTGTCTTTATGTATTACCACATAGAAAAATATAGTAAAAAATATATAATATGGATAGAACAATAAAAGAATAAAAGGTAAAAATAGAGATAAGTGGTATGTCAGTCGGGTGCTGTACTTTAGTGTGGCGTCCCACACATTTAGTAAAGACTGCACCCTGACTGTGTACCTTCTTTGTGGGGTATGGATCTCCTGGCTGTTGGAGCGGCCTTACAGCGCTCAGCGATGTCTGTTTCCCGGTCTTCTCGGCGTGCCGCGTGTGTGTGACGTCACTCCTCTGGCGTCTCGCGTGTCTTTGCCGGATTCGGTATTGGGATCTTCGCTGGTGGTCTTTTTTCGATCCAGGGGACTTGGATGGAGTCGGTGGTGTGGAAGCGCTTCCAAAATAGAGTTCTTTAGCAGGTTTTTAGAGGGAAGTCACCAGGCGCGTTTCGAAGGACTGAGCTGCCTTCTTCATCAGTGGTAGCCCTCTGACTGCCGTTGTACTGCCTTTTATGCTGCCCGTGGATCTTTCAAAAACCTGGACTGGATCTCATTTTGTGTGGTCCAGACTTTTGGGTGTGATGGTTCCATCGAAAATCTGGGTAAGTGCTGTTTTGGTGTTTTCCTATGTTTGCTTTTTTATGTGTAACTGTTTGCTTTATATACTGCTGTTGGCGGTATTGGTGTGTGTGCTGGTTATTGCTTTGGTGCTTTATTGTGGTTTCTGTTATGATTTTGAGGTTTTTGCAGTGTCTATGTTTGCTGCGGTACCGCTGCGTTATCTGCTGGTGGTGCATTTTTGTATTGGGGCCTGTTATGGGACTTGGCTTCTACTACCGCTGTGTTTTTTTAGTGGTTAGTTCTTTATTGTTTGCTGGTTTCTATTGTGCTCTGGATTCTGTGTTTTTTTCTGCGGTATTTTGTCCGTGTTGTATTTTTGTTTGAGATGTTTGATATCTGAGGTGCCTTGTGTAGTTTCTTGTTGTGGTTTCGATTTTTGTTTTTGTTGTTGCCCTGCGATATTGCTGCGTTTTTTCATGGTACAACTCAATACAACATACCATGAAAAAACGCAGCAATATCGCAGGGCAACAACAAAAACAAAAATCGAAACCACAACAAGAAACTACACAAGGCACCTCAGATATCAAACATCTCAAACAAAAATACAACACGGACAAAATACCGCAGAAAAAAACACAGAATCCAGAGCACAATAGAAACCAGCAAACAATAAAGAACTAACCACTAAAAAAACACAGCGGTAGTAGAAGCCAAGTCCCATAACAGGCCCCAATACAAAAATGCACCACCAGCAAATAACGCAGCAGTACCGCAACAAACATAAACACTGCAAAAACCGCAAAATCATAACAGAAACCACAATAAAGCACCAAAGCAATAACCAGCACACACACCATACCGCCAACAGCAGTATAAAAAGCAAACAGTTACACATAAAAAAGCAAACATAGGAAAACACCAAAACAGCACTTACCCAGATTTTTGATGGAACCATCACACCCAAAAGTCTGGACCACACAAAATGAGATCCAGTCCAGGTTTTTGAAAGATCCACGGGCAGCATAAAAGGCAGTACAACGGCAGTCAGAGGGCTACCACTGATGAAGAAGGCAGCTCAGTCCTTCGAAACGCGCCTGGTGACTTCCCTCTAAAAACCTGCTAAAGAACTCTATTTTGGAAGCGCTTCCACACCACCGACTCCATCCAAGTCCCCTGGATCGAAAAAAGACCACCAGCGAAGATCCCAATACCGAATCCGGCAAAGACACGCGAGACGCCAGAGGAGTGACGTCACACACACGCGGCACGCCGAGAAGACCGGGAAACAGACATCGCTGAGCGCTGTAAGGCCGCTCCAACAGCCAGGAGATCCATACCCCACAAAGAAGGTACACAGTCAGGGTGCAGTCTTTACTAAATGTGTGGGACGCCACACTAAAGTACAGCACCCGACTGACATACCACTTATCTCTATTTTTACCTTTTATTCTTTTATTGTTCTATCCATATTATATATTTTTTACTATATTTTTCTATGTGGTAATACATAAAGACAATTTTCTATGGACTGTATACTAATGGACACAGCTACTCACTGTACCTGCTGAAAGGGGGCTATCATCACTAGACAATCACAGCATTGTCATACCCCCACCTTGCACAAAATTTTTTACTGTGCACCCCCACTGCCACATATTGCAAATCAACATTTTTTCCTTGAGTACCCCACTTTTTAGAACTTTTAGAATGTCTACTCCTACTCTCCACTCTTAAACCCATCCTCCTAAAAATAAATATATATTTTTTACTATCACCTGTGTATATTGCTTCTTTAGCATTATTGATAGATGTAGAGTGCCGGTTTTCCATTATATACCTTTATTGTTATAAACTACTTTCCTGATTGGGTGAATCAGTCCAGAACCAGAGCACCTACACATTGCAGTGATCAGGTGAGCCACCAAAAACCCACCCTTTTCTTCTCAAATTAGCCCCCATATGCCTCTCATCATTAGCCCCCATATGCCTCTCATCATTAGCCCCTTATGCCCCCAGCAGCCACATTTTTTATAAAATAAAAAACCACTTACCTCTCCTGCTCCTGGATGCCGCCTGCCTCTCCTCAGTCAACTGTGATGAGCGCCCTCACGCTGTGCGCAGCCCTGCACAGCTGACAGCCGAGGACCAGGAAGTGGTAAGTACAGAGCGTTCACCACTTCCTGGTCCTTCGGTACTAATGAGCGCTTCCATAATGGAAGCGCTCATTAGTATTCACCTGGGGGAATCAGCGGGGGGGGGCACCCGGGGGGGGGGGGGGCAAAGAACAACATAGGGGGGCGATTGGACATTACCACTATGAAGCAGGCACAAAGGACATTAGTAACATAGTACATAAGGCCGAAAAAAGACATTTGTCCATCCAGTTCGGCCTGTCATCCTACAAGTTGATCCAGAGGAAGGCAAAAAAAAAAAAAAAAAAAAATGGGGCGCAGTGAGGGCATTACACTGAAGTGGCACAGAGAGGGCATTACAACTGTGAAGGGGGCACATATAGGGCATTAATACTGTGAAATGGCAAAGAGAGGGCATATCTACTGTGAAGGGGCACAATAAGGAGCTGAAGGAGGGCATGTTTTGCATGGTAAGAGTGGCTGAAGTGCATGCAGAGTTTCCTGGACCTTTTTAACAACTCTTGCAGTTCAGTGGAAGACTTGAGGAACCAGGTGACAACGAGATTGAAGACGTGCGCCATGCAGGGCACATGGGTTAGCCCAAATTAGTACCCTGGACGTGCCTCAACTTCTGCCCACCTATCCTGCATACCACCACGCTAACCTCCCACAGCAGTCTAATATTTTGCCAGTGGCTTGGTGAAAAATTCCCACATTTTTCCTCTACCACTGCGTGATACCTGCCTACCGCTGCGTTTATGAACATGTGCACTTCTAGTGTGTTCCTAACAGGTAGTCTTCCAGGTAGCACACAGTGTACACCTCTCGCATTTAGCTGCAGATCTCCCATTGTTTTCACCCTGCTGTATCATGGGCCTACTTCCACCCTGCTGTCTCAAAGGCACCCTTCTACCTTACTGTCTCACAGACACACTTCTACCATGCTGTTTTACAGGCATGAAGCCACCCTAGCCCCCTGTTGATAATAATGCCCCCTTTTCACCCGGCTCCCACATGCGATCAGCTACATCATCATCTACATCTGTTTGGTTGTCACTTGTGTCATCCTCACCTGTCCCTTTGCACATCCCTGATGTTTCCAACATGTGCTCCCACCCAACTGATGTCATCGATAGTTGCACTCCTAGAGGAGTGCGCAGCAGACCTCTCCTCCAGTCTGTGCTGGCCTGTAACTGCTGACGTTCCTTACAAAGCTTGCTAAAAAGAGGAGCAGAGACGGCGGCTATCATTACTTGGCTAGCAAAAGCGCAGCAAAAACAAGTGGCAGGTTCAGGGCAGGTGACGACACAGAGGCAGTTCCTTGGATATACCAACTAAGTGTGTTGTCAGAAGAACCCACTTATTCCTGGCTGTGTGTATCTGTTATGATGTTGAATATCGAGTAAACCATTCCAGTACCGCTGGATTGTTGGTCAAAATATGACTGCTGGGTGGCAGCTCTGGCCTGTTGCGGCTGCTATCAACCCCCCTTCTTCTGCTGCTACTTTTGCCGACTACAGCAACATTTTTGCCACTGCCCGTTTCTTTGGAGGGCCCAGGCAATGGTCTGTTGGCCATATTGTGGCCTTGTATGTCTAATTGGGGCCTGTCAGGGACATGGCAGATAGTTCCTGTCACATCAGTGTCTGTGCTTCAAAGCAAGCATAGAGCCTGATAGACCAGCCACTACCCTCCCTCCTGACCTCCTGATTGGCCATCAAGCTGACTGCAAAGCATTGTTGGCAAGTCCATCGGCTGGGGCCCCATGGGGGTCATGTGATCCTCCATCTTAGTCTTCCTTGCCCTGTTTACTTGTACTGAACTTTTAAAGGTTAACTGGTGGGAACCATTTTGCATTATTTGTCTGAATCAAAATGCCAAATCTTTGGATTTGTGTGGAAGCATTTTTGTGAAATTTGTGACAATACGATTTGTCTACAATCAACTTGCTGATCTCTAGTGATCTCACCTCAACAACAACAATCCTGAGTTTCATCCTTGTTTTATCTGCCATTACATTATTGACAGCAGAATTATTACGAAAGTAGAGTTGGATATTTGATTAAGCAATGCTTCTCAGAACACTTGTCACCTATTTCACATTTCTGCTGAACCAAACACATAACTCACCAATATGAAGCCGTTAATGTTATCACAATTTGTTTTTATTGTCATGTTTTTAGGTTGTAAGATCCTTTGGGCAAATAGAGCAGGGAAACAGAGAGCGGTAATAAAAAAAGAGTACATAAAAGTGGAGCTAAAGGTCAGCAAATGACTTGGGGGCAGAGCAGCAAGAAAACATGTAGTGCTGTCATATCAGAGACTAGAATCTGCTGCGCAGAGGACTCTTTTTTTAAGGTGCTCTGAAGCTTGGATTTGAAGAAACTCAATGTAGCAGAAAAGTGAATTTTATATTTCAGTGCTGTATAGTGTCTCAAAAGTGTGGTTGGAACGTATGGTTATCCAGCATCAATATTTTATACTAATGCACTGCAGTAAGAGCTTTCTTACAACACATGGTATTTATATTCTCTTTTAGTTAGTTTGTAACCACCAGCCTTATCCCACATAACTAAGGCATTCTCTTGATTAAAATTATTGGTTTCAATGTGCACTGGAGCATGTACCCAACTAGGAGCAAATGAGGGTAACAACATTTCTGCTAGGAACAGAGGAAATAAAAGTTTGTTTCTGATTATATCATCTTTTGAGCTATATGAGTGCCTTTCGAAAACAGAGAGAAATAAGAAACTGCACTCCAGACTTTTTGTTGCAAATACTTAATCTACTTATTACTTTGCTTCATGATGGTGACAGTAAAAAAGGTACCCAGTAGCAACATTCAGACCTAATAGTCCTTCTTCGGGCTAGGCTAAATAGTAAGCAAGAATACAGTATATAGCAATTCAATCTGATAGCAATTCAGTGCTGACAGCACAGTAAGTGTTCCTCCTGTAATGCCCTTTGATACAGTCCTGATCAAAAGTTTAAGACCACTTGAAGAATGGCAAAAAATCATATTTAGCATGGCTGGATCTTAACAAGGTTCCAAGTAGAGCTTCAACATGCAACAAGAAGAAATGGGAGTGAGACAAAAAAAAATTTGAGCATTCAATTTAATGAAAACAACGAATAAACTGAAACAGGCTGTTTTTCAGCTGATCAAAAGTTTAGGACCACACCTCCAAAAAAACAAGAAAAAAAAAAAAAACAGAAATCCAACTTCCAAACATGAACTCAGTAATGAGTAGCTCCGCCGTTATTGTTTATCACTTCAAAAATTCGTTTCGGTATGCTTGATGCAAGCGTTTCCATGAGGTGAGTGGGAACATTTCTCCAAGTGGTGAAGACGGCCGCACGAAGGCCATCTACTGTCTGGAACTGTTGTCCATTTTTGTAAACTTCCCTTGCCATCCATACCCAAAGGTTCTCAATTGGATTTAAATCAGGGGAACACGCAGGATGGGACCAAAGAGTGATAAGTCATCTGACCCAAAGAGAGAGTCAAAAAGGGCCACCCCATGAATGCACATCCAACCATAAAGGATATAAAAATATATATAAAGTTTATTGGACACAACAACACACACGCATTAAAAAATTGTATACAACATAGAACAAAGTGCGGTATGCAATAGAATATATGAAACCGACACACACAGGTCCACTGAGCTATCGCATATGAATGTATGCGTTATCAACCAGCATATAAAACAATACAATAAGACACATATAGCAAATGTACGGTAAGGTGAGACCACTAAAATTGAAGATACAGATAGACCAACATAAGGTCAAATATCAAGAGCCAAAATCTACATATTCAGCTGGTGCAGTGGACCTGGAAACATGACAAGCGCCCAACGCGTGTCGCCGGAGCAATCCGGCTTCCTCAGGGGTAAAGGACTGTGTGTTGGGGCGTCAGTTAATATAGGATATTAGATGAGGTATAATTACGTTCACCTGTGCAGCAGGAACTGTGGCCAGTGTGTGTACATCTCAGGCTCCAGTCAGAGTAGGAAACCGGAAGTGTGGGTCACATGATCGGCTGGTGGAACGCATGGTGGAACTCATATGCGCTCCACCAGCCAAAAACACAGCCACATAACAGATGGGGACACAGTGGGCACAGACAATTAGATCATAGGACAAAACTAAGTAAAATGAGGCTGTTTATAGCCGCAAAGGCAATGCCAGACAGGCTGGTAAGTAAGCCGAGCGATATTGCCAAACCGGATGTGAATGATCACATGACCGGAAGTGAGGTGCCGCTGTGGAACGCATGGTGGAACGCATAGTGCGCTCCACTTTGAATAGTGGAGCGCACGATGCGCCCAGCACACGCACAGAGGCACGGCAGTATACTGAGGGGGACCAGGAAGGATAGGGGTGGTCTGATGGTAATAATGGGAGGCAGAACGGAGCATTTTCTGCATACATCTGGGGCAGGCAGTGTTGTACCCAATCAAACAGAGGCATATACATGATATATCACAGTGGTAAAATAGGTGCATATATAACCACTAATACATGTATAGATGATAATCATGATGGATCCACTATAATAATGTGATAATACATACATGGCAATGAACACACTGATGGAGAATAGAGCATATACATTATATGCACGATTCATGGATACAATGTATAGAGAGGACATGGACATAAATTATATGTAACACGATGAGTGCACATGGAGGCATATGTATGCAAATGTATCAGGAATATCTGACCAAACACCTCAATTCATGGTGCTGTCAATACTCACAATACACATCCCTTAATGAGCATGATCATTAATCAAAGTGAACAATAATATGCATGTGCATAATAATAGATGACCCTAGCATATAATCCAAGATCAAAAAAGACCTAAAAAATAGGAGAGAATTGTGATAAAGTGAGACCAAAGTAAAAAGACCACGAGTGTGGAAGTGAAAAGCATGGTGGATAAAGTGGTGCCCGAAGCGTGCGTGCGCAATAGTGATGAAGGTGAAGAAGTGAGAAAAACCTGTAAAGAATGACATAAAGGGATTAATACAAATCAGAGTTTAAATCATTAAACAGGATACCCATAATAATATTATAAAGCGTAAGTGATGTTATTCTCCTGGAAGAAGTCCCTTGTCCTGCGGGCATTGTGTACTGTAGAGTTGTCCTGTTGAAAAACCCAGTCGTTACCACACAGACGAGGGCCCTCAGTCATGAGGAATGCTCTCTGCAACATCTGGACATAGCCAGCGGCCGTTTGACGCCACTACACTTCCTGAAGCTCCATGGTTCCACTGAAGGAAAAAGCACCCCAGACCATTAAGGCGCCCCCTCCACTGTGGCGCGTAGAAAACATCTCAGGTGGGATTTGCTTGTCATGCCAGTAACGTTGGAAACCATCAGGACCATCAAGGTAAAAAAAATTCTCATCAGAGAATAAAACTTTCTTCCACCTTTGAATGTCCCATGTTTGGTGCTCTCTTGCAAAGTCCAAACGAGCAGTTCTGTGGCGTTCAAGGAGACGAGGTCTTTGAAGACGTTTTTTGTTTTTGAAGACCTTCAGTCTCAGATACCGTCTGATGATTATGGGGCTGCAGTCAGCACCAGTAAGGGCCTTAACTTGGGTCGAGGATCGTCCAGTGTCTTGACGGACAGCCAATTGGATCTTCCGGCTCAGTGCTGATGAAATTTTTTTGGGTCTTCCACTTGACTTTTTTGTTCCATAACCTTCAGGATCATTTAAGAAATTCCAAATGACTGTCTTACTGCGTCCCACCTCAGCAGTAGTGATGAGCGGCAGGGGCAATATTCGAATTCGCGATATTTCGCAAATATTTGGGCGAATATTCCCCATATATTCGAGAATTTGCGAATTCATGATCTCCAGGCATTATTTTCTTGATTGCGAAAATTAGCATAAAAATTTTCATGAACTGGTATTTTTTATCGAATATTCGCGATTATGAATATATTTTGCTATATTCTAAATATTTGCAAATTCTCGAAGTGACGATATTCGCGATTAAAATTCGCAATTCGAATATTCGTGATCAACACTACTCAGCAGCGATGGCGCGCTGTGAGAGACCCTGCTTATGCAGTTCAACAACCCGACCACGTTCAAAAAGGGAGAGTTTTTTTGCCTGACAGAAAATGACAATGAATCCACATCTTTGCACAGATTTGGCCTTTTAAAAGCCTGTTTCAGTTTAATCGTTATTTTCAATTAATTTAATGCTCAAAAAATGTTTTGTCTCACTCTCATTTCTTCTTGTTGCATGTTGAAGCTCTACTTGGAACTTTGTTAAGATCCAACAATGTAAAATATGATTTTGTGCCATTTTTTAAGAGGTCTTAAACTTTTGATCAGGACTGTATTACATAATAGCAGTTAGGGCATGCTCGGAGTTGTAGTTCTTTCCTCTTATACCTCCTCCTATAATTTCCTCAAATATCACAAAATAGTCTGGACATGCAGGGAGTTGTAGTTCTCTCCTCTTATTCCTCCTCCTGTAATGTTATCTGATATCACATAATAAGTGTGGACTAGTGATGAGCGGCAGGGGTCATATTCTAATTCACGATATTTTGCAAATTTTTAGTAGAATATTCGTAGAATATTCGTAAATTCTCAATTTTTTTTTTACTAGAAAAATCGGAAAGGTAATGATTGTGTAATATGCGAATTTTCGGAATTCGAATTTTCGGATTCAAATTTTTTATTGCAAATTTTTCAGTTTACAGCTATTAGACAAAGATTATAGCCCTATATTAGCTAAATTGCTCTATTCGATTTTTTTCGAATATTCTCTATATTGCTATAACTTCGTTTTTTCGAATATTTGTAATATTCTAAAACAAGAATATATAGCAATATAACGAATATTCAAAAAAAACGAATATAGAGCAAAATTCGCAAACACTACTAATCCTAAAGTTAAGTATATTGCAGCCTTCTTATTGGCCCACAAGCTAGAAGCAGTGAGGGATCATGTGTACTGATAAAAAAATAAAAAATAAAAATAAATCAAATTTCTTTTTTTCGAATATTCGAAATTACGAATATATATAACTATATTCGAAATATTCGCGAATTTTCGAAGTACCTATATTCGCGATAAAAATTTGAAATTCGAATATTCGTGATCAACACTAGTGTGGACATGCTGTAGGTTGTAGTGCTCTCATCTTATTCTTCCCCCTGTAATGTCCAATGGCAATCACTTGGAGGTGGCATTGAAAGGCGTTAAATACCACAAGCAGGTGCCAAGTTTGGTGAGTAAAGCAAAGATTTATGTTGTAGATTTCTAGTGTAATTTGGCTGACACTGTTAGACAGATTATGAGTATCTGCGTACTGGGGCGGGTGAATGTGCCGATCTGCACAAATTTTCCATGTGGATTTCTGTGGGTTTTGCACCCAAACAGCAGCAAAACCAGCAATTTCTAACAGGGGTTCTTGGGGCAAATTCGATTTGGTTTTGCCTCAGATCTCACCCTTCATTAGACTGAGTGTAATCTGGAGCAGAAACCAAAGACATAATTTGCATGTTGAGGATTTCCTAATCCACACAATAAGTAAATTTTTGCATGGAAATCACCCGCAAGGTGAAAAAGAGACTTGTTTAATCTCATACACTTTGATGGTACTGTACTATGCTGCATGTATTCCTCTATGTGTGCAGGTGCACTACGGTTTCCTTTCTGTGTGTTCATCACCCACTGTCCTGAGTGTGATGTCCTGCTTTTTGGGGTTATGAAAGTGGGCCTCTACTGCCAGGACACACAGTAATAATGAGTCCTGTGTGCAACCCAAGCGAGGCCTAGACAGTAATGGGTGTGCGTCATCCATTATGGCCCAGGCCTCATTCCCTGGTTGTGCTCTCTCCAGCAGGTGTGATGGAGTGATATTTACAGCTGGACTCAGTAGAAGAATGCATGCGCTGAGGATGTTCCCCCAGCCTGTCCTCGTCTACCCATCCAAGTACTGTAGGTTATGATTACCTCACTACATCTCGTCTAGTGGGGAGTGCGAGATGTACTTTGCTCATCACTAGGGGCCTTCACTTATATTAGGGGGAGCATTACTGTGTGGAGACTAGAGATGAACAAATCGAATTTGACAAAGTGGAATTCGATCCGAATTTCCGGACAAATTTGATTTGGACCGAATCTGAATTTCCTTACACTTTGAGGTAACGAATCACATTTTTTCTAAAATGGCTTCTGCACATGTTAGGACATAAAATATATAGAAGAAGTACAGCGGCTCACCTGCTCAGTATATGGAAAAGGTGCTCACCCCCAGGTCCCACCCTCAGGACCAAGTGAGAAATTGAATGTAAAAAGACAGGTGTGGGGGGGCACACTACAAAAGGGAACACCAAACAACAAATTAATAGTACACTTTATTCCACCGAATTGTGGTATAATCCTAAAAACATACCCCTAAAATACAAATAAAATATAGACCATATACAAATCTATAAAAATGCACACAAGGGAATGACACGGTTAAATACCCAAATAGCAGCTAATGAACTTGAGCGGCACACCAATATTGTCCACAATCGCAGAATGTCCCATAGGTATCCAAATCTAGTGGATTAGTGTAACACAGTTCTTACTGGGTTACCCCCAATTCAAGCCTGTGGGGCCCAATAGTTTGCTGGGTATAGCCTATGATAAACGGCTCACTACCGCTGCCACAATACCTGCACGTGCTGTCTCTGCTCAGACTCAGCTCGGTCTTACCGGTCTTCACTGCTAATCCTGCAGCGGTGGTATGGAAGGCCGCACACCCGCAGCGTCCCACGAGGTGTGCTTCCGCCTGCACGTATCGTCCCACGTGACCGGGTATCCAAGGAGACCGGATGCTTTGCTGTTGTGACGTCAGTATTGTGCGACAGCTTTCACAGCGGCGCTGTTCAGTTCACTTTATCTTCTTTTTCTTTGCCGGCTTTATTTTCTTTGGTATGCGGTGGATCAACGCTCACTCTAACTACCTAGAGTGAGTTAGAGTGAGCGTTGATCCACCGCATACCAAAGAAAATAAAGCCGGCAAAGAAAAAGAAGATAAAGTGAACTGAACAGCGCCGCTGTGAAAGCTGTCGCACAATACTGACGTCACAACAGCAAAGCATCCGGTCTCCTTGGATACCCGGTCACGTGGGACGATACGTGCAGGCGGAAGCACACCTCGTGGGACGCTGCGGGTGTGCGGCCTTCCATACCACCGCTGCAGGATTAGCAGTGAAGACCGGTAAGACCGAGCTGAGTCTGAGCAGAGACAGCACGTGCAGGTATTGTGGCAGCGGTAGTGAGCCGTTTATCATAGGCCATACCCAGCAAACTATTGGGCCCCACAGGCTTGAATTGGGGGTAACCCAGTAAGAACTGTGTTACACTAATCCACTAGATTTGGATACCTATGGGACATTCTGCGATTGTGGACAATATTGGTGTGCCGCTCAAGTTCATTAGCTGCTATTTGGGTATTTAACCGTGTCATTCCCTTGTGTGCATTTTTATAGATTTGTATATGGTCTATATTTTATTTGTATTTTAGGGGTATGTTTTTAGGATTATACCACAATTCGGTGGAATAAAGTGTACTATTAATTTGTTGTTTGGTGTTCCCTTTTGTAGTGTGCCCCCCCACACCTGTCTTTTTACATGTTAGGACATGGAACAAAGAACTCTGGGAATGAGGGATCATCTACAATGCCATGTATGCAGCCAATAAGCTGCCAGCCAGCCCTGTGATGTCACAGCCTTATAAATAGCCTCAGCCATTTTGGATTCTGCCATTTTCCAGTGTGCTTAGTGCAGGGATGATGTCAGCAGGCGCTAGGGACAGTGCTAGGAAAGACTTCATTGTGCTAAAAAAAGATTTAGAAGTTCAGGGAAAGATTAGTCAAGGTGTAGGGAAAGGATAGGGAGGCATCATCTACACTATAAATGAAGAACAGGGTGCAATAGGGCAGTGTACAGCCTGGGTAATAGGAGCAATTTTATTACACCTTGCTGCACTAATTGGGGATCCAAATTACACTTATACCGCTGTTTTAGGTTGTTTGCACTATATGATACATCAGTTATTCCAGCAAACCTTGCTTGTGATTGGGGTACAAGTTCTGTGTGATACAGCCATTTACGGGGTTTATTAAGAGGAAAGATACGTGCGCCCTATTAGCTGCTCTGCGTTGATTTTACATTGTTTTTTTTTATTTTTTGGGGGTGTATTACTAGGATAAAAAGGGAAAAATATAGGTCATTGCCGTTCAGCGGTGAAGTTACATTGTACTACAGCCATTTACAGGGAGTATTAATAGTAAAGATAAGTACGTCCCATTAGTCTTTTTACGTTGATTTTACATTGTTTTATTTTTGGCATAATTGCTGTTCAGCGGGGAAGTTACATTGTAATACAGCCATTTACGGAGTGTATTAATAGAATATATACGTACGTCCCATTAGTCGTTCTGCGTTGATTTTACATTGTTTTATTTTTTTGGGGGGATGTATTAATAAGAAAAAAAAGAAAAAAAGTCATAAGTGCCATTTGGCGGTGAAGTTACATTCTACTACAGCCATTTATGTGGTATATTAAAAGGAAATATAAGTACGTCCCATTAGCCGTTCTGCGGTGAATTGTAATTGTTATATTTCTTTTTTTGGGGTGTAGAAATAGGAAAAAAAATGTCTTAATTGCTGTTCTATGGTGAAGTTACATTGTACTACAGCTATTTACAGGGTGTATTGAAGGGAAATAAACCTACTATTATCTGTTCTGCAGTGAATTGAGATTGTTATTTTTTTGGGGGGGAGGGGGAGTTTATTAATCAGAAAAAAAAAAAATTTTAATTGCCGTTCAGCGGTGAAGTAACATAGTACTACAGATATTTACGTGGTGTATAAAAAGGAAATATACAGTATTTTTCACTTTATAAGACTCACTTTCCCCCCCCTAAAAGTGGGGGGAAAATGTCTGTGCGTCTTATAAAACGAATACTAGTGAGTGCTTCCATTATAGAAGCGCTCACTAATATGTATTAGGAGCGGGGAGCGAAGCGCCGCAAGTGCAGGTAATACTTACCCTCCCTGGTCTGCTCCTCTTCAGCTGTTGTGCTCCCATCTTCCCGGCCTGTGCTGCACTGTCCTGACTCCGTAGTGCGCGCACTATGACCTGACGCTGCACACAGTCATGTGACAGTGCAGCACAGGCCGGGAAGAGCTGAAGAGGAGCCGTGGCGCAGGACTGATGGGGGTACTGATGGGCTATTCTGAGGTCTGGGTGTGCTGATGGGCTGATCTGAGTTCTGGGGTACTGATGGGCTAATCTGAGGTCTGGGGGTACTGATGGGCTAATCTGAGGTCTAAGGTATGGATGGGCTAATCTGGGGTCTGATGGGCTAAGCTGAGGTCTGATGGGGGTCTGTTGGGCTCATCTGAGGTCTGATGGAGTCTGATGGGCTAATCTGAGGCCTGATGGGGGTCTGATGGGCTAATCTGAGGTCTGATAAGGGTCTGATGGGCTAATCTGAGGTCTGATAAGGCTCTCAGTGGGCTGATATGAGGTCTGATGAAAAATATTTTTTTCTTATTTTCCTACTCCAAAATCTGGGGTGCATCTTATCATCTGGTGCTTCTTATAAAGCGAAAAATACTGTACGTATATCCCATTAGCCATTCAGCGGTGAATTGTGACTGTTATATTTCGTTTTTTGGCGTGTAGTAATAGGAAACAGAATACGTCTTATTTGCCGTTCTGCGGTGAATTGTATTTTTTTATGGGGGGGAGAGTTCATTTATTAAAATATATATATATATATATATATATATATACAGTACAGACCAAAAGTTTGGACACACCTTCTCATTCAAAGAGTTTTCTTTATTTTCATGACTGTGAAAATTGTAGATTCACACTGAAGGCATCAAAACTATGAATTAACACATGTGGAATTATATACAAAACAAACAACTGTGAAACAACTGAAAATATGTCATATTCTAGATTCTTCAAAGTAGCCACCTTTTGCTTTGATTACTGCTTTGCACACTCTTGGCATTCTCTTGATGAGCTTCAAGAGGTAGTGCCCTGAAATGGTTTTCATTTCACAGGTGTGGCCCTGTCAGGTTTAATAAGTGGGATTTCTTGCCTTATAAATGGGGTTGGGACCATCAGTTGCGTTGAGGAGAAGTCAGGTGGATACACAGCTGATAGTCCTACTGAATAGACTGTTAGAATTTGTATTATGGCAAGAAAAAAGCAGCTAAGTAAAGAAAAAAAACGAGTGGCCATCATTACTTTAAGAAGTGAAGGTCAGTCAGTCAGCCGAAAAATTGGGAAAACTTTGAAAGTAAGGGCTATTTGACCATGAAGGAGAGTGATGGGGTGCTGCGCCAGATGACCTGGCCTCCACAGTCACTGGACCTGAACCCAATCGAGATGGTTTGGGGTGAGCTGGACCGCAGAGTGAAGACAAAAGGGCCAACAAGTGCTAAGCATCTCTGGGAACTCCTTCAAGACTGTTGGAAGACCATTTCAGGGGACTACCTCTTGAAGCTCATCAAGAGAATGCCAAGAGTGTGCAAAGCAGTAATCAAAGCAAAAGGTGGCTACTTTGAAGAACCTAGAATATGACATATTTTCAGTTGTTTCACACTTGTTTGTTATGTATATAATTCCACATGTGTTAATTCATAGTTTTGATGCCTTCATAGTCATGAAAATAAAGAAAACTCTTTGAATGAGAAGGTGTGTCCAAACTTTTGGTCTGTACTGTATATATATATATATATATATATATATGTCTTAACTGCCATTCAGCAGTGAAGTAACATTGTACTACAGTCTTTTTTGGGGGATATTATTTTAATTTAATTCTTAAATTATACAGTATGTCAGACAGACAGGTCACAGGCCCTTCTAAAAGAAACGTGCAGTGGCCAAAATGTTTCTGTCGCAGGCAGCAGAGGAAGAGGGGGTGGCAGCAGGAGTCGCAGCGAGAGGCCTTAGCTCCTGGTGTCATCTAGCGGTAGTGTCTTGACCAGCAACCCAACCGGCGCATGAATTGTCGACTCGGTCTTTGACTTTGTCGCAAATGACATCAGACAACCCCAGCAAAGAGTCGGTGGGTTCCTCTGACACGACGCTTAGTTGGCATGGCCCAGGAGCAGTCCCTGTGCCCCCAACTGTCCTGAACCTTCCTCTGTCATTTTCAGAGGAATTATATGCCCTAGGCTCAGCTCCACTTTTCAGCGAGGATGAGCTAGTGTACTAGAGGACAACACAACACATGCAGCGTCAACACATGCAGCATCACCATAAAGTTGCCGCAGCAACCCAGTAACACGCACCCAATTTCATGCAGTCCTGGCTCCACCACCTCAGCCGAAGGGAGATGTCTGTCCTTCCCATAATCTGCTGGTCCTGATGATGCTCTTGTTCCTCGTCAGTCATTCAATCAGCAATTGATCACCAAAGCGTTTGCCAAGAGACAACAGTATGCATGAACTCATCCAAAGTCGCAGAAGCTGAACATGATCCTGCCCAAGTTGCTGGTGCTGCAGTCCCTCCCTTTCCAAGTGGTGGACTCTGCACCTTTCAGAGAACTGATGGCTTGTTCCGAGCCAAGGTGGAGAGTCCCAAGCCATCATTTCTTTGCGAAAAAGGCAGTACCAGCCCTGCACACTTATGTAGAACAGAAGATGGGCCAGTCCTTGAGCCTGTTGGTGTCTTCCAAAGTGCAAAGCAGCACCAATATGTGGAGCTGTAAATACGGTCAAGGACAATATATGTCCTTTACGGCCCACTGGATAAATGTGGTTCCTGCCCAGCCACACCAGCAACTTAGCCAGGTGATGCCGCTTTTACCTCCATGTTCTCAGGCCGTTAGTCCTGCGACAATGTCCGCCTCTGCCTCCTCACCCTCCACAGTGTTCTCAGCCACCACTGCAGGGACAATTCACAGTGCCCCTCTAACATACCACATGTGCAGGGAATGGCAGTGTCACACTGTTCTGCACCTAGTTTGCCGGGGCAAACTGAATCACACAGGTGAGGGACTGCTCCGTGTCCTTCAGCAAGAAATTGAATCCTAGCTTTCTCCTCGACAACTCAATATTGGAACCATAGTAAAACTGACAATGGGAAGAACATTGAGTTGGCGCTGCGTCAAAGAGGGCTGAGCCATGCGCTCTGCATGTCGCACGTGTTCAATCTGGTTGTAAAGCGGTTCCTGAAGTCTTCACCCCATCTGCAAGACATCCTGAAAATGCCAGGAAACTTTTGCATGCACTTAAGCCACTCGTACATCGCAAAGCACACCCTCCTTGAGCTGCAGAGGAAGAACGGCGTCCCCCAACATAGGCTAATATGCAACATTTCCACCTATTGGAATTCCACCCTCTATATGTTGGACCGATTATATGAACAGAGAAAGGCCATAAACAATTTCTTGATGATGCAGGCGGACAAAGGTACTCTCACGCGTGACACCTGCCATTTGCTCAGGCCCTTTGAGGAGGCAACTTTATTTGTCAGTCGCCAGGACTATGGGATGAACAACATCATTCCACTGATTCATGTCCTGGAGCACATTCTGCTAAATCTGGCTAGCCAGGAGACAAGAGGTGTGGCGACTAGATTTCACGGCCACTGTGGGGGCTGAACTAGAGGAGGAGGAGGACATTCGAGCACAAGCAATGCATAGAGAAATGGGTGTTTTTTCTACACAGGTGACAGGAGAGGAGTAGCAGGAGGAGCAGGAGCACCCCCACCTCCCCACTCTGTCACTGGGCCACTCTGTGGTCTCATCATGCTGCTGCCACCTCATCACTATGTCACTGGGCCACTCTGTGGTTTCCTCATTCTGCTGCCACCTTACCACTATGTCACTGGGTCACTCTGTGGTCTCATTATGCTGCTGCCAGCTCACCACTATGTCACTGAGCCACTCTGTGGTCTCCTCATGCTGCTGCTACATCACCACTCTGTGGTCTTATCATACTGCTGCCACATCACCACTCTGTGATCTCCTCATGCTGCTGCTACCTCAACACTATGTCACTGGGCCACTCTGTGGTCTCCTCATGCTGCTTCCACCTCACCACTATGTCACTGGGCCACTCTGTGGTCTCCTCATGCTGCTGCCACCTCACCACTATGTCTTTGGGCCACTCTGTGGTCTCCTAATGCTTCTGCCACCTCAAAACTCTGTCATTGGGACACTCTGTGGACTTCTCATGCTGTTCCCACCCTCCCCACTCCATGTCTGGGCCACTATTTTGTCACAAGGAAGGAAATATGAGACGCACAACTGATCCTGTCTATTTAGCAGCTGTACTGCCTGTATGACATGATCCCATCAGAATTGGCTTATGATTTGGTAGCCAGAAGCAGGAGTGGGTATAAAACACAGAAGACATACAAAGATTCCATTCACATGTCATCTCTGTTTTGGATCCACTCCTGTTTTTTTGGGCTTTAGCAATACTGATGGATTACTGGCCAAATGCTGACCGAGTGAAGGTGTTTGCTCAACAGACAGGATTCGTTTTTTGGGGGTTATTGTTCTGACAGATTAAAAGGAAGGGCAAAATAATCAGTGACGTCAACACAAACTTACTGCTGACACCTGCTCCACTCTGTCTGGGGGTCTCTACTTGTATAAGCGTTTAATAGAACAGGTTCTGTAGACATCTATGTGGAATCAGCTGATGACGGTGTAAAAGGAGTGCACTTCTTCTTGACGCTAACATTGACCTGTAAGGCTGAGTTCATACTTGAGTTATGTTGTCAGTTTTGGCCCTGTGAGTGAAGTGTGCAGTGATTAGTGATGAGCGGCAGGGGATATATTAGAATTTGCGATATTTCACAAATATTTTGTAGAATATTTGTCATATATTCGTGAATTTCGAGAATTCGAGATTATTTTATTGAATGTGAAAAATCGACAATGTAAAAATCACATAATGCGAATTCGGAACGCGAAATACAGGCGTGGGTCACTTTGCTACATTTTTCAAGCTCCTAGAAGTTTCATGAGTTTCTCCTGAGACTGGAGAAAATGTTTGGAACGGCAGAACATTGCAATAGCTTTATATGCAAATAGGGTCAAGTGCTCCAATATATTTGTGATTGCGCTAATCGGCAGTGATTAAAATATTTTTTCGCACTACGGGCAACTTTACATTTTAGCAGGTCTGACTACAGATTACTGATTGGTGCACTAAGTATTGTTCTGAACTAGACATTGCTTCCTTCTCATTGGCCCACAAGCAAGAAGCAGAGAGGAATCATGTGTTCAGATGAAAAAAAAAAAGAAGCTGAATAGTCGATATAACGAATATATAGCACTATATTCAAAATATTTGTGAATTCTCGAAGTGGCGATATTCGCGATAAAAATTTGCTATTCGAATATTCATGCTCAACACTAGCAGTGATTCAAAGAGCGACGCCTGTCATCTTCATGTCATACTGAGGCTTATTGCACACGACCGTATGGCTTTTTCAGTGTTTTGCGGTCCGTTTTTCATGGATCCGTTGTTCCGTTTTTTGTTTCCGTTGTGTTTCCGTTTTTGTTCCGTTTTTCCGTTCCGTTTTTCCGTATGGCATATACAGTATACAGTAATTACATAGATAAAATTGGTCTGGGCATAACATTTTCAATAGATGGTTCAGCAAAAAACGGAACGGAAACGGAAGACATACAGAGGCATTTCCGTATGTATTCCGTTTTTTTTGCGGACCCATTGACTTGACTGGAGCCACGGGCCGTGATTTGCGGGCAATAATAGGACATGTTCTATGTTAAACGGAACGGAAAAACGGAAATACGGAAACGGAATGCATACGGAGTGCATTCCGTTTTTTTTGCGGAACCATTGAAATGAATGGTTCCGTATACGGACCGTATACGGAACGCAAAAAACGGCCAGTAAACGGGAAAAAAAAAAGGCCGTGTGCATGAGGCCTGACTCACAGTATGGTTTCACTACCACAGCAGACTCCCTATGCGCGTAACTGCAAGGCAATAGAGTTCTACACCACTATACTGGCTCTCTGCAGCCAGGAAAAAGCTGTGTTTTTAATGCGATTTGCCACAAATAGATTTGTATTGAATTGAATCTCTTCGGAAAATTCAGTGTACTCAATTTTTTTAGAAATTCGCTCATCTCTAGTGGAGAGATTAAGAGGGAGCACAACTGTGAGGATTGTCTAAGGGGGGAATAACTAATGAATGGGGTACTGGCGTTTTAAGTGTGAACAGTTTTGATTTGCCTTGGGAGGAGAGTTATGGGGAATTTTCTTGGGGATGAGGGGTGAGATGTTGGGGAATTTTCGATGTGGGGACCCAGTTTTTTCTAGACTCACCCGTGAGAGAGGATCTGATGCAGAAGGAGATGGGCCAGGGTCTCTAAGCGTGATTATCATCACACTTGGCTCTTCTGGCCCATCTCCTCCTTCAATTTTACACAATCCAGTTAATCACCATAAGTGTCTTCCACAGGCAGCAACCAAAGATGTTGTGTCAGAATACACTTGTTAGTGATGTCAGAAAAGCATCCAATTGCATGTAAGTAATGCTCCAAGCACTAGGAGGAATGCTAGGTGGACACGTTCAGTGAAGCTGCTGTAGCCATTTTTCTGAGACCTGTGTGTATGATTACACTCATCAAGTCAGGATACTGAGATCTAGAGTCTGATCTAGAGGATGATCTAATATCACATATTTTCTAGAGCCTAAGGGGTCATAACTATTTGTGGGGCATTTTACTGTTTGGGGCACTAAGCGGGCAATTTACTGTGCAGGGCATTAAGGGGGCATTTTACTATGTGGGGAAACTAAGGGGACATTCTACTGTGAGGTGGCCCTAAAGTGGCATTCTACTGTAAGGGGCACTAAAGGGGGAATTATATTGTAAGGGGCACTAAAACAGCATTTTACTGTGTTAGGGCTCTAAGGGGTATATCTACTGTGTGGGGCACTAAAGGGGGCATTCTTCCATGTTGGAGCACTAAAGGGGTATAACTACCGTGTGGCACATTAAAAGGGGGCATTCTATTGTGTGGGGGCACTATGGCATACCACTGTATGGGGGCATAACTACTATGTGAGGGCACTAAGGGAGCATTCTACTCTGTGGTGGCAATAAAGCATTCTACTGGTATCAAGGGGTGTAAAGATAAACATTGTATGTTAAAGGCGGAGCTTCCATTAAAAAAAATATATTGCGGCTCCTGGTTCCTTCACTCAATGTCCTCGGCTGCTCTGCTGCACTCAATGTATGTAAAATTCCTGTTTGATGCTGCTGCAGCCAATCACTAATCATTAATGAATTGGGCAGTGACCAAATAACATCAGTCAGAAGCCGCCCTCTTTATTACTGAATACTAGACCAGAGAAGCGGCGCTGTGCCAGTCTGTAGCACTGATGACAGACTTGGCCAGACTGAGACTGAATAGAATTTGGGTGAAATTTGAATCTTCATTTTTTGTTTATTTTTTGTCAATTGCTGAGTCCAAAGCACTGAAGATTATTAATCCCTGTGACAGACTGCTGTACTATGATAGGGCAGTGGGAGTAGCTCGGCTTCAGTGTGTGGTAAGCACTTCTGAGCTTGATGTCCCCCTGGTGAAGAAAAGACTAGAAGACTGAAATGGTAATTATAAAATAAGTGGTCCTATTACACAGGAAACTCACCGGGAATGGTATGGAGCTGGAAAATTCATAATTGCCCTGTGTAGCACTTCATCCACATCTGCTTTATGGAAATCTTGTACTCTATTTCAGCAGAGGAGCAGAGTACCAGAATTGCTGCATCTGAAGCTGGTAAAAAAAAAGAAGAAGGAAAATGAAGACGCAGCAAACTAATGGTCGGGTGCAGAATCAGGCCCATACGAACCGGCACCAGGGTCCCATTCAATGGAGAAAATTCAAAAAGCCAGCAGCACTCCGATGTAATAAAAAAATCAAAGTGGTTTATTCACCCAACCGCTTGTTGCGGTCTTTCTCAAGCTATGTAAACATGTGTTACAACAGTGGTATATAAAGGTGTGTCAATTCATTACATTAAATATCTAATTAAAATAGAAACAATCACAATTCATAAAAAACTAAATAAATACATTTCCATCAGCATCAATGTGAAATTGTATACAGTACAGGTAAAGTGACAGTGCCTCGTGCAAAAATACATGGTACATAACAAAAAGTGCATGATCGAATATAATTGATAATTCTAATTACACGTGTTCCTAATATGTGGTGTGTTGATTAAAAACCAGTGAGCCAACAGTGTCGACAAAGCATCACAGTCTCGAGAGCATCCTCAGTTAATGCACATGTGCGAGATCCATAGATCTCACGATATCTCAGGCACAAAGGAACTCTATGGAAACCTCATCAAAGATGGCCAAATCTGGAGATACCTACATGTGCTCATGTCTGAGCAATAGTTGCCACCCAAAACAAAGTCATGTGATCACAGTCACATGATCCAGATCGCAAGAAGTAAACATGATCAATGATACATTAAGGATCACAGCGACTAGAAGCGAATCTAGACCGTGTCAGCAGTTAACGATTCACTAATGGTAGGTGATGGAGACGCTGCCACGGATCCCCGGGGCAGAGGGTCCCCCCAACCTGCATCACGCTGTATAGACCCAAAAGTAAACAAAATAATATAATATAGACCGCAGGATTGAAGGTGTCTCACAGTCAAAACCGACCGGGTCAGCAGTCAGGTCATCACTGTTATAGGGAGGCGAAGACGTTGGCACGGGTTACCGTGTCAAACCGTCAACGGCGCCCAAAAGACCTCAAACAAATCCATACTGTACGTATGACATGTATATATAAAAAAAGAGCACAGTGTAACCCCCAGGGTCAGGAGGAAGCCACCACCTCAATGTCTCCAAAAAATATCACAGATAATCATATGTAAAAGGTAGACAAAAAAAAAAATTGCAATCTACAGCATCGCACATGTATAGTACTATATAAATGTGGCCATCCTATAATTGTTAACAATATATAAAAAAAACTGAATGTCGATAGCTGATGAAGGGCCGCGATGCTCAAATCATCACACCGGGGGTCCACTGGAATTGTAACTCGTAGCTGAATCTAAAAGGATTTATAGAGAGAGAGAAATTATTACTTATTTTATAACATACTTGTAAAATGTAAGCATAGTTATTTACACACATGTCCAAAAGGACTACACCAGGGAAGGAGAACAACACAAAACACGGAGAGAGGCACTATCAGTTCACCCTAAAGTCAAACTTAAGGCCGTTTGGTTTAAGTGTCTTCAAAGTGAATATCCAAAATAATTCTCGCTTTTTAAGGAGAGCCTTCCTGTCACCACCACGTCTGCCCATCTGTACCTGCTTTAACACACGGAGCCTAAGGTCTTTTTCAGAATGACCTGCCTCCTTAAAATGTTTGGAGACTGGCAAATCCATTTTCTCCTTCCTAATGGAATATCTATGTTGGTTTAAACTTTTTTTAACATCCCACGTGGTCTCCCCAACGTACCACACATCACATGGACATGACAGTAGGTAGACCACGTGGGACGAATCACACATCAAATATTGGGCAATCTTAATTGTTTTGTTTGTCGCTGGATTAAGGAAAGAGTCCCCCTTGAGCATGAGGCAGCAATTCACACAGTGGTAGCATGGATAGCAGCCAGTCCGTGTGGAGCCACAAAATGACCTCACAGTGGTTCTGTTGCTGCCCACATAGTATCTAACTAACCTATCACCCAAGTTTCGCCCCCTACGGTAGGAGAAAAGTGGGGGTGTCCGAAACTCCTCAATCTGAGGGAAACTGTTGCCAATGATCTTCCAATGTTTTCTGATGACAGACGCAATCTGCGGACTGTCAGCAGAATACTGTGAGATAAAGGGAATACGTGGGGCTACTGTAGTCTCATTGCAAGGAGTCTGTGTCCGGCTAATGTCAGCCCGCAACTTGCTCTCTGCAGGAGTGGTTCTGCAGGTGGTGACCACAGACCATTTCTCAGTTCCTATGCTTCCTGGCTGATGTTTTGGTCACTTTTGAATGCTGCCGGTGCTTTCACTCTAGTGGTAGCATGAGATGGAGTCTACAACCCACACAAGTGGCTCAGGTAGTGCAGCTTATCCAGGATGGCACATCAATGCGAGCTGTGGCAAGAAGGTTTGCTGTGTCTGTCAGCGTAATGTCCAGAGCATGGAGGCGCTAGCAGGAGACAGGCCAGTACATCAGGAGACATGGAGGAGGCCGTAGGAGGACAAGAACCCAGCAGCAGGACCGCTACCTCCGCCTTTGTGCAAGGAGGAACAGGTGGAGCACTGCCAGAGCCCTGCAAAAAGACCTCCAGCAGGCCACAATTGTGCATGTGTCTGCTCAAACGGTCAGAAACAGACTCCATGAGGGTGATATGAGGGCCCGACGTCCACAGGTGTGGGTTGTGCTTACAGCCCAACACCGTGCAGGACGTTTGGCATTTGCCAGAGAACACCAAGATTGGCAAATTCGCCACTGGCGCCCTGTGCTCTTCACAGATGAAAGCAGGTTCACACTGAGCACATGTGACAGACGTGACAGAGTTTTGAGACGCCGTGGAGAACGTTCTGCTGCCTGCAACATCCTCCAGCATGACCGGTTTGGCATTGGGTCAGTAATGGTGTGGGGTTGCATTTCTTTGGAGGGCCGCACAGCCCTCCATGTGCTCGCCAGAGGTAGCCTGACTGCTATTAGGTACCGAGATGAGATCCTCAGACCCCTTGTGAGACCATATGCTGGTGCAGTTGGCCCTGGGTTCCTCCTAATGCAAGACAATGCTAGACCTCATGTGGCTGGAGTGTGTCAGCAGTTCCTGCAAGACGAAGGCATTGATGATATGGACTGGCCCGCCTGTTCCCCAGTCCTGAATCCAATTGAGCACATCTGGGACATCATGTCTCGCTCTATCCACCAATGTCACGTTGCACCACAGACTGTCCAGGAGTTGGCAGATGCTTTAGTCCAGGTCTGGGAGGAGATCCCTCAGGAGACCGTCCGCCACCTCATCAGGAGCATGCACAGGCGTTGTAGGGAGGTCATACAGGCACGTGGAGGCCACACACACTACTGAGCCTCATTTTGACTTGTTTTAAGGACATTACATCAAAGTTGGATCAGCCTGTAGTGTGTTTTTCCACTTTAATTTTGAGTGTGACTCCAAATCCAGACCTCCATGGGTTGAAAAATTTGATTTCCATTTTTTATTTTTGTGTGATTTTGTTGTCAGCACATTCAACTATGTAAAGAACAAAGTATTTCAGAAGAATATTTAATTAATTCAGATCTAGGATGTGTTATTTTTGTGTTCCCTTTATTTTTTTGAGCAGTGTAGTTTCTGAGTCGAATGGACAACAGTAAACTTCACAGTGGGATCGATTTCATTGAGATATGCGTGGAATGCGAGGAGGCCCAACGTGTCGCCCGTCCCCACCAAGAAGATGTCATCAATATAGCGCCACCACCCCAGAACATGTCTGAAATGGCGGCTGCCATACACAAATGACTCCTCAAGGTGGGACATGTAGATGTTAGCATAAGTGGGCGCCACGTTGGACCCCATCGCAGTCCAACGCAACTGTACAAAGAAATTGTCTTGAAATAAAAAATAATTCTTGGTTAACACAAATTTCAATAATGTCAAAATGAAATGTTGACATACCTCAGTATAATCAGATTGCGTTAGACACCTTTGTACAGCCTGAAGGCCCAACTCATGGTCGATCAATGTGTACAAGCTGCACACATCAAACGAGACGAGGGTGGTCCCCACAGGCACACAAAGGTCATCAATCTTTGACAGAAAATCCCCAGTATCCTTGATGTAGGATTTAGAAGAGACAGCATAGTTGCGCAAAAGCTTGTCTAGAAAAATAGCCACGTTACAAAATAGGGAGCCCCTCCCCGACACAATGGGTCGCCCAGGAGGGGACTCCAACCTCTGCATTTTGGGTAAGGTGTACAGTATAGGAATACAAGGTTTATCACAATATAAATATGTGAAAAGTTTAGCATCAATGATACCAGCCTCCAGGGCCTGGTTCAAGATATCACATAATTCCCATAAAAGACCAAATTTGGGATCTTGTGTGACTCTCCTGTACACCTGTGTGTCATTCAATTGATTTATCACAATATAAATATGTGAAAAGTTTAGCATTAATGATACCAGCCTCCAGGGCCTGGTTCAAGATATCACATAATTCCCATAAAAGACCAAATTTGGGATCTTGTGTGACTCTCCTGTACACCTGTGTGTCATTCAATTGATTATGGATCTCCTGTATGTGGTCCCTGGTGTCCATGACCACAACCCCACCACCCTTGTCCACAGACTTGATGGTGAGGCTGTGGTCGGAGGCCAGAGAATCCAGCGCAGTGATCTCATTCAATGTGATGTTACCATATCTCAAACAATTGTTATCAGAGTCATGCTTCAATATGTCAATGTCTCTTCTCACAGCCAAGAAAAAAGTTTCAACTGCTGGATGATCTATCACGGGATTAAAATTACTCTTTAAATATAACCCCGTCTTGCGTAAAGACAATTCAGAAAGTCTTTCATCATTGGTTGTTCCCACCTGGTGTTGTGTGGAAAACCAAATCTTTAATTTGATAGTCCGCAGAAATCTGTGTAAGTCTAAATCGGTATTAAACCAGTCTGTTTTGGAAACTGGGCAAAAGGAGAGCCCCTTATCCAAAACAGACCGTTGTGCATCATTCAATACAGTAGAAGAAATATTTACCACTGTGTCCTCTTTTTGTTTGCTACTTTCTGGCGTTGAGGTCTCTGGATTTTGGTCTTTTCTTCTCCAGTTGTGGTGGCGTTTGTCTCCCCACCTGGTTCTAATTGATCGGGACTGAGCCCCAAAAAAGGCACTGTTAGTGTACCCTAAGAGGCACCATTTAGTCCACGATTCATGTTCTCAAAAGTCTGATTACATGGTCCCTTTTTATCAGATGGATTCATATATCTCTTATCACCACCTCTAAGGGCTCTTTCACACCTGCGTTATTGTCTTCCGGGATAGAGTTCCGTCGTCGGGGCTCTATGCCGGAAGAATCCTGATCAGGATTATCCTAATGCATTCTGAATGGAGAGAAATCCGTTCAGGATGCATCAGGATGTCTTCAGTTCCGGAACGGAACGTTTTTTGGCCGGAGAAAATACCGCAGCATGCTGCGCTTTTTGCTCCGGCCAAAAATCCGGAACACTTGCCGCAAGGCCGGATCCGGAATTAATGCCCATTGAAAGGCATTGATCCGGATCCGGCCTTAAGCTAAACGTCGTTTCGGCGCATTGCCGCATCCGACATTTAGCTTTTTCAGAGTGGTTACCATGGCTGCCGGGACGCTAAAGTCCTGGCAGCCATGGTAAAGTGTAGTGGGGAGCGGGGAGCAGTGTACTTACCGTCCGTGCGGCTCCCCGGGCGCTCCAGAGTGACGTCAGGGCGCCCCAAGCTCATGGATCATGTGATCACATGGATCACATCATCCATGCGCATGGGGCGCTCTGACGTCATTCTGGAGCGCCCGGGGAGCCGCACGGACGGTAAGTATACCGCTCCCCCGCTCCCCACTACTACTATGGCAACCAGGACTTTAATAGCGTCCTGGGTGCCATAGTAACACTGAACGCATTTGGAAGACGGTTCCGTCTTCAAATGCTTTCAGTACACTTGCGTTTTTCCGGATCCGGAGTGTAATTCCGGCAAGTGGAGTACACGCCGGATCCGGACAACGCAAGTGTGAAAGAGGCCTTAGGCTCTTTTTGGGATCCCGTTGCCACATGTAAATGTATCCCCGTGTGTAATCCTCCATATCGCGAATCCATTTGTGTCTTTTCTTATCTTGTAACTCAGATTTAAATTTCTCAAAGTGTGGGGTGCATGAGGTTAGATAAACAGCAAGGTCATCAGCAGACAGCAATTCCCGAAGTAAATCTGTATTTTTTCGAATGTTATCCTGCACCACAATACAGCTGGTACCTACAGGATCCCTACTCAATAGGGGTGGGACAGGGGTGGAGCTAGAGGTTGGTGTAGGCAGAGCCAGGCAGGGTCATGGAGACCGCACAAAATTTGGGACCCTGAAATCTATGATGGCAGGCCTGTCTCCAAGTATTAGACTTGTTGTTGTAGTACATTTCAAAGATACTATATTGGATTGGCATCTGGAGTATTTGGTGGCCAAGTCGACATCTTGAATGGTTTGATGTTAATCGAACCATACCTGAACATTTTTGCTCCTGATAAAATTAACACTGGGCAATACTTTTGCCAATAAAGATTTGGAGAATTTAGTGGTCAAGCGGTAGAGGTATAGGTTACTTAAATGTACATAGTTAAAAATAATTGTGAGGAATATATACATTTACTAAAATTGAAGTACAATAAGTGGCTTGGTTTTACTTATTTCAGTGATAACAGACGTGTATTTATTGGAAATATGAAATCCCCTCACATAAATGGTGACCTTCACAAAATATTTTCAATTCTATAAAAATGTAGTTATTGGCAAGATTTTTAACTGACACATAATCTATGTCTTTTATAAAGGCATACGCTTATTATTACCAATTTGCTACTCATCTAACCCCATATTGTCAGAGAAGTGTTATTAATGGTCTTGCAAGCTGGTTGCTAAACCAGTGATGCAATTTAATTTAACCATGAATCAATATTAGACCATGAAGTGAAATTTCTAGTTCTTTAAAGAAAATATATTTTATAAACTAATGCATAAAGCCATTTTATTGGTATAAAGGTGTGCTAAGGTTTCCAGTTTCCTTTCTATGCATTAAACATTGCATGCAAATTGGAGTCAATTTGGGTCGCATTTGACTCCTTCACACCCATCTGTGTTACCCACGATGAACACATGATCTCAATTTAAAAAAATATATATATCCTTTTACCTTATTACGTCTTTTAATCAGTACTGTATGGTTGTTCATCAAGTTAGATGAGTGGCTGGGATAATTTAGCAAGTAAAGGGACTATATTTCTCCATTGCTGATCTGAAAAAGGCAACATTGGTTCCCTAACTAATAATTACTCTTATCATGGTGTCCCATGAGGCAAAAGTAATGGTCTGCTTGCTCTGGTTGTTAGCAACCTTAGAAGCTTCTAGAATAATATCATGGTCCACTAGTTATCTGTAACAATTCAGATGTATCCATAAAGTTACCCAGTGGGTCACTGCTAAATGTGTTCTGTGCATTCTTGTATCCCAAGAGCTGTACAAGGGGAATAGAGTGTAGATTGCCAGGCCGCTTAGAGGCTTTGTGTAGAAGCTAAAGTCTACAGCTAGCAGTCTGTGTTTAGCAGCCAATGTTTGAGCAACAAAATAGCTAGCTGGTTCCAGAGAGAAGAAGCAGACAGGGGTATACCAGCCCTGCAAACTGACAGTGACCAAAAAGGTGACTGGAAACCTTTGTTGGCCTCTGAAAGAAAGACACATTAGATTTTGCAGAAGGATGAGGACCATTACAAGGGACAGTGCATGGATAAAATATCAGTGCAAGTTACCACATGTAATAAGAATGTGGACTTCAAAGCATTTGGTTAAGGAAAAGCTTAAAGGGATTCTGTCACCAGATTTAACCCCATTAAGCTAGCTGACATTAGCGATGTGCTAATGTCAGCTAAACCTAACTAGCCTATTCCTACTTTTATCTATGCCCCGTTACGCCAGAAATCGAACATTTATAATATGCTAATTAGCCTCTAGGAGCAGGGGGGGAGTTGTTCCTGCTCCTAGAGGCATCATTCTCCCACCTTTGTCGCCTCCCTCCAAGTCCTGATTGACAGGGCCAGGCAGCACTCGCATCCGTCTGCCAGCCCTGTGCTCTGGTGAAATGTCGCACGATTCAGTATTCAGGGCAGGCGCGGTGAGGAATCTGGCAGCCTGCGAGCGTCTGGGAGAACGGAGCCTCTAGGAGCAGGAACAACGCCCCCCTGCTCCTAGAGGCTAATTAGCATATTATAAAAGTTACATTTCTGGCGTAATGGGGGCATAGATAAAAATAGGAATAGGCTAGTTAGGTTTAGCTGACATTAGCACATCACTAATGTCAGCTAGCTTAATAGGGTTAAATCTAGTGATAGAACCCTTTAAGGCACCATACTACTGTTAGGTAGGGTAACCTTGGTGTAATAAAGACTACACAGTTGAGCATTGTAGTGCTATATTGAGAGTGAGAATTTATTGTGAGAGAGAATTTGCACCCATTGGCCGAATTGGCCAACGAGTACAAATGCCGGAGTAAAATGCTTCCGTTTTGTCCTCATTCATTGTCAATGGGGACAAAACTGAACTGAATGGAGTGCACCAGAATGCATTCTGTTCCATTTGGTTGCATTCCCATGCCGGACAGAAAAATTATCCTTGCACTGGATGCGGAGCAAGACGGATCCGGCAAGAAACACAATGCAGGTCAACTGTGCCGGATCCGTTTTCTCGGACACAAAAGAAAACAAATCCAGCACCCATTGACTTACAATGGTTGCAGTGCCGGATCCATCATAGCCATGTTAGAGATAATACAACTGGATCCATTCATAACGGATGCAGTCAGTTGTTTTATCCTAATGGAAGCGTTTTTGCTGATCCTTGAAAGATCAGGCAAAAATGCAAGTGTGGAAGTAGCCTAAGAGAGGCATTTATTGGACAGCCTATATACTGTACCCATTTACAGGCTTGACAAAATTATGCATCTAACTACTTTTGCAAGTGCCATTTGTGTCCTATGACCAGGGCCGGTGCTACCATAAGGCAGACCAAGCGGCTGCCTTAGGGCGCACCCTGGGGGAGGGCGGAAAAATGAACCATCTTTTTTTTTTAAATCACTTACTTGTGAGTTGTGGAGGGGGAGAAATGTGACATTGAGGGGGTGAAATGTGATATGGGGGGATAAATGTGACATGGGGGTTATGTGACAGAGGGGATTATATAAAAAGGAGGGGGAGAAATGTGACACGGAGGGCTGATGTGACATGGAGGGGGAGAAATGTGACATGGAGGGCTGATGTGACATGAAGGGGGAGAAATGTGACATGGGGGGCTGATGGCTGACATGGGGTGCCAATAGCTGACATGGGGGCATGATGGCTGACATGGGGGGCTGATGGATGGGGGCTGATATCTGACATGGAGGTCTGATCTGAGGCATTGGGGGTCTGATCTGAGGTCTGATTAACATTGGGGGTCTGATTGCTGGTCTGACCTGAGGTGTAATGGAAAATATTTTTTTCTTATTATCCTCGGTGTAAACCTAGGTGTGTCTTAGAGGGTGAGAAATACGGTTCTCAAACCAGCGATTGTCTGAAGCAGAGAGAAGATACCAGGACCACACAGAGGAGAAGCCAGCTGCTGCAGACGGGACCAGGGCCAGGTGAGCTGCGAGGGGGGGCGCCAAAATGTAGCTTCGCTTGTGTTGGCAAAAGTCCTTGCACCGGCCCTGCCTATGACCAAGTTTCCTCAGTAAAGTTCAGTGAACTTGTTATCCCAAAGCCAGCCTCCATATTGCCCTGAATCTGCACTACCTGTACAACACTACCCTTATCATGGGTACTTCGATGGAGCCCCACCTTGCACCCCAAAAGCTGCTGACACTAAGGTTACCCTACCTAACATCAGGCAGGATCCCCAAAACCAGGCTGTTTCCTATGGGGAGGAAGGGTTGTGCCCCTCCCATCACTGTAAAGCCCAGGAAGTACCAGAGTGAGGACTCCTACCATGACTAATAAAACACCCATCCCCACCAGTGCCATCACACTCATCCTTTCCCCTCTCTCTTTTTGGGCTAAAAATTTGGTTAATGACTCCGACTTCTTATGGTACAAATTTAATACAATATTGCAACAGGCCAGCAAATACTCAACAGGTTGCAAATTCACATCATAATCACTAGTTGGGAACACATATGTAAATATAGCACGTATATCTCCTGACAGAATATGAAAATCATTGTCAAGTCAAGAGGAAAAGTAAGGAAGGACACATCTGTAAATACTTGCAATACACCTTCATATTTCAGCATCTGGGCACATCTCAGTCTGGCGCACAGGAATCAAGACTGATGTACAGTATGGGAACACCAGTCTTCATAAATTTCCACCATTGTCTCCAATGAGTGTTACTTTGTCTCAGTTTCTACATTGTTTACCCAGAGAATTATTCCATGGAGAACCACCTTGGATTATAGCTCCGGAACCAGAAAAGTAGTAAGACTAAAAACAAAATTAGTATAAAAGGACTACAGTTGATTTGTTCTATCTTTTTTGGTTATTCTGAGTAACACAGCCAGCCCATTGCAGTTTGTAAGTAAACATCCATAAAAAAACATATTCCCTGCTGACATTAAGTATGATTTTACTTACAGGGGTTATCTCACCTCACTAGTGCAGACTGCCACTGCTGGCTAGCTCTGAACTGTCTGTTCTGTAGGGAGGGTGATAACTGCGAGGTTAATTGATGGCACAGGCAAGGAGCTAGGATGATGTAATCCAGCCCCTTGGCTGTGCGTGCACTCCCATGAAGCTGCTAATGAATCATTTTCATTAGCAGTTATAGCACTGAGGAGAGTATCTTTTCAGGTTCTGTCCATTGTTCTGCCATGCTCACCCTTTGTACAAGGCAAACATCAGTACCTTAGAGATGAATGTAGCAGCAGTGTGCATACCTGACCTACTTGGCCATTCATTTTGGGGAGTCCTGTGGATTATGGGGCCCCAGTTTTCTTGATAGGTGGGGATTCCAATGTCTGGATCCTCACCGATCTAAAGTAACTGGAAATAAACTGGAATATTCCTTTGAAAACTCCAGTGTCTCATGAAGCCAATTTAATACAATATCGTGACATGTTACTAAAGCCCTTTATAGACCGGAACTGACATCACAACCACTGGGTAGCCACACATAGACACATATACACAGTATGGCAAAATCATGTTTTTTTAAAGAGCTGGTTGTCTTGCCTCTCAGAAGTCAGAGTAGGTTGACCCAAGAGGAAATGTAAGGAAGGACACATCTCTTCTGTAAAAGTTCTGATTATTTAAGTTTTTGTTTGTTTTTGCTTCATGTCTTAAATGTCTTGTTGTGTCTTAAATCTGTGGTTATAATTAGTGTTGAGTGAATCAAAGTTAACAGAGTAGAATTTCCTTGTGATTTGTGGTAATTAATGGATTTTCCTTGAAATGGCGGTAAATATAAAAAAAATCTTACTTAGGGTACTTTCACATTAGCGGCAGGTCAGATCCGACAGGCTGTTCACCCTGTCAGATCCGTCCTGACGCTATTTCGCCGTGCCGCTGGACCGCCGCTCCGCCCCATTGACTATAATGGGGACGGGGGGGCGGAGCTCCGGCGCAGCACAGCAGTTTGCGGTGAGAGGCCGCTGGACTAAAAAGTCGGACATGCAGTACCTGCTACTTTTCTTTTTAAATACGCTTCGAGAAGCAAATTTTTTTGCTAAATTTGGCGAAGCAGCCAAATAGTTTTTTAACCTCTTAAGGATGTCCTGGTACTTAAGGACACAGAGCGTATCTGTACGTCCTGTGTATTTCCGATCACTGCCGCGCAGCGGGCGGTGATCGGAAACAAGGTGCCTGCTCAAATCATTGAGCAGGCACCTTGGGTCAATGTGCGGGCACCTTGGGTCAATTCAGACCTACGGTTTGTGGCTTTTACGGGAGTTGCGGCGGGCGGTCGGAGGTGCCATCGGGTCCCCGTGCGGCTGTAATAGGGACCCGATGGCTTGGAAGGCAGCGTGATGCCTTCCTTAGGCATCGGCGCTGCCTGCGGTGACAAGCCTGTGAGATTCAGCCCCCTGGATCTCACAGGCAGGAAGCTGTATGAGTAATACACACTGTATTACTCATAGAGCCAATGCATTCCAACATTCCAATACAGAAGTATTGGAATGCATTGTAAAGGGGATAAGACCCCCAAAAGTTGAAGTCCCAAAGTGGAACAAAAAATTAAGTGAAAAAAAGTTTAAAAAATAAAGCTTTCCCCCCCAAAAATTAAAAGTTTCAAGTAAAAAAACAAAACAAAAAAAAACATAATTTCCCCCAAATAAAGTAAAAGAAAATTGGTTAAAAATAGACATATTAGGTATCGTCATGTCCATATCAACCGGCTCTATAAAAATATCACATGACCTAACCCCTCAGGTGAACACCGTAAAAAATTAAAAATTAAAACGGTGTAAAAAAAGCAATTTTTTGTCACCTTACATCACAAAAAGTGTAATAGCAAGCGATCAAAAAGTCATATGCACCCCAAAATAGTGCCAATCAAACCGTCATCTCATCCCACAAAAAATGAGACCCTACCTAAGATAATCGCCTAAAAACTGTAAAAAAAACTATGGCTCTCAGACTATGGAGACACTAAAACATGATTTTTTTTTGTTTCAAAAATGAAATCATTGTGTAAAACGTACATAAAAAATAATAATTTGGATACATATTAGGTATTGCCGCGTCCGTGACAACCTGCTCTATAAAAATACCACATGTTACCTTGCCTCACAAAAAGTGTAATATATAGCAACCAAAAATCATATGTACTCGAAACTAGTACCAACAAAACTGCCACCCTATCCCGTAGTTTTTTTAAATGGGGTCACTTTTTGGAGTTTCTACTCTAGGGGTGAATCAGGGGGGCTTCAAATGGGACATGGTGTCAAAAAACCAGTCCAGCAAAATCTGCCTTCAAAAAAACGTATGGCATCCCTTTCCTTTTGTGCCCTGCCGTGTGCCCGTACAGCAGTTTACGACCACATATTTCTGTAAACTACAGAATCAGGGCCATTGATATTGAGTTTTGTTTAGCTGTTAACCCTTGCTTTGTAACTGAAAAAAAATATTAAATTGAAAAATCTGCCAAAAAAGTGAGATTTTGAAATTGTTAACCCTTTAGGTGTTCCACAAGAATTAATGGAAAATAGAGATACAAAGTTTGTAAAATCAGTTTTGAATACCTTGAGGGGTGTAGTTTCTAGAATGGGGTCATTTTTGGGTGGTTTCTATTATGTAAGCCTCACAAAGTGACTTCAGACCTGAACTGGTCCTTAAAAAGTGGGTTTTTGAAAATTTATGAAAACTTTCAAGATTTGCTTCTAAACTTCTAAGCCTTGTAACATCCCCAAAAAATAAAATATCATTCCCAAAATGATCCAAACATGAAGTAGACATATGAGGAATGTAAATCAATAACTATTTTTGGAGGTATTACTATGTATTATAGAAGTAGAGAAATTGAAACTTAAAAATTTGAAAATTTGGTATTTTTTTATAAATTAAAATGATTTTTTTTTTTACTCCATTTTACCAGTGTCATGAAGGACAATATGTGACGAAAAAACAATCTCAGAATGGCCTGGATAAATCAAAGCGTTTTAAAGTTATCACCACATAAAGTGACACTGGTCAGATTTGGAAAAAATGGCCTGGTCCTTAAAGGGGTTATCCCATCTTTTGAAGTCTGCCTAATTGTGTAGTTTTTGACACCAGTATCAACTTACCCAATAGAAGTTATTAGAGATTCGTCCTCCCTTCTTATATATTTGACCTTCTTTTGTAGCCTTGTTTACTGCCGGTCGTTATAGGTTACGGCCACCCCAGCAACATCGGAGCATTTGCAGCGCTTGCGCGCTATCCTCTTCTTTTTTTTTACGCAGCCCGACCTGACTCTCGGACTTGCGCATTTTCGCGCCTGCGAGGTGGATTCCTTTAGTTCGTCCTGTGTTTTTTTTTTTGCAGAGAACTCTCTGCGCCTGCGCGCTTGTTAGTTCTCCTGCGCTTGTAGCTGCGGTGGCTGAGTGAATGATTTCCTGCTCACACGGGAGCGTGCACGCCAAACAAGGAGGCAGAGGCAGTAAACGCCCCCTGACTGAGCAGTTTCTCGTACATGAGAGAGCAGCCACGGCATGGAAATGAGAAGGTGGGATAACCCCTTTAAGGTGAAAATGAGCCCGGTCCCTAAGGGGTAAGAACTGCGCTCATCTCTAGTTATAATAATTACATTATATGACAATGCACCAATACACAACAAATGATTTTCTGAAGTGAAATTATATGACAAACATTTATAAGTATTGTTAACATTTTGGCCTCATTTTACTTTAAAGGGAACCTGATATAAATTGATAAAAAAAACAAGTTTTACTGAATATTTCCCCATAAAACTATATATCAATCTGCTCAGCTACTCTTGCTCTATAACATGCATTCTTCAGGTCAGACACCATGTCTAATGTGACAGGTTCCTTTTAATTGACAGATATTGACGTGTTTGCTAGCCTGTCATAACTGTTTACTAAGTATTTCCTCAGCAATATAATTTACACACAAATATGGGATACTGTACACTTCAGAAACCTTCACAGTGCACGGTGCTGGCAGACGGTTACTTCTGAATCGGTCACCAGCTGTTTCAGGGATTTAAACCCCACAGGGCTTGTTTCTGAGTAGCAAGTGATGAACAGCATTCTGAAGTTAAAAGATCAGAACTATGTGAGAAAACAGCATAAAAGCAAAATAATTGTTTGGACTGAGTAATATGTATTGCTTTCTTATATTCCTCATATATGTCCTTAAATTGCATCACTCCAAGGGAACAGCTTGCATGATAATGTAAGTAAAAATTTGATCTATGCAGCCATTTCTGGGTTAAAAGACATCCATTTACTGAACAGGTTGCATTATTTGACTCATAACTGCTTTTTTTGTAGCCAGTTGGGAATTTTTTTATTACTGGTTCAAACACAGTGGTAGAAAAAAGATGATGAGATTAGAGAAGGAAAAATAATGATTTAATATAAAACAGAATGTAACACTGGTAACAGTAGTATATACAGTTGCAAGAAAAAGTATGTGAACCCTTTGGAATGATATGGATTTCTGCACAAATTGGTCATAAAATGTGATCTGATCTTCATCTAAGTCATAACAATAGACAATCACAGTCTGCTTAAACTAATTACACACAAAGAATTAAATGTTACCATGTTTTTATTGAACACACCATGTAAACATTCACAGTGCAGGTGGAAAAAGTATGTGAACCCCTAGACTAATGACATCTCCAAGAGCTAATTGGAGTGAGGTGTCAGCCAACTGGAGTCCAATCAATGAGATGAGAGTGGAGGTGTTGGTTACAGCTGCCCTGCCCTATAAAAAAACACACACCAGTTCTGGGTTTTCTTTTCACAAGAAGCATTGCCTGATGTGAATGATGCCTCGCACAAAAGAGCTCTCAGAAGACCTACGATTAAGAATTGTTGACTTGCATAAAGCTGGAAAGGGTTATAAAAGTATCTCCAAAAGCCTTGCTATTCATCAGTCCACGGTAAGACAAATTGTCTATAAATGGAGAAAGTTCAGCACTGCTGCTACTCTCCCTAGGAGTGGCCGCCCTGTAAAGATGACTGCAAGAGCACAGCGCAGACTGCTCAATGAGGTGAAGAAGAATTCTAGAGTGTCAGCTAAAGACTTACAAAAGTCTCTGGCATATGCTAACATCCCTGTTAGCGAATCTACGATACATAAAACACTAAACAAGAATGGATTTCATGGGAGGATACCACAGAGGAAGCCACTGCTGTCCAAAAAAAACATTGCTGCACGTTTACAGTTTGCAAAAGAGCACCTGGATGTTCCACAGCAGTACTGGCAAAATATTCTGTGGACAAATGAAACCAAAGTTGAGTTGTTTGGAAGAAACACACAACACTATGTGTGGAGAAAAAGAGGCACAGCACACCAACATAAAAACCTCATCCCAACTGTGAAGTATGGTGGTGGGGGCATCATGGTTTGGGGCTGCTTTGCTGCGTCAGGGCCTGGACATATTGCTATCAAATGAATTCCCAAGTTTATCAAGACATTTTGCAGGAGAACTTAAGGCCATCTGTCCACCAGCTGAAGCTCAACAGAAGATGGGTGTTGCAACAGGACAACAACCCAAAGCATAGAAGTAAATCAACAACAGAATGGCTTAAACAGTAGAAAATACGCCTTCTGGAGTGGCCCAGTCAGAGTCCTGACCTCAACCCGATTGAGATGCTGTGGCATGACCACAAGAAAGCGATTCACACCAGACATACCAAGAATATTGCTGAACTGAAACAGTTCTGTAAAGAGGAATGGTCAAGAATTACTCCTGACCGTTGTGCACGTCTGATCTGCAACTACAGGAAATGTTTGGTTGAAGTTATTGCAGCCAAAGGAGGTTCAACCAGTTATTAAATCCAAGGGTTCACATACTTTTTCCACCTGCACTGTGAATGTTTACATGGTGTGTTCAATAAAAACATGTAACATTTAATTCTTTGTGTGTTATTAGTTTAAGCAGACTGTGATTGTCTATTGTTGTGACTTAGATGAAGATCAAATCACATTTTATGACTAATTTGTGCAGAAATCCATATCATTCCAAAGGGTTCACATACTTTTTCTTGCAACTGTATAGATACAAGTACAGACCAAAAGTTTGGACACACCTTTTCATTCAAAGAGTTTTCTTTATTTTCATGACTATGAAAATTGTAGATTCACACTGAAGGCATCAAAACTATGAATTAACACATGTGGAATTATATACATAACAAACAAGTGTGAAACAACTGAAAATATGTCATATTCTAGGTTCTTCAAAGTAGCCACCTTTTGCTTTGATTACTGCTTTGCACACTCTTGGAATTCTCTTGATGAGCTTCAAGAGGTAGTGCCCTGAAATGGTTTTCACTTCACAGGTGTGCCCTGTCAGGTTTAATAAGTGGGATTTCTTGCCTTATAAATGGGGTTGGGACCATCAGTTGCGTTGAGGAGAAGTCAGGTGGATACACAGCTGATAGTCCTACTGAATAGACTGTTAGAATTTGTATTATGGCAAGAAAAAAGCAGCTAAGTAAAGAAAAACGAGTGGCCATCATTACTTTAAGAAATGAAAGTCAGTCAGTCAGCCCAAAAATTGGCAAAACTTTGAAAGTAAGGACTATTTGACCATGAAGGAGAGTGATGGGGTGCTGCGCCAGATGACCTGGCCTCCACAGTCACCGGACCAGAACCCAATCGAGATGGTTTGGGGTGAGCTGGACCGCAGAGTGAAGGCAAAAGGGCCAACAAGTGCTAAGCATCTCTGGGAACTCCTTCAAGACTGTTGGAAGACCATTTCAGGGGACTACCTCTTGAAGCTCATCAAGAGAATGCCAAGTGTGTGCAAAGCAGTAATCAAAGCAAAAGGTGGCTACTTTGAAGAACCTAGAATATGACATATTTTCAGTTGTTTCACACTTGTTTGTTATGTATATAATTCCACATGTGTTAATTCATAGTTTTGATGCCTTCATAGTCATGAAAATAAAGAAAACTCTTTGAATGAGAAGGTGTGTCCAAACTTTTGGTCTGTACTGTATATCCTATTGATATTGGATTAAAACAATCACACCTCTAATATTTGGTAAAATTGTCCAGCTCTTGTTAGCTCCTTCTTTTTCCCTTGCCTTACAAACACTGCAATATCTATGAATAGAAGGTGAACAGGTTTGTATCACCTATTTGGATAGAGTAAAAGAACAGGGGCATACACAGATGTCATAGGGCCCTATAAGTGCTCTGTGTTACCCAGTTCACCCATTTCTTATGTCAGAAAAAGTGGCACTTATTCTGAACGCCATAGTTGTCAATGTATTCAATCCAGAAAACTGCCATAAATACACTGATAAATCTCCCCCATATGTCTTTTGCTTCCCTTCACATAATATGTTACAATGTTGGCTGCCTGTAGCCACCACCAGGGGGAGCTCAATGGAAGCTAAAGAATATACTGTTTATGCAGTAAGCTCCCCCTAGTGATAGCTACAAGAAAAATACCACAAATCCATGCCAGGGGTACGAGTAGCAGTTCAGTGCCACATCCTCTCCCAAGCCACATAACAGTTGTTTGGTCTGCCCTCATGGTAGATACAACTGTTTTCATGAGAGGAGAGCTGATGTCATACATGCTTATGACTTCATGCCCTTCATATTAGTTACTCTACATAAGCAAAGCAATGCAGAGCATGCGATTGTTGTTCTACAATTTTTTTCTATGTGATTAACTGCCATTGGTGCATAAGTTCTAAATCCATACAGTGTGCAGAGTGTGCAGTACAGAAGGCATTCAATATTTTAAAAAATATACAGTAGATGAGAAAATTAATTCTATAGAATAAAAACTAGAATCTCCTGTTTCATTTGTGAGAATTTTTGGAGAGAGAGAGAGAGTACAAATTGTACTTTCCGGTCCAAATCGACCCGATTCAATCAAATCAGATTTTCAGATATTCCTTCATCTTTATTCAGAAAGACGCAGTAGATGCTGAAGCATGGCAGATTTTTTTCTAATAAAACCTTTCAGGTCACAATACATCTAATTAATGCTTAACCTCATTGTAAATGTTGTAATGAGCACTTTTATATACACAGTTGGGAGAGAACATTTGCAAAATCTCCTTAATTATCTCTTTTCAACATTAATTTGGTCTAAAATATGATTTCGGCTTCATCAAGGTCCTAAAATTAGCAAGGAGAATATGATTAAAAGTACTTTTTCTTCTGTCTACTAGACATGTTAATCAAACATTAAGGAATAATATCAAGCTGAAATTTGGTAGAATATTTTTGTGTTATGGTGTTTGTCGCTTTCTTAAAATACTGGATATGTTTTCACATACCTCAGGCTATATTCATATACAGTGGATATAAAAAGTCTACACACCCCTGTTAAAATGTCAGGTTTCTGTGATGTAAAAAAATGAGACAAAGATAAATCATTTCTGAACTTTTTCCACCTTTAATGTGACCTATAAACTGTACAACTCAATTGAAAAACAAACTGAAATCTTTTAGGTGGAGGGAAGAAAAAAATATAAAATAAAATAATATGATTGCATAAGTGTGCACCCCCTTAAACTAATACTTTGTTGAAGCACCTTTTGATTTTATTACAGCACTCAGTCTTTTTGGGTATGAGTCTATCAGCATGGCACATTTTGACTTGGCAAGATTTGCCCACTCTTCTTTGCAAAAACACTCCAAATCTGTCAGATTGCGAGGGCATCTCCTGTGCACAGCCCTCTTCAGATCACCCCACAGATTTTCAATCTGATTCAGGTCTGGGCTCTGGCTGGGCCATTCCAAAACTTGAATCTTCTTCTGGTGAAGTCATTCCTTTGTTGATTTGGATGTATGCTTTGGGTCGTTGTCATGCTGAAAGATGAAGTTCCTCTTCATGTTCAGCTTTCTAGCAGAAGCCTGAATGTTTTGTGCCAATATTGACTGGTATTTAGAACTGTTCATAATTCCCTCTAGCTTAACTAAGTTCCAGCTGAAGAAAAACAGCCCCAAAGCATGATCCTGCCACCGCCATGCTTTACTGTGGGTATGGTGTTATTTTGGTGATGTGCAGTGTTGTTTTTGCACCAGACATATCTTTTGGAATTATGGCCAAAAAGCTCAACCTTGGTTTCATCAGACCATAACACCTTTACCCACATGCTTTTGGGAGACTTCAGATGTGTTTTTTGCAAAATGCAGCCTGGCTTGGATGTTTTTCTTCATAAGAAAAGGCTTTTGTCTTGCCACTCTACCCCATAGCCCAGACATATGAAGAATACGGGAGATTGTTGTCACATGTACCACACAGCCAGTTCTTGCCTGATACTCCTGCAGCTCCTTTAATGTTGCTGTAGGCCTCTTGGTAGCCTCCCAGACCAGTTTTCTTCTCGTCTTTTCATCAATTTTGGAGAGACGTCTAGTTCTTGGTAATGTCACTGATGTGCCATATTTTCTCCACTTGATGATGACTGTCTTCACTGTGTTCCATGATATATCTAATGCCTTGGAAATTCTTTTGTACCCTTCTCCTGACTGATACCTTTTAACAGTGAGATCCCTCTGATGCTTTGGAAGCTCTCTGTGGACCATGGCTTTTGCTGTAGGATGCGACTAAGAAAGAACTAGAGCAGCTGAACTTTATTTGGGTTTAATCAGAGGCACTTTAAATGATGGCAGGTGTATGCTGACTCCTATTTAACATGATTTTGAATGTCATTGCTTAATACTGAACACATCTACATCTCCAGTTATAAGAGCGTGTGCACACTTATGCAACCACATTATTATTATTTTTTTGTTGTTTTCTTCCCACTACCTAAAAGATTTCAGTTTGTTTTTTAATTGAGTGGTACAGTTTATAGGTCACATTAAAGGTGGAAAAAGTTCTGAAATGATTTATCTTTGTCTCATTTTTTTACAGCACAGAAACCTGACATATTAACAGGGGTGTGTAGACTTTTTATATCCACTGTATATTGGTAGTAGCAGCACTGATACTGCATTGTGAAATCTGTCACAAAGTTGGTAACGTGAAGGGCCTGTACAGGGTTATAAAGACTTGACTATTTAATCAAAAACAGTGCTTCACTTGTACACAAGTTGTGTGTGGTATTAGGTGTAACAGGCTAAAATTAAGTCCCACATGGCTTACAGCTACTGTAAAAAGGACCATTAGATATAAAAAAAGGACATTTAAAAAATACAATTCTGATGGTCAGCTGTAGCCTTTAACATTTAAAAAGGGCTTAATAAAATCTATAAAAAAGAGATAAAATCTGCAAAAATAAAAAATGAATGGCAGGTGGCCAATGAAAGCAAATCAAATACCAAAAATGTATTTAAATGTATAAATGCTAAAAAAAAAATACAAAATCAAAACAGGTAAATAACAGTAAAGTTGTTGGGAGGGGTTCACTGAAGATAAGGAAAACGCAGAGCTACCAAATGGGGTTTTTAGCTTTGTATATACAAAAGAAGAGAAAGATGTTGATAATGGTGGTGCCAGGGCTGTTAGTACATCCAGTAATATACTCAGTTGACTAACTGTAGATATCGTCCATGCTAAGTTAAATAGGCTAAGGTTCATACACTGACAAATTCTTAAAGAACTCAGTTCAGTTATTGCTGTAACCCTATATTTTTTGGAGATTTTCTAGGATCTGGTACAGTGTCAAGTGACTGGTGCAAGATAAATGTCTAGATCTTCCAAAGGTAATTAAAGTCTAGTAAACTTACAGGGGTTATGCAGCCTGTTTATATTGATGACCTATCCTAAACTAAAACGGGCCATTCGCTTCCTCGTGGTCACAGCAGTGTGAATTGTCAACCATACCAACCATGTCTGTAGAAAAGCTGGCTGCAATGGAGGTAGTCAGTTCTGTCTTGCATTAGTAGTAGTCCAATCTATAACTCAACTATTAATACTTTAAACATTTTCACTGCATAACAGATGCACCTGTGTACTTATCTCAGGAGTGTAGCTTAGTGTCCCTAACTTATTATGTGCTTCAGGAGGTGTGACTAGGGGTGGTTTCAACAAGTTACTCTACCATGGCATAAAATCAAGATGCAAAAAAAGTCCAAGACCCCACCAAATGAAATATAATCTGCTTTATGGGGAGAACATAAGCAAAAATCAGCAACATTTAGGCACACAGGTTGGAAAAAATCCTGTGTACTGAAAGGTTTTCTGTTTTTGGCTTTTGTGTTTTAAATAAAGCAGCTTCATTTTGGCTTTTTGAAAGCTGAATTTCCTGGGTGGATGTAGGTGGAACCCATTCCCCAAGTTAGAATGCCACAAATTAACCTGGTGCTCATGTTACCTATTTGGGTATACCATTTTGGTTTAGGACCAGGGCGACAAACTGAATTGAGGGTACCACTCCCAACATAGTGCTATTATACGCTTCTATATAAGACTTGTATACATGAGGTTTATGCATTTGAGCAATATACAGTACCACTGCAATATAAAAGTAAAAGGTGACTGCCGACATGTCGACATAACAAAACAAAACAAAAAAAAACATATAAAAAAACAATCCACTGTGCCATCAAAAGGATATGTTTGAGGAAAGCAAATAAAATAACGTTCAATATCCTGTATTTCCTCTGACACTCAAAACTTTATCGTACTACTTGAAAACATTTGAAAATGGGCAAATGGAAAAAAAAAAATCTGCTCCCAGAGAACTAGAGAAGGAGCAATTTCTGTTTCCTACTCAACAAGCCTCAGTGATCTTCCATTTTCCAGTTTGTTAAACTTCTTCATTCAGTGGGAGACAGGCTGACAGCACCGTGCTGAAGCCATCCTATCCAAATAGAAATCTCGCAGAGCTGAGCGATGAAGTCTTATCGCTTGCGACACATTTACCATTTTCACAGAGCACTAGGCGAGCAGCGTAGCTGTGTGGAGGAAGACGGGCCTGGAGGGGGGATTTGTGAGTGGATGGATTGAGGGAAGTTTGCACAAATTAATAACATTTTCTCCTTTGCATCCTTTAAGGCAAACCGACAGAAGCAAAAGTTGGTAAACACAATGAGAGAATTTCGAACAATGACTAAAAAGAAATGGAAAATATCAGATGGCTCATTTTTACAAACGAAACGATATATGGAGGTGATATGAAATGAGCATCCTATATAGTAGAAGATATGTGCTTGTATTTTACATGCTGTGAAGAACTGCTGAAAAAGAACATGTCCTTGAAAGAGTCAATTCCGTGATTATTACAAAAGTATGAAAAGATCTGAGCAATACAATTAAAAATTTCATTATCACTTTTGGTAGGTTGCATTTTTTAGATAACAAGTGTTTAATTAACAAAAAGGTAAAACTGACTTATGTGTATAAATGGAATCGTTTGGAGATAAATTCTCTAGGCTCCGGAGACCACTACTGGACTTAAATGAAGCTTGGATTTTCATTAGAGTAACCAGCTTGACCTTGCATTATTACTAGTGATGATCGAGCATGCTCTGCCGAATACCGCGTGTGCTCGAGTCTCCTCCCCGCAAGTTTGTTGCATGCTACGCAGCCAATAAACATGTAGGTAAGTACTGCAATCACTGTAATGCCATAGCCATGTTGGTTACTGTCATTACAGTGATTGTCTGGCCAGAACGCGTCATTGGGTGCTATTAAGCACCCGATGACACGTGGTTCTGCCAGTCTTAGTCAGGGAGAGTTGTGCTATAGAAGGGACAGATAGTGTAGGGAATTGAATATTTTTTTGGGGTTAGGAAGGACTATTGTTGTGTCTGGCAGCAATATATATTTTTTGCGCAACCTGCGCTAAATTGCGTGCGATTAGAGACCGAAAAAGTCCTTTTAAGGACCATTGTTGTATCTGGCAGCCATATATATTATCAGAGCAACCTGCGCTAAATTGCGTGCAATTGTTAGAGACCCCAAAGTCCTTTTAAGGACCATTGTTGTATCTGGCAGCAATATATATTTTTAGCGCAACCTGCACTAATCAGCTTGCAATTGTTTGGCCGCTGCAGACAGCATCATTATCTGCGCTACATCTCCTGTGTAATGTGTGCGCAGCCTAACAATATCTGTGACATCCAGTGTACTTTTTATGTAGACGGTGTCCGCTGCGGACAGTGACATTACCTGTGCTACATCTCCTGTATAACATGTGCGCAGCCTAAAAATATCTGTGACATTCAGTGTACTTTTTATGTAGACGGTGTCCGCTGCGGACAGTGACATTACCTGCGCTACATCTCCTGTATAACATGTGCGCATCCTAAAAATATCTGTGACATCCAGTGTACTTTTTATGTAGATGCTGCGGACAGCGACATTATCTGTGCTACATCTCCTGTTTTAACGTGTGCACATATTAAAAATATCTGTGACATCCAGTGTACTTTTTATGTAGACAGTGTCCGCTGTGGACAGTTACATTACCTGCACTACATCTCCTGTATAACGTTTGAGCATCATAAATATCAATTACATTCAAAAAATTTTGCCGCTGGTGACAGCGACATTACCTGCGCTGCATCTCCTGTATAACGTTTGCGCATCCTAAATATTAGTGACCTTGAGTCTTATTTTTTCACTCCTAGTGGCAGCGACATTACCTGCGCTACATCTCCTGTATAATGTTTGCAAATAATAAATATTAGTGATATTCCCTGTAATTTTTTATTAGCCGCCGGTGACAGAGACATTACCTGCTCTACATCTCCTGTATAACGTGTGCGCATCCTAAATATCAGTGACATTCAGCGCTACTGTACGTGTGACATACTTGCAAGCATATATACCATTTAATATGCAGAAGGCAAGCAGTAAGGCACAGGGAAGTGGCCGTGCTGCTGATGGTTCACGCAGAGGCCAAGGCACTGGGCGCGGTGAAACTGTGCCTGCTGCCAGAGCACAAGAAACACACTCACCCACGATACCTAGCTTCATGTCCCAGTTTGCAGGGCGGCTCAGGACACCACTCTCAAAGTCAAACCAGTGCGACCAGCTGGTCAGTTGGATTGCAGCAGATAATGCTTCCATTCAGTTAAGCACCACCCTTTCTTCCACAAAGTCCAGACTCAGTAGTCAAGAGTCTGGCCAACAGAATCCTCACCCTGATCCTCCTTCCTCCCACCATGGAGAGTCTTGGTAAACAAGTGATCCCACACTCTGATATTCCGAGGAGCTATTTTCATCGCCATTCCTTGATTTGGGCCTTTCGCCAAGCCCAAACCCCTAAACATCCACAGTCACAAGAAGATGGGAAACGGCAATTAGTGTTTCACGAGGTGGATGATGATGATGAGACACAGTTGCCAATAAATCAATGGCAATTAGTGTCTCAAGAGGTTGATTATGAGGATGAGACACAGTTGTCAATTTGTGAGGTTGTTGTTAGGTCAACAAGTCAGGAGGATGACCAGAGTGAGGAAGTGGAAGAGGAGGTGGTGGACGATAAAATCACTGATCCAACCTGGGAAGGTGGCAAGCAGAGCAAGGAAAGCAGTACAGAGGGGGAACACTGCAAAAGGCTGGAAGAGCCATCTGGACCTTTTTTTGAGGAAAGTGCGGACGATAAAAGAATTGTAATTTGCAACATATGTCATACCAAAATGAGCAGGGACGTGAACACTAGCAACCTCACCACCACCAGCATGATCCGCCACATGGCATCAAAGCACCCTAATAGGTGGGCCGAACGGCTGTGTCCACAAAAAGTGCCTGTGGGTCGCACCACTGCCTCCTCTTTTCCTGTGTTAAGTGTTGGCCAATCCCCTGTCTAAGACGCAGGCCTGGATGCCTCCCGCCATGCACCTGGACCTTCGCAAGCACCATAAGCTAGCACATCCGCTTCTGTGTCCCAGCGCAGCGTACAGATGTCCATACCCCAGGCCTTTGAACAAAAGCGCAAATACCCAACCACCCACCCACAGGCCATAGCACTAAATGCGCACCTTTCCAAATTGCTGTCCCTGGAAATGATGCCATTTAGGCTTGTGGACACTGAGGCATTCCACAGCCTGATGGCGGTGGCGGTCCCTCATTACTCAGTCCCCAGCCGCCACAATTTTTTCCGGTGTGATGTCCCCACTTTACACCAGCATGTGTCCCTTTACATCATCCGTGCCCTGACCCACGCAGTTATTGGGAAGGTCCTGGCACACTGCGTAAACGTTGTGGAGGCCGGGAGCGAGTAGTACCCTGTGATGGCACAGGTGCTACCAACGGCAAGTATTGCGGACCCTATTTCTATCAGGATTTCCGCCACCACCAACATTAGTGGCTGCAACCCCCCCTTCTCCTCCTTCTCCACCTCTTCCTCCACTTCCACCTCTGAATTATCATCTTACAGCACCAGTCAGCGATCAGTCAGTAGCTGGAAGCAGTGTAGCACTACAGTGGAGAAGCAGCAATAGCCGGTATTTTTTTTTTTAAATTAACAATTTTTATTGTTTTTATATTTGTCATAGCATGGTACAAGCCTAAAGACAAAATACAACAATATTACATGTGACATAAAAGAGAGCAATATATAAATTCAAAAGAATCATCACAGGTTTTTTGTAACAGACGGGCGATAAGGCCCAACATTGACAGGCACTAGTTTCTGAAAGGCTTAAGGAGAGTTCTGTTCAAACAAAATGACATGGATTAAACAGAATGTTATGGATCTCAAGGTACAATTCCGATGGTGGGGTAAATTGGAAACATGGGCGAGAGTAGATGAGGAGAAGGGGGGGGGGGGTGTCAGTTTATTACCATCCCTCCAAAAGGTTATAGGGAAGCAGCCATTAGGAAGTATGGGCAAATGTATATAATTAGCTACGTAAATCCTCTATATTCCTTCCATGGGGACCAAATTTTTAAAAACTTAGGCCTAGAGTGTGATTCCCAATGGGAGATCTCCTCTAATCTGTAGATCTGGTCTACTTTATTGATCCAATGAACCATGCTGGGGATATCTGTAGAGAGCCAGTGTAAGGGCAGGAGTAATCTAGCTGCTGCTAATAGGAGCAAGAATAGAGAGGATTTATATGGCCCCGCTTTCTCCAACCCCAAGGAGACGAGAACTATTTCAGGCTTGCAAGGGAAAGACGTTTGGCAAATCTTATTACAAAGTTGGAGAATTTTGCACCACCAGGGTTCAATTAGGTCGCAGGACCACCAGATGTGCATAAATGTGCCTTTTGAAGTATGACATCTCCAGCAAACATCTGAAGCAGTTGAACTGTACATACAAGTTTTATCAGGGGTCTTGTACCACCTCATGAGAATTTTGTAACTGTTCTCCTGTATGCGTATACACCTGGATAATTTGTGGGGGGAGATTAAAAGTTTAGTAACTTCTTGAGGTGATAAATTACGCTCTAGATCCCTTTCCCATATACCTACAATCGCGGGTTTGGGAGGAGAGGGAGGAGATTTCAACTGTTTGTATATCTTAGATATGGTTTTGGAGGGATAATTCTTGTTACCGAGCATTGTCTCAAACCAGTTGAGTTCTCTCACTTGGGAGGTTTGTTTTGCACAGATGAGGACCTCTGTTTTGAGGAAACGCTGTAACATTGGGTTGCGAATCTGTGTATCCAGTATTGTGTTTATTTCAGAGTCCGAAACAACACAACCATCTTTATCTATTAATTGTGAGGCGGCAGTTGGATTGAGGTAATGGTTTATTGGCCAATATAAGGGCCCTAATAGAAGATGGAAGAAGGGCATTCTCCAACTCTGGCCAGGACTTGTGACATGGTTCCCTAATTAAATCTATAATTCTGGATAGTTGGATAGCGATCATATAAGTCTCCGGGTCAGGGAGACCTATACCACCCGAAGATCTGGGTTTGGTCAAAGTGTCAAAGGAGATGCGAGAACTTTTACCCTGCCATATAAATTTGCGTATATACTTATTAAGAGAGGTGAAATATGTTTTGGGTATTTCTATGGGTAGGACTTGCATCAGATATGTAAGTTTAGGCATTATCAGAGACATAAAAATATTTTTTCTACCAAACCAGGAGAGGTATTGAGAATCTAGGGAATTCATCTGAGTTTGCATAGCCGATAGAAGGGGCATGTAGTTCAATCGAAATAAGTCATGTAGATGGGGAGAGAGCTTGACCCCCAAGTAGGTTAATTGCTGGGTATGCCAATTGAATGGGGAGTTTACTTTGAGGGATGAGATACTAGCAGGCGAGAGGTCTATATGGAGGATCTGGGACTTAGAAGGATTAATTTTGAAGTTTGATAGGGAGCCAAAAAGGTTAAGTGTCGAAAGAATCTTGGGCATAGATTTGTGCGGATTAGTAGTGGTGATCAGCAGGTCATCAGCGAATTCTGCTATTTTATATTCTTGAGAACCTATTCTCAGACCCTTAATATCGCTGTTTTGTCTAAGGGCTTGTAGGAGGGACTCCATCACAAGTACGAATAAAAGGGGTGAAAGGGGGCACCCTTGCCTCGTCCCATTTTTTATGGAAAAACTGGATGATAGTATGCCATTGACCGACACGGACGCCGAGGAGTGAGTGTACATTGCAAATATTGCATTGATATATGTCTCTGGGAGCTGAAATTTCAACAAAGTTAGTCTAATGTATAACCAGTCTACCCTGTCAAACGCTTTCTCGGCGTCCGTGCCAATCAGAACCAAGGGAACGTGTTTATGTGAAGCATAAAACAAGGAGTCTAATATTTTTGTGGTATTATCCTTTCCCTCTCTCCCCTTTACGAAACCCACTTGGTCTGGATGGATCAGCTTGGGTAAAAGACTTTGTATCCTTGTGGCTAACATCTTAGCTATAAGTTTAAGGTCCACATTAAGGAGGGAGATTGGACGATAGTTAGAACATAGCGCATGATCTTTACCCTCCTTAGGTATAATAGTTTTAGTGGCTCTAGTCATATCGTGTGAAAGAGGTAAATTGGATAAAGCCAAATTGCAAACTGGGAGCAGATGTGGTAGAAGTTTTTTTTTAAAGGCAGAAAAGTATGATATAGGGAGCCCATCCGGGCCGGGGCACTTACCTTTGGGGGTAGATTTAATGGCTGCTTCTAATTCTGGGGTAGTGAAAGGCCTGGCCAGGGATTCTCGCTGTTTTAAGTTTAGGGTTGGGAGGTCAAGTGTGTCAAGGAAAGCGTTAATATTAGTTTCTCTAGTATTAGAGGTATCAAGAGGCTCTGGGGTAGATAGGTTATATAGGGAATTATAGAATATCCTAAATTGCTCTGCTATGTCTTCAGCTTTGAACAAAAGGTTACCCTGTTGAGACCTGAGGGAATGAACAAAACGGGAATTTCTCCTATGTTTAATACGGTTCATGACGTACCTGGAGGCTTTATTGCCATGGGCAAATTTTTTTTGTTGTATTGAGAGATAAAGTTTGGCCGAGCGCACATTTAAAAGGTTTTTTATTGAGTTCTGAGGGAAGAAAGTTCCGCAAGCTGCGAATCTGACAAGGATTGTTTGTGGGCCTTTTCTGCTAAGTGGATTTTTGTTAGCAGATCATTGAGTTTTTTCTCTGATTCCCTCTTCAGGAAGGAGCAAAGACCAATCAGTCTTCCTCTCACATACGCCTTATGAGCGTCCCAGAGGGTTTGAGGTGATATCTCAGGCGTAGCATTTATAAGAAAGTATTCCTCAAGGTATGAGGAAATAAGAGTAGTATGTTTTGCATTATTTAAAAGGGATTCATTTAACCTACAATTCTAGTCTAGTAGTTTTCTGGTCAGATCGGATTTCACAAAAGATTGGGGCATGATCGGATAAAGTGATATTTCCGATTTTTGGGAATGAGCAAAATTTTTCTTTCGGGACTAGAATATAGTCTATACTACTATAAGATTTGTTAGCAGAGGAGTAGAAGGAATAGTCTATTGCATCAGGATTATGACATCTCCAGACATCTAAGACTCCCAGGTTATGAAGTTTTGTGCTTATCAGACTAAGAGTCTTTGTAGATAGTGGGGATCTTTTAGATGAAGTGTCTAATGAAGGATTTAAAGCCACATTCAGGTCGCCCGCCATGATCAGAAATCCCTCTCTGTGTTTTTCTATAAGCGAAAGTACTGGGGTAAGCCAGTTATTTTGGTCTACATTTGGAGCGTATAAGTTGGCGAAAGTAAAGATGGATTGTCCAATTTGGCCTATGAGGATTAGGTAACGGCCTTCTGGGTCTTGGACATGTGATCTATATTGAAAGGGAAATCCTCTACCAAAGCCAATGCTGACTCCCCTCGAGGCCGCACCCCCGGCACCACAGTGATACCAGTTCGGATATTTGGAGTAGGAAAGGTTAGGATAGTTCTCGTGTTTGAAATGTGTCTCCTGCAAAAAGATCACAGAAGACCTCTCCTTATGTAAGAGAGAGAAAATCTGGGACCTCTTGGAGGGGGACCTCATCCCCTTGACATTGAAAGAGACTAGTTTAAAGTCCACCATGTCTCATCAAGGAGAGGGGGAGGGGTTCTGGGTGTAATAGCAAAGAAAGTCTGACCAACCAGGAGTAAAGCGGAGGGGGGAGTGCGGCCACGAGAGGAGCCCACCAGCGTTCGGACAGAGGGATGAGTCACGCGCTGTGGACCTTGAGTCCGTGTAGACATCTGTGGGTTCATTTGAGTGAATATAAGATAGTTTTCATGGTACCTGTCAAAACAGTAACAGTTAGAAACATAAAATAGAACATTAAGTGAAGATAAGGAATGGAAAAACATTGTCCAAACCAGATAAAATATATCATTTGTGCCTTTTCTCCTAGGCATCTTGTAGGGGGGGAAAGGGTAAAATACCAATTAGCACTACCCTCATTAGTATCAATTATATTAGGATATTTTGATATTGGTGTTATCAGCATATTATCAATGTCGCAATCGGGGGCCTGCAAGGTTTAATGGCCAACCCCTGTATTTTCTCACTAAGAAGGAACCCAGTGAGAGACATGCGGCCTATGGTGGGGAACAACAGGCTCAGCAATTGGAGGAGGGGACCTGGTGGGGTTTTATAAGGCACTGGCGGATAGCTTAGTGTGTGTTGCATTACTATTATAGCAAGGGAGAGTACAAATATATGTTGAAAGGAGTCTGATCTTGATATTCAGCTACATGCCTGAGCTAAACATATAACAGATGGGAATTCCCATGAAGGATCACACTGATTTCTCGTCATATGCCGGGCAGAGAGCAATGTAAGCTTAGCTCTCCTACCAGCACACAAGGAGCAATCGAGCGGGAAATCATGCAGTTTTTGCTAAAGATCTGTACGTCTCTCATACCACCAAGCAAGGTACATTTAAATTTAAGAGAAGCCAAACACTTTACCTAGAGGAGATGATAAAATAGATTATTGTAAGATGGTGGCGGGCTGTTTTCAGTGACTATGTCAGTAGAGTGACTCACTTAACTTTCTCAGCTTAGTAGGTCAAAGGTAGATGGGAATTTATCAATGCAAAGACAATATAAAGTAATAGCATGACTAACCTAGCTTTCAAACAGATGGGATAACTCAAAAGAGGAATCCCTACTGTCTCTACCTCTATTACTCAGTGGAGAGCAAGGCCCGAAAATAAAGCAGGCCCCAGTCTACACCAAGCACTTTGCTTGTAGTCAAAACTTTAACCCTAAAGTATGAAATGGGGGCTCAGCAGTGTTAAGACCCATCTAGTGGTTTTCTTGGTCACTTTAAACCTATGGAGAGAAAGAAGGCTTAATTAGCTGTCCGCCAAGGCAAGGCGCTTAGGAGTGGAGAAGGAATCTCTTCTTCTGCTGCTTCTTTGTGCCTTTGGGGTGCGTTGGGGCTCCCAGGGGACCGTCTTGGGTAATTCTGGTAGAGAGTTCAGATTCTGGACCATGTCCCAATTATCAATTGGTAGTGGAGGTATCTGAAGAAGGTCATATGTCTTGTCCAGATCTGCGAATGAGGAAATCTGGATGCGGTGGCCTTCATGAAGAAAGGATAAACCAAAAGGGAATGTCCATCTGTAGATGATTCTTTTCTGCCTTAGCCAATCTGTAAGTGGCTTTAAAGCTTTGCGCTTTTTGAGAGTTGATTGTGAGAGGTCTTGATAGATGGTAATGCTGTTGCTCTCCCAAACTATTGAACTGGAATTCCTTGCGCCTGCCAGAATGGCTTCTTTCACAGGGAAGTGAAGAAATCTACATATTATATCTCTGGGAGGCTCGTTCTCCCTAGGCTTGGGTCTGAGGGCTCTATGCGCCCGTTCAATCAGGACCTCATGTGCCGAGTCAGGGCCCAGAATCTTAAGGCATATCTGGATTACTGTTTCCGGGAAGTCCACTGCTAAGATGGTCTCAGGCACCCCTCTGAAGCGCAGGTTATTACGCCTGCTTCTATTCTCTTGGTCTTCCAAGGCTGTGTACACTGCATTTAGGTGGCACTGGGCTAGTGACAGGCTAGAGGACACTTCGTCCTGATGTTGGAGGATTGTGGCCTGCGTTTCCTCAAGGATTTCCACTCTTCTCCCTATGTGTCTAATGTCCTCTTTTATAGAAGAGATGTCCATACTTATGGGACCCAGGGCTTCTGCAAGTGCTTCTTTCAGAAAGGCTCTAGAGAGTGGTAAGCAATCCGCATCACTGGGATCGCCTCCTACCTGGTCGTTGCTGCAGGCGGCAGGCTGTTTGTGACCAGAGCGTGGGGTGCCGGGCGCCATCTTGGATTCTCGGTTTCCAGCAGCAGCGGCTGTTTTTTTCATAAATTTCTCTATTTCCCCCGTTTGGTTTTGAGATCGATTGCCTCCTGGCTGGTCAGTAGGCTTTTGGCCCCCGATTTTGACCATTTCTGGCTTCGATAAGCTTAAAATAAGGTGCTGTGAGGGATATGCAAACGGGAGAGCAGCGCTTTACACGTCCATCCGGATCAAGCGCTGGCTCCGCCCCCCGCAACAGGCCGTATTTAAACTAATATGTTTAGGTGACAAACAGCACACCGCCGCAGAGCTGTGGCAGGGTATAAGGGACCAGACTGAGATATGGCTCTCATGAATCAACCTACAACCAGGCATGGTTGTGTCTGATAATGGTGTAACTTGGTATCGGCTTTGGAGCTTGGCAAGCTCACATATATACCATGCCTAGCCCACGTGTTCAACTTAGTGGATCAGCGGTTTCTCAAAACCTACCCCAATTTGCCTGAGCTACTGGTGAAGGTGTGCCGTATGTGTGCCCATTTCCGCAAGTCATCTACAGCTGCCCCCGGTCTGGCAACGCTGCAGCAGTGCTTGCATTTGCCAGCTCACCAACTGTTGTGTGACGTGAGCACATGCTGGAACTGCACGTTCCACATGTTGGCCAGGCTTTGTGAGCAGCAGAGGGCAGTAGTTGAATTCCAGCTGCAACATGGTCGTCGGCTTTCCAGTCAGCTTTTGCTCTTCACATGTGACGAGTGGGCATGGATGTCTGACCTCTGTGAGGTTTTACGCAACTTTGAGAAATCAATACAGATGGTAAGCGGTGATGCCGCTATTATGAGCGTAACCAGTGTCAGACTGGGGTACCTAGGGCCCACCAGTAAAATTTAATTTGGGGCCCACCGTACGGATACATTCAAATATAATAAATAATCTAACACGTTTTTTATATGAACATAGTCTGGTTGAGGTGCTGTACATTGAATATATGTATGTAGTGCAGTAAATCTAATGTGTTATGTGCCACTTGTGCTGGGGTTTGGAGACTAGGGGCCCACCTTGCTCAGGGGCCCACCGGGGGAATCCCCTGTACCCCTGTGGGCCAGTCCTAGCCTGAGCGTAACCATCCCTCTTCTGTGTCTACTGAAACGCTCGCTGCTCACAATGAAGGAGGACGCTTTGCATGTGGAAGAGGTGGAAACGGGGGAAGACAGTACACAGGGTGATAGCCAGACCACCCTCCATTCGTCTTCTCAGCACGAAATGGATGATGATGATTATGAGGAAGAGGAGCAGGAGACGATTGCCTCCGCTACAGAGGGTACTACCCACAGTAGGTTAATTCCATCTGTTCAGCGTGGATGGGTCGAAGAGGAGGAAGAGGATGAGGAGATTTGAGAGTCATCCTCCTGATGAGGACAGCAAAGTCTTTTCTGTTGGGACTTTGGCACACGAACATCACGTATTATTCAAATTTGCAATCTCCATTCATAATTTTTTTCAATGCAAAATCTCGCCAATATAATGTTCGCGTACGCGCATGCGCAAATGCACTATACAGTACCCAAATTCACTATAAAGAAAGTATATTGGTATATGCACTGGTTCAAATGCACCCACTAAACCCAGGAGGTCAAATTAAATATTCCAATGGTTTTACTGCCTAGGTAACTGCACTTTCCCTCAGATGTGTTCAACGTTGATAGTAGCTCCATTTCCTCTGAAGACGCCGCATCTGCGGTGAAACATGTCGGGGGAGCTGCATCTTTAAACACTTTTAAGAATTATGGCAGGGCAAAAAAATTGAAAAGTAGCGAGGCGATCTGCAGACGCCGAACACATCTGAGGGAAAGTGCAGTTACCTAGGCAGTAAAACCACTGTGAGAGTTACAGATAGGAGTACTATACCAATCAGAGAAACACTTCATTGGGTGACTGGCTAAAATAAGTGCGGCTTGATGATAGAATGCCTGATGTTGGTCGACATTACAGACATCAAGTGTAGTAACACAGGTGTGAGTAGAAAGTAGCCTGCACATGACCTCAGTGAGATATGGAGTAATATCCCTCTGATTCATTAATAAAACAGAGACACTATAGCCTCAGTCCAAAATACAGTAGCCCTCCATATGTATTTTTAAACTTCACGTTTTGTTTGTGGTTTATTGATTAATAAATAAATAAATAAATAAAGGTTATATTTTAATGATAAGACCAGAAACAGGAAATTATAGTCCTAGACCAGTGATGGTGAGCCTTTTACCGAATGAGTGCCCAAACTGCAACCCAAAACCCATTATTTATCGCAAAGTGCCAACATGGCAATTTAACCTAAATACTACAGTCCAATATAGTATATCTTCCATGTACTTTGTCATTTAGCTATAATAGCCTGCCTACATTCAGTGTCCTGCCTGTGCTGTTCATAGAGCGCCCTGCGCTGATGAATGGCAGGAAAAGTCTAAGGCATATTAGTACACCATAGACTTTTTCCAGGGTGCGAGTGCCCACAGAAAGGTCTCTGAGTGCTTCCTCTGGCACCCGTGCCATAGGTTCGCCACCACTGTCCTAGACTATTGGAATATTTATATTGGTATATAACACCCTGCTTCAGTGAGTTTTTTGGGGGGGCAACTGGTATATCACACCAGTAGAAATTATCTGTCCCAATAACGTTTGTCCCTCTATATACCTGCAGTATCGCAGCAGAACTGCACACAACTGCTGCACAATACAAATGCACTATAATATACTTTCTAACATAGAAAGTATATTATAACATTGTACAAGGAAGGCAATCCATTAGAATATACATAAAGATAAAATGTAACCTTTAATAATGTTACTATGAGGGTCCATTCACACGTCCGTAAGTGTTTTGCGGATCCGCAAAACACGGACATCGGCAATGTGCATTCCGCAATTTGCGGACTGCACATCGCCAGCACTATAATAGAAAATGCCTAATCTTGTCTGCAATTGCGGACAAGAATAGGACATGTTCTATTTTTTTGCGGAAACAGAAGCACGGATGCGGAAGTGCGACCAGCAAATGCGGATGCTGACAGCACATTCCGGCCCCATTGAAAATTAATGGGTCTGCACCTGTTCCGCAAAGTTGCGGAACGGATGCGGACCCATTTTGCGGACGTGTGAATGGAAAAGATATCCCTCAAAATGAAAATAAATTAAATTATTAAAGTTTAGCAAAAAGCATAGATGTGGTAGGCAATAACAAGTGCTAAGATCAGCTATTGTTTTGTTTGAGTCATTTTTATATAGGGTAAGGTTCCGGACCGGGTCGCTCTTATCAGGGCGGGTGGTCTGTGGTTAGGCTATCAGGGCCAGAATAGCACCCCCCTGTAGGGCAATATCAGGGACAGTTCTTTGCCCACCCTGGTCTTCAATACAACATCATCATCTAGCCCAGGGGTAGATGTTTTTTGCTTCATGGATGTGCACTGGAACCCCCCGGATTGTGGTAGGACATATTGTTTCTTCAACACAGTGAAAGCCAGATATCCCTCAAAGGTTAGCCAGAATCCTACTCCACACTGATGAGGGGCAACACCGCAAAACAGCTGTCTGTGGATGGATAACCCGGCATCCTTAAAGCTTGTAAAAGAGCGGGATCTTGACATAGGGGCCACTTAATATGGTGGATTTGGTGATCTCTGTAATAGGGACACCCCTTTGCTCTGTTTTCCTTCCTTTGAGGGATATCTGGCTTTCACTGTGTTGAAGACCCATAACTGGGGCTCCACGGTTATTTTGCATATCACTGTTTCCCAGGGAGCTTTGCACTTTGGATTGCTGTGTTGAGACACTTAAATGAGGCTCCACAGTGTTTTCTGTAGCTGGTCTCCCTAAGATCAGCTATTGTTTTGTTTGAGTAGTCTCCAAGGCATTGCTCCCGGTTAGCCAGAATCCTACTCCACACTGATGAAGGGCAACACCTGTCTGTGGATGGATAACTGGCTTAGGTGTCACGGCCACGGCTATGGTCGTGACTCCTCAACCGCATGCGGTTGCCTGCGGTTTGGTTTTGGTCTTCAATCACAGCTGAGGGCCGCTGGTTTGTGGCCTCACCTGTGGTTGCCGCGGGCAACTAGTTGTATGGTGTTAGTTTCAGCAGAGCAGCCTGAGCGGTGCTGGGCAGCTTGCTGCATTGCATGCGGTTGCACCTAACAACTTTCATGTTGGGTGTTGTGTTTGTTTGTCTGTTGTGCACTGCGTTTTGTGTTGTGTGTGCACTAGGACTCTTCCCTTCACTGTGGCTGCCCGTGGCAACGTTCCCTCGAAAGAGGGTAAAGCATGCACCGCTATCTGCGGAAGGGGTGCATGCGCGTTCTCCGGAGGGAGAGCGTTATGGGGGTTCCACCGTTTACGGCGCGGTGAGTGGCATTCCCCGCCATCCCTTCACCGTGCTCTGTCTTGGCGTCCCCTTATATTTTTATTGCACGTGGTGTTTGTTTGGTATGCGGTATGCATACCTTCGAAAGAGGGTGCAACATGCAGTGCCATTCGCTTTGTGGCCTGCATGCGCATTCTCCGGAGGGAGAGCGTTCCGGGGGGATCACCGCTAACGGCACGGTTGGTGGCTTATTCCCCGCCACCTTACCTTCCGTGTCCGTGTTGGTGATCCCTCATCTCTCTCCTTGTTCCCATCTCTGGTCGTTTGCTGGAAGCACTCCGTAGTGGTCCGGCTGCGTGTTGGTTAGGAGTGTCTGCTGGCAGCGACTGGAGTGGGGACGTGTGTGGAGAGTCCCCTCGTCCACTCTCAGTGGTTCCATTCCCGTGTCGCTGTGTCGGGCTGCAGGCCTCGCTGGACTGACTGAGTGAGTGCTGGGAGAGGATGCAGCTGCCAGCGACTTCCTGGGAACCATGTCCTGAGAGTGGACGTTCGCTTCTCCTATCCCCTTGTGCGAGTCTCTCACCAGGTTCTTTTTTTTTTTTTGGTGAGGGGGCTTTGAGGGGTGGGAGTGTCACGGCCACGGCTATGGTCGTGACTCCTCAACCGCATGCGGTTGCCTGCGGTTTGGTTTTGGTCTTCAATCACAGCTGAGGGCCGCTGGTTTGTGGCCTCACCTGTGGTTGCCGCGGGCAACTAGTTGTATGGTGTTAGTTTCAGCAGAGCAGCCTGAGCGGTGCTGGGCAGCTTGCTGCATTGCATGCGGTTGCACCTAACAACTTTCATGTTGGGTGTTATGTTTGTTTGTCTGTTGTGCACTGCGTTTTGTGTTGTGTGTGCACTAGGACTCTTCCCTTCACTGTGGCTGCCCGTGGCAACGTTCCCTCGAAAGAGGGTAAAGCATGCACCGCTATCTGCGGAAGGGGTGCATGCGCGTTCTCCGGAGGGAGAGCGTTATGGGGGTTCCACCGTTTACGGCGCGGTGAGTGGCATTCCCCGCCATCCCTTCACCATGCTCTGTCTTGGCGTCCCCTTATATTTTTATTGCACGTGGTGTTCGTTTGGTGTGCGTTTTGCATACCTTCAAAAGAGGGTGCAGCATGCAGTGCCATCCCCTTGTGGCCTGCATGCGTGTTCTCCGGAGGGAGAGCGTTCCGGAGGGATCACCGTTAACGGCAAGGTTGGTGGCTTATTCCCCGCCACCTTACCTTCCGTGTCCGTGTTGGTGATCCCTCGTCCCTCTCTATGTTCCCATCTCTGGTCGTTTGCTGGCAGCACTCCGTAAGTGGTCCGGCTGCGTGCTGGTTAGGAGTGTCTGCTGGCAGCGACTGGAGTGGGGACGTGAGTGGAGAGTCCCCTCGTCCACTCTCAGTGGTTCCATTCCCTGTCGCTGGACTGGCTGAGTGAGTGCTGGGAGAGGATGCAGCTGCCAGCGACTTCCTGGGAACCATGTCCTGAGAGTGGACGTCTCCTTCTCCCATCCCCTTGTGTAAGTTCCTCACCAGTTTAGTTTTTTTTTCCGGTGGGGGGGGCTTTGAGGGGTGGGAGTGTCACGGCCATGGCTATGACCGTGACTCTTCAACCGCATGCGATTGTCAGTGGTTTGGTTTTGTTGTCAATCACAGGTGAGGGCAGTGGTAATTGCCTCACCTGTGGTTGCCACTGACAACGCTTGTTTGTGGCAGCTTTCTTGCTGTGCATGCGGTTGCACCTAGCAACCCCTATGTTAGGTGTGTGTGTATTGTGTTCACTGTGTTGTTTGTCTGTGTGCACTCTGTGTAGTGTGTTGTGTGCACTGACACTTTTCCTCCACTGTGGTTGCCCGTGGCAACGTTTGGCTGTCTGTACATGTGGTGGCAGTGTCCCGGCCTCCGGGCTATTCCCCAGGACACGCTTGCCACCCATGCCGTGGCCAGCGGCAACAACCACAGTGGGTTGCTATTGTTGGACACTTTCCCTTTTAATGTTGTGTTTTCCCTTCCCGGGTGTTGGAAGGGTTAACTTCCTTCCCAGTGTGTGTGTGTGTCACTGGGTGTGTCCGACTGTGGGGTGTGGCTTCCTGGCCTATATAGCCTCACTGTTTGCATGGCTCTGTGGGTTGTTTCAGCCATGCTTGCTGGAGCAGCCGCCTGTGTTACTATCTGCCAGTGAGAGCCACCCCTGTGGTCATAAAGATATTGTCCTTATGTTTATGTCTGCTGTGTGTTGATGTTGTATGTTATGTTCTGTTGGGACCTTTCTATGTGTTTGGTGCAGCTTACGGTTCTGGATTCCTGTTAGCGCAGGGATCCAGTCAGCAAGGCTGTGACAGGTTGGTAGAACTAATAGTTCGCCTGTCATTCCCTTAAGGCTGTATGAGTTCCCTTTTCCCAACAGCTTGGCCAGTGAGACTCCTGCTCCTCCGTGCCTAGGAGGAGTAGGTCGTCTTACCCTGACTCCTAGCGCAGGGACCGGACGGAGGGTGAGTTAGGGATCCGAGGTTCCTACGCATGGGTGCTCCTACCTTTAAGGTCGGCCCATGCAGTTAGGAGTTAGGGTCAGGGTAGGGACGCTGTAGGAGGTGACCTGCTCCCTCTCCTGTTCTCCTGGCCGAGTAGGCCTACAGCACATGGCAGCACATTAGGTCTTCCCCATCACATCCTTAAAGCTTGTAAAAGAGCGGGATCTTGACATAGGGGCCACTTAATATGGTGGATTTGGTGATCTCTGTAATGGGGACACCCCTTTGCTTGGTTTTCCTTCCTTTGAGGGATATCTGTCTTTCACTGTGTTGAAGACCCATAAATGGGGCTCCACGGTTATTTTGCATATTACTATATAAAAATGGCCCTAGTAAGCCCCTAGCCCCTAGGCCCCTGACTTCTAGGTGATCACTATATAGATCTATGTGTTTTTAACTCATTATAAAAGTATATTATAAGTATATTACACCCCTCTGTTTATCACACCTATCAATAGCACACCTATACCAGTCCTAAAAAGTTTTTTTGTGGCCCTATTAGTTAGCGTTTGGTGTCCCTAAAAGCCTGTTCCTGCTCCACACAGCAACCTATCCCTACACTGGCAAAACACTGAATGTAAAATGGCGGCCAGATCAGGTTTATTTATAAGGTAGGGGGTATGTCCATGTGCTGAAACGTCTCAATTGGCTGTCCTGTACCACCTGATGGATGTGTCCTGGGTCGAAGTTCTTCACAATGTAAAAGAATACGGCGGGCGCGAATATCTCCAAAGGAATTTCTGGGAATCGCGAACACGCAAAGTTCGCCGCGAAACGACCGCTGGGCGAACCGCAAGGCCGTCTCTAATGGTGACGGAGTACGTAGCAGACCGTGTCAGCGTCCTCAATGATCCCTCTGTGCCTTGCAACTATTGCGTGTCCAAGCTGGACATGTGGCACAAACTGGCACTCTACGCCTTGGAGGTGCTGGCCTGCACTGCTGACAGTGTTTTGTCAGAGCGGGTATTTAGTGCTGCTGGGGGGCATAATAACTGATAAGCGCATCCGACTGTCAACTGAAAATGCTGACAGGTTGACTCTTAACAAAATGAACAAGGCCTGGATTGCTCCTGACTTCTCTACTCCACCAGAGGAAAACAGCTGAACATAAAGGCACTTTAAATATGATTTTTATGGTGTATTGAATAAACTGTATTCCCATGCACCACTTCCACCACAAAAAAGGGTATATGGTTCAATCTTCCTTTTCTCATCCTCCTCCTCTATCATATCAACATGCTTATTAGACTGCCCTCGCTCCTAATGTTTTAGAGGGTCAGCTTAGCAGCAGGCCCTCAACCATAATTTTTTCCATGGTCAGCTCAGCAGCAGGCCCTTAAACATAATTTTTTCGATGGTCAGCTCAGCAGCAGGCCCTCAACCATAATTTTTTCCATGGTCAGCTCAGCAGCAGGTCCTCACCCATAATTTTTTCCATGGTCAGATGATAATGCTTGGGTTCTCCCATTGACTTTCATTGTGCTCGGGTGCTCGGTAGAGCACCCGAGGATCTCAAGGTGTTCTACTCGAGCACCCGAGCACTTTGGTGCTCGATCAACACAAATTTTTACTAATAATACCCCATGCATTCCTTCACTGATTGTTAGATAGATATTATTGTACAAAATAGATTCAAGATTAAATTGAATTTTATAAGCTCTAAAAAATGCACTTTACTCTGTTTTTCGAATGCAGAGTTTTACAAAAGATGAAATACATAGAGATGGGACTTATTGACTTGCCCTACATTACCATTCTTGGATATCATTGAGTAGATTATTAAGAAGTCTCACACAGAACTTACTTAAACCATCTCAATTTCATTTAATCTCGAGTATGAGCTAAAAAGCTGATTCTTCGTTCCTCTATGGTTCCTGTTTTGAGCTGATCTCAAGAAAAGGGGTTCAGTGTCTCTCATTTGAATGGAGCAACTGTAATGCTTGCACACCACTTCTTCATTAATAGTCTATGGGACTGATGAAGAGAATATTTCTGTACTCAGCTATTTGTGTCAGTCCCATGGAGATTAAAGGAAAAAACTGTGCATGGCAACCATTGCTCCATTTATATGGTAGACACAGGAGCCCCTTTCTAGTGTTTGGTGGACTAACTTTAAATAGGTTCCCCAGTCTTTATTTTAATTACCTGGAAAATTGATTGAAGATGGGAGTCCCCTTTGGTCATTCCATGGTCCTGGACTGAGGAGGTGAAGGTGTTAAATGGACAGGTGTCACGCTCTAGTATGGGAGGGAAACCCCCACACCGAACATAGGAGGGAAAGGGAAAAAGGAAATAAGGCCTGAAAACTAGAGAATTAAGATGGACACCTGATTGACTACCAGTATGAACAGACCCCAGAGGTAGGTAAGTTAATAAACATGAATACCTAAAGTCCTATCTTACCCTAAAGGACCCTGGTACTAATGACAAAAAAGAGACATCCTGTTCCTCCAAAAGGAAGAATGAACGAGAGTCTCCCTAAGGCCTAATACAAAACAACAAAGAAATGCAACACACAGAAAAGTCTAAATAGAAAGGGAAAGGTAACACTTAACGTTCAAGAAGCTATGGTAGCACCAGGAACTCAGCCGAGATCCAAACACCAGCTATCAGGTCCAACTGAAGCTATAAACTGCACAGTATTGTGGGAGAAACAGCTATAAATAGGGAAAGTTAAATGACCACATGTCACGACGTGGTGTGGGAGGGGAACTCCACACCAAACACAAGAGGGAGGGAGAAGGTACCAGGCCTGCAAACTAGGAAAAGGGAAAAGGTCACCACCTAATAAAATCCCAACCTGAGCCCTGACTGCTAACATAATGAACAGACCCTGATGGTAGGACTGCTCATCCGCAGGAACCTAAGCCTGTCTTACCCTAGAAGGCCCTGAAGATAGTGCTAGGGCCACAGACGACATGTTCCTTCCCAGCTGAGGGAACAAGAGTCTGCTTCAGATCTGGTTCCAAGAGACAGGTAAGTAAACACAATACAAAAAGGAAAGACACTTAACTCAGAGTAAATGAAAAGCAGGAACTCTGCCGAGATCCAGACACCAAACAATCCACAACCAGAAAGAGCTATCAACCGCAAGGAGTGATGGATAAAGCCAGACTAAGTAGGGAGTAGTAATGGTCACATGATCTACACGTGAAAAGGAGACATACCAGCAACACATAAACAAAGTGAAACCAAAAGAAGCTATCAGATCACTCACGTGCAGCAAGTCTTTCAGATCTTCTACCACCTGTCACAGATGTGACACCACAATAGCAAAACCTGGAGGTTAAGGGTGTGGCCAGTACCAGAAACAACACATATGCCTATTGATCCACAAGATAAACATGTCAAATCAAACCACATGTTGCCAGTCTCAAAGATCTCCTGCCACTCACTGTCGCGGGGACGTCCATATGTCTTGGGACGTCTGTGACACCAGGAATGTCATGTGCATTGTAGTCAGAAGACCCTGGAGAGGTCTTAATTGATATACTATATGTACTATTCCACATAATACATATACTGTTATGCATATACCCTATGGTGAAGACATCATAGACTCTCACTAAAACTTCTATAAATACACTATGATTGATAATATACACTGCGTGCAGAATTATTAGGCAAATTAGTATTTTGACCACATCATCCTCTTTATGCATGTTGTCTTACTCCAAGCTGTATAGGCTCGAAAGCCTACTACCAATTAAGCATATTAGGTGATGTGCATCTCTGTAATGAGAAGGGGTTTGGTCTAATGACATCAACACCCTATATTAGGTGTGCATAAATATTAGGCAACTTCCTTTCCTTTGGCAAAATGGGTCAAAAGAAGGACTTGACAGGCTCAGAAAAGTCAAAAATAGTGAGATATCTTGCCGAGGGATGCAGCACTCTTAAAATTGCAAAGCTTCTGAATCGAACAATCAAGCGTTTCATTCAAAATAGTCAACAGGGTCGCAAGAAGCGTGTGGAAAAACCAAGGCGCAAAATAACTGCCCATGAACTGAGAAAAGTCAAGCGTGCAGCTGCCAAGATGCCACTTGCCACCAGTTTGGCCATATTTCAGAGCTGCAACATCACTGGAGTGCCCAAAAGCACAAGGTGTGCAATACTCAGAGACATGGCCAAGGTAAGAAAGGCTGAAAGACGACCACCACTGAACAAGACACACAAGCTGAAACGTCAAGACTGGGCCAAGAAATATCTCAAGACTGATTTTTCTAAGGTTTTATGGACTGATGAAATGAGAGTGAGTCTTGATGGGCCAGATGGATGGGCCCGTGGCTGGATTGGTAAAGGGCAGAGAGCTCCAGTCCGACTCAGACGCCAGCAAGGTGGAGGTGGAGTACTGGTTTGGGCTGGTATCATCAAAGATGAGCTTGTGGGGCCTTTTCGGGTTGAGGATGGAGTCAAGCTCAACTCCCAGTCCTACTGCCAGTTTCTGGAAGACACCTTCTTCAAGCAGTGGTACAGGAAGAAGTCTGCATCCTTCAAGAAAAACATGATTTTCATGCAGGACAATGCTCCATCACACGCGTCCAAGTACTCCACAGCGTGGCTGGCAAGAAAGGGTATAAAAGAAGAAAATCTAATGACATGGCCTCCTTGTTCACCTGATCTGAACCCCATTGAGAACCTGTGGTCCATCATCAAATGTGAGATTTACAAGGAGGGAAAACAGTACACCTCTCTGAACAGTGTCTGGGAGGCTGTGGTTGCTGCTGCACGCAATGTTGATGGTGAACAGATCAAAACACTGACAGAATCCATGGATGGCGGGCTTTTGAGTGTCCTTGCAAAGAAAGGTGGCTATATTGGTCACTGATTTGTTTTTGTTTTGTTTTTGAATGTCAGAAATGTATATTTGTGAATGTTGAGATGTTATATTGGTTTCACTGGTAAAAATAAATAATTGAAATGGGTATATATTTGTTTTTTGTTAAGTTGCCTAATAATTATGCACAGTAATAGTCACCTGCACACACAGATATCCCCCTAAAATAGCTAAAACTAAAAACAAACTAAAAACTACTTCCAAAAATATTCAGCTTTGATATTAATGAGTTTTTTGGGTTCATTGAGAACATGGTTGTTGTTCAATAATAAAATTAATCCTCAAAAATACAACTTGCCTAATAATTCTGCACTCCCTGTATATGCAATACAGTTAAAACTATACTACATTTGCTACTCCTGATGTTGTATATACTTATGTTGCTATTGACGGAAGTTTGTCACATCATTTCCATCAATATAACTAACAGCATTGCCCCACAGAAGGTTGCAAACACATTCCAAACATACTTGTGTGTACTTTGTGTCTGTATTCCATGTCCAGGAAAAGCACTTTTTCTGCTAAAAAAACAGCTCACAAGTACCCAGCTGGGCGGGCTTTGCTGTTCCAAGTGCCCAAAGCAAAGCCACCGATTTGGGCACTTGGGAGCAGGGGTGTAGGTATAGGTTTATGAGGCCTGGTGCAACAGTTCAGCTTTGACCCCCCTTCTATTAGTGCTTTGTGGCAAGAGGCAGGGGTGCACCTAGCCTTTCAGCAGCTTGAGGCAAAAATCGACACCCAATTACCATGCCAAATTCTCAACCTAATTAATTCCCTCTAGCCCTACTATTAAAAACTTACTTGGAAAACATTACATACAGCTCTTAATGCACAGTTAAACATGCAGGGTAATACAGTGCCACATACATCTTACATCCTGTCACATTGCCTCTTATGTAGACATTCTGTTTCCTTATTCTCCATTCAGACCAGACCACTATGATGATTTTGTTTAGCCATCTCTAGTTTCTACAGTGTTTGACAAAAATACATCTTAGTTTTCTACTTTTACATCATCCTCCCATCTTCTGAACACCCAAATACTGTGGTCACTGTTCTCCCCAATACTATATTGCAGAGACAGATAACGCCACGCAACAAAAAATAACTTTTCGTCTGGTACTGGGCAACAACCATTTGTCCTATACTAAAGCGAGTGTACGGATTACAAATCCGCAGTCAGAATTGTTGTAACACGTCACAAAATTTTGCTATGCATAAGTATGCCTAAATGAATTAAGCACTTGGAAAGCATTGAATAATTTTGAACAGAACGAGTTTTACTCCAACAATTACCTGATCTACATCAAAGTTTGCATAGTAAACAGTGTATGAAAAAGTAATGGAATAACAAAATTTTAAAAAGTCTTGTTTTTTCAGTTTAAAAGTCTTACTTGAGCAAGGCCCAGTACTGTTAAAAGCACTTCAGGAATCTGCTTTTGCGTTTGTGAACGGTCATATTTTCCCGTTGCAAAAACCAGCAGTAGTCCCCCATTATGTTGGGATTCCAGCGGCCTTGATACCTGTTTTCTATTGTAGAAATATCTTTATGGAACCGCTCTCCATGTTCGACACTTACATGTCCCAAATTAGGTGGGAAAAAGTCAAGATAGGAATGTAAGAAATGCAATTTCAATGATATTTGGCAGCCAAGTTGTTCATAAACTGTAAGCATGTTGTCTACTAATTCAGCATAGTTTGTAGCTCGTCTGTTCCCAAGGAAGTTCTGCACTACTAGCACAAATGCATCCCAAGCTGCAAGACGCACTCGCTTTGTCAGATTATTGCGCTGATCATAAGTAGTGTTTTTGCCACATATGTAGCAGAAATTGTCTGGATCGTTAACACATTTGCGTTTATCCATTTTAAGTTTCAAAACGGATAGCACTATAACAGATCACTTTATCAAAATCTGTCCAGCTTGCCTTATATACTTACTGCTGACATCTGCCTGAGTGCGTCCGAACAGGTCTGGACATGTCCATTCGAATATCTCCAATATAATGCATTAATATTATAACTGAATTGGCTTTGCATGTATTACTTGAAATCTAGACGTGACAGGTAAATTCAGAGTTCATATTTGGAATCAGTGTGCTCATTTTAGTATAAATCGCATGTTTGTCTCTTAGTAGCAAAATCATTGTTGTGCGGTGTAATCCCTCTTAAAATACTAGTACCACACAGATAATGCCCCTTTCAATAATTATTGGCACATAGTGCCCTAAAAAATAACTGAACCCAGCAAATAGTACCCCTGACACTAATAGTGTAAACATAATGCCCCCCAAAAATGGGGGGACCGACACCCGATACCACTGTTGATTAGCTGTTTGAGAAGGCACCGACATTCACAGTAGCGCTACAGCCTTTTTTATACTCACCAAGCACAGCGTTTCCATTTATTAGCGGTTGTGCTTGGTATCGCAGCTCAGCCCATTTGACTACAATGGGGCTGAGCTGCACCTAGGCCATATCACCAATGAACTTGACATTAAGTGGCCTAGGAAAAGCTGTGAGAAGGCAGCTTTACTACTGCAAGCGCCGGTGTTTTCTCAAACAGCTGATTGGTGGAGGTCCCAGGTGTCGGACCCTGACTGATCAGATACTGATGACTTATCCAAAGCATAGGTCACCAGTAAAGAGATCTTGGAAATCCTCTTTAACATTGGAGGTCTGAGCTGAGGTCTGATTAACATTGAGGTCTGATCTGAGTTTTGTAGAGAAATATTTTTTTTCTTATTTTTCTCCTCTAAAACCTAGGTGTGTTTTATGGGCATGTCCATCTTATATGGTGTAAAATATGGTACGTCCCGGAAAATCCCTTTAAAGGGAGTTTGTCACATCATTTTCAACAATATAGTTATCAGCATTGCCCCACAGAATATTGCAAATACAAGGGTCATTTTTGTACTGGCACACATTATAAGGAGGTATTTTTTGTACTGGTATTATACATAGGGTTGAGTGAACTTTGCAAGTTCGGGTACCCAGAACCGGAATTTTTCACTGAAGTTCAGGTTCAGGTTCAGGTGATTTTATTATTTTCCGTTATAACATGGTTATATCGGAAAATAATAGCATTCTTAAGATATGTTGAGCACGCTGATGTCATTGCAGGTCCTTTTGAAGGTCCTGAAGAAAGAAGAGGATACTGGATGCATGATCAAGTGGATGAGCTAAGTTTTTTTTTAAAATAATTTTTAACCCCTCAATGGCTATTTTATTTAACATTCTGTATTAAGAATGCTATTATTTTCTGTCATAACTATGTTATAACGGAAATTAATAAAGTGAAGTTCGCCGGGTTCGCTCATCCCTAATTATTCACTTTCACCCTATTGGCTACTATTATATTCTCAGAACCTTGGGAATATATCCCTGAACATGCAAGGGTTCTGTCGAAACATATTGGGGGCATTAATTGAAGCTAATTTTAGAAGTAGGCTGTTGGTAATACAGAAAGAATGATCATTAGTACAGTATATATATATATATATATATATATATATATATATCAGTTGCTGCTACCTGGTATATATAGCAATTATCCTACTGGGTTTTTAATGAGCACCAAGATTTTAAGGATTCACAATAACATTGAGATTTTTAAGGAGCACATACTACTATTATGGTAAATGACAAATGGGTAATATTACCCAATGAGCTGGAAGTGTATAATAGAAGGAACTAACATCCATCATTTATCTAGTCATAATCATTAACTTTTTGTACTGGCACACATTCTAAAGGGGTACTTTACATTCTGGCATACATTAGGGGGCATTTTTTTCTACTGGCAAATGTTAGGCCCCTTTCACATGGGTGAGAATTCCGTGCGGGTGCAATGCATGAGGTGAACGTATTTCACCCGCACTGAATCCAGTGATTTTCACTTATCACTTGTGCGTTGTGTGAAAATCGCAGCATGTTCTATATTCTGCATTTTTCACGCAACGCAGGCCCCATAGAAATAAATGGGGATGCGTGAAAATCGCAAGCATCCGCAAGCAAGTGCGGATGCGGTGCGATTTTCACGCATGGTTGCTAGGAGATGATAGGTATGAAAGCAACCCTGGACCCAATTAAAGTGTATTCACTGTATTATTTTCCCTTATAACATGGTTATAAGGAAAATAATAGCATTCTTAATACAGAATGCTTACTAAAATGTCCACTGAGGGCTTAAAAATAATAATCAAATTAACTCACCTCATCCAATTCATCGCGCAGCTTGCATCTAGGGATGAGCGAACCCGAACTGTATAGTTCGGGTTCGTACCGAATTTTGGGGTGTTCGTGACACGGACCCGAACCCGAACATTTACGTAAAAATTCGGGTTCGGGTTCGTTGTTCGGCGATTTCTATGGCGCATTTTGAAAGCCTGCAAAGCAGCCAATCAACAAGCGTCATACTACTTGCCCCAAGAGGCCATCACAGCCATGCCTACTATTGGCATGGCTGTGATTGGCCAGTGCAGCATGTGACCCAGCCTCTATTTAAGCTGGAGTCACGTAGCGCCGCACGTCACTCTGTTCTGATTAGTGTAGGGAGAGGATGCAGCTGCTGTTAGGGCAAGATTAGGCAGGGATTAACTGAGCAAAAACACTTAATGAAGTGATCGATCTAGGCAGCCCAGAGCGTTTCTCTGTCACTTTATTTCTGGGGTGATCGCCGGCCATTTTGTGTCTTGTGGTGCGCCAGCACAAGCTGCCACCAAGTCCATTTAACCATCAATAGTATTTTATTTCTTTTTTTGCTATATCCTACATCAGGGGCTTGGCTGTGCTTATTGTCACCCCTAGAAACTCAGGATATAATTTTCTATAATTTATTGAGGGGTGAAATTCACTTGCAAATATAGCAATCCCCTAAATCTGGTGTTCCAGCTGTAGCTAGCCAAGGGTAATACTGTCTGCTGTCTGGCAAAGGATATATTTTTTTCTGGGGTGAAATTCAATTGCCAAAATAGCAATACCCTAAATCAGTGGTTTCTGCTGTTGTAGTCCAAGTGTAAATCTGACCGTAAAAGGGTATATTACACTCAGCGTGCATTTCCAAGTGTATTTTTTTCCGTAAAAGGGAATATTACACAAAGTGTTAAATTACAATTGCTGTAAGCATAAGCCTTTAAATTTGCACGCACTATTGTGCATCTCATAGTGTATTTCTGTCCGTAAAAGGGTATATTACATTCAAGGTGAAAATTCAAGTGCTGATGGGGTCATCCTCAATAACTTTACACGCTACCGTGCATCTCCAAGTGTAATTCTGTCCGTAAAAGGATACCTTTCATCCAGGGCCTAAATACTAGGCCTACAATTGATATTCCCCTAAATCTGTGGTTACTGCTGTGCCTGTATTAGTGTAACACGGTACATAAATATATAGCCAGATATTGTTAGGTGCCTGTAAAAAAAGGCCTGAATTTGAATTCAATACATTGGGCCAAATAATTTTTTTCTTATTTTGGTGAACGGTAACAATGAGGAAAACATCTAGTAAGGGATGCGGACGCGGATATGGTCGCGGTGGTGTTAGTGGACCTTCTGGTGTTGGGAGAGGACGTGGCCGTTCTGCCACAGCCACATGTCCTAGTGAACCAACTACCTCAGGTCCCAGTACCCGCCAGAATTTACAGCGATATTTGGTGGGGCCCAATGCCGTTCTAAGGATGTTAAGGCCTGAGCAGGTACAGGCATTAGTCAATTGGGTGGCCGACAGTGGATCCAGCACGTTCACATTATCTCCCACCCAGTCTTCTGCAGAAAGCGCACAGATGGCGCCTGAAAACCAAGCCCATCAGTCTGTCACTTCACCCCCATGCATATCAGGGAAACTGTCTAAGCCTCAAGTTATGCAGCAGTCTCTTATGCTGTTTGAAGACTCTGCTGGCAGGGTTTCCCAAGGGCGTCCACCTAGCCATTCCCCAGCGGTGGAAGACATAGAATGCACTGACGCACAACCACTTATGTTTCCTGATGAGGACATGGGAATACCACCTCAGCACGTCTATGATGATGACGAAACACAGGTGCCAACTGCTGCGTCTTTCTGCAGTGTGCAGACTGAACAGGAGGTCAGGGAGGAAGACTTGGTGGAAGACGATGCAGGGGACGATGAGGTCATAGACCCCACATGGAATGAAGGTCGTGCCACTGACTTTCAGAGTTCAGAGGAAGAGGCAGTGGTGAGACCGAGCCAACAGCGTAGCAAAAGAGGGAGCAGGGGGAAAAAGCAGAACACCCGCCGCCAAGACAGTTTGCCTGCTACTGGCCACCGCCACCTGGGACCGAGCACCCCAAAGGCAGCTTCAAGGCGTTCCCTGGCGTGGCAGTTCTTCAAACAATGTGCTGATGACAAGACCCGAGTGGTTTGCACGCTGTGCCATCAGAGCCTGAAGCGAGGCGTTAACGTTCTGAATCTTAGCACAACCTGCATGACCAGGCATCTGCAAGCAAAGAATGAACTGCAGTGGAGTAAACACCTTAAAAACAAAGAACTCACTCAGGCTCCCCCTGCTACCTCTTCTGCTGCTGCCTCGGCCTCTTCCTCCGCCTCAAGAGGAACGTTGGTACCTGCCACTCAGCAAACAGAGGATGTACCACCAACACCACCACCTCCGTCACCAAGCATCTCCACCATGTCACACGGCAGCGTTCAGCTCTCCATCTCAAAAACATTTGAGAGAAAGCGTAAATTCCCACCTAGCCACCCTCGATCCCTAGCCCTGAATGCCAGCATTTCTAAACTACTGGCCTTTGAAATGCTGTCATTCAGGCTGGTGGACACAGACAGCTTCAAACAGCTCATGTCACTTGCTGTCGCACAGTATGTTGTTCCCAGCCGTCACTACTTCTCCAAGAGAGCTGTGCCTTCCCTGCACAACCAAGTATCCGATAAAATCAAGTGTGCAGTGCGCAACGCCATCTGTGGCAAGGTCCACCTAACCACAGATACGTGGACCAGTAAGCACGGCCAGGGACGCTATACTGTATCTCCCTAACTTCACACTGGGTAAATGTAGTGGCAGCTGGGCCCCAGGCGGAGAGTTCTTTGGTGCACGTCCTTCCGCCGCCAAGTATCGCAGGGCAACATTCTTTGCCTCCTGTAGCCTCCTCCTCCTACTCGGCTTCCTCCTCCTCTTCTTCCACCTGCTCATCCAGTCAGCCACACACCTTCTCCACCAACTTCAGCACAGCCCGGGGTAAACGTCAGCAGGCCATTATGGAACTCATATGTTTGGGGAACAGGCCCCACAGGAGTTGTGGCGGGATATTTAACAACAGACCGACGAGTGGTTGCTGCCGGTGAGCCTCAAGCCCGGCCTGGTGGTGTGCGATAATGGGCGAAATCTCGTCGCAGCTCTGGGACTAGCCGGTTTGACGCACATACCTTGCCTGGTGCATGTGCTGAATTTGGTGGTGCAGAAGTTCATTCACAACTACCCCGACATGTCAGAGCTGCTGCACAAAGTGCGGGCCGTCTGTGCGCGCTTCCGGCGTTCACATCCTGCCGCTCCTCGCCTGTCTGCGCTACAGCGGAACTTCGTCCTTCCCGCTCACCGCCTCATATGCGACGTGCCCACCAGGTGGAACTCCACCTTGCACATGCTGGACAGACTGTGCGAGCAGCAGCAGGCCATAGTGGAGTTTCAGCTGCAGCACGCACGGGTCAGTCGCACTGCGGAACAGCACCACTTCACCACCAATGACTGGGCCTCCATGCGAGACCTGTGTGCCCTGTTGCGCTGTTTCGAGTACTGCACCAACATGGCCAGTGGTGATGACGCCATTATCAGTGTTACAATCCCACTTCTATGTCTCCTTGAGAAAACACTTTGGGCGATGATGGAAGAGGAGGTGGCCCAGGAGGAAGAGGAGGAAGAGGGGTCATTTTTAGCACTTTCAGGCCAGTCTTATAGAAGTGACTCAGAGGGAGGTTTTTTGCAACAGCAGAGGCCAGGTACATATGTGGCCAGACAGGGCCCACTACTGGAGGATGAGGAGGAGGTGGAGGAGGATGAGAATGAAGCATGTTCACAGCGGGGTGGCACCCAACGCAGCTCGGGCCCATCACTGGTGCGTGGCTGGGGGGGAAACGGAGGACGGTGACGATACGCCTCCCACAGAGGACAGCTTGTCCCTACCTCTGGGCAGCCTGGCACACATGAGCGACTACATGCTGCAGTGCCTGCGCAACGACAGCAGAGTTGCCCGCATTTTAACGTGTGCGGACTACTGGGTTGCCACCCTGCTGGATCCCCAGTCAAAGACAATGTGCCCACCTTACTTCCTGCACTGGACCGTGATAGGAAGATGCGCGAGTACAAGCGCACATTGGTAGACGCGCTACTGAGAGCATTCCCAAATGTCACAGGGGAACAAGTGGAAGCCCAAGGCGAAGGCAGAGGAGGAGCAAGAGGTCGCCAACGCAGCTGTGTCACGGCCAGCTCCTCTGAGGGCAGGGTTAGCATGGCAGAGATCTGGAAAGGTTTTGTCACCACGCCACAGCTAACTGCACCACCACCTGATACGGAACGTGTTAGCAGGAGGCAGCATTTCACTAACATGGTGGAACAGTACGTGTGCACACCCCTCCACGTACTGACTTATGGTTCAGCCCCATTCAACTTCTGGGTCTCCAAATTGTCCACGTGGCCAGAGCTAGCCTTTTATGCCTTGGAGGTGCTGGCCTGCCCGGCAGCCAGCGTTTTGTCTGAACGTGTATTCAGCACGGCAGGGGGCGTCATTACAGACAAACGCAGCCGCCTGTCTACAGCCAATGTGGACAAGCTGACGTTCATAAAAATGAAACAGGCATGGATCCCACTGGACCTGTCCATCCCTTGTGCAGATTAGACATTTATAACTACCTCCCCTTAACCATATATTCTTGTACTCCAGGGCACTTCTTCATTCAATCCTCTTTTTTTAATTTTACCATTATATTGCGGGGCAACCCAAAGTTGAATGAACCTCTCCTCCGTCTGTGTGTCGGGGCCTAAATATCGTAAACTGGCCTGTTCCAATGGTGGGTGACATGAAGCCTGATTCTCTGCTATGACATGAAGCCTGATTCTCTATGGGGCCTCTCTCCTCTGTCTGGGTTCCGGGGCCTAAATATCTCACAGTGGCCTGTTCCAGTGGTGGGTGACATGAAGCCTGATTCACTTCTATGGGACCTCTCTCCTCTGTCTGGGTGCCGGGGCCTAAATATCTCACAGTGGCCTGTTCCAGTGGTGGGTGACATGAAGCCTGATTCTCTGCTATGACATGAAGCCTGATTCTCTGCTATGGGACCTCTCTCCTCTGTCTGGGTGCCGGGGCCTAAATATCTCACAGTGGCCTGTTCCAGTGGTGGGTGACATAAAGCCTGATTCTCTGCTATGGGACCTCTCTCCTCTGTCTGGGTGCCGGGGACTAAATATCTCACAGTGGCCTGTTCCAGTGGTGGGTGACATGAAGCCTGATTCTCTGCTATGGGACCTCTCTCCAATTGATATTGGTTAATATTTTTTATTTCCCTGTACACATTTCAATGGGGTTCGGGGCGAAGTTCGGGTCGAGTTCGGATCCCGGACCCGAACATTTTCGCCATATATTCGATAATTCGCGAATTCATGATCTCCAGGCATTATTTTCTTGATTGTGAAAATTCACATAAAATTAGCATAAAATATGCGCATGAAAAATTTGCATGAACTGGTATTTAAAAAAAAAAAAAGAATATTTGCAATTACGAATATATTTATTGATATTCAAAATATTCGCGAATTCTCAAATTGCCGATATTCGCAATTAAAATTCGCAATTCGAATATTCGTGATCAACACTAAAAAATACCTTTTATGACCTAATTGCACTCACCACGTGGTGAGCGTGGTGACGTCAGCCCAGGTCCTGCTGAATAAAGATAGAAGATTTATATCTTCATTCAGCAGGACCTGCGCTTACATCACTGCGCTCACCACGTGGTGAGTGCAATTAGGTCATCAAAGGTCCTTTTGCAGGTCCTGAAAGAAGAAGCAAGAATATGATGCCAGCTGCGTGATCAATTGGATGAGGTGAGTTAATTTATTTATTTATTTTAACCCCTCAAGCAACATTTTATTAAGCATTCTGTATTAAGAATGCTATTATTTTCCTTATAACCATGTTATGAGGGAAAATAGTAAAATGAATAGAACACCTAACCCAAACCCGAACTTCAGTGAAGAAGTCCGGGTTCGGGTCTGAGTACCACATTCAGTTTTTTTTCACGCGCGTGCAAAACACATTGCACTTGTGTGGAAAAAACTTAACATCGGAACGCAATCGCAGTCAAAACTGACTGCAATTCCATGCCTACTCGCACGGTTTTCCCGCAATGCACACGTGACTCATCCGGAGCAAATCCGGGACTCCTGTGTGAAAGAGGCCTTATAAGGGGAATTAGTACTACTTGGGGCCATTATTGTGCTTGAGCTTTATTACTACTGGAGGACTATAAGGAGCATAATTACTAGTATAGGCACAATGGGGTACATTATTACTATTGGGACAATGTTAAAATTAAGGGCACTCTGGTAGAAAATTATTTCTATTGGTGGAACTTTTTGGAGAACTATTACTGTGAAGGGTACTCTGGCACAGTATCAGATTAGCACAATTAATTTTTGGAGACACTGTTTACAACACTATTAGTGGGCACTATTTACTGGGTGTAGCTATTTTGAGGACACTGTGTGCCAATAATTATTGAAAGGAGCACTATCCGTGTGGCAATAGTATTTTTGGGGGGATTATCTGTTTCTGCAGTATAGTATTTGGGGGCACAACATGCACAGTACTGGCGGTGACAGGATGGAGTGTTTATAATGGAATGGAAATAATGGAAATGTAGGAAATTAAGATTTCTAGGTGTCAAACTCTGCAAAGACAAGAGATGGCTGAAAGAAATCATGGCAGTCTGTTCCGAATGGAGACGATAGAGAAAGAGAATGTCTACATCAGGTGGGAAACATCCCTGGATGTAAGAGCCATGTGGCAATTTATTACCCTTTTTTTTGTAGAGTGGTATGTTATGTTTTCCAAGTATACTGCTATAATACATCAAACTAGTAGCCCAAATGAAATGAACAAGAAATACCATATACAATATATATATATTTTTTTTTTATTAGACCATGATTATATAAAATACATGAGTGAAAAACACAGAGGGGACCAGAAAAAAATATTCCCCAGTACAGAGACAGCTCAGGTGTATCACCAGGACACAAAACATATGGGAAAACATATAAAGATATTAAACATTGCCTCGTCCTATCCAAAGAAAGTTACAAAAAGTATAACTAAGTGTCACCTAATAAATCATAAGGGTATAGATAAACAGTCCCCTAAAATGTTATAAACTTATTGTGGAGCGGGATCAACAGAATATACATATAGACAATAATATATAGAAGTCCCGGAAGAGGATATCAATCACCATTATCACATAACCCGGGCAACATCATAGAAATTATCCATCATTTGAAACCTACTGTAGTCCACAATAAAACTACCTGAATAGAGCGAGAGACAATAGAACAATAAAGGATTTTAGTTACCCATATTGAGTATGTGGCCTAGTGCACCTGGCACTGTTCTACCTCGATGCGTGTTTCACCAACCCACTGGCTTTGTCAGGAGGCAAGGATAAAGTGGTAAAAGTAGAGGTATATATACTATAAATGCACCTGAGATCAATATAGGATGCATTCCCGGCATGATTAAGACGCCAGCATCACTTAGCGCGCTATTTCGTCACCACGTGACCAACGCCGGGCGCGCCTACGTACCAACTGATACATAACCAGGAAATGGATATTGTGTGGTGTGAGACACTGCCACCATGTGGACGAATGAAGCAGAGCACCATGTGATGCGGTCTCCCAGTGCATGCGTGGGATGCGTCCGAGCTCAGTACTAAAAAGACTCAGCGGTGGAGAGACTGAAGGATAAAATGTATAGTAACCTAATATCTAATCAGACCCCAAAAGCCGATTCTAGAATATGAGTAGCAGTAGCTTCTAATATCATAAAATATGTGAATCGTGAGCATAATAAGTTCTTTGTATTTTTCTGAGGTACTGTTTGGTTTTCCATATGCTTTCCAAGTATGTCTTGGGCTAGAGGGAAGGGTTTAGGTTCAGAATTCGGTATGGGGCAGATACACATCTAATTTTTGTCTCAGGCAGCAGAAAAGCTAAGTGCACCCCTGGTAGTTTCTATCTTACTCACTCCCGTTCCCCTTCTCAGTGCCCGCAGACCAGCAGTGTTATGCAGTGACAGAGTCTCTTTAAATTCTTATGACTCGAAAAATGCTGCCTGTTCCAAATGTAAGGTACAGTACAAGCACTTTCTAATGGCATCATTTTTTGGTTGCTGAAGTGCACAAAACCTTTCCAGCTCTTTTGTACTTTTGTTTAATTAAACAATGATATTTGTATAAAACTGCAGTTCAGTTTTCAAAATTACTCCTATGAAAGGTTCCTTTTTCCCAGCATTTTTTGTTCTTTTTTTTTTTTTACTGCATTTATAGCAATTATACTATTATCCTGTATTATTTTTATTTTAAAACGGTACTTTGTAAAATTACTTTAAAAAAATCCCAGAATGCATTACAGCAAAGTCAAAAAAAGGAACAAATCATTCTTGTAATGTTATAGCTTTCAATCAGGAGCACTATAGTTGCACTATGTTAGTCTAAAATAAAAATGAAAATAACAATTGTTGTCCACAATAACATACACCCCTGACAATATGCCCTGAAAATATGTTTTTTTTAATTCAAGCAGTTGTTCTTATAATATAATTTTTATTTTTCATAAATACTGCTGCTCTGCCCTTCGTGGCCCACAGACCAGAATATATCAGAATATGATATGCAATGGTCTTATCATTGAATTTAGTCCTATCAGAAACTATAAGAACGGATTAGGAATTCTACACATAGATGATGGACATAGCATTGGGACAAAGCTTGGCTTTTGACACCTGCAGCAAAGGTTAGCTTTGGTTTGGTGTCCTTCCCCTGCGTACAGTACAGTAGCCTCTGATGCTAATATGCATACCTGGATTTGCAAATGGCCATGGCCTGATAATGCTACTGCTGTCTGGTGGCCCCAGGGGCGTAGCTAAAAGCTCATGGGCCCTGGTGCAAGAGTTCAGCTTGGGCCCCCGTCCCTCAGTGCTTGTTGGCAAGGGGCAGGGGAGCACATAACCTTCCTGCTGCCTGAGGCAAACATTGAAAGGGCACCCCCTCATGCCGAATTCTTAACCTAACCCCTTCCCTCCAGCCAGAGGTGTAAATTGACCAGTATGCACTTTCTATAATGCCAGTGTCTTATGTGGCACAAGGGTCTTTGGGCCCCCTTAGGCTCCTGGGCCCGGTAGCGACTGCTACCTCTGCACCCCCTATAGCTACGCCCCTGGGTGGCCCCCTTGTTGCAGATAAAACTTCCTGGGGGATGTATCTAACAACCAGACATTTGCCTTGACAGCCTTTTCTCAACTATATCCCTACGTAGACCTGTGGGGCCATAGAAACATTGGCTTTGCTAGCAAAACAACCTATCAAATATTCTATAAAGTCATAGACATACCCCCATGCCTCATTTATGACTCAATGATAAGTCAAACAGACTACTTGACTGAAAATTCCATACAATAGGCTGCAGTTTTTCTGCAGCATATCACTAGCATCCAATTTTTCTCAAATGTCTTAGGCTACTTTCACGCTAGCAAGGCTCAGCAAAAACGCTTCCGTTACTGCATCCATTATGAACGGATCTGGTTGTATTATCTTTAACATACCCAAGACAGATCCGTCATGAACTCTATTGAAAGTCAATGGGGGACGGATCCTTTTTCTATTGTGTCATGTTGTGTCAGAGAAAATTGATCCGTCCCCGTTGACTTGCATTGTGGGTCATGACGGACCCGTTTTGCGCCGCATCCGAGGACGGAAAGCACAGCATGCTGCGAACGGTATGCATTTTGGAGCATTCCGTTTTGCTCAGTTACGTTTGTGACCTACTGTAGATATTAGTAATCATTGTGTAATCACTACAGAAAGTTTTCTTGTGACTGTATATTTGTCAGGTAGGCCACTGTTATGCATAAAGCTCTGTGCATTACTTACACGCCCTTAGATATTAATGGCACTTTATATGTAGTATTCCTTCTCCTTCAAATTGTTGCACAGTCATTCCTCAGATATGTGACTCCATAAGAAGAACATCAACCTGATCAATTATAAACATGAGAGCTATAGTGACTAAGTTAAGAAAATGTAATCTGGTACAAACATGAAATTGATATGTCGAGCGAGAGCATCCCTCTTCTTTATGTTTAACTAGGGAAATCAATTATAGTTTCAAGACAATTTCTTATGTCTTCTGTCCCATTACTTCAAATGTATTGATTGGCTTCCCATTATATAAGCTGTCTGTTCACATTTTTTAATGCGGAACCCATCTGTAGCAATAGTAACTTATTATCCCTGCAGCATGTTTATATACGGTTCCTGTAGCTATAGAGGCATTGACTGCCTGCAGAATAGATGCCTTAATATGTTTCTCATTACTAGATTGAAGGACAATTTTAAGACTTTCAAAACTGCTCTAGGCAAATGTATATATATATATATATATATATATATATATATATATATATACACACAGTGTATTTCCATTTTATGTAAAGTATGATTATATTTATAAGAAAATGTTATGCAACATGAGCTGTGTTTTAGTGACACATCTCTGCTTAAAGGGAGTGAATGGTCATATTCTTATTAATAGCAAAGGTCTTGAGAACCCATATACAGGGACATATCAAACCCATTTACAGCTAAAAGGGCTGAAGAGGGGGAGCAGCCAGGCAGAAGCTAGATGACAATAATGGATGGAGCTTTGTGCAACAAGAGGCAGGTCTTAGCAGGCACTCAACTGAAGGTAGAGGGATATCATGGCTGACTCTTTATTGAGACTCGTTATTGAAGACTCTTTATTGAGAGTATGGGGGTCATTTATTAAGACCAGCATTTTAGATGCCGGTATTAATAAAGCCCCTCGTCAAAGTTATGAATAGGCGCCAGCCTCTACATAACTTTGGCGTATCCAGCGCCGGTCTATGTAAGTTAGGTCCCTTGCTGTCTTACATTTAGACCATTTTCTACGCCTAAACCAGGCAAAGAAATAATCCAGAGAATAGCCAGCACCTGGACCAAAGGCGCACCCGCACGGAGAAGACACAAGACCACAGCGTAAGTAAAGCAAATCCCAGGCATATAAAATGATGAAAGAGACAGGCCTGCTGGCCCGTCTCCTCATCTGGCCATTTTTTTAGACCTGGCATGAGCACGGAGAAGTCGCAGATTGCGCCACTATCTGTGTCTGAAATACACCTAAAATAGGTGTATTTCAGTATAATGATTGACCCCCTATATACAGGGCGGGCCATTTATATGGATACACCTTAATAAAATGGGAATGGTTGGTGATATTAACTTCCTGTTTGTGGCACATTAGTATATGTGAGGGGGGAACTTTTCAAGATGGGTGGTGACCATGGTGGCCATTTTGAAGTCGGCCATTTTGAAGTCGGCCATTTTAAATCCAACTTTTGTTTTTTCAATAGGAAGAGGGTCATGTGACACATCAAACTTATTGGGAATTTCACAAGAAAAACAATGGTGTGCTTGGTTTTAACGTAACTTTATTCTTTCATGAGTTATTTACAAGTTTCTGACCACTTATAAAATGTGTTCAATGTGCTGCCCATTGTGTTGGATTGTCAATGCAACCCTCTTCTCCCACTCTTTACACACTGATAGCAACACCGCAGGAGAAATGATAGCACAGGTTTCCAGTATCCGCTGCACATCTTGTATCTTCACAGCATAGACTCAGGGAACGTGCCAGCACACCATTGTTTTTCTTGTGAAATTCCCAATAAGTTTGATGTGTCACATGACCCTCTTCCTATTGAAAAAACAAAAGTTGGATTCAAAATGGCCGACTTTAAAATGGCCGCCATGGTCACCCCCCATATTGAAAAGTTTCCCCCCTCACATATACTAATGTGCCACAAACAGGAAGTTAATATAACCAACCATTCCCATTTTATTAAGGTGTATCCATATAAATGGCCCACCCTGTATTTAGTGTCTTTATATATGTGTGTTCTTTTATGTAAAAAGATCGCAAATACAGTATATGCACTAATTTTGTATTTAAATGGACTATCCTAGAATAACAACTTAGGACTTTCAGTAATAGCTGAGCAATGTACTTGCCTATGTCTGGTAGTCCCATAGACTTTGAATGGAATGACAGTGTGCATGCTTAACTGAAGCTCCATTCAAACAGAGGACACATGACCTCTGTTCTTGAAATCAGTGGGAGGCTCATAAGCGACAATCAATCAGATACTATCACTAATCCAAGTTGTGATTTTAGGACAACCCCACTAAGTGCTGTTTCTTTTAGTGTGTAGAGCAGGCATGGCCAACCTGCGGCTCTCCAGCTGTTGTAAAACTACAACTTCCACCATGCCCTGCTGTAGACTGTTAGCAGAAGGCAGTCTGAGCATGCTGGGAGTTGTAGTTTTGCAACAGCTGGAGAGTCCCAGGTTGGCAATCCCTGGTCTAGAGGCTTTGTATGACAGTGTTATTTAGGCAGTAGATGATCATGCTATATACTCTAGGAGGTTATTCTGACTTTGAAAATTGATGTTATGATGAGTTATGCCTGGGGTTTGAAATAGCATAAAACCCAAAATGAATTATAAGTAGCGTTGAGCAAACTTGCAATTTGCACGTTCGGCGTTTGGGTTCGGGTTATCTAAGAATTCCATAATGGATTCTGTTACAATAATGGAATTCTATGATGGCATGCACCACAGAAGTCCATAAGAAGCATTTCTTATTGCATTTCGTCATAATAGAAGTCTATGGAATTCTTCGATGTCAGAACCCGAACACCAAACTTGCAAATCACAAGTTTGCTCAACACTAATTATAAACATGCCCAATCAGCTGATCTAAAGAAACATTTTTTACCAATGTTTTTCTATATTATTTGGTTCTTAAGGTTTCTGTCATTGAAGCATCATTATTTTGTCCACATAGGCTTCAGATGTTCAGGTATTAAGAAGATTTTCCTTGAAAAAGATGTTAATGACCATCTTTAAGGAATCTACAGTTATTGCATCTACTCAAGTATCCACTGTTAACCACGAAGACCTAAGTTCCTATTACACCAGGAGATAATAATGTAGATCATCACTAACAAGCGTTCATATGAACTCTCGTTAGCGATGATCTGGCAGTGTAATACTGCCGCCGAATACTCGATGAATGAGCAAACGATTGTTCATCGGGTAATTGGAATTTTTTAGCAGTTTTACAAATCCTTGCTTGCCGGCGGCAGACTGGACCATGTAATTAAACATTTTATTCAGTATGGGGACGAGGGATGGCATTAGTGATTTTTCATCCCCTTACTGTGGAGGAGATTGCTGCATGTATGAGCAGTGGTCTCCTCCACTAGCAAGCAGGTGATTGCCGGGTAGGTACAATTTTTTGAAACTGACTGGCCTGTTGCATGTGCGCTTGGCAGCTGACAGTACAGTACAGAATCTGTGTTGGTTCCATGTTCATATGTGCCTGCATTTCTGAGAAAAAATATGTCTTAATATATGCAAATGAGCCTCTAGAAGCAGCGGGGGCATTGTCATTACACTGAGACCCTCATCTCTCTCTCTGTAACTGCCGCACCCTCTTCACTTTGATTGAAAGGGCCAGGCAGTATAAATGTGATCACGCACGGCCATGACTTCATCTAAAGTCAATCAAAGTGCAGTGGGCATGGCCGTTGCAGAGAAAGTGGAGCCTCTAGGAGTAATGGCAACGCCCCCATTGCTCTTAGAGGCTCATTTGCATATATCAAAACAATGCAGGCACATATAAAGATAGGACCAACAGAGATGCCTTCAGCTGCCAAGTGCACATGCAACATGTCAACCAGTTTCATAGGTACAAATCTGGCGACAGATGCCCTTTAAACAGGTTTGGTTCCATCATATCTCCCTGTGACCAGAGGGTCAGGCTTATACCTAGCCATACATTTTTCTTTAGCTTCTGATGTAGAGGAAAATAGTGTTAACATGCCAGTCATTTAAATGAATGGCTGACCATGTAATATATGGACAGACCGAGACCTCCGGAGCAATGCGCTATTTGATAGATGACCTCTGCTATGGTTAACAGATGGTTTTGACAAGGCTCTAGCAATAAATACATGTTTGTGAAGTCCGGGGGGAAGGGGGGCATATAGAAAGACGTTGTTTTCATGAGACAACATTAGTACAATATATCTTTCTATGTTTCTAAATACTCACTAAAATGTATTGTTATACTTCATGGATTAGTGATTCAGATGCCATAGTAAATGTAAATACCTATTTGACCTTCAACCCAAAAAGTCCAGATAAAGTCATAGTGGGCTGTTGTCTACATATTCACTCCACGCATATTCACGGCTCTGCCACGCAAGCGTATAATGTATGACAACTGATTTAGAAATGTATGTGATGGGATTTTAGATGATATTTTGAGTATCTCTTTTCCAAACCTTGGTCATTTACTGCTTTTTTATGTAAGAATCTTTGAGTCCCTTCCATTTGAATGTAGTTTGGAAAGGATGTATGCCTTTGTGAGCCTCTAGCTCTGTATAGGACAGCTTAAGGTTATCAGACCCAAAGATCCGCAGCTGTTTCCACTCAGCCCTCCACCCTCTTGTTTCTTTATGCTGAGTATTCTGTTAGGAACCTTGCACAGATGGTTCAGGTTCTTCTTCATCAGAATCCAGCTTGTTCTCACAGAAAATTAACACGTCCGACACTTTTTCTTGCCGAGCTTCAAAAATGCTGTTCAGGGAAGGTGTATACATGCAGTTAAATCAGCATGCAAGGATATGCTAGGTATGAACTATGTAAAGAGGAGCAAAGTTTTCAAAAATTTGATTTGGTTGTTTCATCGAATTCATTACAAATGAATTCATCACAATTTGTGTTAAACTAGGTCTATCCCTGTCTGCAGTTAAACTGCAGGGAGAATGTATCTTGGTGTACATCACTGTACAATGCAGCAACGAATGGTAGCGAAACAGTTACTGTGCGTCTGAATGACAGGCAGGTCACATACATGGACGTGCGCATCATTGTACAGGCCACTGACATTCCTAGCTAACCGCTAGCTAAACCAAAAGAAAAGCATATAGTGGCCTTTAGTGAAGAAAAAAGAAATGCTAAGCACCCCTGCAGGTGTCCCAATGACTCTTTAGTGGGACAAAATAAGGACATGGAATAAAGTAGTGGTGAAAAAAAAGTAAAAATTATTTTAACCACTTCATTACCCGAGTGTTTATCCCCCTTCCTTACCAGGCCAGATTTACAGTTGTTGCAATGGGTCTATCTAACTGCAAATAACTGATTAATTTCTGGCTAATCCATATTTGCGGATGCAAATAGGGGGGACATGGTGTCATGAACCCACTATTTGCATGTCCAAGTATTACAGTTATGTTATTACTCACCTGGATACTGATGGGGATGGCACAGGCTGAAAAGACCAAGAGAGGAACTTGATTGGAGGAAAAAACAACAGATGATCACGTGAAGGTATCTATAAAAGAGGGGAAAAGACCGTTACTGCGCACTCACGTAAGTGGCAGTGAAGAAACAAAATTGAAGAAAATAAATTGGATAGGTTTTTTGGGTTATATGACACCATGAGCCAGCCTACATGTAATTGATATTATTTTTCATGGGACGCCTTAGACCTTTCTTTTGTGCCATTAGATGATGGATATAATATTTAAATATATATATATATATATTTCAGGAAAAAAACGTAAAAATTACGGTATGGAAAAAAAATATTTTTCCTTTCTTATAATTTATTTTTTCTATTACAAAAGGTTTAAAGACAAAACATTTCTAAAACCATTCCTGTACACTTGTACCCTGAAAATGGACAGCATAATTTATCTACTGGCTCGGCCCACCGCAAGATTTTAAAAGACTGGCGCGCATTTTGGATTTTGGCGGCCTATTTTTAAATTGCTGGTTCTATGGCACCGTACTGCTAGAAAACTGTTGTACAGCACCAAAATGTTACAAGCCCCCTTCAAAGTGACCTTTTTTATGTTATTCGTCTAAGATATTCATCTTGGGGAAATTTGGATATTAAAATTTTTATTTTTATATATTTTTTTTTTTACATTTTTGCGTGCATTTGTATATTTTACGCAGAAAAAATCCCTGCAATACAAAATATAGCTAAAACAAATGCCTACATTTTTAAAATAAACAAATGTGTGTATGTTTGTATATTTGACACATACAAATTTCACTATACTATTGCTAAAATTTATATATATTAAATATATATATATATTTTTTTTTTTATGAACGAAAAATGGGCAGGGTGCTTGTATGCATGTGTATGTAGTAGTCTAATTACTATTGATAATACTAGTAACTGTTGCTACATATTTATTTATTCACTTTTTTTTAAAATGAATTAACCCCTTTCTGCCGCAGTCAAGGCAGGAAGAGGTTAATTCCCAGCCTGAAGGCTGACAATTCATTTTAAAGCCAGCAGGTGGCGCTCTTACATAAGAAAAAGTGCTCCCTGCCATCTTTCAGCTTTTTCAATGTAATACACATTTATAGCAGAGTTCTACAAGCGTGTATTACAGCCAGACCGCTCCAGCTGGCTTCCGTACTTCTACCTGTGACCGCAGCTGTCTAATGACAGCGTGGTCACAGCAATCACAGCAGGGGCCGCTGGCAGATTGTGATGTAACCCAACTCTTTTATACGTCGGGTTACAGATAAGAGCCTACCGCTGCGACGTAGAAAGCTGTGAGGCGGTAGACAAGTGGTTAATTCATGTTGTGGCAATGTAAACACATGCATTTGAATCCCTTCTGCTTCATTATTAGGCTTAGTTCACACTTCACTTATTTGGTCAGTTATTCTCATCAGTTTTTCTCAGCCCAAAGCAGGTGCAGTTCAAAACCACAGAAAAGGTGCAGATGTATTCATAATCTGAGAGTAAACTTAGCTCCTGACATTTGGGAGTAGCAGTAAGGCTGTGTTCACATCAGTGTTAATTTTCGCGTTCTTCTGATCCGTCAGAACAGCCCAAAAAAGTGAATCCTGTATTTTGAGCATCTGCCTTAAAACTGTCAGTATTATGTCAGCATTTGATCAGTATTGGTAAGGCAAAAACAGAAGTGGGTCCAAAAGAGAGATAACACGTGATATAAATATTTGCATGTCTTCTGTGTTTTGGACCTACTTCTGCTTTGGCAACCACATCGTGATCAAATCCTGATGCAAAATACTGACTGACTGGACTCTCAAGCGATAGGACCCATTCATTTTTGTTATTTTTCTGTTCTTCTGACGGATCAGAAGAACGGAAAAATAAATAGTGATGTCAACATGGCGAAAGAGGGTAACTAGTGTCCCCGTAATAGACTGGTGAGGGTGGCAACAGCATGAAGAGTCCCAATAGCGACCCCGAAACAAAGTGGTGAAGGTGACAACAGCATGAAGAGTCACAATAGTAGTCCCATAACAGAGTGGTGCAGGTAGCAACAGCATGAAGAGTCTCAAAAGTGGCCCCGGAACAGAGTAGGGAGGGGGGGCAGCAGCAGTGGCAGTAACAGCACAAGGTGATGACAGAGCACAGTAGGAGCAGATGGCAGTAGAGGCAGCAGGTGTGTGGCAGCATCAGAATAGAGGCAGCTGCATTTGGCCAGAAGTAACAGGCTATTTGTTACAATGTGTGGGTGTGGGAGCACACTACAGTCAGATTATTACTGCCAAAATTATCTATTCTGTTGCATCAGGCATCGGTGTCTGGAAATCTTGGTTGATCCAGGCCTGATTCATCTTTATAAAGGTTATTTAGTCTATCAACATTTTGTGTTGAAAGGCAAGTTGTCTTTGGGTCAATTTTGCCACCCGCTGCACTAAACACCCACTGTGATGCAACACTACTGGCCAGTCAGGAAAGCTTGCACAGTGCAAACGCGGCCAGTTGCGGCCACAATTCAAGTTTGGCTGCCCAGTAGTCCAGGGGATCTTGGGTGATAGGGTACAGTTCAAAATATGCCACTACCTGCTGGTTCAGGTTCTGCTCCATGTCCTGCTGCTGCTGGTTGGTTTATTCAGTAGGCAGCTGAGGAAAGCTTTTCATCAGAAACTCATGACTTAAGTTGCTGCTGATGGAGCGGGTGCTGCTCTTGTGCCCCCCTTCAGTAATGGCAGTGGAGTGTGAGCTCAGAGAGTCCCCCCAGTTGGAAATTTTGTGAGTATGGGCGATGGCGCATGTAGGCAGTGACCAACCTACTGCAGAGCATGTCTTGATAGTAGTTACGCTTTTCATCCCTCTCAGAAGGTGTAAAAAAGGCCCACATTTTTGACTGGTAACGAGGATATAACATTGTGTAGAGCAAGTAGTCATCCCTCTGCTGAATGGTGATAATGTGGCTGTCACTATGCAAGCAACTCAGCATGCATCTGGCAATTTGCACAAGGGACTCGGAGGGACTCTCTGCCTTCATCTCCACTGCATATTGCCACGGTCTGTAGGGGTCATCTGTGGAGTCTTAGTCATCACCCTTTAGCTCCTCATGCTCCTCCTGTTCCTCTCCTGTCGCATGGGCAGATAAAACAACTAGTTCTGTATAGAATTTTGTGTTTTTTTGTTCTCCTCCTTCTCGTTTGCCAGTGAAGCCTCCACAGGGCTCAGGTGGCCGTGAGATGTAGGCGCCACGTCTTCTTTCCCCTTGCCAGTCATATTTATCAGCATCCCCTTCAGGACATTAAGGAGTGGAATTACATAATTTATCCTGTAGTCCTGGCGACGGACAAATAAAGTGGCCTCCTCAAAGGGCCTGAGCTAACGGCAGGTATCACGCATGAGCTGCCATTTTCTAATGTCGAAGTTACACTGTAAAGTAAATCTGTCTGTTTGCATCATCATGAAATCAGTCACGGGTATCTTCTGCTCATAGAGACAATCCAACATGTTAAGCTTGGAGTTCCAATGTGTGAAAACGTTACATATGAGGCGATGTAGGGGAACACCATTCTGCCTTTGCAGCTTAAGGAGTGTGTGTTTTGTATGGTAAGAGTGGCTGAAGTGCATGCACAGTTTCCTTGACATTTTTAAGACATCTTGCAGATGGTTGGAAGACTTCAGGAACCAGGTTACAACCAGATTGAAGACATGTGCCATACAGGGCGCATGGGTCAGCCCTCCGCAGCGCAGACAGTATGTTCTTCCTGTTATTAATGACCATGGTTCCTATCTCCAGTTGGTGAGGGAGACAGCCAGGATTCAATTTCTTGATTCATGACACGGATCAGTTCCTCCCCAGTGTGACTCCGTTCACCCAGGCTGAACAGGAGCAGAACCACGTGACAACGCTGTGCTTTGCATAGGGGGTATGCTGGAGAACCACTCAAACTGTGCCTACAGTGGAGGCTGAGGACAAGGTGGCGGAAAAGGAGGCAGATGAGGACATTGGTGCAGAAATGCCACAATTACAACTAGGAGGCTGCATTGCCATCACCTCGTCAATTTGCTGGTGTGCCGGGGTCGGAACCATATTTACCCAGTGGACTGTAAAGGACATATATTGTCATTGACCATAGTTATAGTCAGCACTGGCATGAACTGTACCAGACACCAACAGGCTCAAGGACTGGTCCGCCCTCTGCTGTACATACGTATGCAGAGCTGGTACGGATTTTTTAGAGAAGTAGTGACGGCTTGGGATTATCTACCTTGGCTCAGCACAAGCCATCAGTTCTCTGAAATGTGAAGAGTGAACCACATGAAAAGAGAGGGATTGTAGTGCCAGCAACTTAGCCAGGAGCAGGTTCATCTTCTGTGCTGTTGGATGAGTGCACGTATACTGTTGTCTCTTTGCAATCGTCTCGGTGATCGATTGCTGACGAAACATGTGACGAGGAGTAGGAGGAGACGAACATCAGGAGCAATACTAAGCAAGACTATGGGGAAAAACAACAGCTTCCTTCTTCTGAGGTTAAAGAGCCCTGACTGCTGGAAAAGGTGTGCGGGTTGCCAAGAGATGCAACGGTTGCTGTGTCAGGCTGTAACGCTAAATTAGTTCCATGGTTTACCATGCAACTTTATGGTGACACTCCATGTGTTGATGTAGAGCCGTGGTGCCAACATTAGCACCCTGGCCGCGCTTCACCTTCTGCCCACATATCCTGGATTCTGTCCTCCAGCAACTTGTTAAAAATCCATCAATTCCTAGCTATATGTATTAGCTATATGTATCTGTTGTCACCTGAGATGATGTTGAAGAGTAAGTCAATCATTCCAGTACAGCTGGATTGTTGGCCAAAACACGACCAGATGACGACCTGTTGGCCTGTTGCTGCGGCTGCTGCTACCACCACCCCTTCTCCTGCTGCTACTTGTGCCAGCTACAACAATATTTTTGCCACTTCCCATTCCTTTTGAAGGCCCAGACAACAGTATGTTGGCCATAGTGTACAGTAACTAAATCTGCCATGTAAAAGTGTAACTAGGTATGAATGGCGCAGCAGGTGAACTAGATATACCCGCTTATGTATTAAACTACCTGTTGACACAGAGTCTGATGCACAGTAAGTCTATGCATAATGGAACAGATTAAATATTAATGTTGCAGCAAGTGTACTAGATAAACGCGCTTATATATTAGACTGCCTGCTGACAATGAGTCTAATGCACAGTAAGTCTATGACAGGGCCACTTCTTCCTATAGCATAACACTTTTGCAGCAGGTTTTTCACAGCCTCTGGACACAGATGCTCTCATCATTCAGATGCCATTGATTACATCACTCTGTGCAAGCCAAAAGACAGCCAGGACATGGTAAAGAAGGTAAAAAAGGAATACTGGATAAGATCCAAATGAAAATACCTTGCTTTATTCCATAAAAATTTGAAACTATGGGACAAATTTATTAAGGCCGACGTTTTAGATCTGCACTAGTGTTACCTGTCATTTTACATAGGACTGCAGGTAACTGTACCACATGATTTGTGCTAATGTTATTTGTGGTGTTACATAGGACTTCAGGTGATATCTACTACATTATCTGTACTCGTTCTGCCCCAGATCGGGCAGGACAGGAGTTCAGTGGCTTGGAGGGCTGTGGCACAACTTGCTCTTACCTGTCTCTGCATTTTTGATAATGCAGAAACAGTTGAGTGCAGTGGTGAAGCAGGAGCACTGTGTGTATGTGTGTATGCCCCTGTGTGCATGTGTGTGTGTCCCTGTGTGTATGTGTGTGTGTCCCTGTGTGTATGTGTGTGTGTCCCTGTGTGTGTTTGTGTGTGTGTGTAATAATGGAGATATTCTACTGTAAGGGGGAATTAAATTTTGTTGGGCCCAAAGGGGGCTGGTGGACTTGGGACATGTATAGATAGACATTAAGCAGGGTTAAGCTACTTTCACACTTGCGTTCGGAGCGGATCTGTCTGGTGTCTGCATTATATTTTAAAAAAAAATCTAAGTCTAAAAGTTAGTCAGACGGATCCGTCCTGACTTTGCATTGAAAGTCAATGGGGGACGGATCCGTTTGAAATTGCACCATATTGTGTCAACTTCAAACGGATCCGTCCCCATCGACTTACATTGTAAGTCTGGACGGATCCGTTTGGCTCCGCACGGCCAGGTGGACACCCGAGCGCTGCAAGCTGCGTTCGGGTGTCCGCCTGCTGAGCGGAACGGAGGCTAAACGGTGCCATACTGATGCATTCTGAGCGGATCCGCATCCACTCAGAATGCATTGGGGCTGTACGGATCTGTTCGGGGATGCTTGTGAGAGCCTTCAAACGGAACTCACAAGCGGAACCCCGAACGCAAGTGTGAAAGTAGCCTTAGAGGTATGGCTTAATGCCACTGATAATGACCATCCTTCGGCTTTTTAAAAGGTGAGAGTTATGACCATCTTCTACATTATCTGCATTCAGAGAGTTATCACTATTGTCTGTGGTGTTATATAGGACTGCAGGTAACACTACTACATTATCTGTACTCAGAGAATTATCACTGTGTTATCTGTGGTGTTATTGCAGGTGATATCTACAACATTATCTGTACTCGGGGACTTATCACTGTGCTACTTGCAGTGTTACATAGGACTGCAGGTAAGACTTTTATGGAATATCACAAGAGTCCAATAGATTCAGATACCACAGGTCCCATTCTCCCATAGAAGTAAATGGAAGGAGCCACACACATTGAGCCACCTCTCTATACACTGCCATAGGCAAATGAAGCTCTGTGCTCAAGAGAGTCAGCATCTGTCGCACTTTTACTGCAAATCCACAGAAATGTTAGAGATGATAATTCCCCTTTAAATGATGATCGCACAGTATTGCAGGTCACCCTATAGTTGCTACATGGGACTGTACCCTTAGGGTCCATTCACATGTCCGCAAGTGTTTTGTGGTTCCGCTTTTTGCGTACCGCACATGGCTGCCACTATAATAGAAATGCCTTTTCTTGTCCATTGCTGGGGACAAGAATAGAACATGTTCTATTTTTTTGTGGGGCCGCGGAACGGAAGTGCGGATGCGGACAGCACACAGTGTGCTGTCCACATCTTTTGCGGCCCCATTGAAAATGAATGGGTCCGCACCAGTTCCGCAAAATTGCAGACCCATAATGCGGATGCAGACCCATAATGCAGACATGTGAATGGACCCTAAGTAAGTGATTAACTGCTCTGCTCAGCAACAACAGAAGGGAATAAGAGGGAACACTGCAGAATGTCTATCTGTTATCACAAGCTGTAAAACAATATGGCCTTGTGTACTACCTGGCACTGTGAGTGGATAAAAAATACATTTGATGCTTGGTGAGGTTAGTGAAGGCTGAGCACCGATGGGCTACCAAGGCTAAATTGTCAATTCTTAGGTGCCCAAAAGCCCCAATAATTTATTTAACATGTTCCCTTCATGCACCTTGACAATATCTGCTTTGCTTCAACTGCATATTGGGGGATTCCTACTGATGCAATTGGCTTTTTTCAGATCTTTGCTGTAACCACAGACCAAGTAGATAAAAAAACACATGAAAAGAGGTGCTTCAGGACCTTGGAGAGCTCCTGTCATTGTTTTCCAATGAAGTATACAGTGAGCGGTATTTCCCTAGGAGCGGCTCAGCCACTAGTCATCTCCAATTGTCTAATTTCCAAGCTAAGAATTAAACAATGATAAAACTTCACCACAGCAGGTGGCAAAGAAGCCGAAAATGAACACTCTGAAAAAAAAGTAATGATATTCTCCAGCTTTCAGCGACTTTCTCCTTTCAGACACACAAATCTGTCAGATCTCCAGCCTACTCCCTTTACTCTCCTCACACAGTGAATCCAGATTTATAAACCCCACTGATATTAAAAGATGCTCTAGATACTTTTGTGAGGTGCATACTCTTTTATTAAAAGTTGTGTGGAAGCCCTTTTTGAAGCTAAGCAAATAAATTATTCCATTTAATCTTGGGTGCCATTAATAATACAGTGCGGCAGCAGTCAACTCTTGAAGGCCACCAGCTGTTTCCCACACCTCGATCCCCGCATCTCACCAGTGACAGGGCGAGTAAAGTTTTATTCAAGTCTGGGAAATGATAGAAAATCTCATTGACCAGTCTGTAGCCATTTCCTATTTACTAAGCAGTGGGCTAAGTAATGGCAGTCTATCTGTGCTATTTTTCTCCCTATACTAACTGATCGGCGTGAATCCATCACTTCCAATTACCTTAATTACTCTGCTTTTCTTACGGTGGCTGGCAGAATGCAAACTGCCAGTGCTGCAAGTATTCCCAGGTTGGGCATGGTAGAAAGGAGCTAGCATCCAGACATAATTCATGGTCTCCTTTTCTGCATTCTCTGCATTTTGCCAGAATCCATAATCCCCCTGCAAACAAGATTTCATTATTCTTCTTGTGACTGCAAAAAAGCAGATGGGAGAAGGGCTTGCTGTGCTAATGCATGATTAGAAGCTAGTGCTTACTCCTTCACTGTGACTTACTCACACAGTCTGCACTTTTAGCATCCAGAGCATTTCTTCATTTACTTCATTACAGCGCAGAGTGTCTTAAGCAATTAAACTTGTCATAAGCTATGCCTATTAAATCTTACTGTGATTTTTTTAACACATGGATGAACATCCCTTTCTCCTGCTGGTACCGGGCTTGTACATACTATAGACTCATCCTTGCATGGTTAAAAGGCCGGTTAGGTATGTTTAAATCCCCTGAGCCATTTAGTAACACCTACTGGATGTGACATGAGGTTGAATCGCTTAGACACATTTAATACATCAAGCAAGGTGGCGTGTCGTGTATGCTTAACCGTTGGTATACCTACAGGGAAGATTGTATGGGCTAACACCATGGGGGTGAATGTGACAGTTGTTGTAGCTAAGAACCATTACTAGAGTCACAATGCTAAGAATAAAAGTCATGTAATTATTTATCGCCGAGAATGTTATGCCATTCACTTGCACAAAGGCTCATTCCCCTTAGGTCATATTCAGACTAGTACGTTGTGACAATTTGAAAAATGCACCAAATTACTACATTATAGAAAATGCATAGCTTATATTTAAGGGTGTGGGATTTAATTGACTCTTTGTGATGGCTTATTAGTTAGTTATTTCTAGAAAGAAAAAAAATGTGCTGAAAATACAGTCATTGACAAACACCTGGCATTCAGATATGTTAATCATTACAGGTTTGGTTTGGTTAGACACTGGGTCTTGCCACTAGAGGGCGTAAAAGTTCTTTCTCTGTTGTCCTATAAAAAAGGCTCTAAGAGGCTACTTTTGGGTGGTGTACCTCTTGGTGAGAGATTGTTGACTGCTAGACATGCCTCTATGACACACTCAAAGATATTTTGACAAGTTTACAGACTTTTAGAGGGGCTCATCAATGGACTGAGAGAAGCAGGATGGTCATTTCAACAAACTACCCAACATCTAAGCCATTCTGACCTAGATGTTAGGAGTTGTTGGCAGTACTGGTTACACAATAGCACACACACCCTGTGAACAGGCTCCGGATGGCCCAAACAGACCACCAGGAGGAAGGTTTGTTTTATCCACTGACAAGTGTGAGGAGCATTTTCATTGTCCAGCATCGAGACACCTCTCTTTCTGTCCAGGCAGAGGTCTGAAATAGTGTTTAGCTGAAGGAAGTTTGGTGTCATTATGACCATGAGGGGTCCTGCTATTGACAGACAGCCACTGTCGTCTTTGTTTGCAGTGGTATTGTGAAACCTACACTACTACCGACTGAAACCATATCATCTTTAGTAACAAATTCAGGTTCTTTTTGGGATCCAACAAAGGTTGGATTTGAGTATGGAGACCTTGTGGTGAGCACTAGTGTTGATCACGAATTGCAAATTTTTATCGTGAATATCGTCACTTCGAGAATTCGCGAATATTTAGAATATAGTGATATATATTCGTAATTTTGAATATTCAAGATTTTTTTTAATCAGTACACATGATCCCTCCCTGCTTCTAGCTTGTAGGCCAATGAGAAGGCTGCAATATCTTTGACTTTAGGAGTAGTGTTGATTCGTTATGCAAATTTTCGTAGTGTAGATTTTTATTGCGATTTTTTTTCAATTGCCGATTTCTGCAATTAAGAAATTCTCGAATTTGCGAATATATGGCGAATATTCGTCCAAATATTCGTGAAATATCACATACTCGAATATTGCCCCTGCCGCTCAACACTAGTGAGCACTTTAATTCTGCCTTAAACTGACACACTGCCCCAACTGCTAGTGTGATCATGTGGGGATCTATCGTAGATAACAGTTGGTTACCCTTAGTAGTGATATGAGAAGCACTAGCAGCTAAGTGATATGTATATGTTGCCTTTCATGACAGGGTTTTCATCTAGCATTTTTTGGCAGGGTAATGCTCTCCCATACACAGCAAGGGTTTCCTAGGAATGTCTCTTCCAAATTGCAGCACTTCCCTGGACTGACCTGTCACCAGATTTATGCTAGCTTCAGCAACCTACTAGTGTGCAGGATCTACAAGCCCAACTGCACAATTTGTGCCACAATACTAAACAGAATTTGTATGCCTCCATTCCCAATCGTATCTCATCATGTATCCATGCTAGAGGTGGCCCAACAGGATGCTAGAGTTTCCTTTTCAATTGTACAGTGATACATTGAGGATGTGCATCAATATTTCTGATTATAGCCTTCATTGTAGTAAACATTGATAAATTCATAATATTATCAATCAGGATATATGCTATGCTATATATCTTCTTAGAAGAAACTATCATTGTTATCATCTTCCAGTATGCTATAAAAGTGTAGAAACCTCATCAGACATCAGAGAAAGGGGAGGAGGGGAATGACGTTGTAGTTTCTCTCTTTCTCTGTTGAACAGAATTCTGTAAATGGGAAGGAGGAGCCACAGGTAAAGGGTAATGGTAAAGAGTCCATATTTATAAGAACAATCGTTAAACCTGGGTGTGCACATCCTCAAGAACATTGTAATATTGCTTGCTCTTTACTAATGGCTTTTAGAGATGAGCGAATTTTTCAAAAATTAGATTCGCCGGTTAGAATTATTTTTTTCCGAAAAATTTGGTTTGATCCGAATATATTCCCCGCAAATTACATTAAAAAACGGCTATTTATTGGCTGCAGAGAGCCTTTATAGTGGTGTAGAACACTGCCTTGCAGTAACACACATAAGGAGTCTGCTTTAGTAGTGAAATAATACTGTGAGTCTGTATGACATGCAGATGACAGGCGTCACTCTTAGAATCACTGCACACTACACTTATTCGGGCAGTCATGGGGCCAAAACTGACCAAATAACTCAAGTATGAACTCTGCCTTACAGGTCAATGTTAGCGCCAAGAAGAAGTGCACTCCTTTTAGTGGAGAGGATGTCAGCAATAAGATTGTGTTGACGTCACTGATTATTTTGCCCTTCCTCTGATCCATCAGAACAATAACCCATAAAAAACGGATCCTGTCTGTGGAGCATCCGCCTTCACTCGGTCAGCATTTGGTCAGTAATCCATCAGTATTGCTAATAAAAATAAAAAAAACAGGAGTGGATCCAAAACAGAGATGACACGTGAACACAATATTTTCAAGTCTTCTGTGTTTTGTACCCACTCCTGCTTTTGGCTACAAAATCATAAGCCAATTCTTATGGGACCATACAGGCCTTAAAGCTGCTACACAGAGGATCCATTGTGCATCTCATTTTACCTTCCTTCTGACAGATCAGAGGGAGGGTCAAATAAATGATGATGTCAGCCAAGCTAAAAAGGCTAAATAATGGCCCAGTCATGAAGTGGGGAGGGTGGGAATGGCATGAGAAGTCCACAGAGTGGCCCTATGACAAAGTGGTGTGGTAAAAGCAGCATGAAGAGACCACAGAGTTGCCCAATGACAGAGTCTGTAGGTGGCGGCAGCATCAGGAGGCCACAGAGTGGCACAATGACAGAGAGTGGAGGTGGCGGCAGCATCAGAAGACCACAGAGTGGCAAGGTGACATAACGGTGAAATGGAAGCAGCATGAGGAGACCACAGAGTGACCTAATGACAGAGGCTGTAGGTGGTGGCATCATCATGAGGCCGCAGAGTGGTACAATGATAGAATGTGGAGGTGGCGGCAGCATCAGAAGACCACAGAGTGGCAAGGTCACAGAGTGTGGAGGTGGTGGCAGCATTAGGAGACCGCAGAATGGCACAATGACAGACTGTGGAAGTGGCGGCAGGATCAGGAGGACGCAGATTGGCACAATGACTGAGTGTGGAGGTGGCAGCAGCATCAGAAAACCACAGAGTGGCAAGGGGACATAGTGTCCTTGCCACTTGAAAAAACACCTTGAAAAAACACTTCGGGTGATGATGGTAGAGGATGTGGCACAGGAGGAGGCGGTAGAAGAGGGATCATTTCATAGGGTTTCAGGCCAGTCATTCACAAGTGGCTCCGAGGGTGGGTTCCTGCACCCACAAATGCCAGGTACACAATTATCCAGCCAGGGCACAGTTCTGGAGGATGACGAGGTGGAGGATGAGGAGGAGTAGATGGAGGAGGAGGAACCGTGTTGACAGCAGGGTGACACCCAAACCAGCTCATGGCCATCACTGGTTCATTGCTGGGGGATACAGAGGACACAGGCGATACACCTCCCACAGAGGACAGCTTTTCGTTGCCTCTGGGCAGCCTGGCACACATGAGCGATTACATGCTGCAGTGTCTCAGCAATGACCGCCGAGTTGCCCATATTCTAACTTGTGCTGATTATTGGGTGGCCACGCTGTTGGATCCCTGTTACAAGGACAATGTACCGTCCTTAATTCCGTCACTGGAGCATGACCGTAAGATGTGCGAGTACAAGCACACACTGGTAGAAGCGCTGCTGGTGGCATTCCCACCTGACAGCGGGGACACAGTGGAAGCACAAGGCGAAGGCAGAGAAGGAGGAAGAAGTCGCCAATGCAGCTGGGACACCACCAGCACCTCAGAAGGCAGGGTTAGCATGGCCAAAATGTGGAAAAGCTTTGTAAGCACGCCACAACAACCAGCACCACCAGCTGATATGGAATGTCTTAGCAGGAGGCAGCTTTCAGCAACATGGTGGAGCAGTATGTGTGCACAAGCCTACACGTACTGGATGAGGGGTCTGCCCTCTTCAACTTATGGGTCTCCAAATTGGGCTCCTGGTCTGAGCTTGCCCTTTACGCCTTGGAGGTGCTGGCCTTCCCTACAGCCAGTGTATTGTCTGAACGTGTGTTTAGCACGGCAGGGGCGTTATCACAAACAAGCGCAGCCGCCTGTCCACAGCCAATGTGGACAAGCTCACGTTCATTAAAATGATCCAGGCATGGATCCCACAGGACTTGTCCGTACCTTGTGTGGACATGTATACCTGCCTTACCCAGCCATTGTTATACTACAGCGCAATTGCTCATTGTTGTATTTTTTTATATTTCCCACTCTTTTGGGGTGTACCCTAATTTAAACAAAAAATAAAAATAAATACATTTAAACCAAAAAACTGTGTTGGCTACCTTGTCCTCCTCGACCGCCACTTCTACCTACACTGCCTCCTCAACCTCCTACTCCATATGGACCTCCACCTTATGCATCAAGATTAGTATTTTTACGTATTTTATTTTATTTTAAGTCATTTCACTTATTTGTCTGATACATTGTTGGGGTACATATCCCACATTTTTGGCTGTGATATATCCCTGCTCTACCTAGTGGACAGGTTAATAAATTTCACTAATTTGTCTGTTACATTGTCGGGTGAAATTAATTCACCAATTTTTGGCTGTGATATACCCTTGCTCTACCTAGTGGACAGGTTAATACATTTCACTAATTTGTCTGTTACATTGTCGGGTAAAATTCACCAATTTTTGGCTGTGATATACCCCTTCTCTACCTAGTAGACAGGTTAATACATTTCACACATTTTTCTTTTTCATAGTTGGGTGACATTCACCAATTTTTGGCTGTGATATACCCCTGCTCTACCTTGTGGACAGGTTAATAAATTTCACTAATTTTTCTGTTACATAGTTGGGTGACATTCACCAATTTTTGGCTGTGATATACTCCTACTCTACCTAGTGGACAGGTTATTAAATGTCACTAATTTGTCTGTTACATAGTTGGGTGACATTCACCAATTTTTTGGGCTGTGATATACCCCTGCTCTACCTAGTAGACAGGTTAATAAATTTAACACATTTTTCTGTTACTTAGTTGGGTGAGATTCACCAATTTTTGGCTGTGATATACCCCTGCTCTACCTAGCGGACAGGTTAATACATTTCACTAATTTTTCCTGTTACATACTTGGGTGACATTCACCAATTTTTTTGGGCTGTGATATACCCCTGCTCTACCTAGTAGACAGGTTAATAAATTTCACAAATTTTTCTGTTACTTAGTTGGGTGACATTCACCAATTGTTGGCTGTGATATACCCCTGCTCTACCTAGTGGACAGTTTAATAAATTTCACTAATTTGTCTGTTACATTGTTGGGTGAAATTCACCAATTTTTGGCTGTGATATACCCCTGCTCTACCTAGTGGACAAGGAAATACATTTCACTAATTTGTCTGTTACATTCTAAATTTCGAAAAATCGTCTGTTACATTGTCAGGTGACATTTACAAACCCCTGTTCTGACAGGGACCAAATTTTTTAAAATTGTCTATTCAATTGGTGGGTGACATGAACACAGTTTTGTTGTGAATAGACCCCTTCTAAAATTCATCTTTAATTGGCCCTTTAATTTGATCCTTCCGATTTAATAACTTGTCCCACATTTCAGCTCGATTACATTGCAGCCATCAACCTCCCTTGAATGTGGTATCCATTTCTCACGCTCCCTCTCCAGCGTGGAACCCTGATTCGCCGCTAACCATGATCAACATGGTAGGCGCAGAAAAGAACATCGAAAGGGACGTACGACATGGTGGAGCAGTATGTGTGCACACGCCTACACGTACTGACTGATGGGTCTGTCCCCTTCAACTTCTGGGTCTCCAAATTGGACACATGGCCTGAGCTTGCCCTTTACGCCTTGGAGGTGCTGGCCTGCCCTGCAGCCAGTGTATTGTCTCAACGTTTGTTTAGCACGGCTGGAGGGGGTTATCACAGGTTATATTTCCCAATGTTTTGGGGTGTACCCTAATTAAAAAAATAAAAATTAAAAACAAAAACAAAAACCAGTGTTGGCTACCTCTTCCTCCACCACCGCTTCCACCTACTCCACCACATCCACCGCCTCCTCAACCTCCTACTCCATATGGACCTCGTCCTCCTAGATCAAGATTATTATTTTTTATTTTTGCGTATTTTATGTTATTTTATGTTATATCCCTATCAACATTTGTTTGCAGAGCACTTGCCATGCACTAAACCACATTTTGCTGCCATTTGCAGCCCTCTAGCCCTTTCTATTACTTTTTTAGAGCCATTTTAGTGCTCCAAAGTTCGGGTCCCCCAATGGGGTTCGGGTTTGGGGTCAAGTTCGGGTCCCGAACTTGAACTTTTTTGTGAAGTTCGGCCGAACCCGTTGAACCGGAACATCCAGGTGTCCGCTTAACTCTACTTAGCATCACATGTGTGGCATCAGGCGGGTAGCAGCATCAGAATCGTAGTTGAATCACGTAGCCAGAAGGAACGGTCTCTTTTGTCAAAGTGTTGGTGTGGCACCATGGATAATTTAGTCTGATGCATCAGTAATTGGTGGGTGGAAAACCTGGCTGATCCATGCCTGATTCATTTTGACAAATGTCTCTATAGTAGTTTAGTTTGTCCTCCCTCTCAGCGGGTGTAAAAAAAAAGGCCCCCATTTTGGACCGGTGTGGTCACGGGTCACCAAAGCGTGACGTTACGCCCTCCAGAGGAGCAGGTTAGGTCAGCTTGGTACAGTTTACACAGACACCTCCTGTCCACGCGGGCACAGAGAGGCAACAAGCTGAGAGAGCCTTTTTACTGCCGCAGTGAAAACATCACTGTCTCAGCCCGGGTATCTGCCACCAGCTTCTTGTTTGATATAAGCCCGTTCCGCTAACGGGATTATATAGGGTGAGAAACCAACCCGCGGTAGCTTATAACTAGGCTAAAACACGGATGTGGGGATTAGTGATCGAGATACAAGATAGCACAAGAATAAATTATATATTTAATCGCCATAAGAGCAGACTAGATATAACACAATATACACAGAGAATACATACAGTGGTCTGAGGTTACAGATACAGGTGATATAGGTATAACATGGTTAAGCAGAGCAAAAGTCAGTTACCTGGTAAGATGAAAGTTCCTTTGGGTTATAATGGTGGAATAGTCCTTGGCTGCAGTCACGTGGGGGCAGTGATGTCAGCTGGTTCCCGGTCTCTCCAAACACATTGGCACGATGTGACCACCTTCAGAAAAGACGCCGGCCGCTTATGAGCTGTAGCCAGCCGCTCCCCTCCCCGACTATGTGTAGGGCCCACCCCTCCTTCTCTGGTGCTCACAGCAAATGAACCATAAAACCCCTTAGGGCTCATTACCTCAGACCAGAATGTCACAGGAAGATGGTTCCGGGACCAATTGATCCGCCTGGGTTCCGGCTACAACTAGAGTCCAAACATGGTGCCGCTATGTGGTTTCTGCGGGGAGATATGTATATCTCCCCTCCAGGGCATCCTAGCCTCAAGCCGGGACTACGTGGATGTTTGCCTTTGCCCCATGATAGCAAAAAGATACAAATTATGCCTGGGATGGATGGACGATTCATAATTCCTTATGAAATGTAGGTACCAACATGTCTGGGAGGTATCATTGATTCTGGGCAAGAGCTGAGACCCCTGCTTAGGGTTTTCCTGCAAGATTAGCTTGTCTCCAACCTGGCTGGCTGAGGTGTGACTTTATCCACCTGGGGCCTCCTTGAAGCCTGAACCCCTGGGGCTTCCTCCCTTTCTAGCTGACATCAGATGGCTGGGGGGTGTGAACTTATTTTGCATGTACACTGACTGTGTACATGCCAAAAGGTGAATCAACTGACAATCAGGGATGCCAATAAATGATAATCCATATTCCTCACAACCGGTAGCGAGGGTCCAACAAGGTGGAGAGCCAGAAGTCATCACTCTGCCGAATGGTCACAATTCGGCTGTCACTACCCAAGCAAGTGAGCATGCAGTGGGCCATTTGCTCAAGTGACTCGGAGGGACTCCCTCCCTGCCTCCTATGCCTTATCTTCCTCATTGCCCTGTAGCTTCTCTGGCTGCTCCTGCTTCTCCTCTTCTGTCACCTGTATAGCAAAACTACACATTTTGCTACACATTGCTTGTGCTCCAATGTCCTCCTTCTCCTCCAATTCAGCCCCCACAGGTCTCATGTAGCCGTAAGTTCTAGGCGCCACGTCTCCAGTCCCCTGACCAGCCAGATTTACCAGCATCTGTTCCAGGACATGAAGCAGTGGAATGACATTGTTCATCCCGTAGTCCTGGCGAATGACAAATAACGTGGCCTCCTCAAAGGGCCTTAGCAAACGGCAGGTGTCACGCATGAGCTGTCACTGACTGACATCGAAGGTATACAGGGGAGTACTTTTGTCTCCTTGCATCATCAGGAAATCATTTATGGCCTGTTCGTACTGTCGGTCCGACATATGGAGGGTGGAATTCCAACAGGTGGAAACGTTGCATATCAGCCTATGTTGGGGGATGCCATGCTGCAGCTTGAGGAGGGTGCGGTTTGCGGTGTATGAGTGGCTGACGTGCATGTAGTTTCCTGGCCATTTTTAGGATGTTTTGCAGATAAGTGTAAGACTTCAGGAACTTCTTGACAACCAGATTTAACATATATCCCATTGCACCAGCAACTTGGAGAGGAACACATTCAGCTTCTGCGCCGTTGGAGTGCACACATGCAGTTTTTTTCTTGGCAATAACTTCGGTGATCGATTGCTGAAGGAATGAGTGACGAGGAGTAGGAGGAGGAGGAGCAGGAGCATCAGGACCAGCAGATGATGGGAATGACAGACAGCTCCCTTCGGCTAAGGTGGTGGAGCCTTGACTGCCTGAATCCAGGTGCTTGCCACTGGGTGATGCAGCGGTTGCTGCGGCAGGCTGCACCACCACATCAGAGCCACAGATTTCCCAGGCCACTTTATGGTGACGCTGCATATGTAGACTCAGGGCCGTCGTGCCAACTTGGCACCCTGGCCATGCTTTTCCTTCTGCCCACAGATTCTACATATGGCCAGGTTCCTGCCACACTGCCGAGTAGGTGATTTTACCCTCAACACTACACACTGACTGACTGCTATCGCCACTGCCTTCTTGAACGCCTGCACCACTATTTCCGGGTGGTCTACCCCTGGCACATTTGGCTCCCAACCTCCCAATGCTGCCACCCTGCTGACTCCCGGCCACGCTAGTGACTTGCTTGCTCCTCCGCTGGCTCATGGGCAAGCTGACATCCTCTTCTCCCTATGATGATGAAGCCCCTTCTTCACCTGGCTCCCAAGTGGGATCAGCTACATGATCATCATCGAGTAGTATCTGCACGTCACTGACGTCCTCCTCAACGGTCTCTGGGTCTGGAGCCTGACCGCTTGTCTGAACACCAGCTCCCATGCCACTCTCCTCATCACTACTCATTACATGGACTCCCAACTTCTGTCTGTATAGAATATTGCCAGACCACTGAAGCAAAATGATGTTTAATTTGTTTTAATCCATGTGATAATTTGAACCCATGTTGTTTTTATGCAGGTATTTAGCAATGTCATTTTAGAATGCTGGCCATAGTAGATACAGTTTTATTATAAGACCTACTGTATAGTTTGAGGCTATATTCATTGTAAAATGCTCTAGAAAACAAGTCTAGTTCTGATGCTTGCTGAACTCCCTGAATGTAATATTAAAATGCTAACACTCTTATCTTGCTTTGATTTCAATGGTAATCCGCCTGTTCCCTTAGATTTTCACTTGACTTGTCAACCAACTCTTTTGATCTCCCTGCGTTACCCTTGAAAGCAATTGTATTTCTGTGTTATTTACTTTCATTGTTATTTAGAGATTGTCCCTTTATGTTCATCCATCAAAACATTAACTTAAAGTGGATTTTCAAACAGAATTTAGGAGTAATATTTCAAGGGAAGGTTTTAGTATAAAATAGAGTAGAAGCTTATTAGAGATCCATCTTATCTGGTGTTTTGTACCTAGAATAAATATAAGAGGAAACATTCACTATTTTGTTCTAGGTTCTAAAACAATGAATACTATAAGATGGCTGTAAGAACCTTCAACAGAAAAAAAAAAAACTCATAGGAAATGGATTTATCATAGACAACCACAATGAGTGCTAAGGGTCCCATGGAGGGGTGTGGGGCTCTTGCACTGGTCTTTCACAGTGATCCCAGAACAGTTACTTTAAAATAGATGACCTTGAACCAAACAAAAAATTCCATATCCAAAATTAGCCTTTAGTTGTGATTTAGTAGTGATATTGATAGCCTCCAAATCCACTTCTAATTGCACAATAAATGTTGCAGTAAAGATGAGTGAATTTCTTAAAATCCATTTCAAGTGCAATTCAGTTAATTTTTCAAAAATTCAAGTTCAGGTCTGAAGCCATTCTATACAAATCAGTGAATGAGAATAACAACACGTAACACCGCTCTTTCCAAAAGAAAAAAATAAATAAAAATGTCTTAAAGTGTACCTGAGTTAAAAACAAAATATATATGAAAATTGCAATAATGGCTGTTCTTCTTTCTACAGTAATAATTGTGATGGAACTGGTATTTTAGGGCTTTCCTAAAGTCTTTTTAAGCCATATTATTCCCTGTTTAAACTGCACAGATAGATGCATTTCACTCATAAGCAAGTAATGTACCCCTTATGTGAAATATGCCAGCTCTGTACTGCTGTGATATCTTTACCCTTACTTCCCATTATGTTTGTTTTCAGATCAAGACCTCACAGAACATACACAGAGGGGGAAATTACACTTCTGGAAAGGCAGGAGGCTCCTATAAATTCAGAAATAGTGTAGAAGTAGTTTTTTTTTTTTTAATCAGGCTCCCATTCTCAGCTAGTTCTGACACACCCTCATTTCCTGTGAGCAATCTGTGAGCCTCTGTTACTAGGGACAGATCTTGCCCAACAACAGTCAGTGGACCGCAAAGTAGGTAGATTTGAGACCCCTAGTAACCATGATTTTACAGCTTTTTTTCAGATGAATGCAGGCATATTTTAAAATGAATTGAGATAGAAATTTGTGATTTACACCATTCTCTATTAAATGAAATTGTGTAAAAGTGCAATGACTATTTAACATAATTCACTGGAAAAGAAATGTGCAAACCCAGTCCTCCTCTCAAAAGAAAAAAATAAAATAAAATAAGCTCATACCAGCAAACAGCTTTTTTCCCCAGAGCTAGGCAAAGAGAATTAATTAGCTTAACTGCCTGAGAGGCCTTGGTTGGGGTCAGTGAGCATACTATTTCTCCCATGGAGAGTGTGTAAGTTTTTGGTGTATTGTAGGCTAGCCAATGCTCCTCTGTGTCTCTGGGAAAATATATCCAAATTAGAACATCTTACATCTCCAAGCAACATTGAGGCTTAGTTCTCATATGAAATATGCACAACTGATCTCCTAGCACTAGTGACAGAGCAAAAATAATTTAGCCATTTCTTCTACGACAGATAAAACATTTTAATTGATCCAGACGGGAACCAATAACTAAGACCGAAAACTTTGTACCACTGACAGTTCTACTAAGCTAAACTTAGATCATCATAAGATTCTCTACTGTCTGTGTTCAATCAATTATGTCACGGATGAACTATATGTTGCAAGTGTGAAACCTATCTTAAAGGGGTAAGCAAAAGATTACAAATATTTAGTAAATTGCTCAGAATTAGGGTTGAGCGAACCCGAACTGTAAAGGGTTCGTACAGAACTTTAGGATTTTGGGACCCCGGACCCGAACCCGAACATTTCTGTAAAAGTTCGGGTTCGGTGTTCGTCGCTTTCTTGGCGCTTTTTGAAAGGCTGCACAGCAGCCAATCAACAAGCGTCATACTACTTGCCCCAAGAGGCCATCACAGCCATGCCTACTAATGGCATGGCTGTAATTGGCCAGAGCAGCATGTGACCCAGGCTCTATATAAGCTTGAGTCACGTAGCGCTGCACGTCACTCTGCTGATACAAGTGTAGGGAGAGGATGCTGCTGGACTTGTGATTTCAAGGAGAGCATAGGAGAGAATCTAACTCAGCGATCTACAGACAAATAGTTGTGTGGGTGCAGGGCACTATCGTTTTACCCTGCCCTGAGCTCATTGACCAAAAAATACAAACTTTTAGAATTCTGTTAGTTAGCTGGGTGGCGGCGGCGGCCATTTTATGCATGCTCAGTGCACCAGCACTGCATCTGAGCTTTTTGGACATTGCAAATCACCTGTATTAGCCAGCGTGCAATTAAAGGTAGAAATACACCCATCATTTTCTGGGGTTTTAAAAACACAATTTTTTTCAAAAAACATTATTTTCCAGATCAGCAAGTGTTAAATTTAAGTTTAATATATACAGCTTTCATATTCTGTTACCAAAAAAATACTTTTTAGGCAATCTACAACATCTGTATTAGTTAGTGTGAAATTTAAGGTAGAAATACACCCATAATTTTCTGGGGTTTAAAAAAAAACCTTTTTTTTTTCTCAAAAAAACTGTATTTTCCAGTTCTGCAAGTGTTAAATTCAAGTTTAATATCTACAGCTTTCATATTCTGTTAGCAAAAAAAGACTTTTGGCAATCTACAACCTCTGTATTAGTCAGTGTGCAATTTAAGGTAGAAATACACCCATCATTTTACGGGGTTTGAAAAACACACTCTTTTGACAAAAAACACTATTTTCAGGCCTTGCAGCATCAGCACGTGTGAAATTACACGCTTATATACTGCTATCAAAAATCTGTTTTTAAACAAACACTCATTTGGGCACAAAAAATTTAGTTGGCAGCCTTTGATGCATATGTCATTGTGAGATACACGCTTAATACATTTGGGTTACATTAAGAGATTTTAAATACCACCATTTGGTGCACCAATATTGAATTCAGGCCTACACTGGTTCAGGCCCTGTGAGATACCCCCTCTACATACAGGGGTTTGAATTAGGCATTTGAAATACAGCCATTTGAAATACAGCCATTTTGTGCAAAGATATATTTACTTCAGGCCTACACTGGTTCAGGTTGTGTGTGATCCCCCTTCTACATACAGGGTTTTGAATTAGGCATTTGAAATACAGCCATTTGAAATACAGCCATTTTGTGCAAAGATATATTTACTTCCGGCCTACAGAGGTTCAGGCCCTCTGAGATACCAACTCTACATACAGGGGTTTGTATTAGGCATTTGAAATACAGCCATTTTGTGCAAAGAAATCTTTACTTCAGTCCTACACTGATTCAGGGCGTGTGAGATCCCCCTATACATACAGGAGATTGAATTAGGCATTTGAAATACAGCCATTTGAAATACAGTCATTTTGTGCAAAGATATATTTACTTCAGGCCTACACTGATTCAGGGCATGTGTGATCCCCCCTATACATACAGGGGTTTGAATAAGGCATTTGAAATACAGCCATTTAAAATACAGCCATTTTGTGCAAAGAAATCTTTAATTGAGGCCTAGTCTGGTTCAGGCCGTGTGAGATACACCCTTTACATACTGTCGTTCTTTTCTACTATTAATTAAACACCCATTTAGGGCAAGATCCCAAATTTGAAAAATATGAGGAGAGCGTCAAAAAAGGGACATGGCCCAGGTTGTGGTGCTGCTGCTGGAGCTCCTGTTGCAGGGAGAGGACGTGGTCGATCTGTGCCAGCTACACGCACAAGTGAAACCTCTTCCTTAGGTGCGTGTAGGCGACAAAACCTGCAGCGGTATTTGGTCGGGCCGAATGCTGCTCTACGAATGGTGAGGCCTGAACAAGTACAGGCGATAGTAGATTGGGTTGTTGACAGTGGATTAAGTTCTTTCACATTGTCTCCCACCCAGTCTCCTGCTGAAAGACCACAGTTGGCACCTGCAGCCGATGTTCATCAGTCTTTCACCCCACCCCTTTGCAAATCAGCCAAGCAGTCTGAGCCCCAAGTCATGCAGCAGTCTCTTCTGCTTTTTGATAACTCTGTTAGCAGGGCTTCCCAGGGCCATCCACCTAGCCCTGCCCCAGAAGTGGAAGAGATTGAGTGCACCAATGCCCAACCACTTATTTTCCAAGATGAGTACATGAGAGGTCCATCGCAGCACGTCTCGGATGATGACGAAACACAGGTGCCAACTGCTGGGGCTTTCAAAAGTGTGCAGACCGACAAGGAAGTCAGGGGTGAAGATTGGGTGGAAGATGATGTGGAGGACGATGAGGTCCTCGACCCCACATGGAATCAAGGTCATGCAAGTGACCGATGTAGTTCGGAGGAAGAGGCGATGGTCGCACAGAGCCACCAGCACAGCAGAAGAGGGAGCAGGGTGCAAAAGCGGAGCGGCTGTCCTCTAGACAGTACGTCTCCTACTGCCCATCGCAGCAAGGGCCAGCTCCAAGGAGTACCCTGGCGTGGCAGTTCTTCAGACAATGTGCTGACGACAAGACACGAGTGGTTTGCACGCTGTGCAATCAGAGCCTGAAGCGAGGCATAAACGTTCTCAACCTGAGCACAACCTGTATTACCAGGCATTTAAGTGCAAAGCACGAGCTGCAGTGGAGTAGACACTTCAAAAACGAAGAAAGGTCTCTGGCTCCTCCTGCTTCCTCTTCTTCTGCAGTTGTGGCCTCTTCATCCACCTCTGGAGTGACAGTGCCACCTGGCACCCCACAAACAGAGGATCTGCGAGCAACACCAACACCTGGGTCACCAAGCATCTCCACAATGTCACACAGAAGCGTTCAACTCTCCCTTAGAGATGTCCTGAACTATTCGCCGGCGAACATGCTTGTTCGCGTTCGCCGTGGCGGGTGAACATATGCGATGTTCGGTCCTCCCCTATACGTCATCATTGAGCAAACTTTGACCCTGTACCTCACAGTCAGCAGACACATTCCAGCCGAACAGCATACCCTCCCTCCCAGATCCTCCCACCTCCTATCAAAAAGCAAGGACAGCATTCATCTTAGATTCATTCTGAAGCTGCAGTGTTAGTTAGAGCAGGGAGAGTGCTGCTGCTGCTGAATTAATAGGGAAATCGTTAGCTAGGCCAATGTTCTGTGTCCACTCCAGTCCTCAAAGACTCATCTGCTGTAAGGACAGCGTCCTGACAGCACCCCAAAAAGCCCCTTTTAGGGCTGGTACATCAGTCTGCTTTTATTTATTTTTTCTATATATATATTGCAGTTGCCTGCCCGTGTGGGAGAGGCCATAGGCCCACAGACTGTACTGTGTGCACACCACTCATATCGGGTGGCACAGTACCTTGCAGATAAAAAAGTCATTTATAATTTCAGTTGCCTGCCAGTAAGTGTCAGGCACACAGACTGTACTGTGCCCACTGCCACTGCCCACCACTCATATCGGGTGGCACAGTACCTTGCAGATAAAAAAGTCATTTAATTTTTCCTCTGAAATATAATTGCAGTTGAATGCCAGTGAGTGTCAGACCCACAGACTGTACTGTGCCCACTGCCCACCACTCATATAGGGTGGCACAGCACCTTGCAGATAAAAAAGTCATTTAATTTTTCCTCTGTAATATAATTGCAGTTGCCTGCCAGTGAGTGTCAGGCCCACAGACTGTACTGTGCCCACTGCCCACCACTCATATAGGGTGGCACAGCACCTTGCAGATAAAAAAGTCATACATTTTTTCCTCTGTAATATAATTGCAGTTGCCTGCCAGTGAGTGTCAGGCCCACAATCTGTACTGTGCCCACTGCCCACCACTCATATAGGGTGGCACAGCACCTTGCAGATAAAAAAGTCATTACATTTTTCCTCTGTAATATAATTGCAGTTGCCTGCCACTGTGTGTCAGGCCCACAGACTGTACTGTGCCCACTGTCCACCACTCATATAGGGTGGCACAGTACCTTGCACGCATAGTACCCCTAATCTAAAAAAAAATGACAGGCAGAGGCAGGCCACCCCGCAGGGGCCGTCGTGGTCGTGGTGCTGTGATTTTCTTTGGCCCTAGAATAATGCCCAGTGTTCAGAGGCCACGTACCCTGAACTCGAAAAATTCTGAGGACATAGTTGACTGGCTTACACAGGACACCCAATCTTCTACAGCTTCCGCTCGGAACCTTGACGCACCATCCTCCTCCAGCTCAGCTTTGGGCACCTCTCAAGTTACCACTCGCCCGCCCGCCGCCACCACCAACACTAGCACCACAGCCGCTTCACTTGATCTGTCAAAGGAGTTATTTACACATTGTGACAAACTCCACCATAATCACATGGTAAGAGGCTGGCAAGTAGTCCTCTCCAAGCACTTGTGGCCACCTCAAAAGAGGGGAGTTTGTCACGCTCATCAGTTGGAAGAAATGAGTGATGCGCAACCATTATTGCCAGAGGATGTAGATAACAGGGATATGTCTCAGTCAGGCAGCATTACACACATGGACGTACGGTATGATGATGATGATGTTGTACCTGCTGCTGCTTCCTTTGCTGAGTTGTCAGATACAAGTGAAGCGGTTGATGATGACGATGTGTCCGTGGATGTCACGTGGGTGCCCGCTCGAAGAGAAGAAGAACAGGAAGAAAGTTAGACAATAAAAAGATAGAGTCTCTGAAAAATATACTAGTCTCCTCTAGCGCTGCAAATCCAAAGACAATGTGGGAAAAGTCTATTACTTGACGAAAAATGTATAGAAAAAGACTGCGCTGCAAGAGGAAAATCTTCTCTATGTATAAAGTTCGTTTTTTGAATCTTCAACTAGTAGGATCACATGCCACCTCACGGTCCAACATTAGTGTGCAAACCTGTAGATGATGAAAAAACGCACTATGGTGTAGCAGGTTCCAAGCATCTAACGCTCCATGTGAACAGGTTATACTCACAGGATTCCTGGTAAGTGAAGGCGTGTAGAAATCTCGATGGTATCAAGGTAGAACTCTGCTAAAAGAGAGGACTATAGCGTAGTATGTCACAACACTTGGTCTGCCTGCAAACAGATTATACTCACAGGGCTTCACTTGTCAGGTGCGTATGTAAAATCTATTATAGACAGCTCAGATCCTGGATTACAGCTAACATCGATGTCCAAAACCTCCCAGGGAAAAGGTCGCAAGAGAAGTATGTGCGCACCAAAGGTCAGATAAAAACTATTTAATATTGGCAAAAAGTACAACTATAAAACATATAAAAATCTGGAGTATTGCCCGACCCGGGTTTCGCGATGATGCTTCGTCTGGGGCTTGATTGGTAATTGCATACCACTGTGTTTTAAATAGACAGGGAACCTCCCCTGGATCACATCATAGGCTCTTCCAAAAATACAGGTTAAAACAAATCATACACACAGAGTAAAACTAATACAATAAAAAGGACTGGAACCGAACCGGACAGCTAACGGCGAATATATTAAAATAAGCAATTATTAATGTCACATTCAATATTAAGCCCTTGTGGTTGAATGGTGCCCATACGAAACATCCACTCAACCTCTTTTTTATTTATTATGGCAATAAAATCCCCCCCTCGAATAGGGTTATGTACTAATTCTAAACCAGTAAAAAGGAGACCCTTCGGATTTTTGTCATGGTGAATCTTAAAATGTAACGAAACACTATGGGTCTCAAGACCTTTTTTAATATTACGAATGTGTTCCTGCACCCGAGTCTTAAGGCTCCGTGTAGTCCTGCCCACATATTGGAGGCCACAAGGGCACTCCAAAAGATAAATCACTCCAACATTATTGCAGGAAAATTGCCCCTTGATTTTGAATGTGGTCTCTTTTGTTTTTTTAGATATAATTTGATCTACACACTTTTCTCGTTGTTTCGGGATACGGTTTTTGCAGGGTAGGCAAAAACCGCACCATGTGAACCTGCCCTTATTAGTGCTGGTGCGTTTTTTGTTGGTAGCAAGACTAGCACTACGGACCAATTTGTTGGAGAGATTGTCTGCTCTTTTGAATACTACAGGAGGCCTGACCGGTAAATCTTTACTAAGTACAGGGTCATTCTGAAGAATATGCCAATTTTTTTGGATCATATTTTTTATACAGCCTATTTTACTATTATACTGGGTCAGAAAAGTATACCTGAAATCTTTTTTTGTTGCCTTTTTATCATCATTAATCTGGGGCTTATTCTCAAAACGTTTCTGTTCAATTTCATCTTTACAATGGTCTAGAAAACCTTTTTCATAGCCCTTTTCCAAAAATCTATGTTTGACCATCTGCCCCTGTTCTCTGTAATCATCTAGTTTGGTACAATTTTTTGAAATACGTTGGAATTGGCTTTTGGGTATGTTTTTGAGCCAAGAAGGATGATGACAACTTTTGAGTTCAATATATGTATTGACATCTACTGCTTTAAAAAAGGTCTTGGTTTTGAGTCTATCATCCTCTACAAAAATGACCAAATCAAGAAAGTCTACAGAGATAGCACTAATATGATGAGTAAATTTAAGGTTAAAACTATTGACATTAATAGCCGCTAGAAAGCTATCTAGACCCTCCCTCTCACCTAACCAGATGAGAAGGCAGTCGTCTATGTACCTTCGCCATACAAAAAGCTGCCCCTTTCCTAAATCTTTTTTAAGGATCTGATCAATATTTTCCCTTTCCCACATCGTCATAAAAAGATTGGCGAGGCTTGGGGCGAACTTCGCCCCCATCGCCACACCAGAATGCTGAAGATAAAAAGTGTCTTTATATAAAAAATAGTTGTGGGTGAGGCAAAAATCTACACATTCCATAATAAAATTCTTTTGATCTGCTCCCATTTCTGGATCATTGTTGAGGGCTTCTCTAACCCCTTTCATCCCCAAAAGGTGGGGAATGCAGGTGTATAGAGACGATACATCAACCGTGGCTAACCACAGGGATCCATGCACTTCACCAATTTCTTCAATGAGGTCAATCACACTAGAGGAGTTTTTTAGGTAAGAGGGGGCCACAGTCACATATTTCTGTAAAAAGGAATCGATGTATTCGGAGACTCTACTGTACAGGGAATCAATCCCCGACACAATAGGTCTCCCTGGTGGATTAACGGAATCCTTGTGGATCTTTGGTAAGAAATAAATAACCGGGGTGACTGGGCACTTCAAAAATATTGTATTAGTTTTACTCTGTGTGTATGATTTGTTTTAACCTGTATTTTTGGAAGAGCCTATGATGTGATCCAGGGGAGGTTCCCTGTCTATTTAAAACACAGTGGTATGCAATTACCAATCAAGCCCCAGACGAAGCATCATCGCGAAACCCGGGTCGGGCAATACTCCAGATTTTTATATGTTTTATAGTTGTACTTTTTGCCAATATTAAATAGTTTTTATCTGACCTTTGGTGCGCACATACTTCTCTTGCGACCTTTTCCCTGGGAGGTTTTGGACATCGATGTTAGCTGTAATCCAGGAAGAAAGTTAAGATGGGGAGACAGAGAGGAGGAGGAGACAAGTTGGAAGCAGGGGGAGGTCGTCGCAAGGAGCTAGTGGCACAGTCAGACAGCATGTATCGGCACCCGGGGTCAGCCAGACAGCACGCCAATCAACGCATGCTGTTGCCACCACCAGAATGCTGTCATTACAAAGCTCAGCAGTGTGGCATTTTTTTTGTGTGTCTGCCTCTGATAAAAGCGATGCCATTTGCAATCTGTGCCAAAAGAAACTGAGTCGTGAGAAGTCCACACCCACCTAGGTACAACTGCTTTGCGAAGGCACATGATCACACATCACAAACGCCTATGGGATCAACACAGGAGTACAAGCAGCACACAAACTCAAAGCCACCATCCTCCTCCTGGTCCAGCATCTTCAGCCACGTCAACCACTGCTGTCCTCCTTGCCCCCTCTCAACCACCCGCCACTCCGCCTCTCACCTTCAGCAGTTCCTGCTCATCTGCCCACAATCAGGTGTCTGTCAAGGAAATGTTTGAGCGTAAGAAGCCAATGTCACAGAGTCAGCTCCTTGCCTGGCGTCTGACAGCTGGCTTGTCGGAACTCTTAGCCCGCCAGCTTTTACCATACAAGCTGGTGGAGTCTGAGGCCTTCAAAAAAATTGTAACTATTGGGATACCGCAGTGGAAGGTACCCGGCCGAATTGTTTTTTTCACAAAAAGCAATCCCCAACCTGTACTCTATTGTGGAAAAGGAAGTCATGGCATGTCTGGCACACAGTGTTGGGGCAAGGGTCCATCTGACCACTGATACCTGGTCTGCAAAGCACGGTCAGGGCAGGTATATCACGTACACTGCGCATTGGGTAAACCTGCTGACGGCTGCCAAGCATGGAATGCGTGGCTCTGCAGAGAGGAGTTGGTAACAACGCCACAACTTGCAGGCAGGCCTGCTGCCACCTCCTCTACTCCTCCTACTCCATCCTCTTCGCTAACCTCCTCGGCTGAGTCCTCTTCTGCTGCTGCGTCTTGGTCCACATCAACTGCACCCCCCCAGCTCCCCAGGGGCTATTCCACATCCCGGATACAACAGTGTCACGCCGTCTTGGGGTTGACTTGCCTGAAAGCAGAGCGTCACACCGGACCAGCACTCCTGTCCGCCCTGAACGCACAGGTGGATCAGTGGCTGGCCCCGCACCAACTGGAGATCGGCAAAGTGGTGTGTGACAACGGAAGCAATCTGTTGGCGGCATTGAATTTGGGCAAGTTGACACATGTGCCATGCATGGCACATGTGTTGAATCTGATCGTACAATGCTTTGTGCATAAGTACCCAGGCTTACAGGACGTCCTCAAGCAGGTCAGGAAGGTGTGTGGCCATTTCAGGCATTCCTACACGGCCATGGAACACTTTTCAGATATTCAGCGGCAAAACAACATGCCAGTGAGGCACTTGATTTGCGACAGCCTGACACGTTGGAATTCAACACTCCTAGTGTTCGACCGCCTGCTCCAACAAGAAAAAGCCGTCAACGAGTATTTGTATGACCGGGGTGCTAGGACAGCCTCTGCGGAGCTGGGTATTTTTTTGCTCATGCGCAATGCCTGTAGGCTCATGCGTCCTTTTGAGGAGGTGACAAACCTAGTCAGTCGCACTGAAGGCAACATCAGCGACATCATCCCATTTGTTTTCTTCCTGGAGCGTGCCCTGCGAAGAGTGCTGGATCAGGCCGTAGATGAGCATGAAGAGGAAGAGTTGTGGTCACCATCACCACCAGAAGCAGGCTTGTCGTCGTCGAATGGCTGGACCTGCGGCAACATAGAGAGAGGAGTCTGAAGAAGAGGAGTCAGAGGAGGAATGTGGCTTTGAGGAGGTGGAAGACCAACCACAGCAGCGTATCAGGGGGCTTGTTGTCACCTTTCGGGGACCCTTGGTGTTGTACGTGGCTGGGTGGAGGAAGAGACCTTCAATGACGTCAGTGAGGACAAGGAACGGGACATGGCTAGTTTGGTATCCAACCTTGTGCAAATGGGGAGTTTGCGGTTGTTTGCGGTGCGTTAAACTGGGAGTTTGGTCTGTCAGAGTTTGGTCTGTCACTGTGAAGCGGGCGTAACCCTTACACTACCTGATCGATACAACATCATGCAGTAAGCCGGATTGGGACAGATGCACACTGGCGCAATATTAATAGTTTTTAGTTTGTGACGCCAATTGCAGCTTGCGCAGGTACTGTAACAGGGCCCTTTAAGATGTTATAGCTAACATACCCGGTGAGGAATGCCAGAGGGGGAATAATGTCTCTGTGTAGTGTCAATGGTGTCTCCTACCTTGGTACGGCTGGACTCCTGAATCCTGGCTCACTTGCAATAAAATTGAGTGTGGTCAGTAGGGGTAATTGAGGAACTTTGATAGCAGTAAATGAGATCCAAACAGGTTATATGATCCAACTTGTCTTTACTGAATGGCAGCATAAATCCATACAAGTTACAGCAATAGTCCTTTAGGTCCCAGCAGGTATTGGCAATATGTGGCAGGAATTTATATGTATTCTGCTTCTTGTCATATGCCTAATAGAATCTGGCAGGTATTTATCTTCTGTTCTGTCTGTAATCTGCTTGGTTTGGACCTGACTAGCTGAAGGAGGAATTTGGCTTCTCCTGGTCTTTGGAAAAGTACTCACAGGACTGCTCGCAGGGTATGATGGCTTCTTTTTGGAGATCTTTAGTTCTGGAGATGGCTGCTTGCTTGTCAACCAGCTGAGGAAGATGACTCAGGCTGGGAAGGGTGATCCTGGGGCTCAGCCGAGGCTTGGATCCTAGGTTGGGATCCCTGTTTCTGGGAGCTCCTACCAACACAGCCTTCCCCAAGAGGGGGGCTGGTACACACTGGATCTAACTGGTTTCTTCCCTCCCTTGCTGCAGGGCGTGGGACCAGTCCACTTCTGCTCCAAGAAGAGGGAGAGCTAAACACTGGAATGAACTATTCCAGTCTAGCTATACTAAACTGAACAAAACACATTGCTGCCACCTGCTGGTGTACATAAATTACAGCAAAATACATAAAACAGGCCTGGATAATGCATATAACGGAAAATACATTGTTAGATTACACAAGATGGCAATACATATGCACCTGACATGTTGTAGCAGGGAGAAAGAGTTTAGTGACATACTCTGGGATGTTACAATCATACCTGATCGCATACACACACTGGATGTTTTAAAGCACGTTATTCCAAACAATTTAGGAATGTTAGGTGAATTATGCCCTTTAAGGATTAAAACCCAACTCTGCGTCAACTACGTAATTTTCCATGGCATGCCACAGTCCAGGTGTTAGTCCCCTTGAAACAACTTTTCCATCACTATTGTGGCCAGAAAGAGTCCCTGTGAGTATTCAAATTCCCCTGCCTATTGAAGCCTATGGCGGTTCGCACGGTTCGCGAATATTTGCGGAAATTCGCGTTCGCCGTTCGCGAACGAAAAATGTTATGTTCGCAACATCTCTACTCTCCATATCCCAAATGCAGGAGAGGAAGAGGTTTCACCCACCTACCCACCCGCGATCCCTAGCCCTGAATGCAGCATTTCTAAATTATTTGCCTTTGAAATACTGTCATTCCGTCTGGTGGAGATGGATAGTTTTAAAGGCCTTATGGCGGTGGCTGTCCCACAGTATGTCGTGCCCAGCCGTCACTACTTTTCAAGGCGAGCCATCCCTTCCCTTCACAACCAAGTAGGGGACAAAATCAGGTGTGCACTGTGCAACGCCATCTGTGGCAAGGTCAGGGCCGTTATATCTCCATAACAGCACACTGGGTAAATGCAGTGGCGGCTGGGCCTGAGGAGGATAGCAGTTTGGCACATGTCCTTCCACCACTGAGGATTGCAGGGCGCTTCAGTTTGCCTCCTGTTGCTTCCTCCTCCTACTCTGCTTCCTCATCCTCTACCAGCTCCTCATCCGGTCAGCGTAACACCTTCACCACCAACTTCAGCACAGCCAGAGGTAAACGACAGCAGGCAGTTTTAAAACTTATCTGTTTGGGGGACAAACCCCACACCGCGCAGGAGCTGTGGACGGGCCTTGAACAACAGACCGATGAGTGGTTTTTGCCAGTCAGCCTCAAGCCTGGCCTGGTGGTGTGTGATAATGGGCGAAATCTCGTAGCAGCTCTGGGACTAGCCAGTTTGACGCACATCCCTTGCCTGGCACATGTGCTGATTTTGGTGGTGCAGAGATTCCTCAAAAATTACCCCGACATGTCAGAGCTGCTGCATAAAGGGCGGGCCCTCTGTGCGCGCTTCCGGCGTTCTCACCTTGCTGCTGCTCGCCTGTCAGCGCTGCAGCGTAACTTCGGCCTTCCCGCTCACCACCTCATATGCGACGTGCCCACAAGGTGGAACTCCACCTTGCACATGCTGGCCAGACTGTGTGAGTATCAGCAGGAGATAGTGGAGTTTCAGCTGCAGCACGCACGGGTGAGTCGCTCGGTGGAACACCACCACTTCACCACCAATGACTGGGCCTCCATGCAAGACCTGTGTTCCTTGTTGCGCTGTTTCGAGTACTCCACCATGGCCAGTGCCGATAACACCATTCTCAGTGTTACTATCCCACTTCTATGCCTCCTTGAAAAAACGCTCATGGCGATGATGGAAGAGGATGTGGCACAGGAGGAGGAGGAAGAGGGATCATTTCGTAGGGTTTCTGGCCAGTCATTCCCAAGAGGCACCGAGGGTGGGTTCCTGCACCCACAAACCAAAGGTACACAATTATCCAGCCAGGGCACAGTTCTGGAGGATGAGGAGGTGGAGGATGAGGAGGAGTAGATGCAGGAGGAGGAACCATGTTCACAGCAGGGTGCCACCCAGACCAGCTCATGGCCATCACTGGTGTGTGGATGGGGGGATACAGAAGACACAGACGATACACCTCCCACAGAGGACAGCTTTCCGTTGCCTCTGGGCAGCCTGGCACACATGAGTGATTACATGCTGCAGTGTCTCCGCAATGACCGCCGAGTTGCCCACATTCTAACTTGTGCTGATTACTGGGTAGCCACGCTGCTGGATCCCCGTTACAAGGGCAACGTAACGTCCTTAATTCCGTCACTGGAGTATGATCGTAAGATGCGCGAGTACAAGAGCACGCTGGTAGACGTGCTGCTGGTGGCATTCCCACCTGACAGCGGGGGCACAGTGGAAGCACAAGGTGAAGGCATAGGACGAAAAAAAGAGGTCTCCAATGCAGCTGGGGCACCGCCAGCACTTCCGAAGGCAGGGTTAGCATGGCCGAAATGTGGAAAAGCTTTGTCAGCACGCCACAACAACCAGCACCACCAGCTGATATGGAACGTCTTAGCAGGAGGCAGCATTTCACCAACATGGTGGAGCAGTATGTGTGCACACGCCTACACGTACTGAATGACGGGTCTGCCCCCTTCAACTTCTGGGTCTCCAAATTGGGCACATGGCCTGAGCTTGCCCTTTACGCCTTGGAGGTGCTGGCCTGCCCTGCAGCCAGTGTATTATCTGAACGTGTGTTTAGCACGGCAGGGGGCGTCATCACAGACAAGCGCAGCCGTCTGTCCACAGCCAACGTGGACAAGCTCACGTTCATTAAAATGAACCTAGCTTGGATCCCAGAAGACTTGTCTGTACCTTGTGCAGAATAGACATTTACACCACCATCAAACATACATTCTTGCACTCAAGTCAAGTGCAATGATTCTTTGTTTTCTTTTTTTTTTATTTGTCCCAATATTTTGGGGGCTACCTACCCCAATAAAAAAAAACAAAAAAACATTGTTGGCTACCTCCTCCTCCTCCATTGCTGCCTCCACCTACAACACCACATTTACCGCCTCCTCAACCTCCGACTCCATATTCACCTGAGTTGCAGGTTAATAATTTGAAATTTTTAGTTATTTTATTTTAAGTTATTTCCCTATCCACATTTGTTTGCAGAACAGTTGCCATGCTCTTAAGCACATTGTACTGCCTTTTACATCCCTCTAGCCTTTTCAAGGACTACACTGCTCAAAAAAATAAAGGGAACACTTAAACAGCACAATGTAACTCCAAGTCAATCACACTTCTGTGAAATCAAACTGTCCACTTAGGAAGCAACACTGAGTGACAATCAATTTCACATGCTGTTGTGCAAATGGGATAGACAACAGGTGGAAATTATAGGCAATTTAGCAAGACACCCCCAATAAAGGAGTGGTTCTGCAGGTGGTCACCACAGACCACTTCTCCGTTCCTATGCTTCCTGGCTGATGTTTTGGTCACTTTTGAATGATGGCGGTGCTTTCACTCTAGTGGTAGCATGAGACGGAGTCTACAACCCACACAAGTGGCTCAGGTAGTGCAGCTTATCCAGGATGGCACATCAATGCGAGCTGTGGCAAGAAGGTTTGCTGTGTCTGTCAGCGTAGTGTCCAGAGCATGGAGGCGCTACCAGGAGACAGGCCAGTACATCAGGAGACGTGGAGGAGGCCGTAGGAGGGCAACAACCCAGCAGCAGGACCGCTACCTCCGCCTTTGTGCAAGGAGGAACAGGAGGAGCACTGCCAGAACCCTGCAAAATGACCTCCATGGGGCCACAAATGTGCATGTGTCTGCTCAAACGGTCAGAAACAGACTCCATGAGGGTGATGTGAGGGCCCGACGTCCACAGGTGGGTGTTGTGCTTACAGCCCAACACCGTGCAGGACGTTTGGCATTTGCTAGAGAACACCAAGATTGGCAAATTCGCCACTGGCGCCCTGTGCTCTTCACAGATGAAAGCAGGTTCACACTGAGCACATGTGACAGACGTGACAGAGCCTGGAGACGCCGTGGAGAACGTTCTGCTGCCTGCAACATCCTCCAGCATGACCGGTTTGGCATTGGGTCAGTAATGCTGTGGGGTGGCATTTCTTTGGAGGGCCGCACAGCCCTCCATGTGCTCGCTAGAGGTAGCCTGACTGCCATTAGGTACCGAGATGAGATCCTCAGACCCCTTGTGAGACCATATGCTGGTGCGGTTGGCCCTGGGTTCCTCCTAATGCAAGACAATGCTAGACCTCATATGGCTGAAGTGTGTCAGCAGTTCCTACAAAACGAAGGCATTGATGCTATGGACTGGCCCGCCCATTCCCCAGACCTGAATCCAATTGAGCACATCTGGGACATCATGTCTCGCTCTATCCACCAACGTCACGTTGCACCACAGACTGTCCAGGAGTTAGCAGATGCTTTAGTCCAGGTCTGGGAGGAGATCCCTCAGGAGACCGTCAGCCACCTCATCAGGACCATGCACAGGCGTTGTAGGGAGGTCAAACAGGCACGTGGAGGCCACACACACTACTGAGCCTCATTTTGACTTGTTTTAAGGACATTACATCAAAGTTGGATCAGCCTGTAGTGTGTTTTTCCACTTTAATTTTGAGTGTGACTCCAAATCCAGACCTCCATGGGTTGAAAAGTTTGATTTCCATTTTTAAATTTTTGTGTGATTTTGTTGTCAGCACATTCAACTATGTAAAGAACAAAGTATTTCAGAAGAATATTTAATTAATTAGGATCTAGGATGTGTTATTTTTGTGTTCCCTTTATTTTTTTGAGCAGTGTATTTTAGAGCCATTTAATGCAAAAAAGTGCCAATTTTAGTGTCCTAAATTGAAAAAATATTCTTATTTTCAATTGTCGGGTGACATTTTACAATTTTTGGCGTATACAAACCGCTGCTATGCCTGGGTGACAGGGGCCTAAATCTCTCAAAATCCTCTGTTCTATTGCTGGGTGACATGAACCCCCTTTTGCCGTGAATGAACCCCTGCTGTGCCTGGGTGACAGGGGCCTAAATTTCTCAAAATCCTCTGTTCTATTGCTGGGTGACATGAACCCCCTTTTGCCGTGAATGAACCCCTGCTGTGCCTGGGTGACAGGGGACTAAATCTCTCAAAATCCTCTGTACTATTGCTGGGTGACAATAACCCACTTTTCCCGTGAATGAACCCCTGCTGTGCCTGGGTGACAGGGGCCTAAATCTCTCAAAATCCTCTGTTCTATTGCTGGGTGACATGAAGCCCCTTTTGCCGTGAATGAACCCCTGCTGTGCCTGGGTGACATGGGCCTAAATCTCTCAAAATCCTCTGTTCTATTGCTGGGTGAAAAGAACCCACTTTTGCCGTTAATGAACCCCTGCTGTGCCTGGTTGACATGGGCCTAAATTTTCAAAATCCTCTGTTCTATTGCTGGGTGACATGAACCCTCTTTTGCCGTGAATTAACCCCTGCTGTTCCTGGGTTACATGGGCCTAAATCTCTCAAAATCCTCTGTTCCATTGCTGGGTGACATGAACCCCTGCTGTGCCTGCGTGACATGGGCCTAAATCTCTGAAAATCCTCTGTTCTATTGCTGGGTGACATGAACCCCCTTTTGCCGTGATTGAACCCCTGCTGTGCCTGGGTGACAGGGGCCTAAATCTCTCAAAATCCTCTGTTCTAATGCTGGATGACATGAACCCCTTTTGCCGTGAATGAACCCCTGCTGTGCCTGGGTGACAGGGGCCTAAATCTCTCAAAATCCTCTGTTCTATTGCTGGGTGACAAAAACCCACTTTTGCCGTCAAAGAACCCCTGCTGTGCCTGGGTGACATGGGCCTCGTTCTCTCAAAATCCTCTGTTCTATTGCTGGGCGACATGAACCTCCTTTTGCCGTGAATGAACCTCTGCTGTGCCTGGGTGACAGGGGCCTAAATCTCTCAAAATCCTCTGTTCTATTGCTGGGTGACATGGACCCCCTTTTGCCATGAATGAACCCCTGCTGTGCCCGGGTGACAGGGGCCTAAATCTCTCAAAATCCTCTGTTCTATTGCTCGGTGACATGAACCACCTTTTGCCGTGAATAAACCCCTGCTGTGCCTGGGTGACAGGGGCCTAAATCTCTCAAAATCCTCTGTTCTATTGCTCGGTGACATGAACCACCTTTTGCCGTGAATGAACCCCTGCTGTGAATGGGTGACATGGGCCTCGTTCTCTCAAAATCCTCTGTTCTATTGCTGGGTAACATGAACCTCCTTTTGCCGTGAATGAACCCCTGCTGTGCCTGGGTGACAGGGGCCTAAATCTCTCAAAATCCTCTGTTCTATTGCTGGGTGACATGAACCCCCTTTTGCCGTGAATGAACTCCTGCTGTGCCTGGGTGACAGGGGCCTAAATCTCTCAAAATACTCTGTTCTATTGCTGGGTAACAAGAACCCACTTTTGCCGTCAAAGAACCCCTGCTGTGCCTGGGTGACATGTGCCTCGTTCTCTCAAAATCCTCTGTTCTATTGCTGGGTGACAAGAACCCACTTTTGCCGTGAATGAACCCCTGCTGTGCCTGGGTGACATGGGCCTAAATCTCTCAAAATCCTCTGTTCTATCGCTGGGTGACATGAACCCCCTTTTACCGTGAATGAACCTCTGCTGTGCCTGGGTGACATGGGCCTAAATCTTTCAAAATCCTCTGTTCTATTGCTGGGTGGCAAGAACCCACTTTTGCCGGGAATGAACCCCTGCTGTGCCTGGGTGACAGGGGCCTAAATCTCTCAAAATCCTCTGTTCTATTGCTGGGTGACATGAACCCCCTTTTGCCGTGAATGAACCCCTGCTCTGCATTGCTGACATGGAACTAAATTTAGTGAAAACATCTTTTACTGATCGGAAGATGCGCGACTACAAGCGCACGCTGCTGATGGCATTCCCACCTGACAGCGGGGGCACAGTGGAAGCACAAGGCGAAGGCAGAGGAGGAGGAAGAGGTCGCCAACGCAGCTGCGGCACCACCAGCACCTGAGAAGGCAGGGTTAGCATGGCCAAAATGTGGAAAAGCTTTGTCGGCCTTGGAGGTGCTGACCTGCCCTGCAGCCAGTGTATAGTGTGAACGTGTGTTTAGCACGGCAGAGAGCATTATCACAGGCCGCAGCCAATGTGGACAAGCTTACCTTTATTAAAATGAACCAGGCATGGATCCCACAGGACTTGTCCGTACCTTGTGCAGAATAGACATTTATACCAGCCTCTACCATCCATTCTTGTACTCAAGTGCACTTATTCATTGTTTTATTTTGTTATATGTCCCAATATTTTGGGGGATACCCCAATTTAAAAATAAAAAATAACACAAATCAGTGTTGGCTACCTATTCCTCCTTCACCGCCGCTTCCACCTACACCGCCACGTCAACCTACACCGCCACATCCACCCATCCACTGCCTTCTCAACCTCCTACTCCTAGATCCAGATTGTTATTTTTATTTTTTCTGTATTTTATGTTATTTTAAGTTATTTCCCTATCCACATTTGTTTTCAGAACAGTTGCCATGCTCTTAAGCACATTTTAAAGCCTTTTGCAGCCCTATAGCCCTTCCAGGACTATTTTAGAGCCATTTCAGTGCCCAAATGTTTGGGTCCCCATTGACTTCAATGGGGTTCGGGTTCCGGGTCAAGTTCGGGTCCCGAACCCAAACTTTTTTTTCAAGTTTGGCCGAATTCATCGACCCCAACATCCAGGTGTCCGCTCTACTCAGAATGGTTTTAAAAAAATTGAATACTTGATACTTTGCACTGCTTACTGGGTCCCCACAGGTCTGACCTTCCTGATTTGACATCCAAAACTTACTAGGTAGGTCCCCTTTTGCCAAACTCTGCAGCCAATTATTGGTTGAGGGTTCCTATCCTACCATTTCCTGTTTCTTGAGACCTGACCAGGAAGCAAAGATCTGGGTAACATTATTATTTTTTTGAAACCAAAAAATTTTGCCCACTGGACAACCCCTTTAAACGTTGGCTATATTAAAGAGGTTGTCCAAGATTTTGCAATTGATGAACTATCCTTAGGTGGCACTTCACTGCTGAAGCCATTCACTGGCTGCAGCACAGCATATGACCATCGCCATGCTGCGCCGGATGTAAAACACTGTAGAGACCAGAGTGGAGGACTGGAGCTGAGGAATGCAAGTAAATATGAATCCTTAGCTTAGTGAGGTAGGCTTCTGGCTTTTGCTAAAAAGTCATTATTCTCAGAGAATCCCTTTAGGACCATGAGAAATTAAAATTTTAAAAAATGATGACAATTCTTTCATTAATAATAATGCTAGATAATGTAATGTTTTCTATTACCTGGTTTTGTGATGACACACACATGAGTGTAGTTGTATATTAAGAGAATGCCTTGACTTGACTAAAATGTTTTAAATTGACCACTCAGATCAGTCAGGTTTCCTATAGCTTCAGCAGAACTTGAGTTTACGAAACCTGAGCTCTTTTTTTCATCTCTCATTGTTCCTGCCTAGCCTACCAAGAACAAGGTTTTTATGTGAAAGCTCCTGTATCCCAGCTGTCATCAGAAGAGTTATATTGTACACAATAAGTAATGAGAGTATTTATCTCTACTAAAACTGTCTCAGGTGGACTCTAAAACAGTATGTTTCCTGCAAAGTCCACAGTCAATGAGCATTTAAAAGATTTTCTCCTTTCCAGAGTGTAAGTCAACATGTTTGTTTTTCAACATAAATAAGCATAATTGCTTCTACTGAGAAGGTTGCCACTTCATTTTATTTTTATACCATTTGCCAATTAAAATGCTTCAGAATTCATCTGTGCCCTGAAAATATATTGTATTTTTCAGGTTATTTTAAATACAGTTTTTCTAGGCTATGCATACTGTATGTCCTTTGCTTTAAATATCTTAAAAACAAACAAAAAAAACAACAACAGTCCCAGCAGAATGAGCATTAGCCATATTGGGCAAGTGCCCTGTGTGCTGCACCATTTAACATTAACACAGTTTATATTGATGTACTATCCTCAGGATAGGTCATCAATATCGGATCGGCGGGGGTCTGACACCTGACATCCCTGCTACGTGCTACGTGCGAGCTCCACCTCCTGTTCATTACAGTGCACTTGGTCTCGGAAGCGAGTGTAAGTGGAGCGATTACTTGTAATTACACTACGTCGCCGCTCCACAGGAGATGATAGGCAGTGTAATGATCAGGAAGCGGTGCTCACCTCCTCGTCAAACAGCTGCTTGTCTAGGGTGACGCGTGTTGGACCCCCGGCGATCAGATATTGATGACCTGTCATGAGGATAGTACATCAATATAAATCTCTTCACAACCCCTTTAAGTTGACTGCAAGTCCTGGTGCTCTGTGGCTGTGCTGGGCAACTGCTTTCAGCCTCAATGTGTCACTTGCTTCCTATGGCAACCCTGGCCCCTGCAATCTCACTGCTGCCATCCAGGCCACACATCACTCTGTAAAGGAGTCTATAGTTTAACATTCTGTATCACTATTACTGTACATGAATAATAAGGATGCAATACCATGTGTCCTGCCAATTTGGAAGATGGGGGAGGGGGGTGGGGCAAACAGGCTGTGGTTCAACTGTTCATAATTTTTAATTAATTAGGTAAAACTTAAACCAGTTGTCCAGCCTCATATAAGATTTTAAAACCACCCCCACCCAGCGGTACTTGTCACATGAAGCTTACTTACCTACTCCACAATGCTTGCTTCTGGCTCTTTGGTCCACTACTCTCCAAATTTCAAGTGTCACAGGTAAAAATCCAGCACAGAAGGAGTCACATGCACCACTGAGAAAGTCATTGGCTGCAGCATTAGGCCTCATGCACATGGCCGTTGTTTTGGTCCGCAAGTGACTCGGATGCGGACCCATTCACTTCAATGGGGCCGCAAAAGATGCGGATAGCACTCTGTGTGCTCTCCGCATCCGTTGCTATGTTCCGTGGTCCGCAAAAAAAATATAACCTGTCCTATTCTTGTCCGCGTTTTGCAGACAAGAACAGGCAGTTATATCAATGGCTGTCCATGCCGTTCCGTAAATTGCTGAACGCACACGGGCGTCATCCGTGTTTTGCGGATCGCAAAACACACAACGGTCGTGTGCATGAGGCCTTACTATATTGTGCCATTATTTTATTATTCCTTCTTGAAGTTTATGAATGAATTGCTAGCGGCTTGCAATAAAGGTCCATCTGGGTATTACCAGTTGGTGCCACCAATCGGTGCCACCAGTATCAGACTGTGCAGGGACACCCCCCCCCCCCCCCCCCCCAACTAACACTCAGATGATCTTTAATTTCAAATTGCTAGTAATTCCATGGTAATTCCTAAATTTCCATTTACTCAAAGGTGAAATTTGACCAGTGTTATTTTCAATGGACAAATGGTTGGGTATTATGACCTGAGCATAGATTGCCCACACCATGGTTGTGTTTACCTCTAGTCTAAATGAACATGTTTTTGAGCTTTTTGCTCTTCAAGCTGTATTAACTCATCTCACATTGATTCATGGAATGTTTGAAGCCCGGATTTAATTAATCTTATTTGCATGTTACTTACCATCTTGGCTTGCTTAATTGCTAATTAAATAAAGGAGAAGATAATAACGATGAACCCACTTCATACTGCAGTCCTGACTTTCAATTCTGAAAGTGTTGACTTGTGCATTCATGGCCACATCAGCTTAATTCGATCATCATTTTTTTTTAACAAGTTTGGATGGTGCCTTTAGCATATCATATTATGTTTCATACGTTCTGAGTGCTTCACTTGGATGTATCAATTTCAAAAGGCGCCCAGCCATGTATCCAAAGCTTCTAAAAGCTGTTTTTAAGCGAATATTCAGCGTTATTGTAACCACTGTCATTTCATGATAAGCAAAATTATTGTCTGACCTTGTTGAAAAGTAGAGTTATGGTGGGAAAATAGAGACAGACACTATAAGGTCACATTATTGGTGTTTTCCTAGAATGTAAAAAAGTTTTAGTAATGTAATGAGATAAGAATTCTATTCAGAATAGGGGACAAACTGTATGATTGAATAAAAAGACATTAATAGTGATGAAGGATCTAGTCTTGACAGGTTGTAGTTTGGCATAGCTTGCTAGTTACAGTAGGTAAGGCTGTGTATTTGTGAAACCAACTAAAGACCGTAGAATTATGGTCGGCCAACCTTCATTCATTCACTCAATTTAAATTCAATGTATCTTATTTTAGTGGAACTAAGAATTTCAGGGGCTTTGGCACGAGTAATTATGATTCTTTACACAATTATCTACAACATTATAGCACAGATTGTGTGTTTCTAAAGACTTTAATCAATGAATTGACATATTCTAGCTTGTCATGTCCCCTGGTTAGTCAAACAATTTTAGTGAGTTTTTCTTTATGGATATTGTGCTTCTAAGACGTCATCATACTAGATGAACTGTCTAGACAAGACTACATGTCTATTCATTATATCCTTAGATATACCCACAAATAGTTATTTTCATATTCTTTTCGGGTACACACATATATATATATATATATATATATATACTGTATATACAAGGAGTGCAGAATTATTAGGCAAATGAGTATTTTGACCACATCATCCTCTTTATGCATGTTGTCTTACTCCAAGCAGTATAGGCTCAAAAGCCTACTACCAATTAAGCATATTAGGTGATTTGCATCACTGTAATGAGAAGGGGTGTGGTCTAATGACATCAACACCCTATATCAGGTGTGCATAATTATTAGGCAACTTCCTTTCCTTTGACAAAATGGGTCAAAAGAAGGACTTGACAGGCTCAGAAAAGTCAAAAATAGTGAGATATCTTGCAGAGGGATGCAGCACTCCTAAAATTGCAAAGCTTCTGAAGCGTGATCATCGAACAATCAAGCGTTTCATTCAAAATAGTCAACAGGGTCGCAAGAAGCGTGTGGAAAAACCAAGGCGCAAAATAACTGTCCATGAACTGAGAAAAGTCAAGCGTGCAGCTGCCAAGATGCCACTTGCCACCAGTTTGGCCATATTTCAGAGCTGCAACATCACTGGAGTGCCCAAAAGCACAAGGTGTGCAATACTCAGAGACATGGCCAAGGTAAGAAAGGCTGAAAGACGACCACCACTGAACAAGACACACAAGCTGAAACGTCAAGACTGGGCCAAGAAATATCTCAAGACTGATTTTTCTAAGGTTTTATGGACTGATGAAATGAGAGAGTCTTGATGGGCCAGATGGATGGGCCCGTGGCTGGATTGGTAAAGGGCAGAGAGCTCCAGTCCGACTCAGACGCCAGCAAGGAGGAGGTGGAGTACTGGTTTGGGCTGGTATCATCAAAGATGAGCTTGTGGGGCCTTTTCGGGTTGAGGATGGAGTCAAGCTCAACTCCCAGTCCTACTGCCAGTTTCTGGAAGACACCTTCTTCAAGCAGTGGTACAGGAAGAAGTCTGCATCCTTCAAGAAAAACATGATTTTCATGCAGGACAATGCTCCATCACACGCGTCCAAGTACTCCACAGCGTGGCTGGCAAGAAAGGGTATAAAAGAAGAAAATCTAATGACTTGGCCTCCTTGTTCACCTGATCTGAACCCCATTGAGAACCTGTGGTCCATCATCAAATGTGAGATTTACAAGGAGGGAAAACAGTACACCTCTCTGAACAGTGTCTGGGAGGCTGTGGTTGCTGCTGCACGCAATGTTGATGGTGAACAGATCAAAACACTGACAGAATCCATGGATGGCAGGCTTTTGAGTGTCCTTGCAAAGAAAGGTGGCTATATTGGTCACTGATTTGTTTTTGTTTTGTCTTTGAATGTCAGAAATGTATATTTGTGAATGTTGAGATGTTATATTGGTTTCACTGGTAAAAATAAATAATTGAAATGGGTATATATTTGTTTTTTGTTAAGTTGCCTAATAATTATGCACAGTAATAGTCACCTGCACACACAGATATCCCCCTAAAATAGCTAAAACTAAAAACAAACTAAAAACTACTTCCAAAAATATTCAGCTTTGATATTAATGAGTTTTTTGGGTTCATTGAGAACATGGTTGTTGTTCAATAATAAAATGAATCCTCAAAAATACAACTTGCATAATAATTCTGCACTCCCTGTATATATGAAAATGAATTTCTGTCTGTCTATTCTTTATGCGCGACTGGACCGATATTCACCAAATTTGGCACACAGGCACATCAGGTGTCCGGGAAGGTTTTAGACCTGGTCACAGCTCTCTAGAATGTACGTTCCTGAGATATTCCCCAAAAATTACCTGCATTAGCCAATAGAAGCCTGCAAGTCTTTCACTCATATCCCAACTGCCATACACACGGTCACTAGTGATGAGCGGGAGGTGCCATATTCGGTTTCGCGATATTTCGCGAATATTCGCATGAATATTCGTGTTATATTCATCGAAATCGAATATTCGCAATTATTCCAATTATCGCGAAATTATTTTTCGGATATTGCGAAAATTTATCTTGATAGTATAAGGCAACGTTCCTATGCTAATGACTATGGCTAGGCTAATATGTGTATATTACGAAATTTCGTAATATTGCTCTAACTTCGTCTCTTAGAATATTACGAATATTCTAAAAGACGAAGTTAGAGCAATATTAAGAACATTTGCAAAAGTCGAAATTGCGATGCGAGTAATATAACACGAAATAGTCGCATGAAGATTTAAACTTAGCACTGCTATATTCCATATTCTAGCCTAATATGGAATATAGCTGTGTTAAGTTAGCACTGCTATATTCCATATTAGGCTAGAATATGGAATATAGCTGTGCTAAGTTGAAATCTTCATGCGACTATTTCGTGTTATATTACTCGCATCGCAATTTCGACTTTTGCAAATGTTCTTAATATTGCTCTAACTTCGTCTTTTAGAATATTCGTAATATTCTAAAAGATGAAGTTAGAGCAATATTACGAAATTTCGTAAAATACACATAGATTGTATTTAAGCTAATATACTGCTATAGTAATAATTTTTAATAGTGTACATATTTTACAAAACTTAAGTTCAGAAGAGGCAAAAAAAATTACAGGAAAAAAAAGGGATTATAGCACTATATTAGCTAAATTACAATCTATATGTGTATTTTACGAAATTTCGTAATATTGCTCTAACTTCGTCTTTTAGAATATTCGTAATATTCTAAGAGACGAAGTTAGAGCAATATTACGAAATTTCTAAAAGACGAAGTTAGAGCAATATTAAGAACATTTGAAAAAGTCGAAATTGCGATGCGACTAATATAACACGAAATATTCGCATGAAGATTTCAACTTAGCACAGCTATACTCCATATTCTAGCCTAATATGGAATATAGCAGTGCTAACTTAGCACAGCTACAGTCATGTGAAAAAATTAGGACACCCTTTGAAAGCATGTGGTTTTTTGTAACATTTTTAATAAATGGTTATTTCATCTCCGTTTCAACAATACAGAGAGATTAAAGTAATCCAACTAAACAAAGAAAACTGAAGAAAAGTCTTTTCAAGATCTTCTGTAAATGTCATTCTACAAAAATGCCTATTCTAACTGAGGAAAAAGATAGGACACCCTCACATGTATTCCCTCTTAAATTGGCTCAGATCTCACACAGGTATATCACACCAGGTGCACATAATTAGTAGATCGTTACTCTGCATGTTGAATGAGGCTTGCCCTATTTAAACCTCAGACATTTAGTTTGGTGTGCTCCTGACTGTTGAAGTGAGAGTGAGCACCATGGTGAGAGCAAAAGAGCTGTCAGAGGACTTCAGAAAAAAGATTGTAGCAGCCTATGAGTCTGGGAAGGGATTTAAAAAGATCTCAAAAGATTTTGAAATCAGCCATTCCACTGTCCGGAAGATAGTCTACAAGTGGAGGGCTTTCAAAACAACTGCCAACATGCCCAGGACTGGTCGCCCCAGCAAGTTCACCCCAAGAGCAAACCGCAAGATGCTAAAAGAGGTATCCAAAAACCCTAAAGTGTCATCTCGAGAACTACAGCAGGCTCTGGCTACTGTTGATGTAGAAGTACATGCCTCTACAATCAGAAAGAGACTGTACAAGTTTAACTTGCATGGGAGGTGTGCAAGGAGGAAACCTTTGCTTTCCAAGAGAAACATCGAGGCCAGACTGACATTTGCCAGCGATAAAGTTGACAAAGACCAGGACTTCTGGAATAATGTTCTTTGGACAGATGAGTCCAAAATTGAATTATTTGGACACAACAGCAGAGGACATGTTTGGCGTAAACCAAACACAGCATTCCAAGAAAAGAACCTCATACCAACTGTGAAGCATGGAGGTGGAAGTGTCATGGTTTGGGGCTGCTTTGCTGCAGCAGGACCTGGTCAGCTCACCATCATAGAATCCACGATGAATTCTACTGTGTATCAGAAGGTGCTTGAAGAACATGTGAGACCATCAGTTAGAAAATTAAAGCTGAAGCGGAACTGGACCATGCAACATGACAATGACCCAAAACATACTAGTAAATCAACCAAAGATTGGCTGAAAAAGAAGAAATGGAGAGTCCTGGAATGGCCAAGTCAAAGTCCAGATTTGAATCCCATTGAGATGCTGTGGGGTGACTTGAAAAGGGCTGTACGTGCAAGAAACCCCTCAAACATCTCACAGCTGAAAAAGTTCTGCATTGAGGAGTGGGGTAAAATTTCCTCAGACCGATGTCGAAGACTGGTAGATGGCTACAAGAACCGTCTCACTGCAGTTATTTCAGCCAAAGGAGGTAACACTCGCTATTAGGGGCAAGGGTGTCCTATCTTTTTCCTCAGTTAGAATAGGCATTTTTGTAGAATGACATTTACAGAAGATCTTGAAAAGACTTTTCTTCAGTTTTCTTTGTTTAGTCGGATTACTTTAATCTCTCTGTATTGTTGAAACGGAGATGAAATAACCATTTATTAAAAATGTTACAAAAAACCACATGCTTTCAAAGGGTGTCCTAATTTTTTCACAAGACTGTATATTCCATATTAGGCTAGAATATGGAGTATAGCAGTGCTAAGTTGAAATCTTCATGCGAATATTTCGTGTTATATTACTCGCATCGCAATTGCGACTATTGCGAAATTTCGTAAAATACACATATAGATTAGATTGTAATTTAGCTAATATGGAATATAGCAGTAAGTTGAAAACGCCACTGACTGGAGCAGCCAGGAAGCCAGGAATCCAAAGGACAGGTAAGAACAACTTTAGGGAAGTGGGAAAGAAAAAAATATAATAAAAAAAAAAAATAAAAAAAACGAATATTCTATTTCGCGAATATATAGAACGATATTCTAAATATTCGCGAAATCTCGAAATTGCGATATTCGAGAAAAAAATTCGCAATTCGAATATTCGCGCTCAACACTAACGGTCACTTATCAGCCAATAGAAGCTTGCAGGCCCTTAGTCTCCACATACACACAGTTTTACTCCAGGTTTCCATAACAACCCAGCCATTTTTCTTCCTGCTGTAGGCCAGCTTTAGGCTAGGGCAACACAACGACAATAAGTCGCACGACACATAGGGCACAACTATACTGCTAAATGTCGCACGACACATGTCATCATGTAGCACTAGCCTTAAAGGGGCATGGTGCTGTGGAGGTCACTGTTAAGGGGGCAGGGGCCACTATTAAAGGGGCAGCTGTTGTGGAGGTGACTGTTAAAGGGGAGGGCACCTTGGAAGTCACTGCTAAAGGGGCGTTTACTGTGGATGTTACTGTTAAGGGGGCAGGCCGCTGTGGAGGACACTGTTAAGTGGGCAGGGGCCACTATTAAAGGGTCAGCTGCTGTGGATGTCACTGTTAAGTCAGCAGGGTACTGTGGAGGTCACTGTTAAGGGAACGGGGTACTGTGGCAGTCACTGTTAAAGGGACAGGTGCTGTAGAGGTCACTGTTAAGGGGGCAGGCCCCTGAGGAGGTCAATGTCAAGGGTGCTGTAAAACTCACTTGTAAATGGGCGGGCTGCTGTGAAGGTCAAAGATAAGGGGATGGGTAGCTGTGGAGGTCCCATTTTAAGGAGGAAGGGCACTGTGGGGGGGCGGGTCAGTGTTAAGGGATGAGGGGCTGTGGAGTTCACTGTTAAGGGGGTGGAGTACTGTAGAGGTCACTGTTATGAGGGATACTGTCGATATCTTTTAACGGCACACAGAAACATTAAATGAAATAGATGGAATATACCCGTGCAATGCCAGGTCCTTCTGCTAGTATTAAATAAATGTCTGTTGGCACAGACATAATTTGTTTGACTAGTGTAAGGTTTCAATGTTACTAGATTACAATTAACCTAAATAGCCAACTTCTCTCCATGACTTAGGTTTGGTTTTTGGTACTCTGCTGCTTCCAGAACTGTGATAAATAGAGGTTCTACTGGTTTATTCCCTATTTGACAGAGCATCAGAGCAAAGGATTGTGGGTAGCAGTGAATAACTCAAAGGGGTATATCTGGGAATATCAGTTTTGGTATTCACTTGCTGTAGGTTATGTCCTGCATTAGAGCCTTGATAAGAACAAGGGGTGTGGTGAGTGTCACATGTCCTGCTGATGTCAGGACACATCTCACTGCCCTAAAGCATGATGTCAGAGCAGTTGTCACATGACAAACCAGGAAGCAGGAATTCAGGATGGGGACAAGAGAGAACTGCAAATGAGGAAAATGTGGAAAAAAAACAACAACAATCTAAGGGGAGCTAGAGTAAGGCTACAATCACACGACATGGAAAAAATGTCTGATAAAAACAGATAAACCGTCAGTTTTTAAAAGATGTTTTTTTTCGCAAATGCCTTACTAAGAAACGTGCCCTTCAATTGTATGGGGGCTGTCAGTCAGTGAAAACAGACAGGACAGAACATGTTCTATTTTTTTCACCTCTGTTATTCATTGGCGGTCAATAAAACTGTCATGTGGAATAACCCCTTAGACGAGCATTGTTCTTTACATGGACATGTGACGACCATTAATAGAATGTCCATCACATGGGTGCTGTGAAAAGTAGTTTATGGCACAACTCTTTAACGACATTTAACCAGTGTCAGCTATGGAGAAGTGGCAACACAATTAAATTGAAAGTACCAACAGTACCATGGGCTCATAGAATACAGGGAGTGCAGAATTATTAGGCAAGTTGTATTTTTGAGGATTAATTTTATTATTAAACAACAACCATGTTCTCAATGAACCCAAAAAACTCATTAATATCAAAGCTGAATATTTTTGGAAGTAGTTTTTAGTTTGTTTTTAGTTTTAGCTATTTTAGGGGGATATCTGTGTGTGCAGGTGACTATTACTGTGCATAATTATTAGGCAACTTAACAAAAAACAAATATATACCCATTTCAATTATTTATTTTTACCAGTGAAACCAATATAACATCTCAACATTCACAAATATACATTTCTGACATTCAAAAACAAAACAAAAACAAATCAGTGACCAATATAGCCACCTTTCTTTGCAAGGACACTCAAAAGCCTGCCATCCATGGATTCTGTCAGTGTTTTGATCTGTTCACCATCAACATTGCGTGCAGCAGCAACCACAGCCTCCTAGACACTGTTCAGAGAGGTGTACTGTTTTCCCTCCTTGTAAATCTCACATTTGATGATGGACCACAGGTTCTCAATGGGGTTCAGATCAGGTGAACAAGGAGGCCATGTCATTAGATTTTCTTCTTTTATACCCTTTCTTGCCAGCCACGCTGTGGAGTACTTGGACGCGTGTGATGGAGCATTGTCCTGCATGAAAATCATGTTTTTCTTGAAGGATGCAGACTTCTTCCTGTACCACTGCTTGAAGAAGGTGTCTTCCAGAAACTGGCAGTAGGACTGGGAGTTGAGCTTGACTCCATCCTTAACCCGAAAAGGCCCCACAAGCTCATCTTTGATGATACCAGCCCAAACCAGTACTCCACCTCCACCTTGCTGGCGTCTGAGTCGGACTGGAGCTCTCTGCCCTTTACCAATCCAGCCACGGCCCCATCCATCTGGCCCATCAAGACTCACTCTCATTTCATCAGTCCATAAAACCTTAGAAAAATCAGTCTTGAGATATTTCTTGGCCCAGTCTTGACGTTTCAGCTTGTATGTCTTGTTCAGTGGTGGTCGTCTTTCAGCCTTTCTTACCTTGGCCATGTCTCTGAGTATTGCACACCTTGTGCTTTTGGGCACTCCAGTGATGTTGCAGCTCTGAAATATGGCCAAACTGGTGGCAAGTGGCCTCTTGGCAGCTGCACGCTTGACTTTTCTCAGTTCATGGGCAGTTATTTTGCGCCTTGGTTTTTCCACACGCTTCTTGCGACCCTGTTGACTATTTTGAATGAAACGCTTGATTGTTCGATGAACACGCTTCAGAAGCTTTGCAATTTTAAGAGTGCTGCATCCCTCTGCAAGATATCTCACTATTTTTGACTTTTCTGAGCCTGTCAAGTCCTTCCTTTGACCCATTTTGCCAAAGGAAAGGAAGTTGCCTAATAATTATGCACACCTGATATAGGGTGTTGATGTCATTAGACCACACCCCTTCTCATTACAGAGATGCACATCACCTAATATGCCTAATTGGTAGTAGGCTTTTGAGCCTATACAGCTTGGAGTAAGACAACATGCATAAAGAGGATGATGTGGTCAAAATAATCATTTGCCTAATAATTCTGTACAGGGTGTATAGTAGGGTCAGAAATCAAAAGTCAGCGGGTACATTTATGAACAACAGGGGGTGCTAGATACAGGGGAGTCACCAGTATACAGTAACACGTTTATTTAATGCAGGATATATCATGGCAAGGAAGCCATACACACAGCAGATGCAGCACCAAGCATGTTAGTCAGCCCTGCTTTGTGGGGCATGAAGACCACCCCCTGAGAAGGACTAAATATATTTAAGCCTATATACTACATCAAGAGTAATATGTCCCCCCTTATACAAATGAGTTCAACTCCCCTTCTTTATAAATTAACAATACCTGATTAATGCCTGTATGAATGAATACTTGTTTTCCTAAAAATACCAAGTGTGCAAGCACGTCCACCACTGGTGAATTGCAGGGTGATTGTAACCATGGAAACAAGCAGTATATAATGTGATGGAAAATCAATCCAGCCAGCAAAGAAAACAATAGAATAATCACAATACATTAGTAAGTGGCTTGTATTAACTTTCTCTACATGGTAAATGCCACTTGCTGAAGTGAGACAACCCCTTTAATGGATGCAAGACTGCCTTTCATTGGATGCTGCATTTTTGGCGCCCTCCCTATAGCCTTAACTGTAATACAGTGTGTAAATAATCATATTATGCAATGAATTATAACCAGCACTACAGAATACATTACTTAAGTAACAGTGCTATATAGTGGTCAAATAATACTACTATCCAGTAGTTTAGTAGCAGTGCCACACAACACCACCATACAGTGCGTGAATAGTGCTAAGTAGAGTTGAGCGGACACCTGGAAGTACAGGTTCGACGGTTCGGCCGAACTTCGCAAAAAAATTTGAGTTAGGGACCCGAACTTGACCCGAACCCGAACCCATTGAAGTGAATAGGGACCCGAACTTTTGAGCACTAAAATTACTCTAAAAAAGTAATGGAAAGGGCTAGAGGGCTGCAAAATGTGGTTAAGAGCATGGCAAGTGCTCTGCAAACAAATGTGAATAGGGAAATGACTTAAAATAACATAAAATACGTAAAAATAAAAAATTATAATCTCAATCTAGGAGGAGGAGGTCCATATGGAGTAGGAGGTTGAGGAGGCAGTGGATGTGGTGGTGTAGGTGGAAGCGGCGGTGGAGGAGGAGGAGGTAGCCTACACTGGTTTTTGTTTTTGTTTTTTATTTTATTTTATTTTTTATTTGGTTCAAATTTGGGTAAACCCCAAAACATTGAGAAATATAAAAAATAAAACAAAGGGAAAGTGCGCTGGAGTACAACAATGGCTGGGTGAGGCCGGTATACATGTCTATTCTGCACAAGGTACAGACAAGTCCTGTGGGATCCATGCCTGGTTCATTTTAATGAACGTGAGCTTGTCCACATCGGCTGTGGACAGGCGGCTGCGCTGTCTGTGATAACCTCCTCCTGCAGTGCTAAACAAACGTTCAGACAATACACTGGCTGCAGGGCAGGCCAGCACCTCCAAGGCATAAACGGCAAGCTCAGGCCATGTGTCCAATTTGGAGACCCAGAAGTTAAAGGGGGCAGACCCATCAGTCAGTATGTGTAGGCGTGTGCACACATACTGCTCCACCATGTTGCACGCCCCTGTGACGCCCACAATTCCATTAGATATTTTCTCTATTAACTTTCAATGTTCTTTTATGTGCCTACCATGGTGATCAAGGGTAACAGGGAATCAGGGTTCCATGCCGGAGAGGGAGCCTGAGAAAGGGATACAACATCCAAGGGGGGTCAATGGCTGAAATAGGATCGGGTGGAAATGTGAGACAAGTTATTAAAGCGGAAGTATCGAAGGAAAGGAGGGGGCGCGTGGCAATTACCCACTCCCGACTCGGGGAGGTAGTGACGATAAGTAACAATGCAGGACTCTTAAGATGCTCTGTTATTGGAATGAGTAATACAAAATTACAGGGAATGTCACTGTGGTGTTTTGGATGAGGAAACGTTATACAGGAGAGGCCCTGCTGCCGCTTTGTTGACTCTAGATAACTTCTGCCTGATCATACGTCCCCGTGACGTCTACGATCCATTTGGATATCTTCCATATCAACTTTCAATGTTCTTTTATGTGCCTACCATGGTGATCACGGGAAACAGGGAATCAGGATTCCATGCCTGAGAGGGAGCCTGAGAAAGGGATACCACATCCAAGGGAGGTCAATAGCTGAAATGTGATTGGGTGGAAATGTAGGACAAGTTATTAATTTAAATACAGCACATAAGCTAGGCAAGGCATGTGCGTCAAACCAGCTAGTCCCAGAGCTGCTATGAGATTTTGCTCATTATCACACACCACCAGGCCAGACTTGAGGCTCACTGGCACCAACCACTCATCGGTCTGTTGTTCAAGGCCCGTCCACAGCTCCTGCGCGGTGTGGGGTTTGTCCCCCAAACAGATAAGTTTCAAAACTGCCTGCTGTCATTTCCCCCTTGCTGTGCTGAAGTTGGTGGTGAAGGTGTTACGCTGACCGGATGAGGGGGCGGTAAAGGATGAGGAAGCAGAGTAGGAGGAGGAAGCAACAGGAGGCAAAGAGAAACGCCCTGCAATCCTCGGTGGTGGAAGGACATGCGCCAAACTGCTATCTGCCTCAGGCTCAGCTGCCACTGCATTTACCCAGTGTGCTGTTAGGGAGATATAACGTCCCTGACCGTGCTTACTGGTCCACGTATCCGTAGTTAGGTGCACCTTGCCACAGTTGGCGTTGCGCAGTGCACACCTGATTTTGTCCCCCATTTGGTTGTGCAGGAAAGGGATGGATCGCCTGGAAAAGTAGTGGCAGCTGGGCACAATGTACTGTGGAACAGCCACCACCATCAGATTCTTAAAACTGTCCTTGTCCACCATATGGAATGACAGCATTGCAAAGGCCAGGAATTTGGAAATGCTGGCATTCAGGGCCAGGGATCAGGGGGTGGGTAGGGGGTACTTCCTCTTTCACTCCAGTGTTTGGGAGATAGACAGCTGAACGCTTCCATGGGTTATTGTGGAGATGCTTAGTGACCGAGGTGGTGGCGTTGCTGGCACATCCTCTGTTTGTGGGGTGGCAGGTGCCACTGTCACTCCAGAGCAGAGTGAAGAGGCCGAGACTGCAGCAGAAGAGGAATCAGGAGGAGCCAGAGATCTTTCTTGGTTTTTGAGGTGTCTACTCCACTGCAGCTTGTGCTTTGCACTTAGATGCCTGGTCATGCAGGTTGTGCTCAGATTTAGAACATTTATGCCTTGCTTCAGGCTCTGATTGCACAGTGTGCAAACTACTCGTGTCTTGTCGGCAGCACATTGTCTGAAGAACTGCCACGCCAGGGAACTCCTTGGAGCTGGCTTTGGTGTGCTCAGTCCCTTGGTGCGGTGGGCAGTAGCAGGCGTACTGTCTAGGGGACGGCTGCTCCGCTTTTGCACCCTGCTCCATCTTTTGTTGTGCTGGTGGCTCTGTGCAACCACTGCCTCTTCCTCTGAACTACATAGGTCACTCGCATGACCTTGATTCCATGTGGGGTCGAGGACCTCATCGTCCTCCACATCATCTTCCACCCAGTTTTCACCCCTGCCCTCCTTGTCGGTATGCACACTTTCGAAAGCCCCAGAAGTTGGCACCTGTGTTTCGTCATCATCCGAATCGTGCTGCGATGGTCCTCCCATGTACTCATCCTGAAACATAAGTGGTTGGGCATCAGTGCACATAATCTCTTCCACTACTGGGGCAGGGCTATGTGGATGGCCCTGGGAAACCCTGCTAACAGAGTCATCAAAAAGCAGAAGAGACTGCTGCATGACTTGGGGCTCTGACTGCTTGGCTGATTTGCAAGGGGGTGAGGTGAAAGACTGATTGCCATGGGCTGCAGGTGCCAACTCTGATCTTTCAGCAAGGGATTGGGTGGGAGAAATTGTGAAGGAACTGGAAGCACTGTCAGCCACCCAATCTACTATCACCTGTACTTGTTCTAGCCTCCCCATTTGTAGAGCAGCATTAGGCCCGACCAAATGACCCTGAAGATTCTGTCGCCTACTCGCACCTGAGGAAAGTGTTTCACTTGTGCATTTAGCTGGCCCAGATCGACCGTGTCCTCTCCCTGCAACAGGAGCTCTGCCAACACCAGCAGCACCACGACCAGGGCCATGTCCCTTATTTGACGCGCTCCTCAGTTTTTGCGGTCACCCACCAAAGTAACAGACGTTTTTACTAAATTTAGTTCCCTGTCAGCAATGCAGAGCAGGGGTTTTTCAATGGCAAAAATGGGTTAATGTCACCAACCAATGGAACCGACAAATTTTAAAAATATAAGTCCCTGTCACCTATGCAGAGCAGGAGTTTTTCAACTGCAAAAATTGGTTAATGTCACCCACCAATGGAACAGATGAATTTCTGAAATTTCAATCCCTGTCACCTATGCAGAGCAGGGGTTTTTAAACGGCAAAAATGGGTTAATGTCACCCAACAATGCAACAGACAAATTTTTTTAAATTATTTTCCTGTCTGCTATGTAGAGAAGGGGTATAAAACAGCCAACAATGCAAATATGTCAACCTCTGAACTCACAGACGGATTAACTATATTATTGTGCCTGGCACATATGCAGGTGCAGGTGTACTTCACCCAAAAATTGGTTTGTCGCCCACCTAACTAACAGATGGATTAAGTATTAAATTATTATTATTTATTTTAGATGTTGCATTGCGCCCACCAAAAAATTGCTGTAGGAAGGTCAGCCACAGAATGAACGGACAGATAAATTATCTTTCTGTGTCCGGGGTGTAAAAAGGATGTATTGCACATGTGCCCTGGCTGGACAATTGTGTACCTGGCCTATGTTGGTGCAGGAACCCACCCTCCGAGCCACTTGTGAATGACTGGCCTGATAACCGTAAAAATGTCACCCCACAATCCTACAAATGGATTTACTGTATTTATTTGCCTGGCTGGTACTTTAAGGCAAAAAAAAAAGTTTTTTTTTACCCACAATGTCCCAGTTGCTTTTACTGATTATATTTCACTATCAGATTTGCAGCACAGGCCGCAAAGGTACTTTTTGTAAAAAAAAATATATGACTTTTTCACCCACAGTGAAACAGATGGATTTATTGATTTTATTTCACTATCAGATTTGCAGTGCAGGCCGCAAAGGTACTTTATGGCCAAAAAAAATTGTTTTTTTTTACCCACAATGTCCCAGTTGTATTCACTGATTATATTTCACTATCAGATTTGCAGTGCAGGCCGCAAAGATACTTTATGGGGGAAAAAAAAGATGATTTTTTTCACCCACAGTGAAACAGATGGATTTACTGATTATATTTCACTATCAGAATTGCAGTGCAGGCCGCAAAGGTACTTTCTGGCAAAAAAAATATAAGATTTTTTCACCCACAATAAAACAGATGGATTTAACTGGCTTTTTTTCACTATCACAAATGCAGTGCTGGCCGAAAAGGTACTTTATTGCCCAAAAAAGTGTTTTTTTCACCCACAATGTCCCAGTTGTATTTACAGATTATATTTCAGTATCAGATTTCCAGCACAGGCCGCAAAGGTATTTTAACCACCTCAGCTCCCTTAGCTTAAACACCCTTAATGACCAGACCACTTTTTACAATTCTGCACTACACTACTTTCACGCTTTATTGCTCAGTCATACAACTTACCACCCAAATGAATTTTACCTCCTTTTCTTCTCACTAATAGTGCTTTTATTTGGTGGTATTTCATTGCTGCTGACATTTTTACTTTTTTTGTTATTAATCGAAAGTTAACAAAACTTTTGCCAAAAAATGACATTTTTCAGTTTTTTTAAAAACTTCATTTCTATATAAATTTTTCTCTAAATTTATTGTTCTACATGTCTTTGATAAAAAAAAATGTTTGGGTAAAAAAAAATGGTTTGGGTAAAAGTTATAGCGTTTACAAGCTATGGTACAAAAATGTGAATTTCCGCATTTTGAAGCAGCTATGACTTTCTGAGCACCTGTCATGATTCCTGAGGTTCTACAATGGCCAGACAGTAGAAAAACCCCACAAATGACCCCATTTCGGAAAGTAGACACCCTAAGGTATTCACTGATGGGCATAGTGAGTTCATAGAACATTTTATTTTTTGTCACAAGTTAGCGTAAAATGTTTTTTTTTTCCTTACAAAGTCTCATATTCCACTAACTTGTGACAAAAAATTAAAACTTCCATGAACTCACTATGCCCATCACAAAATACCTTGGGGTGTCTTTTTTCGAAAATGGGGTCACTTGTGGGGTAGTTATACTGCCCTGGCATTTTAAGGGCCCTAATGCGTGAGAAGAAGTCTGGAATCCAAATGTGTAAGAAATGCCCTGTAAAATCCTAAAAGTACTCATTGGAATTTGGGCCCCTTTGCCCACCTAGGCTGCAAAAAAGGGTCATACATGTGGTATCGCCGTACTCAGGAGAAGTTGGGCAATGTGTTTTGGGGTGTATTTTTACATATACCCATGCTGGATGAGAGAAATATCTCTCTAAAAGTCAACTTTTCCCATTTTTTTATACAAAGTTGTCATTATAGAGAGATATTTCTCTCACCCAGCATGGGTATATGTAAAAAGACACCCCAAAACACATTGCCCAACTTCTCCTGAGTACAGCGATACCACATATGTGACACTGTTTTGCAGCCTAGGTGCGCAAATGGGCCCAAATTCCAATGAGTATCTTTTAGGAGGGCATTTGGATTCCAGACTTCTTCTCACGCTTTAGGGCCCCTAAAATGCCAGGGCAGTATAAATACCCCACATGTGACCCCATTTTGGAAAGAAGACACCCCAAGGTATTCCGTGAGGGGCATGGCGAGTTCATAGAAGTTTTTTTTTTCTCGGTACAAGTTAGCGGAAATTTTTTTTTGTTTGTTTTTTCTCACAAAGTCTCCCTTTCCGCTAACTTGTGACAAAAAATAAAATTTTACATGAACTCGCCATGCCCCTCACAAAATACCTTGAGGTTTCTTCTTTCCAAAATGGGGTCACATGTGGGGTATTTATACTGCCCTGACATTTTAGGGGCCCTAAAGCGTGAGAAGAAGTCTGGAATATAAATGTCTAAAAAATTTTACGCATTTGGATTCCGTGAGGGGTATGGTGAGTTCATGTGAGATTGTATTTTTTGTCACAAGTTAGTGGAATATGAGACTTTGTAAGAAAAAAATAAATAAATAAATAAATAAATAAAATATATCAATTTCCGCTAACTTGTGCCAAAAAAATGTCTGAATGGAGCCTTACTGGGGAAAGATCAATGACAGGGGGGTGATCAGGGAGTCTATATGGGGTGATCACCACCCTGTCATTGATCACCCCCCTGTAAGGCTCCATTCAGAGGTCCGTATGTGTTTTGCGGATCCACGGATCCATGGATCGGATCCGCAAAACACATACGGACGTCTGAATGGAGCCTTACAGGGGGGTGATCAATGACAGGGGGGTGATCAGGGAGTCTATATTGGGTGATCACCCCCCTGTAAGGCTCCATTCAGAGGTCCGTATGTTTTTTGCGGATCCACGGACCGGATCCGCAAAACACATACGGACGTCTGAATGGAGCCTTACAGGGGGGTGATCAATGACAGGGGGGTGATCAGGGAGTCTATATGGGGTGATCACCCCCCTGTAAGGCTCCATTCAGACGTCCGTATGTGCTTTGCAGATTTGATCCATGGATCCGTGGATCCGCAAAACACATACGGACCTCTGAATGGAGCCTTACAGGGGGGTGATCAATGACAGGGGGGTGATCAGGGAGTCTATATGGGTGGATCACCACCCTGTAAGGCTCCATTCAGAGGTCCGTATGTGTTTTGCGGATCCACGGATCCATGGATCGGATGCGCAAAACACATACGGACGTCTGAATGGAGCCTTACAGGGGGGTGATCAATGACAGGGGGGAGATCAGGGAGTCTATATGGGGTGATCACCCCCCTGTCATTGATCACCCCCCTGTAAGGCTCCATTCAGACGTCCGTACGTGTTTTGCGGATCCGAAAAACACATACGGACCTCTGAATGGAGCCAGCCTTACAAGGGAGTGATCAATGACAGGGGGTGATCAGGGAGTCTATATGGGGTGATCACCCCCCTGTAAGGCTCCATTCAGACGTCCGTATGTGTTTTGCGGATCCGAGGATCCGCAAAACACATATGGACCTTCGAATGGAGCCAGCCTTACAGGGGGGTGATCAATGACAGGGGGTGATCAGGGAGTCTATATGGGCTATATGTCATTGATCACCCCCCTTTAAGGCTCCATTCAGACGTCTGTATGTGTTTTGCGGATCCGTGGATCCATGGATCGGATCCGCAAAACACATACGTACGTCTGAATGGAGCCTTACAGGGGGGTGATCAATGACAGGGGGCTGATCAATGACAGGGGGGTGATCAGGGAGTCTAATATGGGGTGATCAGGGGTTAATAAGTGACAGGGGGGGTGTAGTGTAGTGGTGTTTGGTGCTACTTATTACAGAGCTGCCTGTGTCCTCTGGTGGTCGATCCAAGCAAAAGGGACCACCAGAGGACCAGGTAGCAGGTATATTAGACGCTGTTATCAAAACAGCATCTAAAATACCTTTTAGGGGTTAAAAAAAATCGCATCTACAGCCTGCCAGCGAACAATCGCCGCTGGCAGGCTGTAGATCAGCTAGTTTACCTCCGGTTCCTGTGAACGCGCACGCCTGTGTGCGCGCGTTCACAGGAAATCTCGCGTCTCGTGAGAGGACGCGCCGGCGTGTCCACCCAGAATAACAGGGCCGCCGCAAAGACGCAATCCTGCGTACGGCGGTCCTGTAGTGGTTAAGGAAAAAAATATGTTTTTTCACCCACAGTGAAACAGATGGATTTACTGATTGTATTTCACTATCAGATTTGCAGTGCAGGCCACAAAGGTACTTTCTGGGGGAAAAAAAAGATGATTTTTTCACCTACAGTGAAAAAGATGGTTTTAGTGATTATATTTCACTATCAGATTTGCAGTGCAGGCCGCAAAGGTACTTTCTGGCAAAAAAATAAGATTTTTTCACCCACAGTGAAACAGATGGATTTAACTGACTTTCTTTCACTATCACAAATGCAGTGCAGGCCTAAAAGGTATTTTTATGGCCAAAAAATAGTGTTTTTCTCACCCACAATGTCCCAGTTGTTTTTACTGATTGTATATTTTACTATAAGATTTGCAGCACAGGCCACAAAGGTACTTTATGGGGAAAAAAAATATGATTTTTTTCACCCACAGTGAAACAGATGGATTTACTGATTATATTTCACTATCAGATTTGCAGTGCAGGCCACAAAGGTACTTTATGGAAAAAAAGAATAAGATTTATGGAAAATAAAATATGATTATTTTTCACCCATAAATGAAACAGATGGTTTTAACTCACTTTTACTATCACAAATGCAGTGCAGGCCGCAAAGGTACTTAATGGCCAAAAAAAAAAAAAATGTCCCAGTTGTATTCACTGATTATATTTCACTATCAGATTTGCAGTACAGGACGCAAAGGTACTTTATGGAAAAATAAATATAATTTTTTCACCCACAATACAACAGATCGTGTATCTGGACTTCTCCAAAGCATTTGACACTGTACCACATAAAAGGTTAGTATATAAAATGAGAATGCTCGGACTGGGAGAAAACGTCTGTAAGTGGGTAAGTAACTGGCTCAATGATAGAAAACAGAGGGTGGTTATTAACGGTACATACTCAGATTGGGTCACTGTCACTAGTGGGGTACCTCAGGGGTCAGTATTGGGCCCTATTCTCTTCAATATATTTATTAATGATCTTGTAGAAGGCTTGCATAGTAAAATATCAATTTTCGCAGATGACACTAAACTGTGTAAAGTAATTAACACTGAAGAGGACAGTATACTACTACAGAGGGATCTGGATAGATTGGAGGCTTGGGCAGATACGTGGCAGATGAGGTTTAACACTGACAAATGTAAGGTTATGCACATGGGAAGAAATAATGCAAGTCACCCGTACATACTAAATGGTAAAACACTCGGTAATACTGACATGGAAAAGGATCTAGGAATTTTAATAAACAGCAAACTAAGCTGCAAAAACCAGTGTCAGACAGCTGCTGCCAAGGCCAATAAGATAATGGGTTGCATCAGAAGGGGCATAGATGCCCGTGATGAGAACATATTCCTACTACTTTACAAATCATTAGTCAGACCACACATGGAGTACTGTGTACAGTTCTGGGCTCCAGTGAACAAGGCAGACATAGCAGAGCTGGAGAGGGTCCAGAGGAGGGCAACTAAAGTAATAACTGGAATGGGGCAACTACAGTACCCTGAAAGATTATCAAAATTAGGGTTATTCACGTTAGAAAAAAGACGACTGAGGGGAGATCTAATTAATATGTATAAATATATCAGGGGTCAGTACAGAGATCTATCCCATCATCTATTTATCCCCAGGACTGTGACTGTGACGGGGGCCCATCCTCTGCGTCTGGAGGAAAGAAGTTTTGTACACAAACATAGAAAAGGATTCTTTACGGTAAGAGCAGTGAGACTATGGAACTCTCTGCCTGAGGAGGTGGTGATGGTGAGTACAATAAAGGAATTCAAGAGGGGCCTGGATGTATTTCTGGAGTGTAATAATATTACAGGCTATAGCTACTAGAGAGGGGTCGTTGATCCAGGGAGTTATTCTGATTGCCTGATTGGAGTCGGGAAGGAATTTTTAATCCCCTAAAGTGAGGAAAATTGGCTTCTACCTCACAGGGTTTTTTTGCCTTTCTCTGGATCAACTTGCAGGATAACAGGCCGAACTGGATGGACAGATGTCTTTTTTCGGCCTTATGTACTATGTTACTATGTTACTATGTTAGATAGATTTAACTGATTTTTTTTAACTATCACAAATGCAGTGCAGGGCGCAAATGTACTTTTTAGCAAAAATAAATAAAAAATTTCCCCCCAGAATCTAACAGATGGAATTACTGAATTGATTACACTAACATATGCAGCACAGGAGTACTTTACAGAAAGAATTGTGAATATGTCACCCCCTGGGTCCCTGAACTCACAGACGGATTACCTATATTATTTTCCCTGGCACATATGCAGTGCAGATGCACTTAAAAAATGGGTATATGTTGCCCACTGAACTAAAAGAACAGGATTAAATTATTGTCCCTGGCACATATGCAGTGCTGGTGTACCGCTCTTGCACAAAATGGCCGCTGATGCCCCCTTAACTAACAGACGGATAAAACTTATTTTTCTGTGTCACTGGGCTCAGGGTAGGGTAAAAAAATGTTGCATTGCACCCACAGAAAAAAATCGCTGTAGATCGCAGCGTTAACAACAAGTTCTGATATCAGATTCTTTTCTATTCTCTCCCTCACAGCAGCAGCATCCTCTCCCTACACTAGTAAGAGCTGAGTGACATGCGGCGCTACGTGACTTCAGCTTATATAGAGGCTGGGTCACATTAGTAGGCATAGCTGTGATGGCTTCTAAGGGCACACTAGTTAAACGCTTGTTGATTGGCTGCCCTGCAGCCTTTCAAAAAGCGCCATTAAATTGTCGAACACCGAACTCAAACCCGAACTTTTGCGAAAATGTTTGGGTCCGGGTACAAAAAACCCTAAAGTTTGGTACGAACCCGAACTTTACAGTTCAGGTTTGCTCAACCCTAGTGCTAACATAAAGTGACTAAATAAGCATATTACACATAATGTAAACTAATATTAGTGTTTTACCCTCTAGTGTTAAACCTCCTTACCACTGGTCCTATTTTTCTCTTATTACAGTTTGAACTGAGAAATGTTAAAGACGTCTTGTCTTTGTGTCCCAGGAAATCAGCCGTGTTCCCCCTCCTTACAATCTGGTGGCAAACTGTAAGAAAACTGGTCAGAGCTGGGGCCTCTCTGCTGTACCCTGTCTTCAGTAGGACAAAAAGATTAAACTTTCTTCCTTAGTTATGCCCTACTCCCCCAGTCAGATCATAAGAGACGATGGCTGAAGAAATCAGAAAGAATTAAAGGAAACCTATCACGTTGAACACGTTGAGCTGTAGGCAGCATGTTATAAAGCAGGAGGAGCTGAGCAGCTGATATATAGTTTAATGGGAAAATATTCAGTATACCGTAACTTGTAATTTTTCTATTTACAGTATATCCATGCTCATTCTGGGCTGTGAAGTCAAGGAGACGGTCCAATCAGTGATTGACAGTCTTCTCTCTATGACTGTGTATACAACCATAGCTGTCAATCACTGATAGGACCGTCTCCTTGACTTCAAAGCCCAGAATGAGCAATAATTTTAATGAATGATATACATCTTACATATATACTGAATATATACCCACCAAACTATATTTCCATCTGATTAGCTTCCTCTGCTCTATACCATACAGAGGGCAGATTACGCCTCACTTTCATGGTGACAGGCTCCCTATAAACCCTTCCTTCCCAGCAGGATTCCTATAAGACTGTTTCTGTCTTTATTAGAAAGTGCTGCAGACTGACAAACAGCTAGGGTCACTTTATTTCTATGCCTAGTGTTCCGTTAAACTTCCCTTTCACTGTGATTCCTGATAACTACTACTTCTGTACAATGGGCAATGCAGGGTCATTTATCAAACTGGTGTAAAGTACAAATGGCTTAATTGCCCATACCAACCAATCAGATTCCACCTTTCACTTTTGACAGTACCTTAGGAAAATGAAAGGTGGAATGTGATTGAGCAACTAAGCCCGTTCTACGTTACACCAGTTTGATAAATCTTCCCCATAGAGCTTGTGTCGATCTACCTGAACCTGATTCAAGGTATAAGTAAATTAATTCAGTCGGTTAAAGAGGAAAACACACACAAAATGATTAAAAATACAGAAAAGTACTTGTCCTCTGCTAATCTACATGTAATGGTGCATCCTTTATAGAGGATAGAGATGAGTGAGTCTCTCAAATTCTATTTGGATGTAAGTCTCTCCTAAATGTTTTAATTTTCATCCAAACTAATTCTAACCAAATTGAAGGTGCTCTGATTGCCTGGAAAATAATCTTTCTCTCTCTCTCTCTCTCTCTCTCTCTCTCTCTCTCTAATTCTCTCTCTCTGTCTCTATCTCTATTTCTCTCTCATTCTCCTGAACCAAGTCACACAACATTCAGATTCATTAGAATCAATAATTTTTTTAAACATTTCCAAATTTTGAATTATTCCGTTTCATCGCTACACTTCTAGTGTATACCCTAATTTCTATAACTTTCAAAAGATGATTTACTCACCTGCTCAGTTTTTGTTTGTCCAATCATGGACCTTTAGTCAGTATTGCAATGTGTGACGGGGTGATTTATTTAAATCATATTGCAGACAAAAAATGCATACCCGACAGTGGTAGGTTGGTTTACAGATCCCCAGCTGTTCCCATGTAATATCTAATGCTGCCTTTATAAATAACTCCTCTTCTCAATTAAATTCAGTAGCTGTAACACAAAAGCATCACTTTACTGTTTTTCAAATGGCCCCCTAAACTGTAATGACACCAGAACTGCAGCAGCCTTTATCTACATGTGCCATGAATATAATATGGCGATATAATAGGCACAACTAACAAACCCGGCAATAAAATGCTATTATTGTTGACATAAAAATAAAAGATATCTTCAGTAATGAGGAACCACATTATTATGATCCAAATAAATTATCCTCACGCATTAAACAAATGGGCTAGAACATAGCATTTATTCACCTTACTTGACCTCACATAGTGCTCCATCCTCTGCTATGCAGATGAGGAGCGATGTTAAGGACAATGCTCCCCAAGTTGGTTGTAACCATTAGCATGGAAATTGCAACAAACTCAACTGAGTCCCTCTATACTGCAGTATGAGTGATTAGTACATGATCCGTCCTTCTAATAATCACAAATATGCCAAATGAATCAGCATTTCACCTATTTTCAGAGGCCGTCTGGATTCATCTAGTGAATGAAAAGCTCTGATAAAATAATACTTGTAGATGTATCGCAATTATTTCTCCTGCATTATCAATGTCCTGACAAGTAGAATACTACCAAAAATATAATGCATAGCACATCATGTATAACGGTCAGGGGAGTGAGAAGCTCATTGGCCCTGCAGAATTGCCAAAGTAATTTATATTCTATTGCCAATAACATAATTAAAGATATTGATTACACTCGCAACAGATTTTATAGCGATAATTATATGACTGCAGAGCAATTATATTGAGAAGTGCTAAATCTAATGCACAGAATTCTTTTCCCTGTTACTGCAGATGGATTCTGATTTTAATGTGAATACCCACCTCTTGACACCATGTCATTTACTGTGCTTATTAATTTCTTAATATACCTTTATAGCTTTTGGAACACCATTTTTCTGATATAAAGGTCTAAATCATCTGAATAGGCATACAATAAAAGATAAACATCTGACTGTCTGCAATGACTACTAGGTGGAGCTTAGGAGCATACTACGTGCTGTTTTATTATTGAGCACCATTTAATGTATATACAGCAGACAGTAAGCACCATCTAATGGTTATTTTGGCAGCTGTAATTTTATGATTTAACTTTATATCAGGGATTTGGAGATGTATATCTGATTAAAAAAAAGCCATATATTAAGAAACACAGTGCATTCTGCAGGCGGCATGTGTAGTGCCCTTGAACAGGGAGTACTTTGACATTTGGACATTTGTGGACATTGGCCTATATCCCCTATGCAAAGTAAAAACTTCTTACTTTATTTCTCTTGAAAGGGTTAACTTATACTGTTTATTACTGTGTAACTGCATTTTATATGTTGTGATATATATCCTGTTCATTATCACTGTATTTACATGGCTCTGTGGAAAGGGTTAATAAATACTGAGAGAATGTTAGAACTTTGATTGAGAAGCTGGTAATTTTACACAGCTGCCATAGGGTTTAAAGAATACCTGTCACCGCCAGTTCTGTGAGAAGGTCTGGCAGACGTCCTTCCCTACCTCTTGCATGATGTTCTTTGTTTTGGTTTCACTTTGTCATCTCCTTTCCTTCTCCCAGGTGTCACCTATTTAGACTAATCATCTCCCTTTATATTCCCTCCCATACTGCCTCATTTTGCGGTTTATACTACTTCCTGGATGAAGTGTTCACTGCTGGAGGCTGCTGCTGCTGTTTACTCAGATAAGTCTTTTCATGTATTGTGTTTCCTTGCTGGCTTGATTCTAGGTGACCCTGACTCCGTCCGAATTAAGTGCAGGAAGCCGGTTGTCGTGTCCCCTCACTATTATAGAGTTTTCAGGTGTTGCACAGTCTTAGGAACGTGGGCATGCAATCGTCTACCATTGAGACCCTTGCATTGGCATAGCAGTCAGGGAGAGCTCTTAGGGTTTTATAGGGCTCACCTATATGCTCCTTAGTTTGGGATCAAGCCAGTCGGACGTTTATTCATAAGTTCCAGCTATCTGCAACATCATCCGTGACAATATCATGTTTTGCATGGAAAAAACTCAGACTTGTTTACCACCATGTTTTGGAGGGAAAACCCCAGACTTGTTTAGCACCATGTTTTGGAAGGAAAACCCCAGACTTTTTTTATCACCATGTTTTGGAAGGAAAACATCCAAACTTGTTTATCACCATGTTTTGGAGAGAAAACCCCAGACTTGTTTAATTGTCTGGTTTTGGCTATGTTGTTATATCTGGAAACTTGTTTTTGTCTGGAAAACCTGCTGTGTCATTGCCATTGAGTATCACTGAAGCTGTAATGTAAGTCTAGAACAGAAGGGAGCTGAAACAATGTATCTTTTTATGTGCTGAGTTTCTCCACTCCACCCCTCCCACTAGCAAAAACTATATATAAGGAGAGCAGTCCGAGCCTCTAGTTATGGAAAAGTGCTTGGAGCATGGAGACTCTGCCAGATTACTGAGTGACCAGAAGAAGACGCTGAGACAGGGATACACTGCCACAGACCCTGGATCACCAGCCTTGGACAAGGGTACCAGCCTTCTGAAGAGGGACAGCTAGCTCAGGCCTTTTCTCAGCATCAAACCCTTCTTCTTCCAGAAAGGAGACTGGATAAGCCATCCCAATACCTGGTCTGTATTGTTTTGTACCTGAATTCCTTTAGTAAAGAAGCACCCTGGTTTACTGCAGACCCTAACTCTCTGGACTTATTTCCCATTGGGGTGCGCCACACCTTACCATCCCTTCCGGAGAGCGCAACACATGGTGACACTTCAACGGTGTCCGGGAAACGCAGCGTAGCATTGGGGCCACCCCAAACCGGGCTACTGCACATGTAATAAACGAAAAGAAGCAGAGCAGATGGATATGTAATTTTGTGGCAAGAGATTCAGTTTAACCTATACTTTATTCATGGGAAATGTTTAGCAGTCATGCGGGCAGTCCTACTCAATGATTGCGACAGCTATCTATGCATACACAGTCATACAAGAAAAATTGGTGATCACTGAAAAGGACCACCCACATGACTCCTAGAAAGTGCAGGGATCTTATGTCAATCAGCCACAAACAGATTAGACTGCATGTTCAAGTTTCTCCATAACTTAAAAGCGTGTTCACGTTTAGTAAATTAAGCAAACTTACTGTATGAGGAGATCTGTCTGTAGTGATTGAATAGAAATTTTCATTGTTGGTCTCCTAGAGATAAAATGTGCTCTGTTTTTGTGATGATCTAACGAATGGGTGACAAATAGTTGAAGTACATAAACATGAATGACAAATAGTTGCATGAAGGGGTATTCCCATCTTGGACAATATATAGTATATCCCTAGGATATGTCAACAATGTGACAATTGTCACATAGTTGCAGTTGCCTCCTCTATCTCCAGAATGGGCCCTCTGAAGTGAAGGGACAGAAGCCTTGCATGTGCAGCAAGTCTTGAGCATTGACTCGGTTATTTTCAACAGTGCTATTGCAGTGAATGGCAATGTGGCTGTATATGCATAGTGTGCTTTCCATTCACTTCTATGGGACTTTCAAAAATAGCCAAGCATGCCTGCTTGGCTATTTTCAAAACTCAGAATGCAGTGAATGAAAAGCACAGTATTTTCTCCTTCACTTTGGGGGCCCAACATCTATCTGACATTGATAGTATATCCTAGCACTATGCCATCATTGTCTGATATGTAAATACCCTTTTAATGGGAATCTGTCAGCTCCGAGAGTGCCCAAGTTAGAGAGTCAGCTAGGTTAGGGGGAAAAAAATCCTGTATGCAGACACTAACTTATCACTGATGCCTTTGTTGGATGGTAATGTTGCATATGCAGACTCTATGGAAATTCAGTTAAATTATGGTGACCGTTTGTAATGGGGACAACACAAGCAAAGCATGGAAAATAGGCATCTAATGGTAACTAGACAGAAGGGCACTAAAGAGGTAGTGAAAAGCAAATGGTCACTATGTAGTATACGGGAGTTGTAATACCCGTTACTACCAAAGGTCACTTGGTGTGCTGTCGTCCCTCCTTAATATTGGGGAGTTGTTGTATGCCAGTTTTATAAAATGTAATGTAATGTGTGTATTTCCCTGTCACTGAAACTTGCACTTACAGGCCTGCTAGGGGTGTCATTCCTACTTCTAGTCCATAGAGGGAGCTAGGGAGCCCTAGTTTATATAAGGCCAGACCAGGAAGTGCAGGGGAGACGGAGTCTAGTTTCAGTAAGCTACAGTTGGAGATTAGACAATGTCTGAGACAAGTCCAGGCCTGAAGCCTGCTGTTCAGGAGAAGATTCCCTCCTGAATACCCATATGCAGAAGCAGGAACATCTTAGCCTAAGGGCCTGAGGAACCATTCAGAAGCTGAGAGACTGAGGCAAAGATCAGAGGAGCCAGAGGTACTGAGAGAAACAGAGGAGGTACTTATCTAAGCCATAATCAAGGAGATAAAGCCAGACTTAGGTTAATGGGCCTTGGTGAAGAATTGCTACATTCCAGGATCAGACAGAGTTAGAGTGCAAGCTCCTTTGCTGCAAATCCTGTGTTCAACACTCTGTAATTACCCTGCTGTACTGAATTGCCTGCATCGACCGAATTGCAAAATCGACTGTATGCTGAGGAACTGCGTTTCCAATATTGTCTCTGCCTGCAAACTACTAAAGTTGAAGTTCTGTTTAAGACTACGTTTCCTCAATTTATTCCTGCATCCGCAAACGGCGTGCCACCGTTTACTTGGCACTGGCGTCACGAACTATTTCTACCTATACCTGCCCTTGCAGAGAGTCAGCTGTACCAGGTTAGTGTATATTGCACTACTACACCCAGAAACACCTACTACACACAACTTGAGTACGCTGCACCTCATTCTGTTGTAGTGTCCTTCTGTCCTCCTTTCTGACCAATTGTCAGTCATTGCCACTGTAGTACTGCTGAGTATAGTTACTTTTCAGGGACCCAAGTTGTGTTAACAGTCAAGGGTCTATGGTACACCCTTAATCTGCCACTGTCTTTGCGGAGTCCTGCCTGGACCATAAAATTACCATACGTGTACATTGCGGGTTGTCAAGAGGTTAATAAGTGGTTGATGAATTGAAGTGTATTCTTTTTTTAGCTAAGACCAGAGAGATCAGTTCTTGAGAAGCTTGGTGTCACTGCACCCTTTGGAGTAATTCAGAATATCAGAATTACCTATTTTGTATGTTTTTATCAGTAGATGGTACTTTCAGCGAGGTATAATTTTTCTGACAAGTATCAAAATTGTGGCAAATTCAAAGTGGATATGTGACAAAATTGCATTTGTCACATAGATTACAATGGTTTTAATAACCTTGTATACTGTAAGTTGTTGCAGACTTTTCTTAGAGATTGCATAATAAATTTTACCGTACACGTAGCTGCATGTGGACTTTTTTTTCTTTCTTTTTTTTGCTGGATGAGTTGTATATTCAAGTGATTTGGAGGCACCGTACATATTACTTATTGATTAGGTTTTATTAACTCTTTATGGGTGTGGAAAAAAACAACAATTTTGTTCACTGAGCAGCATACATAACATTTTGCCTTTATTCTGTGAGTCAGTATGATTACGATGATGCAAAATGTATGTTTTTATTTTATTTTTGCCACTTTTGCACAATATAACACTTTAAAATAATAATTTTTGTGTCACCATATTATGAAAGCTATTTATAATATGTGTTAACTATACTATATAATAATACTATATACTATATATATATATATATATATATATATAATACTATAACATACATATTAGGAGAGATGACAGGTACTTTATAACTAGGGATGAGCGAATTTTCACTTAGGAAATTCGTTCACACTTCGTTTGGTTGTAAAATGTGAATTGTGTTATGGATTCCGTTACCACGGACCATAACGCAATTCTATGACGGAATGCATAACGGAATGCCTTTAAAGGTATTCCGTGATTCCTTCCGTCATAATAGAAGTCTATGGGCTGCAAAATGGATCCGTCCCATTTCCGTTATGCAGGAAAGGACTCCCCTGCATAACGGAAATGGGACGGATCCGTTTTGAAGCCCATAGACTTCTATTATAACAGAATGAATAACAAAATGCCTCTAAAGGCATTCCGTTATGCATTCCATCATAGAAGTGCATTATGGTCCGTGGTAACGGAATCCATAACGCAATTCACCTTTTACCACCAATGAAGTATGAACAAATTTCAACATATGAAATTCTCTTATCTCTATCTTTAACCATAATGGTCCTAAATTCTGTGCTTTATTAATTTCATAATATGTCTTTATTAAAGTTATTCTGGTAAAGGTCTTCCTTAGATAGCTATAAAGTTGCAGTATAAAATGTTGGCTCCCTGAAGCCACAGAGTAAACTTCTAAGCACCCACTAGTGGTGCCTGTAGATAAGCACACTTGTATCATTTTCATCTCTCTATGGCTGTTCGTAGAAAGAGATTGGGTGCACTGTATTAGAAGTATCCTAATCCATATGAAATATTTTATGAAATGAATTAGCTCGGGATTTAGTACCTTAAAAATGAAAAGTGGACAAGTAAAATGTGGACAAATTTTACTATAAAGTTTTTAAAGCGAATGTTAGTGTTACTTTAGAATACAGTTCTTCTGTCTTCACAAATTGGACAGGAAAAAAATAGCTGAGACAAAATAAGTTCTTAGAGATGAGAGTATTCAGCAATTAGACACGGCTTTCTTCCTCTCAGTTTCTATTGAGCTTTTCAAGGTTAGTTGAAAAATGAAATGGCCAATTAATATAACAATTGCTTTGTGGGATCTTTGTTCCTGTATACTTTTTTCTTTCCGACAAAAACTGTCTATACAGCTGGATTTTTTTTAAAATATTGTTTGTTAGTAATTCCTATGCTAGCAAGCATTTTCTCTTTTTTTCCCAACTCTCTAAACGTGTTTTCCATCCTGTCTACCACTTCTTTGCTGGTACATAGCATCCAGATATACAGTATAATGTAAAGATATATTTGCAAAAACAGTTTACTGTTCCTGAATAGCAAATGAAATAGTGTTTGCCCGAGAAAGTCATCTTTCATTACTCATTTGCATTTTATGCATTTCACTGACATTCCTTACTTCCCTAAATCCTTTGTCAAATGTCAAATAAATGACATCACTGCTGCCATCTCAATAGCTCCTGGCAATTCTAGCTGTGCCGTTGCCTGAATGCCTCATGTGTCTCTTTTGGCTGAAGTTGCCAAACTGAATCTTGCTTCATTCACTCCCCCTCAAGTCTTACTCAGATACAAATTAAGCAACTTTATAGATTTTTCTTTTTTTATACCAACTTTTTTGCCCATGTTTGGCAGCATTTTAGGCTTTATGTGTATTTATGTATTTAATAGAGCATCCATCAGACATGGGCTTTTACTTGGTTTCCTAGTGCAAGTCAAAAAGAGGTTGCCTAATTTATGAAATCCATTTTTATATGCCCTATTAGAGAATTCACAATTAATGGAGGGACATCCATCATTCAGGACCTAAATTCAAGACATCTGTTAAAATGAGCATCTCTCACTCTGGAAGACTCAGATTACACAAAGTGCCATTTCGCTTTGATGGGAACTGTGTTTTATATCTCCAGTGGTGGGGCTGTGGGAATATAAAAAAACTTGCCAAGTTCCCTCACAGATTATAGTTGACCACTGGAGGCAACCAATAGTAGGACAGCCTGTAATAAACCTATTGTTAGTGGACCCTCTTAACAGAAACACATTTTTTCAAGGTGAAATCCCACTTTAGGATGTTGGTCAATGTTGATTTGTCGACATGTCTCTTTATAGGTCTATGTATAGACGAAACAACTGAATCTTTATAAGTGGAAAAAAATAGGGGAATTTTCTATTTGGCAGGAATTTGCACTTTTGATGCAAGAGACTAACTTAATTTAGACTGAATAGCAAGGCTTTCACTTTTAGTACAAGACTTGCGCCACCCTCTGGCTGCTGTCCTTCTAGATTGGTACTTTTAATTTAATTTGAGGAACATTCTAGAAGAGTCTAAGCAATAGGTGTACACAGATCTCTTAAGGCAAAACTTTGCATGGCTCTCCCTCCCCCACTATGTTTCCTAGTATACATGCGTCAAACACTCTCAGGAAATGTGGAATACAAAGTGATATTCCCCACATTTCTAATAAATATATGTCTTTTATTGTGGAAGAAGTTTTTAATTTAAAAAGCAGCAATATTAAAGTCACCCTTTACCTTACCTGCTTTATTTGACTTCTATGTTGGGAAAAAGAGGTCGTTTATAAGTATGATGCTTGTCCTGAACACCATATTTCTCAATGCATGTACAACATACAATTTATATACTTATATAAATAAATCTCCTGCTCCCCTTCACATAGTTTATTATAAAACTGTTTGCCTTAAGCCAGCACTAAGGTGAGCTAAGTACATATGGATATACAGAGTCACATATGACTGTAACTAAATGACTTTGCACTTCTGCAGTTCTCCCTAGTGGAATGACTTGAGCACCAACCCTCCCCTCCCGACTCCATAGCAGTCACATGGTCTGTCTCTATTTGCAGTGACCATTGCTAAAGAATTAATTCATTGCTAAAAGGGTTAATGTGATTTCACTGCTGCATTGTGTGATTCCAAGAGCTGAACATGGAATAACAACTCAGCTTAGTCCTACCAGCAGGAGGAATGCTGGTCCTGTCTCCTCTGAGTATTTTATTTTTGAAGTATGCATTTGGCGGTGCGGCTGTCTCCATTTTGGTTGTGCACTTCTAACCACCCATATGTCACGGACGTACCGAGACATATTGACGTCCTCGCGACGTGAGTGGCATGAGTGGCAGGAGATCTTTGAGACTGGCAACACATGGTTTGGTTTGACATGTTTACCTTGTGGACCAATAGGCGTCTGTGTGGTTTCTGGTACTGGCCACACCCTAAACCTCCAGGTGTTGCTATTGTGGTAATTTAACTTTCCCTATTTATAGTTGTCTCTCCCACAATGCTGTGCGGTTTATAGCTTCAGTTGGACCTGTGAGTAGCTGGTGTATTGATCTCTGCTGAGTTCCTGGTGCTGCCATAGCTTCTTGGAAGTTAAGTGATACCTTTCTCTTTGTATTTTGGATTTTCTGTGTGTTGCATTTCTTTGTTATTTTGTATTAGGCCTTAGGGAGACTCCTGTTCATACTTCCTTTTGGAGGAACACAATGTCTCATCCCTGTCATTAGTACCAGGGTCCTTTAGGGTTAGATAGGACTTTAGGTATTCCTATGTATGAACTCACCTACCTCTGGGGTCTGTTCATACTGATAGTCAGTCAGGGCTTTAATTAGGGTTTTCACTAGAAAGTGTCCAACTTCATTCTCTAGTTTTCAGGCCTTATTTATTTTTCCCTTTCCCTTCTATGTTCGGTGTGGGGGTTTCCCTCTAGCACTAGAGCGTGACATTATAAACCGCCCAAACCGTCATTTTTTTGTTTGTTTGGTCGAGTGCAGCCATGGATCCAATTGCTGCACTTACAGGACAGTTGCAAAGGCTGTCTTTGGAAATAGCCGATATCCGCACAACCGTCTTGCAGATTCAGAGACCACAGGCTGTTGGTCCTGGTGGTGGTGGAAATCAGGCCTATCTGGAGCCTAAAGTTGCCCTCTCAGACAGAATCTCTAGGGGACATGATAATTTAATTTTGTTAAGGGAGGCGTGAAAACTGTATTTTAGGCTACATCCACACTCATCTGGGGATAAGAAACAGCGAGTCGTGTGGCTATTTCATTGCTTAAGGGGGATGCACAGTCATCAGTGGATGAATTTTTTGAAGCTTTGGGTATTATCTATGACCATATCAGACGTCTCTGGCCGAAACCAAGCTGCGTTGCCTTAGTCAGGGAGATAGTTCTGCTGAGATTAATTGCTCTGAGTTTAGGAGGTGGGCTACGGATACTGAGTGGAACAATATGGCCCTCCGTAGCCAGTTTTGTCAGGGTTTATCAGGGAGGCTGAAGGACGCTTTGGGATTTCGTGAAACTCCTGTGTCTCTGGAGGCTAGTGTTGATCGAGCACTAAAGTGCTCATGCTGAACACATCGGTATGCTCGTGTGCTCTACCGAGCACCATGGAAGTCAATGGGAGAACCCCAGGCACTACCTGCTCGGAAGAGAAGATAGTGTCTGGTTCTCACAAAAAAAGTTAAAAATTTATGGAAACCCCCACCAAAATAGTTTGGAAACAGCATTGGGAGGATGTCTGGATGTATTTTGGACTCCCATTACCTATGACATACAATAGACAACCACACAAAGGCTATATGCCCAAAGCCGGGTATGAGCAAGCCAACAATCTATCCATGAGACAGATAACAGCCAGCATACCTTACAATAGTAGCTTTGTGCACTACAGTGTAGATTGCAAATATTCTAATCGCAAATTTTCCATGCAAATGGTTTTTCAGCTGAAAAACAAGGCAGATTCTGCTCATTTGAATGTCTTTTCCATATGCCCATGTTTATGCAGATGAGTTTACATGACAAAACTGTATAGAAAGATTATTGAATATTATGTTAGGGCAATCAGAATTTTTGTCACCCTAATGATATCAATCTAGGTGTGCAGGTCCACCCAAGCCATCCAACAGATATGAAGCAACTTTGAGGCTTACTGACTCTCAGTCAGATGAGAGCTGGTTTGGAATGCCTCCGACAGGATGGAACGTTTGGGAGTGATAGAACTTGATAAGAAAGTATGCAATAAAGTCTGATGATGGGATAGAACGTTTATGATGAGTGATAGATCGTAAATATTCGTATCTGAGGGTAAAAAAAAAAAAAAAAGCTGTCTTTGAATGCCTCAGACGGGATGGAACATTTAGGAGTGATAGAACTTGATGAGAAAGTATGCAATAAAGTCCAATGATGATGGGATGGAACGTTTATGAGTTATAGATCTTAAATATTCCTATCTGAGAAAAAAAAAAAAAAAGCTGGTTTGGAATATCTCATAGTGCACAAGGCTGCCATTATAAGTAGAGTTTGTGGTCGGATCGGCTATCAGAAAGGTGAACCTAACCTATCTAACCCCATTTACAACAAGCAGTAGAGAGTTATGCCATAACTGCTGTGGTAGGGAGGGAAGCCTAAAGGGGGCCACCCTAATGTGAAGTGACTGTAAGATGGTGTGGGTGGGTGAAATCAGCTGAATCGGCGTCAGCCTGGGCCCACAGGTGCCTATAAATAGCCTAGTAATCAGCCAGCCTGGGCCCACAGGTACGCATGAATAGCCTTGTAATCAGCCTCCCCTCCCACAAATGCAGCAATATCTTGCTTATACTTGTGGTCGGATCGGCTATCAGAAAGGTGAACCTAACCTATCTAACCCCATCTACAACAAGCAGTAGAGTTATGCCATAACTGCTGTGGTAGGGCAGCCTAAAGGGGCCAAAGAGAGCAGACCTTAGTTTAGAGTAAATATATACATACCGTTACGACACCCACTTTTGACTTTTCACAATGAAGGTGCGGAATATACCGTATATATCACAGTAACTTCCATCTACCTTACCTCTTTCTCATGTGCACTGGCACATCGTTCTTGGAGGTGGCTAATGCTGATGCGATTGAAAGAGTGGCCGGTAACCAGAAGCGATTTACTCCTATGTTGACTAACATATGAACATATTACGAGAAGGTCTGAATCCTGTGAGCTGCAGACTAAAACAAACAATGGTGAATCTGTTGGAAGGGCTTAAATGAACTCCAACCATTCGCCAAGGGCCCTGATCGGGCACCGAATGTTCCTGGTGGCAGAATACTTCACCTCTACTTATCCCCCAGACCACACTTTTTATTTTATTTTTATATATAAAGGACCCAAAAGTTAGAACATGGCGTACGCCGTCTAACTCTAGTAGTAGAAAATGTGTAAACCCACCAGGCCTGGGGAACCATGCACAGGAATACATGGCTATTTTGATTAACGAGCTAATGTTGCCTGTAATAAGGACAGAACATACTGTACACACCATACCTGCAGTTGTGACAGGAAATAAGCTTAAGGTCGTGATAAATTATGTATGCAGCGCCTGTAATCGTGATAGGATTAGTCGTGTCTGTAGACATGACAGACTTCATAAATTGCGCCTTATTACTGTACCTCCTACTGGAAGACAGACCGATACCCAGGACTTAGGCCGGACACCAACACCCTCAGCCCGAGTTTGTAGATGAAGTAAGCATGCCTGGGAGAAGGTGATGCCCGCAAAGGCAGGCTTGGGATGACTGCTTATAAACAATAACAATGATTTTTCTTTTAGACCCAACAACCTAGAAAATAAAAGTCAGAGAAAAACAATAATGTGAGTGAGGCTCTAATGGCACAAGCCACGCGTGCGAGCCACCACAAGAAAAATTGTATTGCGAGCCACAGATAACCGAGCCATGCGAGCAGGTCTGAAGGCAGAAAAAGACATGGAACCTACTTGTGGTGGGACCACGCAGCCGACCTCGAATGGCGGAGTTATGTGTGTAAAATTTTAACGAAGAAGCCATGCGCGGGAGACTCATGGCTGAGCCATGCGTGAGGGACTCTAATGGCGGAGTCATATGTGTAAAACTAAAACGGAGAAGCCATGCGTGAGAGACTAATGGCAGAGTCATATGTGTAAAACTAAAACGGAGAAGCCATGCGTGAGAGACTAATGGCGGAGTCATATGTGTAAAACTAAAACGGAGAAGCCATGCGTGAGAGACTCTAATGGCGGAGTCATATGTGTAAACCTAAAACGGAGAAGCCATGCGTGAGAGACTCTAATGGCGGAGTCATATGTGTAAACCTAAAACAGAGAAGCCGTGCGTGAGAGACTCTAATGGCGGAGTCATATGTGTAAACCTAAAACGGAGAAGCCATTCGTGAGAGACTCTAATGGCGGAGCCATGCTCGAGAGACTCTAATGGCGGAGTCATATGTGTAAACCTAAAACGGAGAAGCCATGCGTGAGAGACTCTAATGGCGGAGTCATATGTGTAAACCTAAAACGGAGAAGCCATGCGTGAGAGACTCTAATGGCGGAGTCATATGTGTAAACCTAAAACGGAGAAGCCATTCGTGAGAGACTCTAATGGCGGAGTCATATGTGTAAACCTAAAGCGGAGAAGCCATGCGTGAGACTCTAATGGCGGAGCCATGTGTGAGAGACTCTAATGGCGGAGTCATATGTGTAAACCTAAAACGGAGAAGCCATGCGTGAGAGACTAATGGCGGAGTCATATGTGTAAACCTAAAACGGAGAAGCCATGCGTGAGAGACTCTAATGGTGGAGCCATGCGTGTGAGACTCTAATGGCGGATTATAATTATTATTATTTTTTTTATATATATTATTTTTTTTAACTATAAACCACTTAAGCAGCACCAGTATGACTTGTGGACTCGCATAACCATGACCCTCTCCGACAATAACCTAGGACGCTAACCAGCCTACAACCATATTGTACACCTAGCAAACATGAAGAATGGTCATCGGGCCCCTGAAGCCAAGAGACTGACCTGGATGACCTTACAGTGACAATAAGTAATTACAACATGAGCCAGACCTAAAAGGAAAATGCATAGACATTAGTGATCCGAACCACGTGCATAAACAAAACATTAAACCAACCACGAAATTGAAACAGATGGGAGAAAAACAAGAGCCAGAGGCATTGCAGTTCGCTAAGAGAAGACCCTTGTCGTGACAAACGAATGAACAACTGTGAAAACATAGTAGGAACTTACTCCTATTGGCCCACTGACCCTAGGGAGCTATTTGTTTAACTGGGGCAGGGGACCAATCTGAGTGAATGCGAACCAGAAGTAAAGGAGACCAGTCTAAGTGAATGCATAGCAGGACTAAAGAACACCACAAAAAAAAAATATATATATATATTTTTTTTTTCCTTCTCCTTTTCGAAGTGAACAGAAAAGGTAGACCTATGGAATGTAACAAACCACCGAGGAAAGAAACGTAAGCCTGAAAAGAAAGCAGCTATGCTTATAGGAAGAGCAGTATCAGAGTAGTGTGCTGGTTGCCCTAGTAAGAATACTGAGTAATCATAATGTAGCAATGAAAAGAAATGCAGCTTTAAGTGGAAGCAGAGTATAACACATAATGTAAGAACAAGTGGGTGCATGCAGCTCTGGATGCGAGTGGTGCCTAAAAACATGGTATGGGTACAACTCTGAGTATAAACATGAAGAGCATGGTATAAAGCAGATCACCTGCATGGACTAACTAACACCCTGTGCCTAAATAACCCCCTTGGAAACCTTATGTACGGCCGGCAGAAGGAAGCCAGACACCGCCTATGATCTGCTCCCCCTGACCGAGCCTAGTACTCCTTCCCCTGATCCCTGCCTAACTAACGGCACGGCAGCCCGTGCCAGACTTTATTGAAGATGAGGAGCGGGGACACGGTGTCCCCTGCACCTTTACACACAGCCGCGTGGGGAGCTCACGCTGCTCCCTGGCAGAGTGCACCAGTGCGGGGGAGCCCCCCCATCAGCCTGGGGCCGACCCACTGCCGGCTGGACACTCGTACCGTGTGGGGAGCAGCGCAGCTCCCTGGCAATGTGCACCGGGGCAGGGAGAGCCCTTCCTTCACCATGGGCCCCACCCCCCGCCGGTTTGAATCGTGTGCCGCATGGGGAGCCGCACAGCTCCCTGGCAGAGTGCACCAGTGCGGGGGAGCCCCCCTTCAGCCAGGGGCTGACTCACCGCCGGCTGGACACTCGTACCGCGTGGGGAGCAGCGCAGCTCCCTGGCAATGTGCACCGGGGCAGGGGGAGCCCTTCCTTTACCATGGGCCCCGCCCCCCGCCGGTTTGAATCGTGTGCCGCGTGGGGAGCCGCACAGCTCCCTGGCAGAGTGCACCAGTGCGGGGGTACCCCCCCCCCACCTAGGGGGCCGCCCCCCCGCCGGCCGGACTCTAATACTGCATGCTGCGGAGAAGCAGCTTCTTACCCTTGCCGACCCCAGGATCTCAAACTGTGCTTCATCCCAGAGCACTACATGTCGCTGACCGCAGCGTGGGTCCCGTGCAAACAACTCCGATCCTACCATGAATACCAGCGCCCTCTTGAGACATTCTGCCGTCGCCCAGCCGTAAGGAGCCTCCACACCATGCTGCTGTATCCTAGAGCTGACCCAGAGGTAGTGAAATCAGCTGAATCGGCGTCAGCCTGGGCCCACAGGTGCCTATAAATAGCCTAGTAATCAGCCAGCCTGGGCCCACAGGTACGCATGAATAGCCTTGTAATCAGCCTCCCCTCCCACAAATGCAGCAATATCTTGCTTATACTTAGCGGACACCTGGATGTTCGGGTTCGACGGGTTCGGCCGAACTTCAGAAAAAAGTTCGAGTTCGGGACCCGAACTTGACCCCAAACCCGATCCCCATTGAAGTCAATGGGGACTCGAACTTTTGAGCACTAAAATAGCTGTTAAAATGTCATGGAAAGGGCTAGAGGGCTGCAAATGGCATCAAAATGTGGTTAAGAGCATGGCAAGTGCTCTGCAAAGAAATGTGGATAGGGAAATGACTTAAAATAACATAAAATACGTAAAAATAAAAAATAATAATATTGATCTAGGAGGACCAGGTCCATATGGAGTAGGAGGTTGAGGAGGTGGTGGATGTGCCTACACTGCTTTTTGGTTTAAAATTTTATTTTTAAAATTAGGGTACACCCCAAAACATTGGGAAATATAACCTGTGATAACCCCCTCCAGTCATGCTAAACACACGTTCAGACAATACACTGGCTGCAGGGCAGACCAGCACCTCCAAGGGGTAAAGGGCAAGCTCAGGCCATGTGCCCAATTTGGAGACCCAGAAGTTGCAGGGGCTGACCCCTGTCAGTCAGTTCGTGTAGGCGTGTGCACACTTACTGCCCCACCATGTCGCACATCCCCGTGATGTTCACGATCCAATTTGATATCTGCTCTATCAACTTTCGATGTTCTTTTATGCACCTACCATGGTGATCACGGGTGGCGGGGAATCAGGGTTCCAGGCCAGAGAGGGAGCGTAAGAAAGAGAGACCACATCCAAGGGAGGATTCATTTTTTCAAATGTAAAATTATAGAGTTGAAATATGGGAGAAATTATTAAAGCGTAAAAGTGTGACAACTTTTCAAAGTTTAAGCATTGAATGAAAGGATGTGACGTGCATTAATTACTGAATAATAGATTAAATGTTATTCCCTGTCACCTATGCATAGCAGGTGTTTATTCACGTCTAAAATTGTATAATGTCAACCCAAGAATGTAACAGAAAAATTATTGAAATTTATTAAGCTGTCAACTAGGTAGTGGAGGGGTATATTACACCCACAAATTGGTGAATTTCACCAAAAAATGCAACTGACAATTTTATTTTTTAAACCTGTCTACTAGGTATAGCAGTGGTACATCACACCCAAAAATTGGTGAGTTTCACCAGAAAATGTAAGTCACAATTTTTTTTTATTTTTTTTTTCGGTCTACTAGATATAGGAGTGGTACATCACACTGAAAAATTGGAAAATTTCACCAGAATATATAATTGACAATTTTTTTTTTGTTTAACCTGTCTACTAGGTATAGCAGTGGTACTATACACCCAAAAATTTGCTAATTTCACCAGAAAATGTAACTGACAATTTTTTTTTTTTTTACCGGTCTACTAGGTATAGCAGTGGTTCTATACACCCAAAAATTAGTGAATTTCACCCAAAAATGTAAATGACAATTATTATTTTTTTAACCGGCCTACTAGGTATAGCAGTGGTACTATACACCCAAAAATTGGTGAATTTCACCCGGAAATGTAAATGACAATTTTTTTGTTTAACCTGTCTACTAGGTATAGCAGTGGCACTATACACCCAAAAATTTGTTAATTTCACCAGAAAATGTAACTGACAATTTTTTATTTTTTTTTAACGGTCTACTAGGTATAGCAGTGGTAATATACACACCAAAATTGGTGAATTTAACCTGAAAATGTAAATGACATTTTTTTTTTTAACCGGCCTACTAGGTATAGCAGTGGTACTATGCACCCAAAAATTGGTGAATTTCACCCGAAAATGTAAATGACAATTATTATTTTTTTTTTTTTAACTGACTTAATAGGTATAGCAGTGATACTATACACCCAAAAATGTGTTAATTTCACCAGAAAATGTAACTGACAATTATTTTTTTTTTAACGGTCTACTAGGTATAGCAGTGGTAATATACACCCGGAAATGTAAATGACAATTTTTTTGTTTAACCTGTCTACTAGGTATAGCAGTGGCACTATACACCCAAAAATTTGTTAATTTCACCAGAAAATGTAACTGACAATTTATTTTTATTTTTTTAACAGTCTACTAGGTATAGCAGTGGTAATATACACACCAAAATTGGTGAATTTTACCTGAAAATGTAAATGACAATTTTTTTTTTTTTTAACTACTAGGTATAGCAGTGGTACTATACACCCAAAAAATTGGTGAATTTCACCCAAAAATGTAAATGACAATTTTTTATTTTTTTTTTATAACCGGCCTACTAGGTATAGCAGTGGTACTATACGCCAAAAAAACTGGTGAATTTCACCCGAAAATGTAAATGACAATGTTTTTTTTTTAACCGGCCTACTAGGTATAGCAGTGGTACTAAAGCCCACAAATTGGTGAATTTCACCCGAAAATGTTAATGACAATTTATTTATTTTTTTAACCGGCCTACTAGGTATAGCAGTGGTACTATACACCAAAAAAAATTGTGAATTTCACCCGAAAATGTTAATGACAATTTATTTATTTTTTTAACCGGCCTACTAGGTATAGCAGTGGTACTATACACCAAAAAAAATTGTGAATTTCACCCGAAAATGTTAATGACAATTTATTTATTTTTTTAACCGGCCTACTAGGTATAGCAGTGGTACTATACACCAAAAAAAATTGTGAATTTCACCCGAAAATGTTAATGACATAGTAGTGAAATGATATAAAATAAAATATGTACAAATAAAAATAAAAAAAATTGATTTATGAGGTGGAGTTCCATATAGAGTAGGAGTTTGAGGAGGCGGTGGACGTAGCGGTGTAGGTGGAAGCGGCGGTGGAGGAGGACGAGGTAGCCAACACAGGTTTTTGGTTTTAATTTAATTTTTTTAAATTAGGGTACACTCTAAAAGAGTGTGAAATATCCAAAATACAAAAATGAGCAATTGCGCTTCATTATAACAATGGCTGGTTAGTGCAGTGTAGGAGAGTACCTGGGGTGGTGGTAGACGGGAGGTACATGTCACCGGGGGTCCTGGCCCCGGTGGAGTAAGAGCCGGAAAAGTGCATTTTGCAGCGGTTATGCTGTTAACACAGCGGATCCGGGCCGGCTCTTCCTGGGAGCAGGCACATATGCGGGCGGCTGCCTGTCTCCCCACGGTCCAGGCCAGGTATTGCAGGGAAGGGTTAAAACCCGACCAGCAACAAGGGTGTGGTGCGCAATGTGGAGCTTCTTTGTTCTCTGGCTGTGAGAGTGAGAAGTGGAGGTGAGTTGGGCTGTGTGCTGGGGCCTGTAATGGAGTGTGCAGGAACCCGCAGCTGAAGCCAGGAGGGATCCGTGTTCCGTGGCTAGAAGCCAGACCCAGGGACTTATTTCACCTAGGAGAAAAAGGTGACATTACTCCTGGCTTTAAATAGACTTTGCTTTATATGACGGAAACAGGCCTTAAGTAGCCTGCAGCAGGGACGCCTGCAGCAGGGACTTGCTGTGTTTGAACTATTATTTTGCTGTCGTGTGTGACCACCCTCCCTATGAACTGCACCGTCTTTCACTTGTATGCACCGTGTAAATAAACAAAGCATCGTGTTTTACACCAAGACTGGTCTGTGTTGCCTCTATACTGCACTCGCTACCACTGCCTACTAGAGCGGATACCCACAGCCGGTATACATGTCTATTCTGCACAAGGTACGGACAAGTCCTGAGGGATCCATGCCTGGTTCATTTTAATGCATGTGAGCTTGTCCACATTGGCTGTGGACAGGCGGCTGCGCTTGTCTGTGATGACGCCCCCAGCACCTCCAAGGCGTAAAGGGCAAGCTCAGGCCATGTGCCAAATTTGGAGACCCAGAAGTTGAAGGGGGCAGACCCGTCATCCAGTACGTGTAGGCGTGTGTACACATACTGCTCCACCATGTTGGTGAAATGCTGCCTCTTGCTAAGACATTCCATATCAGCTGGTGGTGCTTGTTATTGTGGTGTGCTGACAAAGCTTTTCCACATTTCGGCCATGCTAACCCTGCCTTCTCAGGTGCTGGCGGTGCCACAGCTGCGTTGGCGACCTCTTCCTCATCCTCTGCCTTCGCCTTGTGCTTCCACTGTGCCCCCGCTGTCAGGTGGGAATGCCACCAGCAGCGCGTCTACCAGCGTGCGCTTGTACTCGCGCATCTTACGATCACGCTCCAGTGACGGAATTAAGGACGGTACGTTGTCCTTGTAACGGGGATCCAGCAGCGTGGCCACCCAGTAATCAGCACAAGTTAGAATGTTGGCAACTCGGCGGTCGTTGCAGAGACACTGCAACATGTAATCGCTCATGCGTGCCAGGCTGCCCAGAGACAACGAAAAGCTGTCCTCTGTGGGAGTTGTATTGTCTGTGTCCTCTGTATCCCCCCATCCACGCACCAGTGATGGCCATGAGCTGGTCTGGGTGCCACCCTGCTGTGAACATGGTTCCTCCCTCTCCATTTCCTCCTCCTCCACCTCGTCATCCTCCAGAACTGTGCCCTGGATGGACAATTGTGTACCTTGGGTTTGTGGGTGCAGGAAGACTGGCCAGAAACCCTACAAAATGATCCCTCTTCCTCCTTCTCCTCCTGTGCCACATCCTCCTCCATCATCGCCAGGAGTGTTTTTTCAAGGAGGCATAGAAGTGGGATAGTAACGCTGAGATTGGCGTTATCGGCACTGGCCATGTTGGTGGAGTACTCGTAACAGCGCCACAAGGAACACAGGTCTTGCATGGAGGCCCAGTCATTGGTGGGGAAGTGGTGCTGTTCCGCCGAGCGACTCACCCGTGCGTGCTGCAGAAGAAACTGCACTATCGCCTGCTGTTGCTCGCACATTCTGGCCAGCATGTGCAAGGTGGAGTTCCACCTTGTGGGCACATCGCATATGAGGCGGTGAGCGGGAAGGCCGAAGTTACGCTGCAGCGCTGACAGGCGAGCAGCAGCAGGGTGAGAACACACGAAAGCGAGTACAGACAGCCTGCACTTTATGCAGCAGCTCTGACATATCGGGGTAATTTTTAAGGATTCTCTGCACCACCAAATTCAGCACATGCACCAGGCAAGGAATGTGCGTCAAACCGGCTAGTCCCAGAGCTGCTACGAGATTTTGCCCATTATCGCACACCACCAGGCCGGGCTTGAGGCTAACTGGCACAAACCACTCATCGGTCGTTTGTTCAAGGCCCGTCCACAGCTCCTGCGCGGTGTGGGGTTTGTCCCCCAAACAGATAAGTTTTAAAACTGCCTGTTGTCGTTTACCCCTGGCTGTGCTGAAGTTGGTGGTGAAGATGTTACGCTGACCGGATGAGGAGCTGGTAGAGGATGAGGAAGCAGAGTAGGAGAAGGAAGCAACAGGAGGCAAACTGAAGCGCCCTGCAATCCTCGGTGGTGGAAGTACATGCGCCAAACTGCTATCCGCCTCACGCCCAGCCGCCACAGAATTTACCCAGTGTGCTGTTATGGAGATATAATGGCCCTGACCGTGCTTACTAGTCATCCATAGTCAGGTGCACCTTGCCACAGATGGCGTTGCGCAGTGCACATCTGATTTTGTCCCCTACTTGGTTGTGCAGGGAAGGGATGGCTCGCCTTGAAAAGTAGTGGCGGCTGGGCACGACGTAATGTGGGACAGCCACCGCCATAATGCCTTTAAAACTATCCGTCTCCACCGCACGGAATGACAGCATTTCAAAGGCCAGTAATTTTGAAATGCTTGCATTCAGGGCTAGGGATCGCGGGTGGGTAGGGGGGTACTTCCTCTTCCTCTCCAGCATTTGGGAGATGGAGAGCTGAACGCTTCCATAGGACATTGTGGAGATGCTTGGTGACCCAGCTGTTGGTGTTGCTGGCAGATCCTCTGTTTGCGGGGTGGCAGGTGGCACTGTCACTCCAGAGGTGGATGAAGAGGCCGAGACTGCAGCAGAAGAAGAAGCAGGAGGAGCCAGAGACCTTTCTTGGTTTTTGAGGTGTCTACTCTACTTCAGCTTGTGCTTTGCACTTAAATGCCTGGTCATGCAGGTTGTGCTCAGGTTGAGAATGTTTATGCCTCGCTTCAGGCTCTGATTGCACAGCGTGCAAACCACTTGTGTCTTGTCATCATCACATTGTCTGAAGAACTGCCACGCCAGGATACTCCTTGGAGCTGGCTTTGGTGTGCTCGGTCCCTTGCTGCAGTGGGCAGTAGCAGGCGTACTGTCAAGAGGATGGCTGCTCCGCTTTTGCACCATGCTCCCTTTTCTGCTGTGCTGGTGGCTCTGTGCGACCACTGACTCTTCCTCCGAACTACATAGGTCACTAGCATGACCTTGATTCCATGTGGGGTCGAGGACCTCATCGTCCTCCACATCATCTTCCACCCAGTCTTCACTCCTGACTTCCTTGTCGGTCTGCACACTTTCTAAAGCCCCAGCAGTTGGCACCTGTGTTTTGTCATCATCCGAGACGAGCTGCGATGGTCCTCCCATGTATTCATCTTAAAAGATAAGTGGTTGGGCATTGGTTCACTCAATCTCTTCCACTTCTGGGGCAGGGCTAGGTGGATGGCCATGGGAAACCCTGCTAACAGAGTCATCAAAAAGCAGAAGAGACTGCTGCATGACTTGGGGCTCAGACTGCTTGGCTGATTTGCAAGGGGGTGAGGTGAAAGACTGATGGACATCGGCTGCAGGTGCCAACTGTGGTCTTTCAGCAGGAGACTGGGTGGGAGACAATGTGAAGGAACTGGATCCACTGTCAGCAACCCAATCTACTATCGCCTGTACTTGTTCAGGCATCACCATTTGTAGAGCAGCATTAGGCCCGACCAAATACCGCTGCAGGTTTTGTCGCCTACTCGTACCTGAGGAAGGGGTTTCACTTGTGCGTGTAGCTGGCACAGATTGACCACGTCATCTCCCTGCAACAGGAGCTCCACCAGCAGCACCACGACCTGGGCCTTGTCCCTTATTTGACGCTTTTTTTGCCCAAAATGGCTGTATTTCAAATGCCTGAATGAAACCCCTGTATGTAAAGGGTGTATCTCACATGGCCTGAACCAGTGTAGGCCTGAATTAAAGATTTCTTTGCCCCAAATGGCTGTATTTCAAATGCCTAAATCAAACCCCTGTATGTAGAGGGTGTATCTCACATGGCCTGAATCAGTGTAGGCCTGAATTAAAGATTTCTTTGCCCAAAATGGCTGTATTTCAAATGGCTGTATTTAAAATGCCTGAATCAAACCCCCTTATGTAGAGGGTGTATCTCACACGGCCTGAACCAGTGTAGGCCTGAATTCAATGTTGGTGCACCAAATGGCTGTATTTTAAATCTCTGAATCAAACCCAAATGTATTAAGGGTGTATCTCACAATGACATATGCAGCAAAGGCTGCGAAATAAACTTTTTTTTGCCCAAACGGGTGTTTGTTTAATAACTCAATATGGCAGCAGTATATAACCCTGGAATTTAAAACGTGCTTTTGCTGCAAGGCCTGAAATATTGTTTATTTTGCCCCAAAAAGGGTGTTTTATTAATTAAATAATATAAGCCCTGTATATACAGGGTGTATCTCACACGGCCTGACCCACTGTAGGCCTGAATTCAATATTGGTGCACCAAATGGCGGTATTTAAAATCTCTGAATCTAACCCAAATGTGTTAGGGGTGTATCTCACAATGACATCTGCATCAAAGGCTGCCAACTAAATTTTGCCCAAACGAGTGTTTGTTTAACAACTGAATTTGACAGCAGTATATAAGCCTGTAATTTCACACGTGCTGATGCTGCAAGGCCTGAAAATAGTGGTTTTGGGCAAAAAAGTGTGTTTTTAAAACCCCAGAAAATGATTGGTGTATTTCTAGCTTAAATTGCACACTGACTAATCCAGATGTTGTAGATTGCCAAAAAAGTGTTTTTTTTTTGTAACAGAATATGAAAGCTGTATATATAAAACTTGAATTTAACACTTGCAGATCTGGAAAATACAGCTTTTTGTCAAAAAAGTGTGTTTTTAAAACCCCAGAAAATGATGGGTGTATTTCTAGCTTAAATTGCACAGTGACTAATCCAGATGTTGTAGATTGCCAAAAAAGTGTTTTTTTGGTAACAGAATATAAAAGCTGTATATATTAAACTTGAATTTAACACTTGCAGATCAGGAAAATACAGTTTTTTTGGGCAAAAAAGTGTGTTTGTAAAACCCCAGAAAATGATGGCTGTATTTCTAGCTTAAATTGCACACTGACTAATCCAGATGTAGATTGCCAAAAAAGTGCTTTTTTTGTAACAGAATATGAAAGCTGTATATATTAAACTTGAATTTAGCACTTGCAGATCTGGAAAATACTGCTTTTTGTCAAAAAAGTGTGTTTTTAAAATTCCAGAAAATGATGGGTGTATTTCTAGCTTAAATTGCACAGTGACTAATCCAGATGTTGTAGATTTCCAAAAAAGTGTTTTTTTGGTAACAGAATATAAAAGCTGTATATATTAAACTTGAATTTAACACTTGCAGATCTGGAAAATACAGCTTTTTGTCAAAAAAGTGTGTTTTTAAAACCCCAGAAAATGATGGGTGTATTTCTAGCTTAAATTGCACAGTGACTAATCCAGATGTTGTAGATTGCCAAAAAAGTGTTTTTTTGGTAACAGAATATAAAAGCTGTATATATTAAACTTGAATTTAACACTTGCAGATCAGGAAAATACTGTTTTTTTGGGCAAAAAAGTGTGTTTGTAAAACCCCAGAAAATGATGGCTGTATTTCTAGCTTAAATTGCACACTGACTAATCCAGATGTAGATTGCCAAAAAAATGCTTTTTTTGTAACAGAATATGAAAGCTGTATATATTAAACTTGAATTTAGCACTTGCAGATCTGGAAAATACTGCTTTTTGTCAAAAAAGTGTGTTTTTAAAATTCCAGAAAATGATGGGTGTATTTCTAGCTTAAATTGCACAGTGACTAATCCAGATGTTGTAGATTTCCAAAAAAGTGTTTTTTTGGTAACAGAATATAAAAGCTGTATATATTAAACTTGAATTTAACACTTGCAGATCAGGAAAATACAGTTTTTTGGCAAAAAAGTGTGTTTTTAAAACCCAGAAAATGATGGGTGTATTTCTAGCTTAAATTGCACACTGACTAATCCAGATGTTGTAGATTGCCCAAAAAGTGGTTTTTTTTTTTGTAACAGAACATGAAAGCTGTATATATTAAACTTGAATTTAACACTTGCAGATCAGGAAAATACAGTTTTTTGGCAAAAAAGTGTGTTTTTCAAACCCCAGAAAATGATGGGTGTATTTCTAGCTTAAATTGCACACTGACTAATCCAGATGTTATATATTGCCCAAAAAAATGGTGATTTACAATGTTCCAAAAGCTCAGATGCAGTGCTGGTGCACTGAGCTTGCATAAAATGGCCGTCACCGCTGCCCACCTAACTAACAGACATATAAAAGTTATTTTTTTTTTGGTCAATGGGCTCAGGGCAGGGTAAAACGATTGTGTCCTGCACCCACACAACTATTTCTATGTAGATCGCTGAGTTAGTTTATCTCCTATTCTCTCTCTGAAATCACCAGTCCAGCAGCATCCTCTCCCAACACTTGTAACAGCAGAGTGACGTGCAGCGCTACATGACTCAAGCTTATATAGATCCTGGGTCACATGCTGCTCTGGCCAATCACAGCCACGCCATTAGTAAGCATGGCTGTGATGGCTTCTAAGGTCAAACAGTTAACCGCTTGTTGATTGGCTGCTCTGCAGTCTTTCAAAAAGCGCCAAGAAAGCGCCGAACCCGAACCCGAACTTTTACTGAAATGTTCGGTGTCGGGTCCAGGGTCCTAAAGTTCAGTACGAACCCGAACTTTACAGTTCGGGTTCGCTCAACCCTAATTATAAGGTATGCTGACTGTTATCTGTCTCATGGATAGATTATTGGCTTGCACATACCTGGCTTTCGGCATATAGCCTTTGTGTGGTTGTCTATTGTATGTCATAAGTAACGGGAGTCCAAGATGCATCCAGCCATTCTCCTAATGCTGTTTCTAAACCATTTTGATGGGGTTTCCATCAATTTCTAATCTTTTTCTGTGAACCAGACATCCTCTCTTCTTCAGAGCAGAGGGTGCCCGGTTTGATGCTCGGGTCTCACATTGACTTTCATTGTATTAAATTGTACTCGAGCGCATGCAGTATTTGGCCGAACACTGAGATGTGCTGAGCATAGCGATGCTCTCTGAACACTACTGGAGACTGCTATATCTCTTGCTATATGCATTGATAGAGGCCTGAGAGAAAGATCTAGGGGCCCCCACTCCCAGGACATACTATCACATGATGTATTATCCTCCTCTGACACTTTGGGTGAAGATACTCCTGAGTTTAGGTCTGGGGACGAACCCATGTAGTTAGGGGGAGCTACTCCTGGATCTCCATTTAAGCATAATTGTCATAAGAAGAGAGTGTGTTTTTTCTGCGGACAGTAGCGACATTTTATCAGAGTATGTCCATACATTCAGCGTAAAAAAAAAAAAAGGACGATTAATTCCCATCTGATTCTTGGAGGGGTGAGAGGAGAGTCAGAAAATGTGCATTTGTCTTTGACTAGTAGTACTCGATTTCTCCTGACTGCTGAGGTGGGGCTAAAGTAAAAAACTGTGGGGTTTGAGGTGTTTATCGACAGCGGGGCAGGGGTGAACCTGATTGATGCTCAGTTTGTCCGTATGCACGGGTTGTCAATGAGTGCATTAGAGAAAAATATTTCCATTTTTGCTATTGATTCTGCACCTCTAGCTCAATAGTGTTTATCACAAGTGGTGCATGATATCAGATAAAGAACGGATGTCTTTCATCAGGAATTTATCTCGTGTTTTGTGTTGAAAGGGCCTCCCTGCTCCGGTGGTTTTGGGCTTGCCATGGTTGAGCAAGCACAATGCAACCATCGATTGGCATACTAGAAAGATTCTGGATTGGGGTGATTATTGTGTTGACAATTGTCTTAATACATCTTTTTCAGTTTTAACTACTAAGACATTGCCTCCATTTATATCTTATTTTGCCAACGTATTTTCTGAGAGTGGATGCCAGGATTTACCTCCACGTCGGGAATATGATCGTCCTATCAAACTTATTCCTGGAGCTAAGTTGCCCAAATCTAGGTTGTACAGCCTTTCTGGACCTGAAAGACTGGCCGTGAGATAGAATATTACCAAGAGTTTGGCTAAAGGACACATACGACCTTCCAAATCTCCAGTGGCAGCAGGGTTTTTTTTTGTTAAAAAGACAGTGTTCTCCAAGTTGGACTTAAGCTGGGCATATAATCTGGTCACAATCAAGGAAGGGGATGAATGGAAGACGGTTTTCAATACTGCTGAGGGTCACTTTGAGAACCTGGTCATGCCTTTTGGGTTGACCAATGCTCCTGCGGTTTTCTAGCATTTTGTGAATAACATTTTTGATCACTTAGTGGGGAGGATTGTAGTCGGGTATTTGGATGACATACTAATTTATTCTTCAGATGTGGGCATACATCAGGATCATGTTAGAAAGGTGTTGCAGATCCTAAGGGATAATAAATTGTACGCAAAATTAGAAAAGTGTGTTTTTGCTGTACACAAGGTACAATTTTTTGGGATACCTGTTGTCGTCTTCCGGTTTTTGAATGGATACGGAGAAAGTTAGTACCGTATTGGACTGGGATCAGCCCAAAAATTTGAAGGCTCTTATGCGGGTTTTGGGGTTCACCAATTATTACCAAAAATGTATTCAGAACTGTTCGACAGTGGTGAAACCCTTAACTGACATGACTAAGAAAGGAACGGATGTCTCAGTGTGGTCTCATTCGGCGTTGCAAGCTTTTTCCGTGGTTAAGGAGTGCTTCTCTTCTGCCCCTATATTGGTGCAGCCGGATGTATCACAACCTTTCATTGTGGAAGTTGACGCATCCAAGGTGGGAGTAGGAGCAGTTTTATTGCAGGGCCCGTCACCTAGTAAATGGCTTCCATGTGCCTTTTTCTCTAAAAAAAACTCTCTTCCGCAGAGATAAATTACAATGTGGGTAACAGAGAGTTACTGGCTATTAAGTTGGCTTTTGAGGAATGGCATCATTGGTTGGAAGGGGCGATTCATCCGATCACGGGGTTCACAAATCACAAAAACCTGGCTTACCTGGAGTCGGCTAAATTACTGAACCCGAGGCAGGCCAGATGGTGATGTTTTTCACCAGATTCAATTTATTTGTCACTTATCGTCCTGGAGTTAAGAATGTCAAGGCAGATGCCTTGTCACATAGTTTTCCCGGAGGTGGAGATTTTGAAAATCTGAGTCCTATTCTTTCGGAAGGGGTGGTGATATTCGCCCTATACCCTAACCTAGAGGTGAAGTTGTTAGGGGCCCAGCGAGATGCACCGGATTCTTGCTCCTCTGGGAAATAGTTTGTGGCATCGGAATTGCGTTACAAGGTGTTTGAGGAACATCACTGTATGGTCTTTTTGGGACACCCTGGGAGCAGATCTACTGCCGACCTCATCTCTCATAGATTATGGTAGCCGGGGTTGCGTATGTGTGTTGAGGACTATGTGTCGATCTGTAGTGTCTGTGCACGCGCTAAGGTGACACATACTCGGCCTTCTGGATCCCTACTTCCGTTGCCTATCCCATCCAGACCATGGACTCACTTATCTATGGATTTTATCACTGATATGCCTAATTCGTTAGGAAAGACAATTATTTTGGTGGTGTTTGATCGTTTTAGTAAAATGGTGCACTTTATAGCATTGTCTGGCCTACCTAATGCTAAAACACTTGCTCAAGTGTTTGTTGATAACATTGTGAAACTCCTTGGCATTCCCCCTGACGTGGTTTTGGATCGTGGGACTCAGTTTGTGTCCAGATTCTGGAAGGCGTTCTGTACTCAGCTTGGGGTACAACTGTCCTTTTCTTGGGCTTTTCATCCTCAGTCGAACGGACAGACAGAGCGCACTAATCAGAGCCTGGGGACTTATTTAAGATGTTTTGTCTCTGAGAACCAGGAGGAGTGGTCCTCGTATTTGTCTTTGGTAGAGTTTGCCAAGGAAAAAATATGGGGTGGTGAAAAGGTGTATGTCCAAACTATTCATAAATCAAGCAAATATTAATTAGGACGTTAAAACTCAAAACAACAAAAGTTTATTGGTCATCTATTTTAAAAATACACAAAAGGGTGTATGACCTAAAAATGTCATATATAATAGGCTGACTATGAGGTCAAATAAACTATCTGTGTGGTTCACTGTGACTGCATAGGTTTAATACTGGTTTTGCACTAGAGACCTATTATTAGTCTACCAGTCGGATAAACCCAGTTATGTGGTTAGACCCAGATCCAGAGGTTAAAACTCAGTTATTATACGAGTCACATTGGGCAATGTGTGGCGTATAGTATGTGCCGTGCCACTATATCACAGGTCTCTGGACAAAAGCCAGCCAAACTGTTTAGTACATAGGTTTAGCACTGATTTTGCGCTAAAAACCTATTATTTGGTATGCACTTAGGCAGCCTGGCTTTAGTTTTTGGTGCTAAATACAATAAAGGCCGAATGTGCGTTTAATAGAACAGGTTCTCTAGACATCTATGTGGAATCAGCTGACGAGGGTGTAAAAGGAGTGCGCTTCTTCTTGGCGCTAACATTGACCTGTAAGGCAGAGTTCATACTTGAGTTATTTTGTCAGTTTTGGCCCCGTGACTGCCCAAATAAGTGAAGTGTGCAGTGATTCTAAGGGCTGTTTCACACGAGCGGATGCCGTGCGTGGCATCCGCTCCGTGAATGACAGCCAAGACCAGATGCAGACTGCAGAATCACGGAGCATTAACATGACTGATAATGCTCCGTGCCTCTCTGTGATCTCTTTACTACGAAATCACAGTGAGATAAAGTTGTCACTGTGATTTCGTAGTAAAGAGATCACAGAGAGGCACGGAGCATTATCAGTCATGTTAATGCTCCGTGCCTCTGCAGTCTGCATCGGGTCTTGGCACTCTTTCACGGAGCGGATGCCACGCACGGCATCCGCTCGTGTGAAACAGCCCTAAGAGCGACGCCTGTCATCTGCATGTCATACGGACTCACAGTATTATTTCACTACCAAAGCAGACTCCCTATGCGTGCTACTGCAAGGCATCGTGTTCTACACCAATATAAAGGCTTTCTGCAGCCAGGAAACAGACGTTTTTTTATGAAATTTTGCATCAATATATTCAGATACAACAAAAATTTTTCAAAAAAATTCTGTGAACCAGCGAATCGAATTTTTAAAAAAAATCGCTCATCTCTAATGAAAACTTTAAAATGCCTGTACAAAGAGTTATCTTTAAAAATGCCAATAAAACACACCATGCAGTTTTTTTAAAACTCATTTTAGAATGCCATAAATCTAAGAAGCAGCATATCACAGATGCATTGAAAAACACAACAAAAGAAAAAAAATTACTGCAGTTTTTATGCAGTTTTTTGAATAAAAACCATGAGTGGATTCAAAAGGGAAAGAATATATAAAGAAATTATTTATATTTCTCCTTCCTGCTGGATCCTCTTCTGGCTTTGGCGGAGTAAACTGCATGAAAAACTGCAGTGGATTTTTCTTAAAAAAATAAAAAATATATTCTGTGTTCTCTATATTCACACAGGCATAATTGGTAGTGAAAATGAGCACTCTAAACTGCATAATCCACATTCAAAATGCCTTAACAGTTTGCAATTTACTTTAATGTAAAAAAAAAAAAAAACTTAGCTGGTAAAGTTTCTGGCAGCACCTGATTTAAAAAAAAATGCATGAAAATTGATATGGTACTTCTTTGAAGTGCATTCATTGGTGTTTTTCCATAGAAGTGAATAGGAAAGTGGTAAAAAACATATTTTGGGCTAAAGACCTGCTTTCACATAAATATGCAACATTTTTTCCATCAACATGCATGCAGGACTTTTGTCCAGTAAAAAAGTATTTTTTGCTCTGTTTGTCTTAGGTGCCTAATCTAACACTTCTGTTTTTTTATTTTAGATATATATTTTTTTCATTGTAATGCTCCTCTAATGGAGCAGAACAGAAATAACTAGTGCTGATGTGGAATCCTTAATCCTTAACCCCTTTCCGACATGTGGCGTTCTAGTATGTCACATGTCGGTTCTTTAATGATGGCACCCAGTCCGGAGCAAGTACCGTAGCAACCTGTTGCCTGCTGTTTCACACAGCAGACACACGGGCCTAATGACCACACCATCTGGAGTTGCAAATGCGCAAAAGATCGGGGGACCTGGATTCAGTCTGCGGCAGTTTCTGTCCTGATGAATAAACAGAAGCTGCAGCACATTTGTTTCTATGGAAATAAAGGTTTCCCCAAAATGAAAATAAAAATGCATAAACAATAAAAAAAAAATACACATCATGGACATCAACATGTGGAAAGATGCCTATTAAGATCTAAAAATATTTATCCCAAAAGATGAAATGGGAAAAAAGTCAAAATGGCTGATTTGCCTTTTTTTTTTTTTGTAATTTCGGCTCGCCACAAAAAAGTTACAAAAAGTGATCAAAAAGTCACACACATTCCAAAATGGTATCATTGAAAAATAAAGATAGCCCAAGAAAAAATTAGCTCTAAAAAAAGTTATTGGGGTCAGAATAAGGCGACAAAAAGAAAATAAGAAAAAAAAATGTTTTTCAAGGTTTTTTATCATTTTTCCAGTATTAAAATGCAAGAAAAAAAAAAAATATAATATATATATATATATATATATATATATATATATTTGTGGTAGAGGCTAAAGGCATCTGACGAGGAGGAGCACCTAAACCCCTGTCCTAAGCTGGCTGAGTTGTGCCGGGAGCCAGGAGCGTGGGTAAGCCTAGAAGTGGGCATACCCTAGAGGGAACTGAGGGAAAAAGGGTGGGTGTGATCCGGAAGCGCCCTGAGGAGACGGGGGCCGGCGCTTAAGAGAGGACAGATGCCCCTCCCACAAATTCAGGCTGACATGTCAGCCTTCTAACTTGTGGTAGAGGCTAAAGGCAACTGACGAGGAGGAGCACCTAAACCCCTGTCCTAAGCTGGCTGAGTTGTGCCGGGAGCCAGGAGCGGGGGTAAGCCTAGAAGTGGGCAAATAAGAGCGAGGAGACTGGAAAGTGGTAAACCATTTAATATGCCCTCAGAGCACGAGGTTACAAAAAGCCTGGGATATTTCGACATTCGGGTTAGGAATGTACCTAGCAAAACAAGAGGACCGCTACCGCCCCATCTTTTTGATTACGTGGTCCGGGACCCTGTTTTTGGAAGCCGCCGAAGCTGCCCCGATACGGAATGAATGACCGGTGATGGTGAGGGGGTTATACCCGAGACCTGCCGCTAAGGTCCTGATATGGGATATGAATTGGACAGAAGACAGACTACCTTCATGGAAAGGCAACAGCGGGAATTCGGGGGGAGCGTCTTGTAGCAGAGCCAACAACTGTTGAAGGACCCTCCGACCGGGCACCAATCATTAGAGGTCCTGAAAAACTGGACCTCCGAAGGAGGGCCATGTTGGCTAGTTTTGGTTGAAGGTAGATGGAGGATGAAATGGTCCTGGGCCCAGGTCAATTGCTGACGCTGCAGCGCTTCATGCCTGGAGGTGAATTTGCCTGGCCTGAGGAAACCGTAGAAACCAAGGTACATTGCTGCCTTGATGACTAAGCTGCGAGAGGGCCCAAAAGGATGACCATCCAAAGCATCAGAAAGTCTTCTAAACATTTCACCGGAGACAGGCTGTCTACGGGCAGGGGAGGCATTCCCGCTTTTCTGGATTCCCCGGAGTGTAGCCTTGACGGCCTGAATTGAAGAAATTGAACCTCCGCCTGGACTGTGGAGCATGGAGCAATGCTGGATCCCCGCTAAATATAGTTTGATGGTATTGTAAGAAAGCTTGCGGTGGAGATGGCAATGGGCGATAAAAGCCAATAAGTAGGGTATATCATCCAGAGTACCTTGCGAGTGAGACCTGCAGAATAACTTATACATTTTGAGGCCGGCTTGGTAATTCCTGGCAGTGTTGGGGGAGAGAGAATGATGAAGTAGGTTCCTGGCGTGTGAGAGGAGGGATTTTAATCCATCACCAGGGAATTGAAGGCTGGGGGTGGGGACCCCGTGGGATCTGCTTCTGGCATCACCTGGAAAAAAAGGAGGAAATTAAAGTGGGACAGAGCATCTGCGGCTACGTTCTCAGCCCCTGGAATGTGGTTGCAAAATATATGAAAATTATGGGACAGGAAGAGCCACACTAACTTGCGGAGAAGGGACATGATCTTAAGGGATTTCGCCCTGCCTTTCAAAATAATGTTGACCAGAGCAAGATTGTAGGTGACAAACATGATGGATGCATTGGCCACTGGTGTCCCCACTCTTGGGCGGCCGCCACAACAGGATAAAGCTCCAGCAGGGAAGAGGAGCTCAGACCTTCGGGATCCGACAGGACTTCATCGGGCCACTGACCAGCCAAAGATGGCAGCGAACCCGCAGGATGCAGCCGTATCGGAAAAAATGGTGGGGAATGACGGCCCCCAAGAAGGTACAAAGAGGGAAACGCCGTTCCATCGGGACAGGAATAGTGACCACATGGCCAAGTCCGCCATGGCATGGATGTCCAGATGGACGATGCTGTCCTGGTCAGGAGCCGAAGGCAGCAACTGGAGCAGCCTGGAGGTGAACGCCCTGCCCTGTGGCATGATCCTGGAGGCGAAATTGAGCCGCCCCAACAAAGATTGAAGCTCAACCTTGGAAAGGAAGCCCGAGGACGTGGCGTGAGAAATTACTGCCCGGCAGCTGGCAAGGTTCTCTTCCGGGAGGCTGGCCTCCATCCGGATGGAATCCAGGATGATGCCCAGGAACGTGACCCTGGTGGCGGGACCCTCAGTCTTAGCGTGGGCCACTGGAACCTGCAAACTAGAGAAAATTTGGAGCAGAGTATCCAGATTGCCTGACCCGCCGAGCGGACCCTCGATGATCAGGAAATCATCAAGGTAGTGGATGATGGTAGGCAAACCACCATGATGAAGGAGGATCCAATGCAAAGCTTTGGCAAATTGGTCGAACAACCATGGACTACTCTTGGACCCAAACGTGAGCCTGTTCGCAAAGTAGTAGCGACCAGCCCACTTGAGTCCATAATACCCCCATAGTTGCGGTTGGACAGGAAGGAGCTTGAAGGCATCGGCGATATCCGCCTTTGCCAACCAAGAACCCCTGCCAGAGAGCATGATGGACTTACTTGCCTCATCAATAGAGGAATACTGCATTGAGAACTCCTCTGATGGAATGAGAGAATTGAGACTAGGTGTGGCAGAAGCATGAGGAGCGGAAAGATCGTAAATCAAGCGCTTTTTATTGGATGATTTTTTGGAGACCAGACTAATCGGGTTGATGCGCCAGGAAGGGAAGGGGATAACATCAAGCGGACCAATGAGGAACCCCTTAGCGACCTCCGACAGGAGCAACTCCTCAACCGCCACCGGGTCTCCAGTGGCAGACCGCAAGTTGCCGCCCTCCCAAGAGGTCTGAGGAAGGGCAATGAGGCCTGTGTGGAAGCCTTCCGTAAACCCGGACAACAGGAACTGGACGAACCCCCTGTCGGGATGGTCCTGCAGAAGGACACTGAGTAGCTCGACATTAATGTCGGCTAGTCAGGACTGCTTGGTCGACCTCTTGGGGCAGGCAGAACGAGGATGAGCCCTGAAACACGAGGAGCAGATGTGGAGAGCCCTGCAGCTGTTGAAGGCGCATCCGCCCACATTGAAGTTATTACAGACCTGGCTCCTACCCAGGTACACTATAGGGCGAAGATTGTCAACCCCGGAGGTGCCCGGTTGGGAGCCCGAGGGTCCGGGCAGGGAACTAGCCTGGAGGGGGTTGACAGTGTTGGGACACCAGTCGGAGGAGTGGAATATGCACTTGCATATGGTACACAAAGGAGCCCTGAGGCCCGCAAAGTGGCGGCAGAATAGCTCCATATCGATGTTGGCCCAATTGGTGACGAACTGGAACTGGACCAGCGCAGCCGCAGCCTTTGCCGAGAAGGAGCGGTGATAGTCGTAGAACGACGAGCCGCCATACTTATGACCAAGGTCGGTGACGAGGTACAGGTAGGTATCTAACTCTTCCCTTCTTGCGGGCTGAGCTGAACAAAGGATGTCCCTGAAAAGGCTAAAAGCCAGCACAAACTCGGGGATTGAGAGCTTCCTATTGAGTCGCGCGTCCTTGGCCTTGAGCACGAGTGAAACATCGCAAAGTTCACGACCATCCCTGCCACCTGGGGGCTGAGCCCGGGCGTACCTGATGAAAAGACCTGCGAAGCCGTGGGAACCGCCAGAGGGTTTAATGCCTGGGGAGGGGGCGTGGGGGCCCGAGATTCCAGCACCGTCACCCTGGACTGTACGTCCGCTACCGAGCTGACCAGGGAGTCGATGGTAGACTGTAGCTGGGACAGTGACTGCTGGATGGATGTAAACCCTGACCTAACACCCGACGGACTTGGGCTGGTCATCAGCAGTTTATACAATTCCGCCGTACGAGCGGAGGTCGGGTGTGGAATCCCTATCCTGTGGAGTTCCGCCACCAGCTTCGGGATCGTCCAACTTCTCAAGGACATTGGGCCGGACTGGCCTGACACTGAAGACTCTGGAACTGACATGGAGTCATCCATGTCCGAGGCCCGTGACATGCTTGGACCTGAAATAGCTAGAAGAAGCCTGAAAAAGACGTATAACGAACCCAAACTTGGGCAACGTGATGGATGAAGCTGCCGGCTATAACCCACGTGGCGGACAGCAGAGAAGAGTGAACGAGGCCTTGGCGAACCCGGAAGATGAAAACCAGAACCTGGACGAACCTATGCGACGGCGAACCTGGGAGAACCAGGACAGGTGAGATATGCACGGACAGACCGGACCTGGATGTACCAGGCTGACAAGGCGAACAGAGCCTGGGCGAACCAGGGCGAGACTAATAGTGAAAGATGGGGCCTGGCAAACCAGCCAAACTGGAGCGGACCGAACCAGGGTGCGCTAGGAGGAGGTGTCATCGCAGGGGACTGAGACTGAGGAACTCGATCACAGGAGGACAAGAACAGGACGAGGCAGAAGTAGAACGAGCCCGGGCGATCCAGGCGGACAGAGGTAGAACGAGCCTGGGCGATCCAGGCGGACAGAGGTAGAACGAGTTAAAATGTTAACTAACTTTCTATGGAAATCAATAGCTTTTGTCAGGAGATAACCAACATAACACTGTGACTAGTGATGGACGAACATCGGCCGGGACGATTCGCGAACGCGTGTTCGCAATCAAATGTTCACGGCCGGCCCTATTCACTTTAATGGCAGGCAAACTTGAAAAACCTTCAAGTCATATTTGCAGCCAGCAAACACTTACTAGAAGTACACAAGAGCCTAGAAATTTTTTATTTCCTATTGGTTTGATTTATACAAATGTGCAGCACTTCATGTTTTTGTATCCTGCAGAGTCCATTAAAAAAGTGCATATGTTAATGTAATTTTTTTTTCTACCATGGAACTGTATGGTGAACAGATGTCACTGCACGGCATCAGTCTGAGGCATCTGTTAATGCATACATTTTTGGTATGCATTAAATGGATGGCAAAAATAGGATGTGAACCCAGCCCTAGTGTCAGTATAAGCACCAGTACACAGCGGAGCAGTGTGGTGGAGAGGGGAGGCCGACATGTACTGACAGAGCGCTACCTGGTCCTGGTGTTCAGGGATGAGGATTGTGTTTCCGAAAGATCATTTTCAACTGGGAAATACAGCGCACAGTATAATACACTAGAATCTATATAATATAAAGATATTAGCCCTACCCCCCAATGATAATACAATTAGGTGATCATTTATTATATAGAAATATGTCTATGTTAGGCGTATTTCTGACACAGATTGTGGCGCAAAGGTCCTTAGCACCGCAATCTGCACATTTTTCACGCTCATGCCAGGTCTGAAAAAGGATGGCGTGAGCAGGTAAAGGGATACAGTTATGGCCATCCAGTTATTGGATACTGCCACCATACATTGACCGAATAACACTTCTGTACAGTGACCGTATAACACAGCCATACCGTGACCGGATAAAAGAGTATAAGAGGGCACAGTACAGGGAATGACTAGGGGCACTGCACAGGGTGTGGCAAGAGGGCACAATGCAGGGTATAAGGGGGCACAGTACTGGGTGAGGGGCACAGTATGGGGTGGGGGGCACATTCGCATGACCCTGTGACATTAGAAGTAGTGATGGATGAACATCGGCTGGGACGGTTCGCAATTTTTTATTTTAGGCCACGGGAGTAGAGGCCCCAAACATTAGGCATTCACCGGAGAGAAAACATCAAGTGATTATTTGGCTGGAGGTATACAGTCAGGTAAATAAATATTAGGACATAGACACCATTCTAACATTTTTGGTTCTATACACCACCACAATGGATTTGAAATGAAACAAACAAGATGTACTTTAACTGCAGACTGTCAGCTTTAATTTGAGGGTATTTACATCCAAATCAGGTGAACGGTGCAGGAATTACAACAGTTTGCATATGTGCCTCCCACTTGTTAAGGGACCAAAAGTAATGGGACATAATAATAATCATAAATCAATCACTTTTTAATACTTGGTTGCAAATCCTTTGCAGTCAATTACAGCCTGAAGTCTGGAATGCATAGACATCACCAGACGCTGGGTTTCATCCCTGGTGATGCTCTGCCAGGCCTCTACTGCAATTGTCTTCAGTTCCTGCTTGTTCTTGGGGCATTTTCCCCTCAGTTTTATCTCCATCAAGTCAAATGCATGCTCAATCGGATTCAGGTCAGGGGATTGACTTGGCCATTGCATAACATTCCACTTCTTTCCCTTAAAAAAACTCTTTGGTTGGTTTTGCAGTATGCTTTGGGTCATTGTCCATCTGCACTGTGAAGCGCCGTCCAATGAATCATTTGGCTAAATATGAGCAGATAATATTGCCCAAAACACTCCAGAATTCATCCTGCTGCTTTTGTCAGCAGTCACATCATCAATAAATACAAGAGAACCAGTTCCATTGGCAGCCATACATGTCCACGCCATGACACTACCACCACAATGCTTCATTGATGAGGTGGTATGCTTAGGATCATGAGCAGTTCCTTTCCTTCTCCATACTCTTCTCTTCCCATCACTCTGGTACAAGTTGATCTTGGTCTCATCTGTCCATAGGATGTGGTTCCAGAACTGTGAAGGCTTTTTTAGATGTCGTTTGGCAAACTCTAATCTGGCCTTCCTGTTTTTGAGGCTCACCAATGGTTTACATCTTGTGGTGAACCCTCTGTATTCACTCTGGTGAAGTCTTCTCTTGATTGTTGACTTTGACACACATACAGACGTGGCCAAAAGTTTCGAGAATTACATAAATATTGGAAATTGGAAAAGTTGCTGCTTAAGTTTTTATAATAGCAATTGGATATACTCCAGAATGTTATGAAGAGTGATCAGATGAATTGCATAGTCCTTCTTTGCCATCAAAATTAACTTAATCCCACAAAAAACTTGCCACTGCATTTCATTGCTGTCATTAAAGGACCTGCTGAGATCATTTCAGTAATCGTCTTGTTAACTCAGGTGAGAATGTTGACAAGCACAAGGCTGGAGATCATTATGTCAGGCTGATTGGGTTAAAATGGCAGACTTGACATGGTAAAAGGAGGGTGATGCTTGAAATCATTGTTCTTCCATTGTTAACCATGGTGACCTGCAAAGAAACGCGTGCAGCCATCATTGCGTTGCATAAAAATGGCTTCACAGGCAAGGATATTGTGGTTACTAAGATTGCACCTCAATCAACAATTTATAGAATCATCAAGAACTTCAAGGAAAGAGGTTAAATTCTTGTTAAGAAGGCTTCAGGGCGTCCAAGAAAGTCCAGCAAGCGCCAGGATCGTCTCCTAAAGAGGATTCAGCTGTGGGATCGGAGTGCCACCAGTGCAGAGTTTGCTCAGGAATGGCAGCAGGCAGGTGTGAGCGCATCTGCACGCACAGTGAGGAGAAGACTTTTGGAAGATAACTTGGTGTCAGGAAGGGCAGCAAAGAAGCCACTTCTCTCCAAAAAAAACATCAGGGACAGATTGATCTTCTGCAGAAAGTATGGTGAATGGACTGCTGAGGACTGGGGCAAAGTCATATTCTCTGATGAAGCCTCTTTCCGATTGTTTGGGGCATCTGGAAAAAGGCTTGTCCGGAGAAGAAAAGGTGAGCGCTACCATCAGTCCCGTGTCATGCCAACAGTAAAGCATCCTGAGACCATTCATGTGTGGGGTTGCCTCTCATCCAAGGGAGTGGGCTCACTCACAATTTTGCCCAAAAACACAGCCATGAATAAAGAATGGTACCAAAACACCCTCCAACAGCAACTTCTTCCAACAATCCAACAACAGTTTGGTGAAGAACAATGCATTTTCCAGCACGATGGAGCACCGTGCCATAAGGCAAAAGTGATAACTAAGTGGCTTGGGGACCAAAACGTTGACATTTTGGGACCATGGCCTGGAAACTCCCCAGATCTTAATCCCATTGAGAATTTGTGGTCAATCCTCAAGAGGCGGGTGGACAAACAAAAACCCACTAATTCTGACAAACTCCAAGAAGTGATTATGAAAGAATGGGTTGCTATCAGTCAGGAATTGGCCAGAAGTTGATTGAGAGCATGCCCAGTCGAATTGCAGAGGTCCTGAAAAAGAAGGGCCAACACTGCAAATACTGACTCTTTGCATAAATGTCATGTAATTGTCGATAAAAGCCTTTGAAACGTATGAAGTGTGTGTAATTATGTTTCACTACATCACAGAAACAACTGAAACAAAGATCTAAAAGCAGTTTAGCAGCAAACTTTGTGAAAACTAATATTTGTGTCATTCTCAAAACTTTTGGCCACGACTGTACACCTACCTCCTGGAGAGTGTTCTTGATCTGGCCAACTGTTGTGAAGGGTGTTTTCTTCACCAGGGAAAGAATTCTTCGGTCATCCACCACAGTTGTTTTCTGTGGTCTTCCGGGTCATTTGGTGTTGCTGAGCTCACCGATGCGTTCCTTCTTTTTAAGAATGTTCCAAACAGTTGTTTTTGGCCATGCCTCATGTTTTTGCTATCTCTCTGATGGGTTTGTTATCTTTTTTCAGCCTAATGATGGCTTGCTTCACTGATGGTGACAGCTCTTTGGATCTCATCTTGAGAGTTGACAGCAACAGATTCCAAATGCAAATAGCAGACTTGAAATGAACTCTGGACCTTTTATCTGCTCGTTGTAATTGGGATAATGAGGGAATAACACACACCTGTCCATGGAACAGCTGAGAAGCCAATTGTCCCATTACTTTTGGTTCCTTAACAAGTGGGAGACACATATGCAAACTGTTGTGATTCCTACACCATTCACCTGATGTGGATGTAAATACCCTCAGTCTGTAGTTAAAGCACATCTTGTTCATTTCATTTCAAATCCATTGTGGTGGTGCATAGAGCTAAAAATGTTAGAATTGTGCGATGCCCCAATATTTATGGACCTGACTGTATAAGACAGTCATTAGATATCAATTTTACTGCAGGCCAGTGGAGTACAGGCCCCAAAAATGATTCATTCAAAGTACAGAAAATAACAAGCTTTATCTTCTTCTCATTGTCTGTCAATAGTAGAGGCCTAAGCACAGCAAGCAGGCTCCCCCAGAAGTATCTTACTGGATGAGCAGCCAATACCACACTTGCATCCTTGACAGGATTCGGCTCCAGGTGGAGAGTAATATATATATTTTTGGAATGATTTCTCCATCGCAACACCACGTCGTTGAATAAACAGAAGACTGGCCGATTCTCTCCTAAGAAAAAATGTAAAAGTTATTATTAAATTATTTAAACATTTTATTATGAAATATATTCCATATATATTATAAAATTTGTTGTCTCCATGATCAATCTGCAGCGTGGGGGTCCCACACGGGTTCTACACACTTCGAAAATAAAGTGGGGCGAATAGATGACAGATGATCGGGACGCTCCATGATCTTCCCAGGAGCTGCTTTTGGGAGTCGAGGTTCTTTTCTGAGACGTCTGTGTGGGAATCCGAAGACCATCTCCGTGCACCACAGAATGTCCTTCTCCTCCTGTGTTATGAAATTATTATTTTTTTATTATAAAATGTATTAAACATTTTATTATTAAATTTATTAAATATAATAAGGATGCCCTCCTTTCCATTCCATGGTGACTGGGAACCCCTGAAGAAGAGACTGTGCCCTGGTTGGTTTGAATTGTGATAAAATTCTTCCGGGCTCCAAGCAATCTTTCTAATTCTCATTGTCTGTCGCTAGTAGAGGCCTAAGCATGCCTGGCAGGTTCCCCCAGAAGTATCTTGCTGAATGAGCAGCCAATACCACACTTGCATCAATCTTGACAGGATTCGGCTCCCGGTGGAGAACATTTTTTTTTTTTATGCTTTTACCACGTCGTTGAATAAACAGAAGACTGGCCGATTCTCTCAACATTAAATTTTTATTCAAAATGTGTTTAGAGAAGGCTCACCTCCTAGACAAAAAATGGAGTGGGTGCACCTACAAAGAACGTTACACCCAATCTTCAAGAAAATTGTATAGATAAATTGAAGGAGTAGGGCACACCTACATTCAGATACACATGGAAGAGTTTTTCTAGACAATACATTTATTTATATCAGAAAAAAATATATATACATAAAATATTATTAAACATATATTTGCATGCTATATAGACTTATAGTCACTTTAAAATTATTAAAATTGCAAACATCCATAAAAAGCAACACTAAAATATAAAATTATGTAAAAAATCCTAGGGAAGAAATGTCCTGAATAGAGTCTCAGATTTTTCTGTTATTTTCTATTATTCTGAATGTCCGTGTTACATTAATTGTCCAGTGGACCTGATATCCACGCTATTTGGACGCAGTCTGTGGTAATCAGGATTTTAGGAAGTTCACAGGTTAGTTTCAATGTAGCCGAAGTGAGGATGTGTGGTTGAGTCACTCACTTTTCTTTTGCTACAAGTTTAGCAATACATCCAATCACTTTGCCTGTGTATACATCCATACGGCATTGGTTTTACTTCCAGTTCTGTAGATTTGTGCCGGCTGTACTGCGGTTGACGTGGCGTCCCACGTCTAGTACGCTTACAGGCTGCGATGTAGTTTCCAGAAGATAGATTCAGGGATCTGCAGCAATCAACTGTAGGAGTGCCGTCTCAGTGGTTTTGTGTGGTTTAGTTCCTGCACAGGTGCTCAATCAAGCAAGCAGGTCAGATGTCACTGCGCCTGTTGATTTCAGTTTTTTTCTTTACCAAATTTTTTGGATACCGATCCCACTATTCCTGGTCGATTTGAAGCGCTTCAATGTATATTTAGTCTCATGGGGTTATCCTTCACCAGACGCGTTTCGGAGTTAACTGGACTCCTTCCTCAGTGGTTGATTTTCCCATGAAACTAGTCGACTTTATATAGAGATGTACAGGTGTACTCCAACTTGGTATAATTCAGCTATACTGAAATTCTGGCATGGAGTACTTGAAAGACCAACAGAGTTATTGTAACTGGTATTCATCCTTTGTTCATATAAATACAATTAAAATATACACTGATAGTGTTTGAATACAATCCAAAGTGATATACTTATATAAAATCAATGTATCCATATATAAATTTAAAAAATAAATAAATAAAAAATCCGCTCAGAATGCATCAGTCTGGCACCGTTTGTCCTCCGCTCCGCTCAGCAGGCGGACACCCGAACGCTGGGGACAGATCTGGTACTCTGGAAGAGGTATATCGATGATGTCCTATTTGTATGGAAAAATAGCCAGGAAGCTCTGGATATATTTTTGGAAGAAATCAACCAGAATCAATACAATCTACGGTTTACAGCGAAAATAAGTCAAACAATGGTGGAATTCCTGGATCTGCAAATTAAAGTGGATAGTGATAAATTGGTTTGTAATACATACCACAAACCGACTGCCAAAAATAGTTATATCCTATACAACAGCTGTCACCTACCCCAGTGGCTTCTAAATATACCTACAGGACAGTTCAGGCGAATAAAAAGGAACTGTTCAAAAGTAGAAATTTTTGAGGAAGAAGCTAAAACAATGAAGGAACAATTCCTCAAGAAACAATACCCTGAAGAAATTCTAGATTCGGCACTAAATACAGTTCGTCAATTGGATAGGAAAACCTTTTTGATATGAAAATAAAAACAGAGAAACAGCAAAATGCTGACAATATGAGGATTATCTTGCCTTTTAATACACAGCATTGAAAGGTAAGATATATCATCAATAAACATTGGCACTATATTGGTAAAGATAAGACAATAGGGCACTTAATACCGCATTATCCACAAGTCACCTTTATTAAGGCGCCTGATCTAGGATTGTTGGTCGCACCATCAATCCCTAAGAAGAAAATAAACGCAGTACAAACAATACAAAAATGGACTAATATTACTGGCTTCTTCAGATGCGGGAAGTGTATGGGGTGTAAGACGACCTCCTTTCCTAAAAAAACATTATCCGTTAATTCAACCACAAATGCCCATCAGCATACGATAAAAGACTTCCTTACGTGCAATTCCAATAGTGTAATCTATATTATACAGTGCCCCTGTAAACGACAATATGTCGGTCGGACTAAGAGATTACTTAAGGTACGCATAGCGGAACACATTTCTAATATCAAAAAGGGTTATGAAAAGCATACTCTATCTAACCATTTTAAGACCACTCATAGCCAGGATCCAAAAGGTCTCACCTTTGCCGCTTTGGAAAAGGTCGAGATTGATTGGAGGGGTGGCAACCACATCAAAAAGATGTCAAGAACAGAATCGAGACATATTTTTGAGTTCAACACCCTTTTACCAGCAGGATTGAACGCTGAGATAGAGTTATATGGCTTTTTGTGAGGTAGTGAGGCCCCTCACCGATGGAGGTACCGCGGTATATAGTATGCGCGGGCCCCCCCTCAGTGGGTGACCTTACTACCTGTCTCAACTGATTACCAATCCACACTTCACTTCAGGAACATAAGGATATAATCAGTGTCTGAGAATTGGGCTTTCAGAATAAAATTTTACAAATCAAACGTGTAGGCAAAAATACCCCTAATATCTACTATTGAACATATAGCAGGGGTCAAAACAAAATGAAGATGCAATTAAAATTGCACCAATTCAGTCTATATAGTATATCTATTCACCTCCCCATAGTCACTGTATATTTTACTTTACAAATATATGAATGAAAAGCATTCTTTGAAATAATAGGTAGACAAAATATACTATAATATTTAATGTGCAATCTTTATTTTAGATAGATAATATATTACAGAAGTTTTATCTAATTTAATATCTTAACTTTTTTTTAAAACAAACGCAACACTGCCGCAAGGACCAAAATAGGTCTAGAATATCAATAATAAACAAAAGGAAGGAATATACCTAAAATATGCGTTTTTTGGTAAAAACCGCATCAAGACTATATTATTAGTATAAACCGCAGCAATGACGTAACATTGTCACAGAGTATTATAGCTGCAAAGTCTAAGGCTACTTTCACACCTGCGTTTGGGTGCGGATCCATCTGGTATCTGCACAGACGGATCCGCACCTATAATGCAAACGCTTAGATCCGTTTATTTGCATTGACATGGACAGGGGAAAAGAGAGAGAAAAATTAATTTTATTAATTTTTATTTTTTATTTTTTTCGTGGTGATGCAGACGGAGTCCGTTTTGACTTGCATTGGGAGTCGGTGGGGGACGGATCAGTTTGAGGATTGAGCCATATTGGGTCCGTCCCCATTGACTTATATTGTGAGTCTGGACGGATCCGTTTGCCTCCGCGCGGCCAGGCGGACACCTGGGCGATGCAAGCAGCGTTCGGGTGTCCGCCTGCTGAGCGGAGCGGAGGACAAACGGTGCCAGACTGAAGAATTCTTAGCGGATTTTTTATTTATATATGGATACATTGATTTTATATAAGTATATCACTTCGGATTGTATTCAAACACTATCAGTGTATATTTTAATTGTATTTATATGAACAAAGAATGAATACCAGTTACAATAACTCTGTTGGTCTTTCAAGTACTCCATGCCAGAATTTCAGTATAGCCGAATTATACCAAGTTGGAGTACACCTGTACATCTCTATATAAAGTCGACTAGGTAGAAGAAATGAAAAAATGCTCCAGCACCGCAATGGATGAAGTGAAATCCCGGTCTTTATTGACACCAATATTCAGGCATGTACAGCAGTCATATAACTGGCACCCTTCGGTTCCCAAGATCCAAGATCTACGCGTTTCGAACAGTCGTGTTCTTATTCATGATCATGAATAAGAACACGACTGTTCGAAACGCGTAGATCTTGGATCTTGGGAATCGGAGGGTGCCAGTTATGTGACTGCTGTACATGCCTGAATATTGGTGTCAATAAAGACTGGGATTTCACTTCATCCATTGCGGTGCTGGAGCATTTTTTCATTTTTTCATTTCTTCTACCTTCAACCAGGACTAGCTTGAGTCCGCCCCGTGCACCACCATGCAGGACACAGAGGTGAGCTGGCTGTAACTTCTTATACACTATAAAGTCGACTAGTTTCATGGGAAAATCAACCACTGAGGAAGGAGTCCAGTTAACTCCGAAACGCGTCTGGTGAAGGATAACCCCATGAGACTAAATATACATTGAAGCGCTTCAAATCGACCAGGAATAGTGGGATCGGTATCCCAAAAATTTGGTAAAGAAAAAAACTGAAATCAACAGGCGCAGTGACATCTGACCTGCTTGCTTGATTGAGCACCTGTGCAGGAACTAAGGCAAAGTGATTGGATGTATTGCTAAACTTGTAGCAAAAGAAATGTGAGTGACTCAACCACACATCCTCACTTCGGCTACATTGAAACTAACCTGTGAACTTCCTAAAATCCTGATTACCACAGACTGCGTCCAAATAGCGTGGATATCAGGTCCACTGGACAATTAATGTAACACGGACATTCAGAGTAATAGAAAATAACAGAAAAATCTGAGACTCTATTCAGGACATTTCTTCCCTAGGATTTTTTACATAATTTTATATTTTAGTGTTGCTTTTTATGGATGTTTGCAATTTTAATAATTTTAAAGTGACTATAAGTATATATAGCATGCAAATATATGTTTAATAATATTTTACGTATATATTTTTTTTTCTGGTATAAATAAATGTATTGTCTAGAAAAACTCTTCCATGTGTATCTGAATGTAGGTGTGCCCTACTCCTTCAATTTATCTATTTAATTTTTATTATTACATTTATTAAATATTTTAACATTAATTTTATTAAACCAAAACTTGATTAAAATTATAAGAAAGTATACTTAAATTTGCCAAAACTGGCCTAATAACTCAGGTATGAACTCTGCCTTATAGGTCGATCTTAGCATCAAGAAGAAGTGCTCTCCTTTTACACCGTCGTCAGCTCATTCCACATAGATGTCTACAGAATCTGTTCTATTAAACGCTTATACAAGTAGAGCCCCCCTGACAGAGTGGAGAGGATGTCAGCCATAAGTTTGTGTTGACGTCACTGATTAACTTGCCGTTCTTCTGATCTGTCAGAACAATAACCCACAAAAAACGGATCCTGTATTTGGAGCATACGCCTTCACTCAGTCAGCATTTGCTCTGTATTGCTAATGCCAATAAAAACAGGAGTGGATCTAAAACAGTGATGACACGTGAATGGATTATTTGCATGTCTTCTGAGTTTTCTACCTACTCTTCCTTTTGGCTACCAAATCATAAGACAATTCTGATGGGACCATACAGGCCTTACAGCTGCTATAAAGACAGGATCTGTTGTGCGTCTCATTTTTTCTTCCTTCTGAAAGATCAGAAGAAAGGTCAAATAAATGATGATGTCAGCCAGGCCGAAAGGCAAAATAGTGGGCCAGTCATGAAGTGGGGAGGGTGTGAACAGCATGAGAAGTCCACAGAGTGTCCCTATGACAGAGTGGTGATGTGGAAGCAGCATGAGAAGACCACACAGTGACCCAATGACAAAGTCTGGAGGTGGCGGCAGCATCAGGAGGCCACAGAGTGGCACAATGACAGTGTGGAGGTGGCAGCAGTATGAGGAGGCCACTGAGTGGCACAATCACAGAGTATGTAGTTGGCAGCAGTATGTGAAGGCCAGCGAGTGGCCAGGTTACATAGTGTGGAGATGGCAGCATCAGAAGGCCAGAGTGGCAAGGTGACATAGCGTGGACATGGCAGCAGCAGCAGCATGATACAACAGAGTGACACTGTGACATAGTGTGGACATGGCAGCAGCAGCATGATACAACAGAGTGGCACGGTGGCAGCAGCAGCAGCATGATACAACAGAGTGGCACGGTGACATAGTGTGGATATGGCAGCACCAGGAGGCCACAGAGGGGAAAGGTGACATAGTGTGGACATGACAGCATCAGTAGGCCACAGAGTGGCAAGGTGACATAGTGTGGAGGTGGGTGGCAATACTAGTACTCGCTGAAGATGGCAGGTGAAAGAAGGGGCACTTGGCATCAGATGTTTGGCATCAGGTGGGTAACAGCATGAGAATAGTAGCTGAGGCAGGCAGCCAGAAGAAAACGGTTTATTTTGTCAAAATGTTGGTGTGGCACCATGGATGATCTAGTCTGATGCATCAGGCATTGGTGTGTTAAAATCCTGGCTGATCCACACCTGATTCATCTTGATGCAGTGTCCCACTATGTGCTACTCTATATGTGGGCACTTTAAACTCTTGCTAAATGTCATATCAAATGTATTGTGGTATCATGATGTAGTTCCCTTGCAGTATCATTTCCATCATTTATTCGCTCCTAGGTTGTGCAGGAACCACTTAGATATATAGCTGGAGGGGGCGGTTGTAAAGTTGGTGTGTTAAGTTTTTTTTCCACCCAAATATTTCAAAAGAGATTTTAGCGCATATCAGTGCAGCGCTTAACGCAGAATACAAGATTTTTTCTGAAGTGAACGGGACATAGCGGAGGAAGTAGGTCCACGCTGGAGGAGCGAGACACGGACCTCGTGAGGTTTCTGTCATGCAGAAAAGTCCCCATAGTGTCCAGTAAGCAATACTGTAGATAGATGCGGGCTGGTGTGAATTATTTCACATTTTTTGTGCAGGGTTAGTGCATAGTGTATTCACCTGTATTGGTGCGCCGTTCTTATGGACGTTGTCACGTAAGTGCACAGTATGTGAAACGTAAATACAAAATTTCAACACAACATAATTCAGTCTACACCGCAAAAAGGACTTTCCCACAAATAACTGCAGCGCTGAACACTGAATAAATCTTGATTTTTGTACAGAAATACGCCACTAAAAGACTTTACCACATATAACTGCAACAGTGAACGCTAAATATATGAAAATTTTTCTTCTGATATATGTCAATAAAAGTTTTTCTACATATACTGTAAGTGCACCGGCAAATGTATGTTTCTTTTTCTACTGCTATACGTGAATAAAGTTTTTTCAAGATATAAGTGCAGCAGCAAACGGCGAATGTATATTTCTTTTTCTACTGATATACGTGAATAAAGGTTTTTCTACATATAAGTGCACCAGCGAATTACGAATGTATATTTATTTTTATACTGCTATACACCAGTAAATACTTTACCAGATATAACTGCAACAGTGAACTGAGAATATATTTTTCTTGTAGTACTGAAATACGATCCTATATGCTTTCACCAGAAATAACTGCAGAAGTGACCTGAGAATATATATTTCTTGTTGGACTCAAATAGGCCACTATACGCTTTCAACAGAAATAATTGCAGAAGTGAAATGAAAATGTATTTTTCTTGTTGGACTGAAATAGGCCACTATACGCTTTCAACAGAAATAACTGCAGAAGTGAACTAAAAAAATTTATTTTTCTTGTTGGACTGAAATAGGCCACTATACGCTTTCAACACAAATAACTGCAGAAGTGAACTGATAATATATTTTTCTTTGTCTACTGAAAAAGCTCCCTATACGCTTTTAACAGAAATAACTGCAAAAGTGAACTGAAACTATATATTTCTTCTTGGACTGAAATAGGCCACTATACGCTTTCACCAGCAGTGCGTATGTATTTTTTATTTTTTCAATGAAATAAGCCCCTATACTCTTTCACCAGAAATGAATGCAACCGTGCAGTGCGTTTAAATGTTTTGTGTATTACTGAAATACCGCCCTATAGTCTTTCACAAGAAATGACTGCAAATGATTTTAGCGTAAATAACAACAAAAGTGACCTGCGTATATATTTCTTGTATTGTGTTGAAATAGGCCACTAAATGATATCAGCGCAGTTAACAGCAAAAATGACCTGTGTATATATTTATCTTTTTCCACAGATAAAACCCAGTAAAGGCTTTTCAACATAGCACTTGCACCCCAATAACTAATTGCTGGAATGACAGGGAGGTATTATGAGACTATCTGGATCCCCATGTAATGTTTCCCTGCACTTGTAAATCGATTGTTTTCACAATGAGGAATTTACTATTACTCTCCCTACTAGCATCTGCACACGTCTCTCCCTGACTGTGAAATGATTCCTCTCACTATCCTTTCTCTGCACTAGTAAATCGCGTCTTTCCTATTTCTTTTTAACAGTTTTTCTTTCACTCTCCCTAGCGCCTACATACACATCTGTCGCTGACCTATGTACGATGGTGAATGGCAGCATCTAAGATGGCCGCCGTATTTATAGGGCTGTGACATCACCTGCCTGGCTGCTGATTGGCTGCATGCATGGCATTATAGATCATCCCGCCTTCCCAGAGTTCCTTGCCCCATGTCCTCACACATGTAGACGCCATTTTAGATGCCATTTTAGGAAATAATGTGATTCGTTACCACAAAGCGTGAGGAAATTTGCATTCGTTTAGAATCAAATTTTTCCTGAAATTCGGAATGACTTTGTCAGCTTTGATTCGGTCATCTCTAATCACAACAGGTGCAATTAGTTGTTCCAATAGCATTTGTCCCTCTGTATAGCTGCGGTATCTCAGCAGAACCACACACAAATCCTGCACAATACAAATGCACAATATAGAAATTATATGTATATCACACCCCTGCCTCAATCAGTTTTTTTGGGGGTTCACTCACTGGTATATCACACCAGTTGAAATTAGTTGTTCCAGTAGCGTTTGTCCCTCTATATAGCTTTGGTATCTCAGCAGAACCGCACACAAATGCTGCACATGCACTATATATAAATTATATTATAGGTATATCACACCCCTGCCTCAATTCGTTTTTTGGGGGGCAACTGGTATATCACACCAGTAGAAATTGTTTGTTGGAATAGCGTTTGTCACTCTGTGAACTGAGGTAATGCAGCAAAACCGCAAACAAATGCTCCACTACCCAAATGCACTATATAGAAAGTATATTATTGGTATATCACACCCTTGCTTCAATATATATTTTTTTGGGGGGGCCACTGGTATATCACACCAGTAGAAATTATGTGTTCCAAAGGCGTTTGCCCCTCTGTGTAGCTGAGGTAACGCAGCTAAACCGCAAACAAATGCTGCACTACCTAAATGCACTATATAGAAAGTATATAATTGGAATATAACACTCCTGCTTCAATATATTCTTTTGGGGGGGCAACTGGTATATCACACCCGTAGATATTATTTGTTCCAATGGCGTTTGTCACTCTGTGTAGCTGAGGTAACACAGCAAAACCGCAAACAAATGCTGCACTACCCAAATGCAATATATAGAAAGTATATTATTGGTATATAACACCCCTGCTTCAATCACTTTTTGGGGGGGGCAACTGGTATATCACACCAGTAGAAATTATTTGTTCCAATAGAGTTTGTCCCTCTGTATAGCTGCAGTATTGCAGCAGAATCGCACACACCTGCTGCACAATACAAATGCACTATAATATACTTTCTATGTAAGAAAGTATATTATAAGTATATTATACCCAGGGCCGGCTCCAGGATCATGTGGGCCCTTGGGCGATAAAGTCTCAGTGGGCCCCCTTACACAGTGGTAACTCTCTGAGTACAGATAATACAGTAGATGTCACCTGCAGTCCTATGTAACAGCATAGATAACACAGTCATGGCTATCTGAGTACAGAAAATGTAGTAGTGTTACCTGCAGTCCTATGTAAAACCACAGATAACACTAGTGCTGATAATGTGATAGTGTTACCTGTAGTCCTATGTAAACCACAGATAACACTAGCTTAGATCATGTGGTAGTGTTACCTGCGTACTTAGTGTGCCTCCCTGTGCCTCTACCACGGACTCCATGCTGGCGGTGCTGCCTCCTCTTCCATCTTCATCTTGCCCCGCACAGAATGTCCTAATGCAGCTGTGTCAAGACAAAGGGAACACTGTGGGCACGGTGATGGTGACACACACACAGGGACAGACTGACACAGACACACACACAGGGACACACACACACACACACAGGGACAGACACACACACACAGGGACAGACACACACACACACGGACAGACACACACACACACACACACACACACAGGGACAGACACACACAGGGACAGACACACACACACAGGGACAGACACACACACACACACACATGGACAGACACACACACACACACACACACACACAGGGACAGACACACACAGGGACAGACACACACACACAGGGACAGACACACACACACAGGGACAGACACACACACACACAGGGACAGACACACACACACACAGGGACAGGCACACACACACACAGGGACAGACACACACGGACAGACACAGGGACAGACACACACACACAGGGACAGACACGCACACACAGGGACAGACACGCACACACAGGGACAGACACACACACACAGGGACAGACACGCACGCACACACGCACGCACACACTCACACACAGGGACAGACCGACACACACACACATAGGGACATACACGCACACAGGGACAGACAGGTACACAGGGACAGACAGGCACACAGGGACAGACACACACACACACACACACAGGGACAGACACACACACAGGGACAGACACACACACACACACACAGGGACAGACACCTGTGTAATCATCAACCAACTTCTATCTAAAAGGGAATTCCACCTTTAGTTATGCTCCAACCTTTTGTTACCTTATAATATGACTCCCACTGATTCCCAGTACTGAGGGGACATGGACTGAGGTTTAAAAGGGAATTATGTTCATACGCCACCATAATGAGAGGCAGAGGAGTGAGACAAGGGTGTGATAATGTGGCTAGAGAAAAAAAAATTAACTGTCAGCCAGTACAGGCCTCAAAAATTAGGCAATAGGCATTCACCTGACAGCAAAGAACTTTGGATTTTGTGGCTGGAGGTACATTAGGCGGTCACAGGATAAAAATGTAACTGTCGGCCAGTACAGGCCCCAAAAATTAGGCAATAGGCAGAGGCGTAACTAGAGTTCTATGGGCCCCAGGGCAAACTTTGAATTGGGGCCCCCCCCGCGAGCCTCCGCCACCAGCCCCCCCCTGCCATCCTCTGCCCCTACCCGCCATCCTCTGCCCCTACCCATACCCTCCCCCCCTCTGTATGAAGCCATACATTTAAAAATAATAATACTCTAGTCGCTAGAGTATTTATTTATTTTTGAATGTATGGCACACACTTGCTTCATATGAGGGATGGGGGGGGATGAATGATGATCAGTGGTGCCGTGCGGCAGTGTGTCTGAATTCAGAAAGGGGGGGCCCGCACCGGCCATATGAGGGCAGCAAGGGGCAGCAAATAATGAGGGGGCAAAATGAAAATTAAATACTCTGTGGGCAAAAAATGTAAAATATATAGAGGGAATGGGGGCAAAATGAAATATAGTGAGACTCTTACTATATTTCATGTTGCCCCCACCCACTCCCTCTATACATTTAGATTTTTGCCCACAGAGTATTTCATTTTCATTTGCCCCGGGCTCCTCATTATTTGCTGCCCTATTATGTCCGGTCCGGGCCCTTCTGCATTCAGACACACTGCCTCACGGCACCACTGATCATCATTCATGTCCGCCCTCCGTATGAAGCCGGACGCAGGTGTGTGCCATTTTTTACATAAAAAAAAAAAGACTTCCTACTCTTGTTTGTTCTCTTCTTCACTTGAGGGCTGAGGCGGCCGGCGGGCTCGTCATTCCGAATCCTGGCTGCTGTGATCCCGCGAGACCCGCCGCGGAGGTCACGGGTTTCACGCTGACAAGTAAGCGCAGCCACACAAAATATAGGCGGGCCGCCGCACGTAATAAAAAACCACGTGTGAGGCCCGCTTTACTGCATCTCTTATGGGGGGCTCTATGGGCCCCCCTGACTTAGGGGCCCGGTTGCAATTGCAACCGCTGCGACCCCTATAGCTAAGCCACTGGCAATAGGCATTCACCTGACAGCAAAGAACTTTGGATTCTGTGGCTGGAGGTACATTAGGCAGTCACAGGATAAATATGTAACTGTTGGCCAGTAGAGGCCCCAAACATTAGGCAATAGGCATTTACCTGACAGCAAAGAACTTTGGATTCTGTGGCTGGAGGTACATTAGGCGGTCACAGGATAAAAATGTAACTGTCGGCCAGTAGAGGCCCCGAAAATTTGCCAATAGGCGTTCAGCTGACAGTAAAGAACTTTGGATTCTGTGGCTGAAGGTAGATTAGGCGGTCACAGGATAAATATGTAACTGTTGGCCAGTAGAGGCCCCAAACATTAGGCAATAGGCATTTACCTGACAGCAAAGAACTTTGGATTATGTGGCTGGAGGTACATTAGGCATTCACAGGATAAATATGTAACTGTTGGCCAGTACAGGCCCCAAAAATTAGGCATTCACTTGACATAAAAGGCCTTTTATGCAGCTGTATATACATAAGGCAAGGATCATTCTTTGTTCTGGGTGGTGGCGGATATGTGTGGCTGGCATGATGAAATTCAATTACACGTGGTCATCACAGGTGTTGAATTCCTCCGAGATCAATTCCTTATTCATTTTAAAAAAATTGAAGTAGTCCACACTGTCGTGAGCTAGGCGAGTGGCCTTATCACAATCCTCACTGCTGCGCTGAACGTCCTTTCGGACAGGACACTCGACGAGCGGCAAGTCAAGAGTTCCATGGCAAATTGTGCCAGCTCTGGCCACAGGTCAAGACTGCACACCTAATAGTCAAGGGATTCCTCGCTTCTCAGAGAGTCCAAATCGGCCGTTAACCCGATGTAGTCAGACACCTGTCAATCTAGGCGTTCCCTGAGGCTGGATCCGGAGGGCGGCTGTCGATTGGTTGGCTGCAAGAATGATCTCATATCCGAAGTGACCAGCACATCTTCAAACCTCCCTCTTTTTGCAGGCACAGTATGATTGGTACCCGCACCTGTTCTGCTGTGTGTGGAAATTCCTCTGCCAGTGCCCAAACCATAGAATGCAGCATCTCTCGCAGCAAAGCCTGGAAATGCTGCATTTTGACAGCACTCTGTGATGCTAGTAACATGTCTGCCATTTTGTGTTTGTACCGGGGGTCTAAGTACGTTGCCACTCAGTACAGGTCCTTGCCCTTTATGCTTTTTATACGGGGGTCCATCTTCAAACACTGGAGCATGAAGGCCCCCATTTGCACTAAATTGGAAGCGGTGGAGTCCTCTGGCTCCTGCTCATCGACCAGGAGAATGTCGTCCTCGGTCTCCTCCCCCCAGCCACGGACAACACCAGGGATCCCCAAAAAGTTTAAAGCCTGCTCTTCTTGCTCCTCATCCTCCTCCCCCCAGGCACCATCCTCCTCTGAATCCTCTTCAGACTCCTGCTGACTTGTCTCAGATGGAGTAGCCCCCCTGGGAATTCATTCAGCATTGCAACTTCCTCATCTTCCAGCTCCTGCTCCTTGACGGCTTGATCAATGACACTACACAACGCACGCTCCAGAAAGAAGGTACGATGTCACTGATGGCGCCCTCGCTGCGACTGACCAGTTTGGTGATCTCATCAAATGGCCGCATAAATCTGCATGAACAGCCACTGGCGCGGTGAAAAGAAACCAAGCTCCCCAGAACCTGTCCTGACGAAGAGTACAGCTAGTCGTTAACAGCACGTTTCTGCTGGAGCAGACTATCAAGCATAAACAAGGTGGAGTTCCAGCACGTCGGGCAGTCACAAATCGTCTGACGGGCAAGTGGTGCAGCCACTGAACATCAGCAAGGCGAGCCATGGCCGTGCAAGATTTTCTAAAATGGCCAGAGATTTTCCTGGCCTGCAGCAAGACGTCCTGGACCCCGGGGTATTTGGCAACAAATCGCTGCACGATTAAGATCAGGACGTATGCCATGTTGTAACTGTCACATCCACACACACACAGGGGGAAGGATAGTGACCACTGCGCTCCACCCTCACCCCTGGCCCTGCCTACTTGCCTCATGAGTCCTGATGACAGGGGACAACTGGACGACAGTCCCTTACTTAGGATATGTGCAGGGAAGACAGACAAGACAAAATACGGAACGTGAACTACAGGGTCAGAACCAAGAGAGCTATGCAGTACAAAGGGTTAAGCAAAGAATGGTCAGGAGAAGCCGGGGTCAAATACCAGGAGAGTAGAGAAGTACCAGAGGAGTCCGCAAAGAGTAGTCAGGTGGGAGCCGAGGTCACAATACCAGGAGGGATGCACAGTACAGGAGGAGCAGGCAAAGGATCGTCAGGGAACAGGATCAGGTGAGTATTCAGTAGTCCAACAAATAGCCAGTGTGGCGAAACCAACCTCGCCACTGGGTGGTGGAGAAGCCTGGTTGCCAGCCTCTTGCCCCAGGATTATGGGCCCTCTCATCAGCCCATGCTAAACTAAAACCACATGGCGATTTGACTGTGTTTGTGGCATCTGAGCGCTGTTTGGATATTTTGAGCGCTCAGATCCAAGCCATCTGGGGATATGTTAAATGTCTATGTTACTGTAATGGTTGGGACATTGTATATTTAAATAGTGATGTCTGTCCTATTGTCCCCACGTGTGTATTGGCGATTTCTCTTTGTCCTGAGAGATAATTGAATTACTCCTCGGTTGTCTCCAGGATAGAAGACATTGTGTATTCTCCTGCCTGTGATAATTACATCAACCCATTGTGTAAGGTAATTGTATCACAGGCAGAGGGGAGGATTTTGTGTGGGAGTGTTTTACTGTATTGTACGTGTTTATTGGTTGTTTTTACAAAACCCTGGGGGTGGTACTAATGTGTACCAATGTTATATAAGATCAATAAACACACAGCTCTGGGTGTCCACTGCTTGACCCTCAACTCGAAGCCTCGTCTCGTTCTTGGGGGGATTCACTGTATGATGTTAGAGACTGATTTCTAGGAGTGTAAGCCGCTTGGGTGCGTTTCCTATTAGTCTGCTAGCAGCTATTCGTGAGGTTCCGTTCTGAGTTTGGAGCATTCCCTTGTATGCTATTACAATTGGTGGCAAGCGGCGGGATCATTCTCACAGCCCAGAAGGACAGCTTCAAAGAAACATCACTCCCTAGAATTACAATTTGAGGGCAACACATGTCCCAGTATAGCAACCCTGACAGCAGCAGGATGGAACCAGCAGTGGCATGCAATGAGGAAGACCTGGATGGCCGGGATGCATTAAGGAAAGGCATCTGGTACCAGGCCCTGGATAATGTACAATATCAGCAAGGCGAGAGTCTCCCCAGTGAAGAGCAGCGATTGCAGAAGCAAGTGGCCCTGCGGATGCCCTTCATGGGAGAGCAGCCACTGGAGGAATGGGTGAAGGAACTAGAGCACCGGGTATGGCAGGAGCTATGGCTGGAGGATGCCTACCAGGCGCTCTGGTGGTATGTGGCACAGTATATACCCTGGACAGCTGAGCATGACAAGCCAGAGGGAGAGGAGTTTGATGGTCCTGGCTTGTTATGGGAGTCCTTTGCAGAGCCTGACTTCGGGAGCCCTGCACAGTCCAGACTTCAGGACATTTTCTACGAGAGGGAGGCTAGGGAGGATTGGGATGACCCCCATGAGGTAGAGAAAGACCTGGCTCACCTAGCAACCCTGGAGTGGGAACTGGAGCAGGACTACCGAGATCTCTTCCACTCCATTGGGAATGCTCAGCAGGACAGCAAGAAGTCAGACCCAGGTCCAGAGCCCTTCAGCTGGGAGGATATTGTGGATGTTTACTGGGAAGAACCCCAGGTGGCCGGTGGAGATGGGACCGAAGTCTCTCCACTGCTCCTGCAGGGAAATGGGAGCCCAGTCTCCATTCCCCAGCGGCAGGCTGAGTAACAGGGGGCAGAGACAGTCGGTCCTGTCCCCCAGCGGCAATGGGAGTTATTGGGAATTGGGAGCCCAGTTTCCATTCCCCAGCGGCCATGTGATATGCAGGGAATTAAGAGCCCAGTCTCCATCCCCCAGCGGCAGTGTAATATGCAGGGAATTGGGAGCCCAGTCTCCATCCCCCAGCGGCCGTGTGATATGCAGGGAATTGGGAGCCCAGTCTCCATTCCCCAGCGGCAGTGTAATATGCAGGGAATTGGGATCCCAGTTTCCATCACCCAGCGGCCGTGTGATATGAGAGGAATTGGGAGCCCAGTCTCCATTCCCCAGCGGCAGTGTAATCTACAGGGAATTGGGAGCCCAGCCTCCATTCCCCAGCGGCCGTGTGATGTACAGGGAATTGGGAGCCCAGTCTCCATTCCCCAGCGGCAGTGTGATATGCAGGGAATTGGGAGCCCAGTCTCCATTCCCCAGCGGCAGGCTGAGTTACAGGGACAGTCGGTCCTATCCCTCAGCGGCAATGGGAGTTATTGGGAATTGGGAGCACAGTCTCCACTCCCCAGCAGCCGTGTGATATGCAGGGAATTGGGAGCCCAGTCTCCATTCCCCAGTGGCCGTGTGATCTACAAGGAATTGGGAGCACAGTCTCCATCTTCCAGCGGCAGTTTAACGCACCAGGGGGAGACAGTAAGCCCCACAACAGTGCAGATGGGACCATGGTCTCTGCACTCACAGCACAGGGGGTAGGGACAGTCAGTCCTGTCCCCCAGCAACAGGGCTGTTTAGCCAAAGGGGAGACAGTTGGTCTCCCCCCACAGCAGCATGGTGGTCTATCTAAAGGGGAGACAGTCGGTCTCTCCCTACAACAGCAGAGCGGTGTATCTAAAGGGAGACAGTCGGTCTCCCCCTCCAACAACCAGTCGCCAACCAGGCTACTTCCATGGTAGCGCTGGCACCAGGGCCAAGTGCCGCTGGTCTCTGCCCACTCAGCAACCCACCAAGGCAGTCTACCAGTCCCCCACACAGCCATGATGAGGCACCTGGACATGGACAAGTTTATCCCTTGCTCAAGTGTAGTAACCATTTATTGTGGGTGGGCTGTACTGCTGTTTCTATTTTGTGGGTGGGCTGCTGGACTAACAAGGGCACTGATACCATGTTAGTCTGTTTGGAAAAGGGGAGAAATGTGGCGAAACCAACCTCGCCACTGGGTGGTGGAGAAGCCTGGTTGCCAGCCTCTTGCCCCAGGATTATGGGCCCTCTCATCAGCCCATGCTAAACTAAAAGCCCATTGCGATTTGACTGTGTTTGTGGCATCTGAGCGCTGTTTGGATATTTTGAGCACTCAGATCCAAGCCATCTGGGGATATGTTAAATGTCTATGTTACTGTAATGGTTGGGACATTGTATATTTAAATAGTGATGTCTGTCCTATTGTCCCCATGTGTGTATTGGCGATTTCCCTTTGTCCTGAGAGATAATTGAATTACTCTTCGGTTGTTTACAAGACATAAGACATTGTGTATTCTCCTGCCTGTGATAATTACATCAACCCATTGTGTAAGGTAATTGTATCACAGGCAGAGGGGAGGATTTTGTGTGGGAGTGTTTTACTGTATTGTACGTGTTTATTGGTTGTTTTTACAAAACCCTGGGGGTGGTACTAATGTGTACCAATGTTATATAACATCAATAAACACACAGCTCTGGGTGTTCACTGCTTGACCCTCAACCCGAAGCCTCATCTCGTTCTTGGGGGGATTCACTGTATGCTGTTAGAGACTGATTGCTAGGAGTGTAAGCCGCTTGGGTGTGTTTCCTATTCGTCTGCTAGCAGCTATTCGTGAGGTTCCGTTCGGAGTTTGGAGCATTCCCTTGTTTGCCGTTACAGCCAGGAACCTAGAATTAACAGGCAACCTGTGGCCAGCAGGCTGCCTGTATTTATAGTGGGGAATGAGGGTCATGTGACGTGGCCAGCGTCACATGACCGACAGACAGACAAGTCAAGCACCGAGTGATCAGCTCGGCGCTCAAGGCAGACCTAGGAGCAGGGAGCCTCCCAGTTAGCAAAGCCACCTTGGGAACGAGGCCAAACACAGATCCTCGCTCCCGAAGCTAAGCAGCAGGTCTGCGGCTGATGGGAGACCGAGTGCGCCTTTGGCGCTCGGTGACAGTACCCCCCCTTTTACGAGGGCCACCGGACCCAAGACTTCAGGCAATGGCCTTTCAGGGTGTTCTAAATGAAATTTTCGAACAAGTCTAGGAGCATGAACCTCCCTGGCAGGTACCCAAGATCTCTCTTTGGGTCCATACCCCTTCCAGTGAATCAGGTACTGTAAGGAATTACGCACTCTCCTGACATCCACTATCTTAGACACCACATACTCGACAGCATCACTAACAAGAACCGGCGGAGGCGAGGCTTTCAATGGTACAACAGGTTCAAAATTATTTTTAAGTAGAGATTTATGAAATACATTATGAATCTGGAACGACTCGGGCAGCTCCAAGGGGCTCAAGGCAGGCAGCGAAGAGAGGAAGGGTGATATTATTTACATGGGACTGTATGTTGGAGGGGCTGAAGGCAAGGAGTGATGTATTTTACATGGGACTGTATGCTGGAGGGGCTGAAGAGCGGCATAATTATTACTATTAGGGTTCATTCACAAGTCTGCAGTGTTTTGCGGATCCGCAACACACCCGCCAGGCAACCCCATAGAACAGCCTATTTTTGTCCACAGCTGCGGACAAGAATATGACATGTTCTATTTTTTTCCAGAGCCACGGACCGGAAGTTCGACAGGCCGCTCCGGAAATGCGGATGCGAAGAGCACACTGTGTGCTTTCCGCATCCATTCCGTCCCCATGGAGAATGCATGGGTCCGCACCCGTTCCGCACAATTGCGGAATGGATGCGGACACATTCTGCGGACGTGTGAATGGAGCCTAATACAGAGGGGGCCATTATAATATTAAGAATAATAATAGCACAGAGGGGCCAGTATATATTATAATTATACAGAGGGCATTATACTTATGGGCACTACGGGTGGAGGGGAGGTCTGTTATCTGAGGAGGATAGTAAAGTGAGAAATCTAAACATTTTTCTGTGAAACTCTGCAGAGACGCGGCTGAAAGAAGGTGTCATGGCGGTCTTATCTCCGAATGAAGACGTTGAGGAAGGTCGACATCACAGGAGAGGTCACTGGATGTAACAGGTATGTGCTGCTGTACTCTACTGTATAGTGTGCACCATTATATGTAATGTCCATCCACATATCTGTTTGGGGGGGGTGACTATAGGATTTGGCCCACACTGCCGAAGCCTGGCCCCAGACTTCAGGTCACACTGTACGTGTTCTGAATTCTGGGGCCTCATACCCATCTACTACATTATCTGTACTCAGAGAGTTACCACTGTGTCATCTGTGGTGTTACATAGGACTGCAGGTGACATCTGCTACATTATCTGTACTCAGTTATCACTGTTATCTGTGGTGTTACATAGGACTGCAGGTTATATATCCTACATTATCTGCACTCAGAGAGTTATCACTGTTATCTGTGGTATTACATAGGACTGCAGGTGACATCTACTACATTATCTGTACTCAGAGAGTTATCACTGTGTTATCTGTGGTGTTACATAGGACTGCAGGTGACATCTACTACATTATCTGTACTCAGAGTTACCACTGTGTCATCTGTGGTGTTACATAGGACTGCAGGTGACATCTGCTACACTATCTGTACTCAGCTATCACTGTGTTATCTGTGGTGTTACATAGGACTGCAGGTAATATATCCTACATTATCTGCACTCAGAGAGTTATCACTGTTATCTGTGGTATTACATAGTACTGCAGGTGACATCTACTACATTATCTGTACTCAGTTATCACTGTGTTATCTGTGGTGTTACATAGGACTGTAGGTGACATGTACTGCATTATTTGTTAAAAGGGGCGTGTTCACAGATTGGGGGGAGAAATACTTGGCTTGCCCCGGGTGCTGACAACCCACGCTACACCACTGGAACTCTGCCCTGTATGTTCCCTGCTGCTTGCTACCCCTCCTCAATTACACCCCTGTATAATGTACCCTGATACCCCTCAGTTATATGATACTGTATAACTGAGGGGTATCAGGGTAAATTACAGGGGGTAATATAACTGAAGGATCAGGGTAAATTATACAGGGGGTAAAACTAAGGGGTATTAGGGTACATTATTATACAGGGGTAATAGCCCTCCTCAGTTATATCTCAGGGGACATGATGAAGGGGTAATATAACTTATATAATATAAGTTATATTACCCCTGTATAATGTCCCTGATAGCCCTTAGTTATATTACCCCTGTATAATAATGTACCCTGATACCCCTTAGTGTATTTGTGTGTGTGTATGTATATGTATATATACAGTACAGACCAAAAGTTTGGACACACCTTCTCATTCAAAGAGTTTTCTTTATTTTCATGACTATGAAGGCATCAAAACTATGAATTAACACATGTGGAATTATATACATAACAAACAAGTGTGAAAAAACTGAAAATATGTCATATTCTAGGTTCTTCAAAGTAGCCACCTTTTGCTTTGATTACTGCTTTGCACACTCTTGGCATTCTCTTGATGAGCTTCAAGAGGTAGACCCCTGAAATGGTCTTCCAACAGTCTTGAAGGAGTTCCCAGAGATGCTTAGCACTTGTTGGGCCTTTTGCCTTCACTCTGCGGTCCAGCTCACCCCAAACCATCTCGATTGGGTTCAGGTCCGGTGACTGTGGAGGCCAGGTCATCTGGCGCAGCACCCCATCACTCTCCTTCATGGTCAAATAGCCCTTACTTTCAAAGTTTTCCCAATTTTTCGGCTGACTGACTGACCTTCATTTCTTAAAGTAATGATGGCCACTCGTTTTTGTTTACTTAGCTGCTTTTTTCTTGCCATAATACAAATTCTAACAGTCTATTCAGTAGGACTATCAGCTGTGTATCCACCTGACTTCTCCTCAACGCCACTGATGGTCCCAACCCCATTTATAAGGCAAGAAATTCCACTTATTAAACTTGACAGGGCACACCTGTGAAGTGAAAACCATTACAGGGGACTACCTCTTGAAGCTCATCAAGAGAATGCCAAGAGTGTGCAAAGCAGTAATCAAAGCAAAAGGTGGCTACTATGAAGAACCTAGAATATGACATATTTTCAGTTGTTTCACACTTGTTTGTTATGTATATAATTCCACATGTGTTAATTCATAGTTTTGATGCCTTCAGTGTGAATCTACAATTTTCATAGTCATGAAAAAAAAGAAAACTCTTTGAATGAGAAGGTGTGTCCAAACTTTTGGTCTGTACTGTATATATATATATATATATATATATATATACACACGCGCGCGCGGCGTGTGTTTGTGCTTTAGGGTGCACACCCTAATGCAATAGGCTGCGCACACCTATGCCAATAAGATCTAGAAACCAGATCCTTAGTGCCCTCAAAATCCGGATGTCCACAAAAGGCAGAATCGTGACACTCCCCCCAACAGCTTGAGACGAAATTGTATGGGAACAAACAACTTATCTGTTGGGGTGGATGCCAGATGTTGTTCAGCCTTATGCGAGCCGAGATATCCTGGGTTAGAACCGCTAAGAAGATGTTTGCTGGTAGGATGGATTCAGGCGGTGCCTCAGTGGGTTGAAAAGCATGGAAGCTCCGAGATAATGCGTCTGCCTTCACATTTTTACTTCCCGGCCTGAACGTAATGGAGAAATCAAAACGGGTAGAAAACAGAGCCCATTGGGCTTGCCGGGAATTCAACCTCTTAGCAGACTCGAGAAACATTAGGTTTTTATGGTCAGTGACAACAGTTACCCGATGCCTTGCCCCCTCCAAAAAATACCTCCACTCCTCCAATGCCCATTTAATAGCCAGCAGCTCCCTATTCCCTATGTTGTAGTTTCTCTCCGTGGGAGAGAATTTCCTGGAGAAGAAGGCACACGGTCTCAGGCTAGTGAGGCTAGCAGGACCTTGTGAAAGGACTGCTCCTGCGCCATCCTCGGACGCATCCACCTCCACAATAAAGGGTCTCTCCTGATCAGGCTGGATCAGAATGGGAGCGCTACTAAATGCCTTTTTTAATGTTTCAAATGAAGAAATGGCCTTGGTAGACCAATTCTCCAAATCTGCCCCTTTCTTAGTAAGGTCGGTCAATGGTTTAGCAATTACAGATAAATTCATGATAAATTTACGATAGTTATTAGCGAAACCCAAAAAACGTTGTAAGGCCTTTAAGGATGAAGGCCTTACCTATTCCTTAATTGCCAAAACCTTACCAGGATCCATCTTAAAGGCGTGAGGATTCAGAACATGCCCTAGAAACAGTATCTCCTGTACACCAAAGACACATTTCTCTTGCTTAGCGGATAGCTGGTTCTCCCTCAACACCTCTAATACTTGTTTGACATGAGACACATGAGATTCGAAATCAGGAGAGAATATCAAAATGTCGTCAAGATAGACAATAATAAATTTACCTAAGAACTCCCTAAGAATATTGTTTATTAAGTTTTGGAACACAGCTGGGGCATTGCTGAGTCCAAAAGGCATCACCTGATATTTAAAGTGTCCTATCGGAGTATTGAACGCTGTCTTCCATTCGTCTCCCTCCTTGATTCGGATTAGATTGTATGCCCCTTTCAGGTCAATCTTGGAAAACCAGGTTGCCCCCAGAACCTGGTTAAATAAATCCAGAATCAATGGGAGAGAGTATCTATTTTGGACAGTGATTTTATTTAATCTCTGGTAATCAATACAAGGCCTAAGACCACCATCCTTCTTCTTAACAAAGAAAAACCCTGCTCCCATAGGAGAGACTGAAGGTCTAATATGCCCTTTAGCAAGGCTCTCCTTAATATAATCCTCCATAGCCTTGCGTTCGGGCTTAGAAAGATTAAGAATTCGCCCTTTAGGAAATTTGGCACCCTCTATTAGCTCTATGGCGCAATCATAAGGTCTATGGGGGGGTAGAACCTCTGGAGTAGGGGATGAGAATACATCAGAATATTCCTTAATAACTGAGGGTAATGTATTAGACCTTACTGAAACCCCAGCCTGGACCACGGACAAGCATGAGTCACACAACGGAGCCAAGGCAACCCTAGTACCACCTCAACCGGTAAGTTCTCCAGGACTAAAAGAGAACATCTCTCAGAGTGGCACCCACCCACGGTTAGAGCAATTTCAGAGGTACATGACCTCACCGTACCACCAATCAGGGGAGTAGCATCAATAGCAATGACATGGATAGGTGTAGGTAAAGCAAACATTGGAATACCCAATTTACTAGCATATTCAAAGTCAATAAAACTGGCCGCTGAACCGGAATCAATAAAGGCCTTACCCGGCCACTTATTAACCCCCGGAGAAATTGTTATGGGTACCAAAAGCTTACATTTAGAAAAAATCAGGGTGTACCTTTAGGTTGTCTTGCCTTAGGAGACTTGTCAGAGAGGACCCTCTTAGGACACTTGTTGATCCAATGGCCAGGATCTCCACAGTAGAAGCACTCTCCGCATCTGCGACGAAGATTACCCCGGGTTATGCCAACCTGCATGGGTTCCTCAGTGGAGACCTCAGTGTTGTCCCTGGAAAAGGCCTCTGGCTGGATCACCATCTAAGAACAGAACTGTCGTTGTTGTCGTCTCTCTCTAACTCGTCGGTCAAGTCGGACAACTAGAGTCGTCATCTCCTCTAAGGTCTCTGGAATTTGATAACTGACTAATAGATCTTTTAAATTATCAGACAGACCAGACCTAAACTGACTCTTCAGGGCTGGCTCATTCCATCCTGAGGGGACACACCACCGTCTGAATTGGGTGCAATACTCCTCCACAGGGAGATGGCCCTGAACCAGTGCCCTAAGAGCCGTCTCGACTACCAGGGCCCTGTCTGGTTCGTCATAGAGGGTACCCAGGGCCTGAAAAAAAACCTCCACAAAAGTTAGATAACTAGCCCCAGGAGGTAACGAGAATGCCCAGTCCTGGGGATCACTCTGTAGTAGAGGAATGATAATATCCACGCGTTGGCTCTCGGGACCGGAGGACACGGGGCGCAAACGGAAGTAAAGTTTGCAACTCTCCTTAAAGGAGAGAAACCTCCTCCAGTCTCCAGAAAAGGGTTCTGGGAGCTTGATCTGGGGCTCAAAATGTGGACTGAAGGGGTGAGGAGTGGAAGAACCTTGCCCTAACTCAAAAGAACGGAGTTTCTCTCCTAGCTCCTGCACCATCTGTGTCAGGTTAGAGACATGGTCAGTCAGGGTCACAAGAGGATTCATGATACAGTAGTTATTGGGCCTGTTAATCTATAACGGTCACGTCCACACACACACAGGGGGAAGGATAGTGACCACTGTGCTTCACCCTCACCCCTGGCCCCACCTACTTGCCTCACGAGTCCTGATGACAGGGGACAACTGGACGACAGTCCCTTACTTAGGATATGTCTAGGGAAGACAGACAAGAGAAAATACGGAACGTGAACGGACCGGGTCAGAAGCAAGAGAGCTACGCAGTACAAGGGGTTAAGCAAAGAATGGTCAGGAGAAGCCGGGGTCAAATACCAAGGGAGTAGAGAAGTACCAGAGGAGTCCGCAAAGAGTAGTCAGGTGGGAGCCGAGGTCACAATACCAGGAGGGATGTGCAGTACAGGAGGAGCAGGCAAAGGATCGTCAGGGAACAGGATCAGGTGAGTATTCAGTAGTCCAACAAATAGCCAGGAACCTAGAATTAACAGGCAACCTGTGGCCAGCAGGCTGCCTGTATTTATAGTGGGGTCTCAGGGTCATGTGACGTGACCAGCGTCACATGACCGACAGACAGACAAGTCGAGCACCGAGTGATCAGCTCGGCGCTCAAGGCAGACCTAGGAGCAGGAAGCCTCCCAGCTAGCAAAGCCGCCCTGGGAACGAGGCCAAACACAGATCCTCGCTCCCGAAGCTAAGCAGCAGGTCTGCGGCTGATGGGAGACCGATTGCGCCTTTGGCACCCCGTGTCACATTTACGCACGTGTGTCATTTTGCCCTGTTTCAGCGCGCTCAGCAAAATGGCAGTGTTGTCACACACCACTTTACCAGCTGTCAAATTGAGCGGGGTTAGCCACTGATCAGCCTGTGACTGCAGAGCTGAAAGCAGAGCAGGACCGGTGTGGCTCTTGGCTTCCAGGCACAACAGCTGCAGCACATCTTGGCAACGTCCCACCTGGCACGTCAAATAGGTTCTGGGGAGCTTGAAGGGTGCAGCGGAAGAGGAGGTAGCAGTGGAAAAGAAGAAGTCAGCTGAGGAGGAGTCGGAGGATGAAGTAGCAGGAGGAGAAGAGGCAGGCCTGCATGCAATCCGTGGCGGTAACACCAAATCCACGGGTTACATGCTTGACGGCCATCGGAATGTTCACCCAGTGTGCAGTAAAAGTTATGTACATTCCCTGCCCTTGTTAGCTAGACCATGTGTCTGTGGTCAGATATATCTCGGCACTGACACTGTGTGCCAGAGATATATTAACTTGCCGCTGAACATGGCCATATAGTTAAGGGATGCCCTTCTGGGAGAAATATTTCCTTCTGAGAACCTTCCATTGTGGTGTGCCAATGGCCACACATTTTCTAAAGGCCTCCGAGTCCACCAATTTATATGGCAGTAGTTGGCATGCTAGCAGTTCCAACAAGCCAGCGGTCAGCCGTTGGGCAAGAGGATTATCCAGCGTCATTTTTTTACGCTCGAACATTTGAGCCACGGAAGCCTAACTTGTGCCAGATGAACGCAACAATGGCACAGTGGAAAGTGGAGTGGAGGACAAATGGGAGGAGAGAGGAGAAAGAGAAGGAGAAGAGGCAGGACATGGAGCGCCGGGAGTGTGGCTTTGTGGGTTCTGACAGCATTGTTCCCACTGGGCTCGGTGATGGGAGGCCAGGTGCCTTCTTAAGGCGGTCGTCCCTAGGTGAGTGTTGGGCTTACTGTGACTTATGAGTTGACAGCACAGGCTGCAGATGGCAACACTATTGTCAGCAACTGACACTTTAAAAAAATCCCACACTGCAGAGCCATGTGACGGCATCCTGGGAGCACAAGATGTGACCGTGCATGGTGGATGGCTCGCTCCAGATACATTTGCAGTCTGATTTTTGCCTGCAGTTCTGCCTGCTTCTCCTCCTTCTCCTCCCTATCTGCTGCTCTATCTCTCCCTCTGAACTCCCTTCCTCTTCCTCTCTTGTGGGCACTCGCGTGACGTCCATCAACACGTCATTATAATTGTCACCTTCATCACCACTGACATTAGAGATCTCGGAGTAGGCAAGAACAGCGGGCACCACCCTCCTTGGGCTGATCTGGGTACTGTCGTCAGACCGCTGTGTGGCGGCCGTTGCTACCTCCTCTCCCTCATCCAATGACAAGAATGGCTGCACATCGGTAAGGTCTGGGAAAGTGGAGGGGCTATGGTGGTGGTGTCTTTGGGGGTGCACACAGCACAGAGTGAGGAGGGTGCAGATACAGAGGCTGAGGAGGGTGCAGAAGCGGAAGGTTGAGTGAGCCACTCAACCAACTCTGGTGTGTCCTTTGACATAATCACACGCACCTTCTCCAACTTCCCACTTAGGCTCTGGCCTGGTGCTCCTGCCCGACCCCTAACACCCTTACGGAGTGGCCTGCCTCTTCCTCTGCCTATTATTTTCAAAATGACCCTGTGACTCCCTAGAGAAGAGCAGTATTGTGGAAGCTGATATATGGCAGGCCTCAATCAGTTGTTAGTTGAAGCTGGTATATCACCCTCATGAAGTAATTTTGTGGATGCAGGTATATGGAAAACCTCTATCACTATTTTGTGGAAGCTGATATATGGCAGGCCTCAATCAATTGTTAGTTCAAGCAGATATATGACCCTCAAGCAATAATTTTGTGGACGCAGGTATATGGAAAACCTCTATCACTATTTTGTGTAAGCTGATAGATCGCAGCCCTCAATCAGTATTTTATTGAAGCATACAAATGCATTATAATATACTTTATATGTTATAAGTATATCACACCCCTCTTTGTCTCACATCTATCGATAGCACAACGTTACCAGTCCTTAAAAGGACTTTTGTGGCCCTATTAGCTAGCGTTTGGTGTCCCTAAGTTCCTAATAGCCTGTCCCTTGCGAACTGCAAGGCCATCACTACTCACCAATGACTAGTGTTGTTGTGAGAAAGTGACTGGGAGAAAACCATTGGTCACACATGTTATTACATCTTGCCATAGACTAAAAGAGTTGTCTAGTCAGTTGCAGATAGAGTAAAAAATAATATTCACTGTAATCATCCAACCAAGGAGACAAGTCCATCAAATGTGTCATGGCTATGTGAGCTAGGGATTGCACAAGTTGTCATTATTATTGTGATGTGGTTGTTATGAGCTATATGTAAAATATGGTTGATATATATTTTTTAAGTTAGTCAAGATATTTTTTTCTAACTAGTAGTTCAGGTAAGGACATCAGAATCTTAACGTTTTCTGCAAAAGTAAATTTATTTATAACTTATCACAGAAACATTTAACACATAATCCAAAGTGTTTCTTGCAAGCCTGGAGATAACCTTTAAAGTTTTTCTTCTCTTTTGTGTTCTATTCTTATATTCTTTGTAAGCAGCATCATGAAAAGAGTTTAAGTGGTACTTGGATTGCATGTCCAGCTGGTTGAATGAATGCTCATCAGAATGTTCTAGGTTATTAGTGAGGACCACAGGCACTTTTTATTGATGTATCTTCTCATCCTTTTCAGTACATATCAAGTTAAACACTAACATTTCACTCTTAGGCCTCATGCACACGAACATATTTTCTTTTACGTGTCCGTTCATTTTTTTTTTGCGTACCGTACACAGAACCATTCATTTCAGTGGGTCCGCAAATATAAAACGGAAGTTACTCCGTGTGCATTCCGTTTCTGTATGTCCGTATTTCCATTCTGCAAAATAATAGAACATGTCCTATTATTGTCCTCATTACGGACAAGGATAGTACTGTTCTATTAGGGGCCAGCTGTTCTGTTCCTCAAAATACGGAATGCACACGGACGTCATCCGTATTTTTTGTGGATCCATTTTTTGCAGACTGCAAAATACATACGGTTGTGTGCATGAGCCCTTAGAAAAACTTTCCAAAGGAGAAAGTTTCTCAAGGTCAATATGGAAAAATATGTATGGTTAAAAATATTCATAAAATTAGAAGAAATTAAAGAAAAAAAAAAGATTTGAGTACAGTACGCAACACTTTTGTGATGTTCTAGACAACAGACCAGACCAAGGTTTATAAAAAAAAAAAAGCAAAGTTGAGTTATAGCAAGTTACTCATTGTACAAAGACAATATTGTTATAACAAAAGTGGACAAAATTATTTGTACTTGTACCAAAAATGGTCACAAAACTAAAGTGAAACTAACAATAAAAGTAATAGCACTAAAAGCAATAATAAACAAAAACACTGAAAAGCAGCTAGTGAAAAACAGACTTTGCTTTCAAATTGTGGTTCAACAGAGGAATAAAAAGAAAGACTAATGAATGATGGTAGCCCTAGAAAAGATTGAAACTAATTTGACCATAGGGACATGTTAAACTAAGCTGAAGGTGTATCCTATACTTAGCATCACAGGTTTCTTCAAACTCGTAATCAGTCTGTCACAACTGTAGACAGGGAGACACACTCACACGTTGAGCCCTAGCTGGAACCCAACCCGCTGTCCCTGCCTACTTGCAAAGCAAGCCCTAAGTGACAAGTCCACAACTAGTCGACCGTTCCTATATTGGTAAGTGCAGGGAGCCAAACCAAGCACCCGCGGTAAAAACACACATAGTTCACACATAGTGATGAGCAGCAATATTCAAATTCACGATATTTCACGAATATTTGGTAGAATATTCATCATATATTCGTGAATTCGCAAATTTGAGATTATTTTCTTGATCGCGAAAAATCGGCAATGTAATATTCGCTTAATGCGCGTGGAATAAAGGCGTGGGTCACTATAGCTAGATTTTTCAATCTGCTAGAAGTTTCCTGAGACTGGATAAAATGGTTGGCACGGCAGAACATTACAATAGCTTTATATGCAAATAGAGTGCTCCGATATATTTGCGATTGCGAAATTGGCACTAATGATGCAAATGTTTTGGTGCAATACGTGCAACTTCACATTTGAACACGTCTGACTACTTATTAGTGATTGGTGCACTAAGTGTTGTTGTGAACTTGCGACATCACAGCACTATGTATGTAAGTGTGTATGTAGCATACATACATACATAAATACATACAGCACTATGTATGTAGCATGTATGTATGGACAGCAGAACCTCAGCTACACTATATCACTATCTAACCTACACCAACTATCTCCCACTAACTATCTGTATTATTTATATATAAGCTAACTAACTAACTAACTCCATATGTAGAAATCAAAAGAAAAGGGATTCTGGCACCAGGCAGTTTTGTCGCTGCATGATCTTTATTTTACATTTCACATTATAGGTTACATATAATGGACATCACCTCTCACCACCTCCGGTTGGGTTTGAACTGCAAAGTTCTTAATCATAACCACCAGTTAGTTTGAAACATGTCAGGTTAGGTTGACATGTTTCGAACTAACTGGTGGTTATGATTAAAAGCTTTGCAGTTCGAACTGTTGCTAAGCTAAGCTCAGACAAATACATTGCAGCCTTCTTATTGGCCCACAAGCCAGAAAGGAGGTTACTGATCAAAAAAAGATCTAGAATATTTGAAATTATGAATATATATCACTATATTCTAAATATTCACGAATTCTCGAAGTGTCGATATTCGCGATTAATATTCGCTATTCAAATATTCGCGCCCAACATTATTCACATACAACATAAAACAAAACTGACAAACACACAGAGAAATGTCATACAGAAATAGGTCAAGCCGGGAGGTCAATACAGTACCTAAACACAGAGAGGAGGGTAGTCACGAATAGCCAAGCCAAGGGTCAAAACCGCAGAGCAGAGAGAGAGGTCCAAGTGAAGCCAAAGTCAAATCCAAATATCACCAATCCAAAAACACACAGTAGCACAGCAAGGGAAAACCTCTAACTAGCAAGGAATATTGCCAGCAGGTGCTTTAAATAGAGAACTAATCACCCCCCAGCAAGCATGTGCATGCAAGCATGTGTGCTTACATTACCGGGGGGGGGGGGGGGGGCGAGGCTCAAGTGTCACATCATCACCAGGGGGTGTGGTTAAAGCGGGATATTGAGAGGGGCGTAGTCTAAGTGACCCTTCACCAAGGGGCATTGCCTAGGCAGCACATCAACAGGAAGACACAGCCTGGCAGCGTGGTGTTCGCTCAGTGCCTGAGCTCCAGATTGCGGCACTGGAGCTCAGACAGGTAAGTTGGTGATGCAGTCAGTCTGCCTATTTGTAGGGTGAAAGGTAGTCACTGTACTGTTTGGTGTCATCAGGGGCGCACCAACAGGGGGGGTCGAACGGCCACACCACCGGTCGCCACAGGCGGCGCGGACCTGAATCTAAGTGAGGACGGCGATGGGGGAGGGGAAAGAAGAGCGCTTCCATTGTGGAAGCGCTTATCTCCATATTCATCTGTATCGCCGTCCTCAGGACGGTGATACAGATGCCTGTGCTGTGGCGGGGCAGCGGAGGGAGAGGCTTCTCCCTTTCCCATTTTTATGATAGTGCCTGCAGCCTATCAGAGGCCAGCTCAGGCGGCGCGATGACACAATTATCATCTTTCCACCTGAGCTGAGCAGCATACAGAGCGGACACAGGCCGGAAGAGGCCTGCATAGCATCGCTGACAGCCTTCTGAAGGTAAGTATAGTGTTTCTTTTTTATAGATGGCAGCACAATGTAGGAAGAACCATGAGGGCATCTAGGGGAATTTTTTTTGGACTGGCACATTATAGGGGGCACCTGGTGGCACTAAGGGGGCATTTCTTACTGGCCCATTTGGGGGTGGGCATTTCTTACTGGCCCATTTTGGGGGGGCACTACGGGGGCATATCTTACTGGCACATTATGTGGAGGCACTATGGGGCATCTGGGGGCATTTATTACTGGCACATTATGGGGGAGAGAAGCAATATGGTGGCATCTGGGGACTATAAAGGGGCAATTTTTTCACTGGCACATTATGGGGGGCACTATGCTACAGAAGAGCACTATGGGGGCATCTAGTGGCACTAAAGGGGCATTTGTTACTGGCACATTATGGGACACTATGGTTATATCTGGTAGCACTAAGGGGGCATTTTATTTTATTTTTAAATAAATTTTTATTGTTTTAAAATATCTGTAAGGTAGATAATTGTAAGCATTATACAACTTAGTGGAAGACTGTTTACATTTTTAGTTACAATCATTATATCCGATTATGAGTAATGCGTTGACACCAATTACAGATATTGTTTTATATGTAAAACAAAACTTGAGTAATAAATTCTGGGAACACAAGGGTATAGAGTGTAACTTATTAAGCAAATTTTCTATACGTTTTCCATAAAGACCAGATATGGAGGAAAGTGTTTCTGGATTTTAGTTCCCAATGAGAGAGTTCCTTAAGGCGGTAAAATTGGTCAACCTTAGCTTTCCACTGATCTATAGTGGGTAAGTCTGGAGAACGCCAGTGTGTAGGGATAAGAAGTCGAGCAGCTGAGATCAGGAAGGAAAAAAGTTTTTTTTTGTGACTATCTACTCCCTGGATGCCAAAAGATAAGAGAGTGATTTCGGGAGAACAAGGGAAGTTGGTGGTACATATATTATTGCTTAAGTTGAAGATTTTTTTCCACCAGGGGACTAACAAAGGACATTCCCACCAAATATGAAAGTAAGAGCCTCTGCTCTTTTCACATCTCCAACATATATCCGAGACATTGAGATAGTACAAGGAAATCTTGTCTGGTGTTCTGTACCATCTAGATAATACCGTATAACCATTTTCTTGCACTCGGACACAACGTGAAAGTTTGTGGGGGGTGTTAAAAAGTCTGGTTATTTCTGTATGAGAAAATTGTCTTCCCAAGTCTCTTTCCCATAAGCCTATTACCGCTGGTTTGACATTCAAAGTTTTTTGTACAAAGCTAAGATTTTTTAATCTGTATATAGTAAGGATATAGGATGGTAGTTTGCGCAAGAGGTAGGATCTTTGCCTTCCTTAGGTATTATTGTGATTAATGCATTGGTCATATCTACTGATAAAGGTTGGTTGTGAAGAGCAAGATTACAGATGGGAAGGAGATAAGGGAGTAGGGAGTCTTGGAAAGAGGTATAATAAACAGCTGGGAAGCCGTCTGGGCCCGAGCATTTGTCTTTTAGGGAGGCCTTAACCCTCCTCTTATGTTAGGGTCAGAACCGACCCGTTTTCAGGTTTTGAATGTCTATAAGTATCACATAAATTTGTTTATTGCATCAAGATTTTTTTTACTTTGTCAGGAACCTCTATTTAAACAATGTAATAGAAAAAGAATCCTTTTCACTAAATTATAAAATACTGTGGTGAAAATTAAGACGTTTATGGTGTTAGGGTCAATTTTGACCCAGTAATAATATAGGATTATAGGACACTAATAAGTGCCAAAACTGAAATCATAAACACTCCTTCTGCTTAGTAACACTGACAGCCAATCACCTCTCAAACCTGTGAGCTGTAGTTAGGGAGGGGCCTATCTCTTTGCCTGCTTGTCTGCTTCTCTAAATAAAGTAAATATTCTATTGAGATTCTATTAATATTTTACCATTTTTTAAATTTGAAAATGAGAGGTATGCTATCAAAAGAAAGGTCTAAGGGGTCACACCAAAAATAATAAAACCAATCTTTTCAAGGATAAAGAAGCCTAACAAGGTAACCAAGAGGTAAGAAACAAATTGGATGATAAATAATTGTTCAGAGGGTATTTTATGGCTGATTTAAGACACGGGTCAAAACCGACCCGTTAACATCATGGATAGTAACAGAAAGCTAACATAAGAGGAGGGTTAAGGGCTGTGGTAAGTTCAGCAAGTGTGAAAGGTTTTTCTAGGGCATCTCGTTGGTTTGGGGATAACGTAGGAAGATTCAATGTATCCAGAAAGGCTTTGACTGAAGCATCTCTATTTAGAGTGATTAGGTCCCGAGTAGGGGGAGGTAGGTTAAATAAAGCTTCGTAAAAAAGTCTAAACTGTTCAGCAATAGCCTCTGAGGAGTAAAGTTGCTGGCCCTGAGGAGATTTAATAGAAGGTACGTGTCTAGCTAGTTTTCTACGTTTAATGCGTTGCATCATGAACTTTGAGGCCTTGTTGCCGTGAGCAAAGAACTTATGTTGGGAGGATAGGTCATATTTAGCGGCTTTAGCATTCAGGAGATTTTTGAGCTCCGTCCTAAGAGCGGTGAGGTCTGATAAGTGTTGCACAGCAAGGGATCTCTTGTGGAGATACTCTAAAGCGTGAATATGATCCAGAAGAGAGGAGAGATGCTTGTCTGCTTGCTTCTTTAAAAAGGCACATTAGCTAATAAAGTGGCCTCTCATAAAAACTTTGTGGGCATCCCAGAGAACCTGGGGGGATATATCGGGATTGTTATTGAGGGAAAAATATTAATCTATAAGTGATTTGAAGTATTTTTTAAGGCCATCGTTGCTCAGCACAGACTCATTTAGTCTCCGTATAGGAGTCCTACCTGGTTCAGAGGACGGACGTAAGGTACAGAAGACAGGGGAGTGATCAGAGATAGTGATGTTACCAATTTTCGTGTCCGCAAAAAGGGGAATTTGGTCCTTCGGTACGAAAATGTAGTCTATCCTGCTGTAGGAGTATTCTGGAGCAGAGTAAAATGAATAATCAATGCAATTCGGATTAAAGCACCTCCATATATCTATGAGTCCCAGATCGTATAATCTGGAGTTCAGTTTTTTTAGAGATTTGGCAGAGAAGGAAGATCTCTTGGAATATGAATCAACGAGTGGTTGTAGAGCAACATTGAAGTCACCCGCCAAGACAAGGGTTCCCTCCCGCAAGTCCTCCACCAAGGTCAAAACAGACAATAGCCAGTTAATCTGGTCAGAGTTGGGAGCATAAATGTTGACAAAAGTATACATCTTATGACCAATAAGGCCTTTTAGAATGATGTATCTGCCATCAGGATCTTGTGTGTGTGCAGAATAAGTGAAGGGAACATCCCTTTTGAATCCTATACTCACTCCCCTAGAGGCCGCACCGTCTGCCCCACAGTGATACCAATTCGGAAATTTAGAGAAGGAAAGATCGGGGTAATTACCGTGTTTATAGTGAGTTTCCTGTAGGAATATAACAGAGCACCTTTCCTTCCAAAGGAGGGAAAAGAATTGGGATTTTTTAGATGGAGATCTAAGGTCCTTTACATTGAAGGATACTAATTTGAGGTCATTCATGACTAGATGAGTGGGGTTTCTTGGCGGCCTCCAGAGAAGCGAGTACACCTTCTGCAATTAACCCGTAATAGTACAGGTAATACCCAAGTGTTCCACATATACAAAAACATAAGAGATAACCTAAAACATAAATAAACCAGTAAGGTGGCTGTAAAAGATCAATTTGCCGCATTAACAACAACATGAAGCTTGATGGCTTCTTCAGAGTAAGGGGAAAAATGGGGTTAACCCAAGTTCAAGGTCTTGCTATTTTTTGGGGTTAAATAAGATGGTAGACATAGACTCCAGGTAAGGGGGGGGAGGGGAGTCGAGGGAGGAAATGGAAAATAGAAAAGAAAAGAATAGGATGAAGGCATATAATGAGAGAGATGGAGGGAGGAGGACATAGATGAGTATAGAGACAGTGACATTGCATATAATATCTTAACAATATTAAGGAGAGAGAATTAAGACGTAGATCCAGATATCCTCCTAGGGGTCAGGTTGCCACTGCAGTGTTTCATGCGTTGACGGTTAGGTGTTGATGTTTTCTTCCAGGGGATCATCTTCGGAAGATCTGGTAGGGAGGAGATTTTGGATACTGCATCCCAACTTGCTATGTCCATTGGAGGAATGTCCATAGAAGAGAATGCGTCTTGTAAATCCATATAGGTAGATATCTTGATCTGTTTTCCTGAGTACTTGAAGGTCAGACCAAAGGGAAAGGTCCACCTATAAGGGATATGCTTGCTGCGAAAGGGGTTTCAGAGTTTTCCTCTAATTTAAGGTAACAGGAGAAAGGTCTTGGAATATTGTAATAGACGATTCGCCGAAAGAGATGGCATTTGAAGCTCTAGCGGCGTTGAAGAGTCTTTCCTTGTCTGAATAGTTTAGAAAACGGCAGATAATGTCTCTGGGTGGTTCAGAGTCTTTTGGCTTCTGTCTAAGGGCTCTATGAGCTCTTTCTATAATCATGCCAGAAGTGACACCATTTCCCAAGAGGGTCTCAGCTATTTGTTTTATGGTGGACATGAGTTCGTCATTAGGCACCGTCTCGGGTATGCCTCTGAACCGGAGGTTATTCCTCCGGCTTCGATTTTCTTGATCCTCCATAGCTGCATGCAGGTAGTTTATATGCTGCTGGCAGGAGGAGAGGGATTGAGAGACAGCGGAGCTGTGTTCCAGGGTGGCCTGTTGGATGTTTTCCAGGGACTCGACCCTGTGGCCTATATGATGAATCTCCTGAGTTAGTACGGAGATCTCTTGTTTAAGAGGTGAGAGGGCTTCAGCCAGGGCTTGCTTGATGAAACGCCTGGACACTGGTAGGGTGCGGGAGCATACAGGCTCACCCCCGTCGCTTTCACCCTCAGATATGCCTCCTTCAGCGTCTGCTTCAGTGCGCTCGTCTGCCAGCGCCATCTTGGAATCTTTGGCTGCAGGCGTAACAGCCTGTTTCTTTAGGAATTTTGCCATTCCCGCTCCCGGATTAGGTCCCCTCGGGATTACAGCATGATCTGTAGTCTTTTGTCCTCCTATTTTCACCATTTTGGAGTATGTCAACTAACGTAGGCAGGTCCCTTAGCAAGAAGATAAGCGGAGCTCAGCAGAGCATGTCTTCACAGCTCAGACGTTGGCTTCGACCCCCACTAAGGGGGCATTTTTACTGACACTTTATAGGAGGCACTATAGGGGAGAGCAGCACTATGGGGCATTTGGTGGCACTATAGGGACATTAATAACTCGCACATTATGGGGGGGCACTATGGGGGAGGGGAGCACTATGGAGGCATCTGGTGGCACTAAGAAGGGGCATTTTTTACTGGCACATTATGGGGGCACTATGGGGAAGAGGAAAACTATGGGGGCATCTGGTGGCACTAAGATGAGGTATTTTATACTGGCACATTATGGGGGGAACTATGGGGAAGGGGGAGAGGAACACTATGGGGGCCTTTACTGGGGCACTTTATAGTGGTATTTTATACTGGCATACAATATGGGGACATTAGCTCAACTGTGGGCACTAAGAGGGGGTATTTCTTGTACTGTCATATTATGAGGATAATTATTACTACTAGGGGGCATTATGGTGAGCTTTACTACTACTGGTGGGCTATGGAGAACATGATTATTAGTATGGGCACTATGGGGGCATTATTACTTCTAGGTGTGCTCTGGCAGATAATTATTTCTATTGATGGGATTTTGGGGAGCACTGTTACCTTGGTGGCACAGTATCAACTTAGCACAATTATTTTTTGGGGACATTATGTTTATACTATTAGTGTCCAGGACACTATTTACTGTGTGCAGTTATTTTTTTTTAGAGCACTGTGTGCCAATAATTATTGAAGGGGCACTATCTGTGTGGTACTAGTATTTTCAGGGGTACAGTTTCTGCAGTATAGTATTGGGGAGCACAGTATTAGGGGTGGCAGGAAAGGGTATTCAGAAGATGTGAAGATTATGAAAAGTGGAAAACTAATGTCTGTTGTCAATCTCTGCAGGGACGAGAGATGGCTGAAAAATCATCATGGCGGTCTGGTCTAAATGGAGAAGATGAGGAAAGAGAACGTCTACATCAAAGGTGACATAACTGGATGTAAGAGGTATGTGGCGCTATGTAGGAGAGGAGATGCCCCGGCTCCTCCCCCTGCCATTTGCAGAAGGAAAATTCAGATCTGGGTAGCTATAAGCATGGTGGTGGCTGTAAATCAGGGATCTCAAGTCTCCCGGACATTCAGGGAGTCTCCCGCTATTAGATAGCAGCTCCCTGACACCCGCATGTGAAACAATATATCCCGGAAAGGTTTACTGATAGCAGAGCAAAGAGATAAGAGAAGTGACAGGACACAGAGTTTAGATTACAGGTTGAATTAACCCTTTAGGGTCAAATTGGCTTCTCAAGGAGATATATATGTTAAAGGCATCCCTTCTTCTGTCTCATTCAGTAGCTATATAACTATTGAGAGAGATGTATTTTTTTTAAATACATTTACACATTTAACCCTCCATTTTAATTATATTATTTACCACAGTGTTAAATTCACCCCCCTTGGATGCTTGATTTTTTTCCTACAGTGGGGCAGATAATTACACACAGGGTTTTAAAGTTAGACCAAGAGCTAACTCAGCGAGTCAGCAAGTGAATCGAAGCTTCCGTCATTAGCGCATGCACAACCTAAGCTTCGGTTCACTTGCTTCTTGTCAGCTCAGCGAATGAACCGAAGATTCGATTCATGAATCGGTTCATGTGGAAGATCCGAACTTCCCATCTCTAGTTTACTCGCAATAAACCTTTCCAGCAACCTGTAGCAGTGTCCCCTTCTCGGCGCGTGCGCACAGTGCAAGAAGAAGCCGATACCAGCAGTCCGCAACGGCGCATCAGGCTGAGCCTGTGCACACGCGCTGGATCTCAAAGCGGGAGGAGGGGGAGGGAGGGAGAGGCGGCACTGAGGAGTAGAAGGCGGCGCTGGGCACGAACGGCGATGCGTGCAGCCGGGCACCATGCATCCACAGGCCTCCCCTGCTTGGGCACCTTAATTCAAAGATTGACAGGTTAGTAAAACCTGTTTTTCCGCAGAATAAAGCCACAAATAGCTTTTATAAGGCCACCTTAGAAATCAGAATGCTACCCTGGACATGAGCATATGTTTAGCTCACAGGGCTTATAGGTGGTGACAGAATCCCTTTAATCATATACATAAATATGATAATTTGGGGCAGAGTAATGAGCCCAGTCCTCTACACCATAGAGCAAAGTGTGCAGATACTGCATATGTTTGGAAAATGTAATAAAAAGTTTGTGAAAGAAAAAAAAGGAAAACCTCCCTGAAATGAGAAGTGCACCTCCCTGAAATGAGTTTTTTCAGGTTGGGATGTTTGGTAAATGGGGCAGGAGGCTTCAGCCTGGTGAAGATGGCTGAGGGGGGTAGCAGGCCACGGACAGGTGGCGGATGGTGGGGGGAACCACAGGCTTCGAGCAGGATCTGGGGAGGGAGCAGAGGGGAGGAGATTCCTAGCTGTAGTCTGCTTTTGTCTATTGTATAATGTGAAGCAGGCAGTGCAGCCAGGGCAGGCACTCCCCTCTCCATATGATGAGTAGAGCTGGGCTCCTCCACCCGGACCTACACACTTTAAATATTGCACGGTCCTTCTACACTCCTCTTTTGGCGCGTTCAGGACTAGGAGGGAGGAAGTGAAACTGCAATAGCTCCTTCCATGGAGCTTCGTTGGGGACAGTGTGTGTAACAGAACTTGGTGGCGATTCCAGTCACAGGAAAGTAAAAAGAAGAGTTTGAGTACAGGGGCTTTATGCCGGGGCCCGGAGTATTGAGTACAGTGTGTCTATGTAGAATGAGAGTTAGACTCTTACCTTCATCCTCAACAATATAATTTCAGCTCTATGATGTTTGTTGGGAGTGGCCTCTTATGTGTAGGAGGGGTTTATAACAATGGGCAGAGCCCAAAATTTTGGGTGCTCCCCTGGGTATCGTGGTGGGTACTTCACTGAACATGAACCAAAGAAATCTAAGGAGAGAGTTGTCTCAGGAATTCAGAAAGAAAATTATAGACAAACATGTTAAAAGTAAATGCTAGAAGACCATCTCCAAACAGCTTGATGTTCCTTTTACTACAGTTGCACTCATTTATTCAGAATTGCAATGTCTATGGGACTGTGGCCACATGAGGAAAATTGTAACCAAAGAGCTTACAAAGAGATTAAAGGTGAACTCCAAGGTCAAGGTACATCAGTAATTAAATCACCAATGGTCTCTATTGATGGAGGTACACTCCCACAATAATGATAGTACACAACAAAATGGAGTGCTGCCACACTATTATCAATAAAAAGATAAATTTTATTTATAACTCATTAAAAGAAAATGACATACTATGTTATACATAAATATCAATTTTAGCAGGGACAAAACACAGTCTTACAACACCCTGTCAGCAAACCCTAAATGATAAAGTGCTAAGTGATGTGCCCCCTTAATCCGTAATGCAGGGAACAAAAATTCCTAATCATTGGTCAGGCAGGAGGGACATGCTGTGCAAAAAGCTTATCTCAATAGCAGGTAAGTCCCCCTTAAAACTAATAGCCACACTGCCAAGGCTCAAACCGCCATGGTCAAAAAAGCCGAGTGGTGCTCAAAATAAGGATAGGACATACCGATGTAACCAGGGCTGCTGGCAGGGTGAAGGCGCTCCTCAACGCGAGTTTTGCGTATAATGCTTCCTCAGGAGGAGTTGATAGACAGGGGAAAGGGGGAGGTTTAAAAAGCGGCCGCTCACCAATCAGGTACTATACTTTCCATCATGTGATGTATCACACATCCCTACGTCACTACAGCGGCGCATGGCCAGTCAATATCCGCCACGTCATAGAGCTTCCGCCCTTCCCCTGAGGCCGGTGGAGGAGAGGGCGGTCACACAGCTATGATGCTGATCGCCATCGCCACCACCAAGCCTACACTAGAGAGGAACGGCCAAAGCAGACGCGCGGACAGAGCGGTCATGCACACACATGACGTAGGTAAATCACATCGGTTATATTCATTAAGAACATTCATACGTGCCTATTTAGTGTACTTGAAGAGCATCAACCATTTCGATTCCATATATTGGAAATAAATACAATAGTGTCCATTATAAATCATATAACAATTAGTGCCATAATATGATACAAAAGTGCAAGTGCAATACTAAAAATGGCAGAGATATTAAAAATAAATCATTCCTGCCTTACGTGCATTGAGTTATTATTCATAATTAAAGGTATCATGATTACCACATAATTTACATTGATTTCATTGATACCAAAATACAGAGTACAATAAGTGTTAAAGTGCTATACATATATAAGTAAATCACAAATGCTGATGCATAATTCTACCTTGTGTACCATTAATAAAATCTAAAATATGATACAAAAAACTGTGCATACATGATTGTGTTAATAATATATTCCCAATATAATAGACACATATTTAAAAAGGCTCCAAGAGCATAAATCATCAGATGATATATGAAGTTCCAAGTGATAAAAAATCATGGAGAACATCAACATTCATAGAGAGTCGGCAAACTAGAAAACATAAAACAAATATTAGTATGCATATAACTCAAACAACAAAAAAGTTTTTTAATAGATAAAAAATGGCTATAATTCCCATTTCACCCCTAAAAACAATGCCACTATTCAGAGAAAGGAACCAAAGCCAAAACTTTCATTTAGTCCCCTGGGGGTCAGAGTTTTGAGACAAAATCTCCATCTCGTCTTAATTTGGGCCAGGATCTTACTGTAATTGCCCCCTCTGATCCCCAGGTGCACTCTATCAATGCCCCTAAACCGTAGTCCATTTGGATTACTTTGATGGTGGATTTTGAAGTGCTTCGGGAGGGTTTTTAAATCATTGAGATCTATGGTCTCTTTGGCCTTTTCTATGTCCCGCACGTGTTCACGTATCCTTTTGCGAAACTCCCTTGTAGTTAGACCAATGTAGATTTTGTCACATGGGCAGATCGCATAGTATATAATGCCAGTGGATAGACAGGAGATGTATTCTCTAATTTCATAGATTTTACTTTTATCAGAGTCTGTAAACTGAGTAGACTTATCCATGTTAGCGCATGCCTTGCATGAGCCACAAGGATAAGACCCCTTGATCTTAGTTCGGGAATCTATTTTTTGCTCAGAAGTATAATGGCAACGGACTAATGTATCTTTTAGATTTCTAGAGCGTCTCGCCGTCAGCAATGGTCTCTCTGAAATGCATTTAATTAACCTAGTGTCAGTTCTAAGAATACTCCAATGCCTGTTCAAAATCTCATGGAGATGTTTCTACTGGTTATTGTAATTGGTAATAAATCTTATATCCTGGTTGACGGTGGGAGTAGTTTTTTCTGATCTTATTCTCCTCATTCGGGCATAGCAGTTTTTCCCTTTTTTGTGTTTGCGCTATTTGGACACCCTTCTTTATCTGTCTATTACTATACCCTCTTTCCTTGAACCGATTTTTTAACTTCTCAGATTCCTCAAGATAGGTCATTTCATTCGAACATATCCTTTTAAGCCGTATAAACTGACCTTTTGGGATCCCATCTATCGTAGATCTTGGATGCGCGGAGTTAGCATGTAGCAGAGAATTAACAGCAGTTGTTTTCCTGTATATCTCAGTGTGTAGTTTTCCCTCGTCATCGGCCTTGATTTTTATGTCCAAAAAGTCAATTTCACGTCCTGTTTTAAAGGAGAGCTTGATGTTAGACATATTGTTGTTCAGATAACTCATGAACCTATTGAGATCTTCCATGGTGCCCTCCCATATGAACAGAACAACATCGATATATCAAATCCAATTATGGACCCTATCGATATATTCAGGGAGGCCACCATGGAAGATCTCTCTCTCCCAAGCACCCAAGAACAGATTTGCGTATGAAGGGGCGCAAGTGGCCCCCATCGCCACGCCTTGCGTCTGCAAATAGAACCTGTCCTTGAAGACGAAAAAATTATGATGCAGAATGAAATCCAGTAATTGTAAAAGCAATAGATTGAAAGAGGGTTCAAGATTGTTACTTTTTAAGAAGTCCGAAGTAGAGCGCAGCCCATCCTCATGGCGAATACTTGTATAGAGGGACTCTACATCGGCCGTCACCAGGATCATATCTTCAGTGAGCTGTATTCCTTCAAGTCGATTTAACACAGCTGTAGTGTCCTGTACAAAGGAAGGAAGACTGATCACCAACTGTTGCAGGTAGAAATCAACAAACCTACAGATATTTTCACTGAGGCTGTCATTACCTGCAACAATAGGTCGTCCGGGTGGATCAGTTCTACATCAGTGTCAGATCGCACCATCCATCGCTGTCTTAGCCAAAGTGGAATTAACCTCCTCAGGACCGCCGTACGCAGGATTGCGTCTTTGCGGCGACCCTCCTTTTCTGGGTGGACGCGCCGGTGCGTCCTCTCGCGAGACGCGAGATTTCCTGTGAACGTGCGCACACAGGCGCGCGCGTTCACAGGATCGGAAGGTAAGCGAGTGGATCTCCAGCCTGCCAGCGGCGATCGTTCGCTGGCAGGCTGGAGATGTGATTTTTTTTTAACCCCTAACAGGTATATTAGACGCTGTTTTGATAACAGCGTCTAATATACCTTCTACCTGGTCCTCTGGTGGTCCCCTTTGTTTGGATCGACCACCAGAGGACACAGGTAGCTCAGTAAAGTAGCACCAAACACCACTACACTACACTACACCCCCCCCTGTCACTTATTAACCCCTTATCAACCACTGACCACCCCTGATCACCCCATATAGACTCCCTGATCACCCCCCTGTCATTGATTACCCCCCTGTCATTGATCACCCCCCTGTAAAGCTCCATTCAGATGTCCGCATGATTTTTACGGATCCACTGATAGATGGATCGGATCCGCAAAACGCATACGGACGTCTGAATGGAGCCTTACAGGGGTGTGATCAATGACTGTGGTGATCACCCCATATAGACTCCCTGATCACCCCCCTGTCATTGATTACCCCCCTGTCATTGATCACCCCCCTGTAAAGCTCCATTCAGATGTACGCATGATTTTTACGGATCCACTGATAGATGGATCGGATCCGCAAAACGCATACGGACGTCTGAATGGAGCCTTACAGGGGCATGATCAATGACTGTGGTGATCACCCCATATAGACTCCCTGATCACCCCCCTGTCATTGATTACCCCCCTGTCATTGATCACCCCCCTGTAAAGCTCCATTCAGATGTCCGCATGATTTTTACGGATCCACTGATAGATGGATCGGATCCGCAAAACGCATACGGACGTCTGAACGGAGCCTTACAGGGGCGTGATCAATGACTGTGGTGATCACCCCATATAGACTCCCTGATCACCCCCCTGTCATTGATCACCCCCCCTGTCATTGATCACCCCCCCTGTCAGGCTGCATTCAGATGTCCGTATGATTTTTACGGATCCACGGATGCATGGATCGGATCCGCAAAACACATACGGACATCTGAATGGAGCCTTATAGGGGGGTGATCAATGACAGGGGGGTGATCACCCCATATAGACTCACTGATCACCCCCCTGTCATTGATCACCCCCCTGTCATTGATCACTCCTCTGTAAGGCTCCATTCAGACATTTTTTTGGCCCAAGTTAGCGGAAATTATTTTTTTTTTTCTTACAAAGTCTCATATTCCACTAACTTGTGTCAAAAAATAAAATCTCACATGAACTCACCATACCCCTCACGGAATCCAAATGCGTAAAAATTTTTAGACATTTATATTCCAGACTTCTTCTCACACTTTAGGGCCCCTAGAATGCCAGGGCAGTATAAATACCCCACAAGTGACCCCATTTCGGAAAGAAGACACCCCCAGGTATTCCGTGAGGGGCATATTGAGTCCATGAAAGATTGAAATTTTTGTCCCAAGTTAGCGGAAAGGGAGACTTTGTGAGAAAAAAATTAATAAAATCAATTTCCGCTAACTTGTGCCAAAAAAAATAAAAATTCTATGAACTCGCCATGCCCCTCATTGAATACCTTGGGGTGTCTTCTTTCCAAAATGGGGTCACATGTGGGGTATTTATACTGCCCTGGCATTTTAGGGGCCCTAAAGCGTGAGAAGAAGTCTGGGATCCAAATGTCTAAAAATGCCCTCATAAAAGGAATGTGGGCCCCTTTACGCATCTAGGCTGCAAAAAAGTGTCACACATCTGGTATCGCCGTACTCAAGTTGGGCAATGTGTTTTGGGGTGTCATTTTACATATACCCATGCTGGGTGAGAGAAATATCTTGGCAAAAGACAACTTTTTCCATTTTTTTAAAAAAAGTTGGCATTTGACCAAGATATTTATCTCACCCAGCATGGGTATATGTAAAATGACACCCCAAAACACATTCCCCAACTTCTCCTGAGTACGGCGATACCACATGTTTGGCACTTTTTTGCAGCCTAGGTGGTCAAAGGGGCCAACATTCCAAAGAGCACCTTTCGGATTTCACCGGTCATTTTTTACACATTTTGATTTCAAACTACTTACCACACATTTGGGCCCCTAGAATGCCAGGGCAGTATAACTACCCCACAAGTGACCCCATTTTGGAAAGAAGACACCCCAAGGTATTCGCTGATGGGCATAGTGAGTTCATAGAAGTTTTTATTTTTTGTCACAAGTTAGTGGAATATGAGACTTTGTAAGAAAAAAAAAATCAAAAAAAAAAATCAGCATTTTCCACTAACTTGTGACAAAAAATAAAAAGTTCTATGAACTCACTATGCCCATCAGCGAATACCTTAGGGTGTCTACTTTCCGAAATGGGGTCATTTGTGGGGTGTTTGTACTGTCTGGGCATTGTAGAACCTCAGGAAACATGACAGGTGCTCAGAAAGTCAGAGCTGCTTCAAAAAGCGGAAATTCACATTTTTGTACCATAGTTTGTAAACGCTATAACTTTTACCCAAACCATTTTTTTTTACCCAAACATTTTTTTTTTATCAAAGACATGTAGAACAATAAATTTAGAGCAAAATTTATATATGGATGTCGTTTTTTTTGCAAAATTTTACAACTGAAAGTGAAAAATGTCATTTTTTTGCAAAAAAATCGTTAAATTTCGACTAATAACAAAAAAGTAAAAATGTCAGCAGCAATGAAATACCACCAAATGAAAGCTCTATTAGTGACAAGAAAAGGAGGTAAAATTCATTTGGGTGGTAAGTTGCATGACCGAGCAATAAACGGTGAAAGTAGTGTAGGTCAGAAGTGTAAAAAGTGGCCTGGTCTTTCAGGGTGTTTAACCACTTCCCATCTGGGCCCTTTGCCCCCTTCCTGACCAGGCCAAATTTTGCAAAACTGACATATCTCACTTTATGTGGTAATAACTTTGGAACACCTTTATTTATCCAAGTCATTCAGAGATTGTTTTCTCGTGACACATTGTACTTCATGATAGTCATAAATTTGAGTCAAAATATTTCACCTTTATTTATGAAAAAATCCCAAATTTACCCAAAAATTTGAAAAATTCGCAATTTTCTAAATTTCAATTTCTCTGCTTTCAAAACAGAAAGTGATACCTCATAAAATAGTTATTATTTAACATTTCCCATATGTCTACTTTATGTTGGCATCATTTTGGAAATGTCTTTTTATTTTTTTAGGACGTTAGAAGGCTTAGAAGTTTAGAAGCAATTCTTCAAATTTGTAAGAAAATTGCCAAAACCCACTTTATAAGGACCAGTTCAGGTCTGAAGTCACTTTGTGGGGCCTACATAGTGGATACCCCCATAAATGACCCCATTGTAGAAACTACACCCCTCAAGGTATTCAAAACCGATTTTACAAACTTTGTTAACCCTTTAGGCGTTCCACAAGAATTAAAGGAAAATGGAGATCAAATTTTAAAATTTCACTTTTTTGGCAGATTTTCCATTTTAATCAATTTTTTTCTTTAACACATCGATGGTTAACAGCCAAACAAAACTCAATATTTATTACCTAGATTCTGCGGTTTACAGAAACACCCCACATGTGGTCGTAAACTGCTGTATGGGCACACGGCAGGGCGCAGAAGGAAAGGAACTCCACATGGTTTTTAGATGCCATGTCCCATTTGAAGCCCCCTGATGCACCCTTACAGTAGAAACTCCCAAGAAGTGACCCCATTTTGGAAACTAGGGGATAAGGTGCCAGTTTTATTAGTACTATTTTTGGGTACATATGATTTTTTGATCATTCATTATAACACTTTATGGGGAAAGGTGACCAAAAAATTGGTTGTTTTAGCACAGTTTCTATTTATTTATTTTTACAGCGTTCATCTGAGGGGTTCAGTCAAGTGACATTTTTATAGAGCAGATTGTTACGGACGTGGCGATACCTAATATGTATACCTTTTCTCATTTATTAAAGTTTTTTTTGAGAGATTTTCTTATGTAGGGGCTCATTTTTTGCGGGATGAGGTGACGGTTTTATTGGTACTATTTTGTGGGACTTACGCGTTTTTGATCACTTGGTGTTGCACCTTTTGTGATGCAAGGTGACAAAAATTGCTTGTTTTGACACAGTTTTTTTTATTTATTTTTACAGCGTTCATCTGAGGGGTTCAGTCAAGTGACATTTTTATAGAGCAGATTGTTACGGACGTGGCGATACCTAATATGTATACTTTTTCTCATTTATTAAAGTTTTACACAATAATAGCATTTTTGAAACCAAAAAATTATGTTTTAATGTGTCCATGTTCTGAGAGCTATAGTTTTTTTATTTTTTGAGAGATTTTCTTATGTAGGGGCTCATTTTTTGCGGGATGAGGTGACGGTTTTATTGGTACTATTTTGTGGGACTTACGCGTTTTTGATCACTTGGTGTTGCACCTTTTGTGATGCAAGGTGACAAAAATTGCTTGTTTTGACACAGTTTTTTTTATTTATTTTTTACGGTGTTCACCCGAGGGGTTAGGTCATGTGATATTTTTATAGAGCTGGTTTTTACGGACGCGGCAATACCTAATATGTATACTTTTTTTTATTTGTTTCACTTTAACACAATAATAGCATTTTTGAAACCAAAAAAATGATGTTTTAGTGTCTCCATGTTCTAAGAGCTATAGTTTTTTTATTTTTTGAGAGATTTTCTTATGTAGGGGCTCATTTTTTGCGGGATGAGGTGACGGTTTTATTGGTACCATTTTGTGGGACATACGCGTTTTTGATCACTTGGTGTTGCACCTTTTGTGATGCAAGGTGACAAAAATTGCTTGTTTTGACACAGTTTTTTTTATTTATTTTTTACGGTGTTCACCCGAGGGGTTAGGTCATGTGATATTTTTATAGAGCTGGTTTTTACGGACGCGGCAATACTAAATATGTCTATTTTATTTTATTTTTTCTATTTTTTTTTTTTTTTTTTTATTCCTTACTTGGGATTTTTTTTTTTTTTACATGTGAACCTTTTTTTTATTTTATTTTTTCAACACTTTATTTTATTTTTATTTTATTTTACACTTTTCGTCCCCCATAAGGTCATACAAGACCTCTGGGGGACATTTACTTCACTTTTTTTTTATTTTTTCACTGTTGATTTCTCCTGTAACTGGGGCTGACATAGTAGCCCCAGTTACAGTGGAAATGCACCCCTATAGAGGCTGTACAGCAGCAATCCTGCGATGTACAGCCTCACAGCAGGGCTGATCGAGGTCTCTGAGAGACCTCACACAGCCCCTGCACTCTCCGGTCCCGGCGGTCACATGACCGCCGGGCCGGAACAGGAAGAGCACAGCGCTTCCTGCTCTGCAGACACAGCGCTCGGTGAGCGCTGTGTCTGCAGCGATCGTGAAGGCAGGGACACCTGGGCACTGTCCCTGCCTTATCTCTGGGTTGCCCTGCTGTCACTGACAGCGGGCAACCCGATCAGCAGCTGCACGATTAGCGTGCAGCTGCTATTTCTGACAGGACGTTTTAAAACGTGCTGTCAGAAATAGACGTCCACCCATAGGACGTTTATATCCTATGGGCGGACGTGAGGCGGTTAAGCTATGGGGGCTGAGGTGGTTAATGGACGACAACCCAAGAGGAAACCACTGTTTAAAGTAAATCATAAAAAGTGAGACTGGAATTTGCCAAAATGCATATTGAAGAGCCATAATGCTTCTGGGAGAATGTCCTTTGGACAAATGAGACAAAATTTGAGCTTTTTGGGTCACAACTAGAGATGAGCGAATTGAAGCTGACGAAATGGAATTCGATCCGAATTTCAGGAAAAATTCGATTTGCAACGAATGCAAATTTCTTCGTGCTTTGTGGTAATGAATCACATTTTTCCTAAAATGGCAGCTACAGGGGTGACGACTGAGGACATGGGGCAAGGAACTCTGGGAAGGCGGGATCACCCAGATTGACATGCCTGCATGCAGCCAATCAGCAGCCAGCCATCCATGTGATGTCACAGCACTATAAATACGGTGACCATCTTACAGTCAGACATTTTTCAGGGACAGACGTGTGAAGGCGCTAAGGACAGCAATTGGAAAAACCTGGATATGGAAAAAAAAGACAGAAAAAACAAATTTTAAGTGCAGGGAAAGGATAGGGAGGAATAATTTCACAACATCTTAGTGTAGGGAGAGACATCAGAAGGCGCTAGAGACATTGATAAGAAAGCGATTTACAAGTGCAGGGAAAGATTATTTGGGGATCCAAATAGCCATTAGACAGCTATGTCATTCCAGCTATTTGGGGTGCAAGTGCTATGTTAAAAAGCCTTTAATGGCTTATATCTTAGTATCTTTAGTAACTTATATCAGTACTACAAAGAAATATATGCACATTTCACTTCTGCAGTTATTTCTGGTGAAAGCGTATCTTTAAGTTTTTTTCTGGTCAAAGCATATAGTGGCCTATTTCAGTCCAACAAGAAAAATATATTCTCAGTTCACTTCTGCAGTTATTTCTGTTGAAAGCGTCTAGGGGCGTATTACAGTAAAAAAAGAAAAATATATATGCACTGCACTGTTGCAGTTATTGCTGGTGAAAGTGTATAGGGGATTATTTCAGTAAAAAAAGAAAAATATATACGCATTGCATTGTTACAGTTATTTCTGGTGAAAGCACATAGGGTTGCATTTCAGTAGAAAAAGAAAAAAATATATATGCACTGCAATGTTGCAGGTTTTTCTGGTGAAAGCATATAGGGGCGCATTTCAGTAAAAAAAGAAAAATATATATGCACTGCACTGTTGCAGTTATTTCTGGTGAAAGCGTATAGGGGAGTATTTCAGTAAAAAAATAAAAATATATATGCACTGCACAGTAGCAGTTATTTCTGGTGAAAGCATATCGGGGTGTATTTCAGGACTACAAGAAAAATATATACTCACTTCACTCTTAAAGTTTTTCCTGGTCAATGCGTATAGGGTCGTGTTTCAGAACAACAAGAAAAATATATTCTCAGTTTATTTTTGCAGTTAATTCTGGTGAAAGCTTATAGTGGCCTATTTCAGTCCAACAAGAAAAATATATTCTTAGTTCGCTTATGAAGATATTTCTGTTGAAAGCTTATAGTGGTGTATTTCAGTAAAAAAAAATATATATATATACGCACTGCACTGTTGCAGTTTTTTCTCGTGAAAGAGTATAGGGGCGTATTTCAGTAAAAAAAGAAAAATATACAGTATACTCCACTGCACTGTTGCAGTTATTTCTGATGAAAGTGTATAGGGGAGTATTTCAGTAAAAAAAGAAAAATATATATGCACTGCACAGTAGCAGTTATTTCTGGTGAAAGCATATAGGGGCGTATTTCAGTAAAAGAAATAAAAATATATATATACGCACTGCACTATTGCAATTATTTCTAGTGAAAGCATATAGGGGCGTATTTCAGTCCAACAAGAAAAAATATATTCTCAGTTCACTTCTGCAGTTATTTCTGTTGAAAGCTTATAGTGGTGTACTTCAGTATAAAAAGAAAAATATATTTGTCGCTTTAGTGGTGTTTTAATTTCTGTTAAATTTGTTTATTTCAGCTACAAGTATGTTAGGCAGAGAATTGCCAGGTCATGCACAGAGGGTGCAAGCAGAGGTCGCAGCAGAGTAAGGGTGCATGGCAGCAGGAGTTGCAACGAGAGGCCTGAGCTCCCGGTGTCATCTAGCGGTCGTGTCTTGACCAGCAACCCAGCAGTTCTTGATTGGTTAACTCGGTTATCCACTTCATCCCAAGTGACATCAGACACCCCTAACCAACAGTCGGTGAGTTCGTCGGACACAACCCTTAGTTGGCATGGCCCAGGAGCAGGCCCTCACCTGTCCTCAACCTGCCTCTGTCCTTTTCTGTTCCATCACCGTGAGAAGAACTATATGCTGTGGGCTCAGCTCCACTTTTCAGAGAGAAAAAGTTACTAGAGGACAGTCAGCAGCTACTGCTCAGCCAAGATCTGGAGGAGACATCCGCTGCTTCCTCCGCTAGGCGGGCAAGTAGTGATGAGGAGAGTGGCGCAGGAGTTGTGTTGCGAGCGGTCAGGCTCCTGACCCAGAGACCGCTGAGGAGGATATCAGTGACGTGCAGACACTACTCGATGATGATTAAGCCGATCGCACTTGGGAGCTTGGTGCAGAAGGGGCTTCATCATTATCAGGAGAAGAGGGTGGCAGCTTGCCTGTGAGTAGTGATGGATGAACATCGGCCGGGACGGTTCGCAAATGGGATCGCTCAAACAAATGTTCGTGAACCACAAGTTTGCGGCGGGCCCCATTCACTTTAATGGCAAGTGAACCTGGAAAACCTTCAGGTAATATTTGCTGCCACCTAATACTAATAGAAGTGCACAACTAGTCCCACAACATGGACAGTAACATACTAGATCAATGACAACAATTCCCACAAAAAAGATGTATTTTAATCAGGGGCCATTTTTATGCGTCTTAAAGGGAAATTCTCAAAAATTTGCCCTGCTGGAGCCTAGAAAATTTTTATTTGAGACCACGGGAGTACGGGCCCTAAAAATTAGGCATTCACCGGACAGAAAAGATCAAGTGATTATGTGGCTGGAGGTATAATTGAGGTGCATTGGATAACAATTTTACTGCAGGCCAGTGGAGTACAGGCCCCAAACATTAGGAATTCACCGTACAGAAAAGATCAAGTGATTATGTGGCTGGAGGTATATTTGACGATCATTGGATAACAATTTTACTGCAGGCCAGTGGATTAAAGGCCCCAAACATTAGACATTCGCCGTACAGAAAAGATCAAGTGATTATGTGGCTGGAGGTATATTAGACAGTCAGTGGATAACTATTTTACTGCAGGCCAGTGGAGTACAGGCCCCAAATATTAGTCATTCACCGTACAGAAAAGAACAAGTGATTATGTGGCTAGAGGTACATAAGGCGGTCACCGTATAACAATTTTACTGTTGGTTAGTTAGATTACAGACCCCAAAAATTATGCATTCACCATACAGAAAAGATCAAGTGATTATGTGGCTGGAGGTATATTAGACGGTCATTGGATATCAATTTTACTGCAGGCAAGTGGAGTATAGACCCCAAACATTAGGCATTCACCAGACAGAAAAGGCCTTTTATGCCGCTGTATTTACATAAGACAGAGACCATTCTTTGTTCTGAGTGGTGGTGGATATGTGTGGGCTGGCATGAGGAAATTCAATTAAACGTGGTCGTCACAGGTGTTGAATTCCTCCGAGATCCATGCCTCATTCATTTTTAGAAATTTGAGGTAGTCAACACTGTCGTAAGCTAGGCGGTCACGATCCCCCCTGCTGCGCTGACACTCGATGAGGGGCAAGCCAAGAGTTCCATGGCAAATTGTTTCAGCTCTGGCCACAGGTCAAGCCTGCACACCCAGTAGTCAAACACATCGGACATTAACCCTATGTAGTCGGACACCTCTCGGTCTACCCGTTCCCTGAGGCAGAATCCAGAGGGCGGCTCTTGATGAGTTTGCTGCAAGAATGATCTCATATCTGAAGTGACCAACACATCTTCAAACCGCCCTCTTCTTGTAGGCACAGTAGGATTTGTACCTGCACCTGTTTCACTGTGGGTGGAAATTCCTCTGCCAGTGGCAGCAACAGCAGAATGCAGCATCTCTCGCAACAAGGCCTTGAAATGCTGCATTCTGACAGCCCTCTGTGATGCTGGTAACATGTCCGCCATTTTGCATTTGTACCGGGGGTCTAAGTATGTTGCCACCCAGTACTGGTCCTTGCCCTTTATGCTTTTTATATGGGGGTCCCTCTTCAAACACTGGAGCATAAAGGCCCCCATTTGCACTAAATTAGAAGTGGTGGAGCGCCCTGGCTCCTGCTCATCACCCAGGAGAATGTCGCCCTCGGTCTCCTCCCCCCAGCCACCGACAACACCAGGGATCCCCGAAAAGTTTAAAGCCTCTTCTTCTTGCTCCTCCTCCTCCACCCAGCCCCCGCTGGGAATTCATTCAGCATTGCAACTTCCTCATCTTACACCTCCTGCTCCTCAACGGCTTGATCAATGACACAATGCAATGCACGCTTTATAAAGAAGGCGTAAGGTACAATGTCACTGATGGTACCCTGGCTGCTACTGACCAGTTTGGTGATCCCATCAAATGGCCGCAGAAGTCTGCATGCATCGTGCATGAGCAGCCATTGGCGCGTGAAAAGAATCCATGCTCCCCAGAACCTGTCCTGCTGCAGAGTTCGTACAGGTAGTCGTTAACGGCACGTTTCTGCTGGAGCTGCCTATCAAGCATACACAAGGTGGAGTTCCAGCGCGTTGACGGGTGTTGTCGCAAGGCGAGCCATGGCCATTTAAGATCTTCTAAAATGGCCAGAGATTTTCCTGGCCTGCCGCAGGACGTCCTGGACCCCGGGGTATTTGGCAATAAATCGCTGCACGACTAAGTTCAGGACGTGTGCCATGCATGGCATGTGTGTCATTTTGCCCTGTTTCAGCGCAGTCAGCAGATTGGCACCACTTTAACAACTGTCAAATTGAGCGGGGTTAGCCACTGATCGGCCTGTGACCGCAGAGCTGAAAGCAGTGCAGGACCGGTGTGGCTCTTGGCTTCCAGGCACAACAGCCGCAACACAGCATGGCAACGTCTTACCTGGAACATTGAATAGGTTCTTGGGAGCTTGGAGGTGCAGCGGAAGAGTCGGTAGCAGTGGAAAAGGAGGAGTCAGCCGAGGAGGAGACGGAGGATGGAGTAGGAGGAGGAGAAGAAGAGGCAAGCCTGCATGCAATCCGTGGCGGTAAAACCAAATCCACACGGGTGCCATGGGTTGCATGCTTGACAGCCGTCAGAAGGTGTACCCAGTGGGCAGTAAAAGTTATGTACGGTACCTTCCCTGCCCGTGTTTGCTAGACCACGTGTCTGTGGTCAGATGTATCTTGGCACCGACACTGTGTGCCAGAGATACATTCACTTGCCGCTGAACATGGCCATATAGCTCTGGGATCTCCTTCTGTGAGAAATATTTCCTTCTGAGGACCTTCCATTGCAGTGTGCCAATGGCAACAAATTTTCTAAAGGCCTCCGAGTGCACCAGTTTATATGGCAGTAGTTGTCGGGCTAGCAGTTCCGACAAGCCAGCGGTCAGCCGTGGGCAAGAGGGTTATCCGGCATCATCAATTTTTTTACACTCAAACATTTGGGCCACGGAAGCCTGCCTTGTGCCAGATGAACGTGATGACGGCACGGTGAAAGGTAGAGTGGAGGACAAATGGGAGGAGAGAGGAGAAGGAGAAGGAGAAGAGGCAGGACGTGGAGCGCCGGGAGTGTGGCTTTGTGGGTTCCGACAGTGTTTCTCCCACTGGGCTCGGTGATGGGAGGCCAGGTTCCTTCTTAAGGCTGTCATCCCTAGGTGAGTGTTGGGCTTAACTCGACTTATGCGTTGACAGCACAGGCTGCAGATGGCAACACTATTGTCAGCAGCTGACACATTAAAAAAAGCCCACACTGCCGAGCCATGTGCCGGCGTCCTGTGAGCACCAGTTGTCACCGTGCAAGGTGGATGGCTCACTCCAGATACATTTGCAGTCAGCTTTTTGCCTCCTGTGCACTGCGAGTTCTGCCTACTTCTCCTCCTTCAACCCCATATCTGCTGCTCTGTCTCTCCCTCTGAACTCCCCTCCTCTTTCTCTCTTGTGGGCACCCACGTGACATCCATCGACATGTCATCATTGTCACCTTCACCACCACTGAAATTAGAGATCTTGGAGTAGGCAGCAACAGCAGGGACCCCCGTCTTTGGGCTTATCTGGGTACTGTCATCAGACTGCTGGGTGGCGGCCGTTGCTGCCTCCTCTTCCTGATCCGATGCCAAGAATTTTGTAGCTTCTGGGAATGGATGGGAAAATAATTTCTCTGACTCGAGTGGAGGGTCTATGGCGGTGGTGGTTTCTTTGGGGGTGCACAAAGCAGAGAGTAAGGAGGGTACAGATACAGAGGATGAGGAGAAGCGGAAGGCTGAGCGAGCCACTCAACCAACTCTGGTGCGTCCTTTGACGTAATTGCACGCACCTTCTCCAACTTCCCACCTGCGGAATAGCCAGCCTCTTCCTCTGCCTGTCATTTTCAAAATGACCCTGTGACAAAGTCCCTTTGGAAGAGCAGTATTTGTGAAAGCAGGTATATCACAGGCCTCAATCAATATTTGGTGGAAGCTGGTATATCAATCCCCTCTATCAGTATTTTATGGAAATAGGTATATTGAACCCTGTAATGAGTATTTTCTGGAAGCCAGTATATCAAATCCCTTAATCAATATTTGGTGGAAGCCGGTGTATCACAGGCCTCAATCTATATTTGGTGGAAGCTGGTATATCAATCCCCTCTATCAGTATTTTATGGAAATAGGTATATTGAACCCCGTAATGACTATTTTCTGGAAGCCAGTATATCAAATCCCTTAATCAATATTTGTTTGAAGCCGGTGCATCGCAGTCTTCAATCAATATTTTGTGGAAGCTGGTGTATCACACCCCTCAATCAGTATTTTGTGGAAGCTGTTATAACAAATCCCTCAATCAGTATTTTGTGGAAGCAGGTATATTGCAGCCCTTAATAATTTTTTTGGGGGGCAACAGGTATATCACATCAGTTTAAATTAGTTATTCCAATAGCATTTGTCCATCTATCTAGCTGCAGTATTGCAGCAGAACCGCACACAACTGCTGCACAATACAATTGCACTATACTATACTATTTATGTTAGAAACTATATTATAAGTATATCACACCCCTCAGTATGTCACACCTATCGATAGCACACCTATACCAGTCCTTAAAAGAACTTTTGTGGCCCTATTATATAGTGTTTGGTGTCCCTAACAATCTGTCCCTGCTCCACACAGCAACCTCTCCCTACACTGGCAAATAACAGAATGTAAAATGGCTGCCAGATCAGGTTTATTTATATGGTAGAGGGTGTGTCCATGTGCTGAAATATCTCAATTAGCTGTCCTGTCCCACCTGATGTATGTGTCATGGGTCAAAGTTTGGCACAATGCAAAAGAATATGGTGCCGGCAGACATCACCATATGTTCGCCTGTTTCAGCAAACCGCAAACGAGCAAAGTTCACTGCGAAACGACTGCCGGGCGAACCGCAAGGCCATCTCTACCTGTGAGGCAGCGATTGAGCTAGCAAGGTGGTAGCATGGCTGGGAGTAGAAGCAGTTGCAGGTCAAGAGCCAAACTTTGCTGGGGTAGACCCCCTGCTTTGCAGCAGCCAACCTGCCCGGGAAGTAGGTAGGCTGCGGCTTCCACAAAATATTGATTGAAGACTGCGATACACCATCTTCAACCAAATATTGATTAAGGGGTTTGATATACTGGCTTCCCGAAAATACTCATTAAGGGGTTCTATGTACCTGTTTCCACAAAATACTTTCCTCAGAACCATATCCCTTCCAGTGCATCAGGTACTGAAGGGAACCCAGAAGAACATGTTAGTCGAGAATCCTAGAGATCTCAAACTCCAAGTTGCCATCCACCAGGACAGGGGGAGGTGGCAATGGAAGATGGTTCCACAGGTTCCAAATATTTCTTCAATAAAGACCTGTGAAACACATTATGGATCTTCCAGGTCTGCGGAAGATCCAGACGAAACGCCACTCGGTTGACAATAGCATCGATTTTGTAAGGGCCAATAAATCTTGGACCCAGTTTCCAAGATGGTACCTTCAGCTTAATGTTTTTAGTGGACAACCACACCGAATCACCCACACACAGGTCCGGACCAGTCATACGTCTCTTGTCAGCCATCCGTTTATATCTTTCACCCATCTTTTCCAAATTAACTTGGATCTTCCGCAAGATAGATGACAAGGCGGAAGAGAATCTCTCCTCTTCTGGCATCCCAGAAGATCTAGTCCCAGAAAAAGTACCAAACTGTGGGTGAAAACTATATGCGCCAAAAAATGGTGACTTAGCAGTGGACTCCTGTCTACAGTTATTCTAGGCAAATTAGGCTAGATACAAGAACGAAGACCAGTCATCCTTGTTCTCGGCAAGAAAACACCTCAAATAGGTCTCCAGGTTTTGGTTAGAGCGCTCTGTCTGACCATTCGACTGGGGATGAAAAGAGAAAGACAGTTGAATTCCCAGACGAGAGCAGAACGCTCTCCAAAACCTGGAAACAAATTGCGTCCCTCTATCAGACACCACCTTAGAGGGAATCCCATGTAGTTTCACAATGTTATCGATAAAAACGAGCGAGAGTTTTGGCATTGGGAAAGCTAGGTAACGGTACAAAGTGGGCCCTCTTACTGAAGCGGTCCACTACCACCAAAATCACAGCTTTCCCAGAGGAACTCGGTAAATCGGTAATAAAGTTCATGGACAAATGTGTCCAAGGACGAGACGAGACGGGATGGACAAAGGAAGAAGAGATCCTGAAGGCCGAATGTGAGCCACCTTCTCACGTGCACAGGTCTCACAAGCTGCAACACCCTTGCACACCCTTGCACAACCCTGGCCACCAGAATCTCCGGGAAATAAGATCTATGGTGGATTTGCTTCCAGGATGTCCCGCAAGGACCGTATCATGATGTTCCTTGAACACCTTGTATCGCAGTTCAGCAGGAACAAACAACTTGTCTGTAGGACAAGAATCAGGAGCCTCCTTCTGGGCCCCCAACACCTCCATCTGCAACTCGGGGTACAGAGCGGAAACCATCAGCGAAAATCAGAGCGGGATCCTCCGAATCACTCCCCCCAGGAAAACTACGTGACAACATAGAAACATAGAAACATAGAATGTGTCGGCAGATAAGAACCATTTAGCCCATCTAGTCTGCCCAATATACTGAGTACTATGGATAGCCCCTGGCCCTATCTTATATGAAGGATGGCCTTATGCCTATCCCATGCATGCTTAAACTCCTTCACTGTATTTGCAGCTACCACTTCTGCAGGAAGGCTATTCCATGCATCCACTACTCTCTCAGTAAAGTAATACTTCCTGATATTACTTTTAAACCTTTGCCCCTCTAATTCAAAACTATGTCCTCTTGTAGCAGTTTTTCTTCTTTTAAATATTCTCTCCTCTTTTACCTTGTTGATTCCCTTTATGTATTTAAAAGTTTCTATCATATCCCCTCTGTCTCGTCTTTCTTCCAAGCTATACATGTTAAGGTCCTTTAATCTTTCCTGGTAAGTTTTATCCTGCAATCCATGTACCAGTTTAGTAGCTCTTCTCTGAACTCTCTCCAAAGTATCAATATCCTTCTGGAGATATGGTCTCCAGTACTGAGCACAATACTCCAAATGAGGTCTCACTAGTGCTCTGTAGAGCGGCATGAGCACCTCCCTCTTTCTACTGGTAATTCCTCTCCCTATACACCCAAGCATTCTGCTAGCATTTCCTGCTGCTCTATGACATTGTCTGCCTACCTTTAAGTCTTCTGAAATAATGACCCCTAAATCCCTTTCCTCAGATACTGAGGTTAGGACTGTATCACAGATTTTATATTCTGCTCTTGGGTTTTTACGCCCCAGGTGCATTATTTTGCACTTATCCACATTCAATTTTAGTTGCCAGATTTTTGATCATTCCTCTAGTTTTCCTAAATTCTTTTCCATTTTGTGTATCACTCCAGGAACATCAACCCTGTTACAAATCTTTGTGTCATCAGCAAAAAGACACACCTTACCATCGAGGACTTCTGCAATTTCGCTGATAAAGATATTAAACAATATGGGTCCCAGAACAGATCCCTGAGGTACCCCACTGGTAACAAGACCTTGGTCTGAATATACTCCATTGACTACAACCCTCTGTTGCCTGTCCCTCAGCCACTGCCTAATCCATTCAACAATATGGGAGTCCAAGCCCAAAGACTGCAATTTATTGATAAGCCTTCTGTGTGGGACAGTATCGAAAGCCTTACTGAAGTCTAGATAAGCGATGTCTACTGCACCTCCGCCATCTATTGTTTTAGTCACCCAATCAAAAAAATCAATAAGATTAGTTCGACATGATCTCCCTGAAGTAAACCCATGCTGTTTTTCATCTTTCAATTCATGGGATTTTAGATGTTCCACAATCCTCTCCTTAAGTATGGTTTCCATTAATTTCCCCACTATTGATGTCAGGCTTACTGGCCTATATTTGCCCGATTCCTCCCTACCACCTTTCTTGTGAATCGGCACAACATTTGCTAATTTCCAATCTTCTGGGACGACTCCTGTTGCCAGTGATTGGTTAAATAAATCTGTTAATGGTTTTGCTAGTTCACCGCTGAGCTCTTTTAATAGCTTTGGGGGTATCCCATCAGGCCCCTGTGACTTATTTGTATTGATTTTAGACAGCTGACTTAGGACCTCTTCCTCTGTAAAGACACATGCATCAAAAGATTCATTAGTCTTCTTTCCTAACTGAGGTCCATTTGCTTCATTTTCCTTCGTAAAGACTGAACAGAAGTATTCATTGAGGCAGTCAGCTAGTTCTTTATCTTCTTCCATATACCTTCCTTCTTTTGTTTTTAATTTTGTAATTCCTTGTATTAGTTAGTTTCCTTTTTCATTTATGTATCTGAAGAATGTCTTATCGCCTTTTTTCCCTGACTGAGCTAATTTCTCTTCTGCCTGTGCTTTAGAAGCTCTTATAACTTGTTTGGTCTCTCTCTGCCTAATCTTGTAAATTAGCCTGTCATCCTCGTTTTTGTTTTTTTTATAATTCCTAAATGCTATCTTTTTGTTTTTAATGATTTTGGCTACTTCTGCTGAGTACCACAGTGGTCTTTTCCTTTTTTTGCTTTTACTGACAAGCTTAATGCAATTTTCTGTTGCCTTCAATAGTGCCTCTTTTAAGTAGTCCCATTTCTCCTGGACTCCAATGAAACTGTTCCAATCTGATAGGGACTCGTATACCACTAATCTAATTTTAGAAAAGTAAGTTTTTCTAAAAATCTAAAACTTTTGTTTTTGTGTGGTGTGACTCAGTCACTGTGCTTATAGTAAACCACACTGACTGGTGATCACTAGATCCCAAGCTTTTCCCTACAGTAATATCATATACCAAAATCCCATTTGTGAATACTAAATCTAAAATGGCCTCCTTCCGGGTTGGCTCCTCAACTACTTGCTGTAGAGATAATCCCAGTAGGGAATTTAGAATATCTGTACTCCTGGCAGAACTAGCTATTTTGGTTTTCCAGTTTACATCAGGAATATTGAAGTCTCCCATAATGATAACTTCTCCCTTCAATGTCATTTTAGCTATTTCCTTAACTAGTAGATCATCTAATTCTTTGACTTGGCTAGGTGGTCTATATATCACACCTACACGAGTTACCTTATGATTATCAAGCTGCAAGGTAACCCGAACTGACTCTAAATTGTTCTCGCTAACTTGTATCAAATTAGATTTTATGCTGTCTTTCACATACAGAGCCACCCCTCCCCCTTCTTGCCTTCTCTGTCTTTCCTGTATAGAGAGAACCCTGGTATTGATATATCCCAGTCATTACTCCCCTTAAAACATGTCTCAGTAACAGCCACTACATCTATATTCTCAGATGCCATTATAGCCTCAAGTTCATTGATCTTATTCCCTAAACTGCGAGCATTTGTAGATAAGAATCTGAGCTTGTCATTTCTTAACCTTTGTGCTACTGGCATCTTCTGGCATTGTTCCGGGGCGCAGTCGGACTGCTGGATTATCACTCTTTTTCCCCCCTTTCCTAGTTTAAATGCTCCTTAGCAAATACTTGGAACTGTTCACCGAGGACATTCGTTCCTTTGAGAGAAAGATGCAAACCATCTTTCTTGTACAGTTCTTTTCCATTCCAACAAGAGCTAACATGAGACACAAAGCCAAACCTTTGGTTCCGACACCATTTACCAAGCCATACATTGAATTCCTTAATGCGCATATTCCTGTCATGCTGAAGGTTATGCACAGGCAAAACTGCAGACAATGAAACAGTTGATGCAACCTCCCGTATATCCTTTCCAAGTGTGTGAAAAGCTTCTTTCACCTTTGAAACCTCATTGCAAGCCAGATCGTTTGTCCCCAGATGGACAATAACATCCACTTCCCTTTCCTGTTTTGCTTGCCTAACAATATTAAGGATCCGTCGTCTATCCCTGCTAGCGGTAGCACCAGGGAGACATCTTACAACACCATTCTCCTCAAACTTCACACCTCTTATAATGGAATCGCCCACCAACAGCTGCTTACTATCAGTCCTCACCTTCTCCTTTTTGTATTTGGCTGCAGTCTTGCATACTTTAGGCATGGGAGATGATTGTTTCTCACCTACTGTGCTTGAGCCATCCGCCATGTTGCTCTTGCACTCTAAAAGTGCTGCAAATGAATTATGGAGAGCCACAGACTGTGGGACATGTCTTCTATCCACAACTCTCAGTCTACCAGAACCTACAGTAACCCATCTTTCATTTCTAGGGGGCCTCTATGGCAGTGGCATTGCAATGTTCTCAGTCTGAGTTTGCTTAATGGTTAATTTACAAATCTCATATTTCAAAAAGGTAATTTCCTGTTGCATTATGGAGAGCTGTCTACAGATCAGACAGTATCCAAACCTCTGAAGATTGGAACCTGAAATAAAAGCACAACAATTCCTGCACAAAACCAGGTCTGCCATTGCAAAGAGGGGAAAAAAATAAAAATAAAATTTAAACAAACAAATCTTACTTGTTTAGATTGTATCCTCCTCCAGATTACCTCCTGAGTATCTCCTGAATATCTCCAATGCACTTGCAGACCCGCACTTGATTAGACCAGCACTAGATTAGCAGCCTTGAAAAAGCAGCAAGCTAATGCAATGTTGCTATATATACACACCCTCCCACAAAGGCTCCTCCCCCAACAGAAAATTAACACCTTACCCGCCTATGCTCATTTGCAATCAGACAATAGAGATACCGTGTCTAGCAACTTCCTTACCTCTTGTGAAACACAGTGTCTGAGTATCCACCCGAAACACCACTGAAGTTCTGCTACAGTGGAAAAACTCTGAGTTAGACTACGTTTGTCTCCTGAATATCTCCAATGCACTTGATTAGACCAGCACTAGATTAGCAGCCTTGAAAAAGCAGCAAGCTATCTGTCTAGACGTTTTTTACCCCAGGGCGAAAGGTGACCACAAAATTAGTTACGCCCCTGGTCCTGCATCCGAAAACTGAGTTTGTATTGCAAATTCCAAAAATCTGGGCCTAATCTAGTGTCCATAGTGTGTGGCTTTCTGTGACATATACAGTACTCCATACAAAAACTGTTATTTTAGGTCAAATTCCAAAAATCTGTCCCTAATCTAGTGTCCATATTCTGTTCCAGTGGCGGATCCAGAGCCTGGTCTCGGGAGGGGCACTTCCAGATTATTTTCTGTCCACCGCCACAAAACAATGGTGCTAATAGAACAGACTACGCAGTGTAGAGGTATACTGTATATTGTGTGGCACAGTGTATGCTACAGGTATATGTGTATAACAAACATATTTCACATGAAAACTTACAATTACTTGGTTTGGCCCTTGGGGATTTCGGACACCACTTCAACACTTTGGCTGGGGGGCTCTGAGCTGATGTTGTGTTTTATCCTAATGAGAAAGATTTCATAATAAGGATTTGGAAAAGGGGCAGAGGTATAGCAGAGCAGGGAGAGGCTGGTGCTGCTACTAGGGGGCTCATACCATGGGACAGTAATAAAGCCCACCATAATGCCCCCCAGTAGAAATAATTCTTCTTATAATGCAACAGTGCAAAAAATACTGCCTTGTAATGCCCCCTGTTGAGCTAATGTTCCCATAGTGTCCCCCATAATGTGCCAGTATAAAATACCCCTATATTGTGCTACCAGTAAATTCCCCCATAGTGCTCCACTCCCCCTTTCTCCCTATAATGTACCAGTATAAAATGCCCCATATATAGTGCCGCAGTAGATGCCCTCAGTGTCACCCATAATTTGCAAGTATAAAATACCCATTCTTATTGCCCCCCATAGATGACCCTATAGTACTCCTCTTCCCCACAGTACCAACCATAATGTGTCCCAGTATAAAATGCTACTGTACAGAGCCCCTCATCTAAAATACCCCTTATTTGTGGCCTCAGTAGATGCCCCTATAGTGCCCACCAATAATGTGCCAGTAAAAAGTGCCCCAATAATGTGCTAGTAATAAGTGCCCCAATAGATGGCCCACAATATTGTGCCAGTAAAATGTACCCCATAGATGCAACCCAATCGTGTGCCAGTAACAGAAGCCCCCCTACTCATGTGCCAGGAACAAGAGCCCCCCCATCATGTACCAGGAACAAGAGCCCCCCGTCATGTGCCAGTAACAAGAGCCCCCCCATCATGTGCCAGTAACAAGAGCCCCCCATCATGTGCCAGTAACAAGAGGCCCCCCATCATGTGCCAGTAACAAGAGGCCCCCCACATCATGTGCCAATAAAAAGAGGCCCCCCATCATGTGCCAGTAACAAGAGCCCCCCCCCATCATGTGCGAGTAAAAAGAGCCCCACCATCATGTGCCAGTAACAAGAGCCCCCTATTGTGTGCCAGTAACAAGAGGCCCCGTATCATGTGCCAGTAACAAGAGCCCTCCATCATGTGCCAGTAACAAGAGCCCCCCATCGTGTGCCAGTAACAAGAGGCCCCCCACCTCATGTGCCAGTAACAAGAGGCCCCCCCCATCATGTGCCAGTATCAAGAGTCCCCCCATCATGTGCCAGGAACAAGAGCCCCCATCATTTGCTAGTAAAAAGAGCCCCCCCATCATATGCCAGTAACAAGATCCCCCATCATGTGCCAGTAACAAGAGGCCCCCCATCATGTGCCAGTAACCAAAGTTGAGTTGTTTGGAAGAAACACACAGCACTATGTGTGGAGAAAAAGAGGCACAGCACACCAACATCAAAACCTCATCCCAACTGTGAAGTATGGTGGTTGGGGCATCATGGTTTGGGGCTGCTTTGCTGCGTCAGGGCCTGGATGGATTGCTATCATCGAAGGAAAAATGAATTCCCAAGTTTATCAAGAACTTAAGGCCATCTGTCCACCAGCTGAAGCTCAACAGAAGATGGGTGTTGCAACAGGACAACGTATTTTACATATAGTCAATAAAGACTAATAATTGCCTACTCTTGACGTGCGCTTTTTTTTGTGTTAGTGATTTTTATTTAATAAAAATTAACTTTTATTAGGTTTTCTTTAAATAACAATGATAACTTTTTTCTAACCTACCTAAATATTTAAAACTCTCATCAGTGGATTCTGACAGTGCTGTTCAGTATGAATGCATCTGCTGACATTCGTTTTTACATTTATACTTTAGCTTTATGTAGCTGGTAGTTAGTTGTCTGCTGAAACAGATACGTTATATCTACTGAGTTGTGGCGTTGTCTTGCTACATTGTGAGCAGACTGTTTGCTGTTTGTATCAGTCGGCACTGTATAATGACGTTTTATGGTATTAGGTATGCAGCGCTTCCTGCCTGCTGCCTATCCGATGCTCCAGTTCGTACTGTTGGTTTTTATGTTTGAGCGCTTGCTACCTATTGCCTATCTGAGTGCTGCAATTCATTCAATTATTTACTGTGCCGGCACTGTCTTTGCTATGCTGCTACCGGTAGCAGTGCAATGACTTGCTAAGTTGCCGACTCGCTGCTTAGTAGCTAGTACTGTCTAGTCCTGTCCACTGTGACCTAAAACCTTAAGCGCTGCCCCCCGACATGTTTCGCCATATACATGGCGTCCTCAGGGGATCGGGCAGTCTATGAAGTGAGCGGCATTACCGGATGTATTTAATACCTCCTACTGGTGTGACGCTGGGGCTCTGACGTCACTGATAGCGCACTGATAAGTTAATCTATCTTTGTGTTGTTGGCATTACCTTACTAGTCAGATCTCGCTTGTTTGCTGATTCCTAATTACTGTAGAATTTATATAGTTAATACAGAGCAGTTCTGCGCATATCTCTACACTTAGAAGTTTTACTGTGTATCTTACTTTACTGCGCATGTCTCAGTACTTATATATTTTGTTGCCTTTGTTCCTTGCCCTATTTTTCATCTTTGTCAGCATTTTGCAATGCTCATATGATTTCTTACTTCATTTTATTTAAGATGGCATATTTTTTATTATGCCCTCATTTTGTATATGAGAATAGTTTACTTTGATTTTATATATTTTTATTTTTGATGCCCTTGGCTCTGTAATTACTATATGTTATTTTCTATATATGTGTATATATTATATTAGGATTTATTGTTCCACTGCAAAAAATGTTGAACTGCAAAAAATTAAAGGCAAAAAGTCAGAGGTTGGCAGTAACCTTAGTAACAAAGAAAAGAAAGCTTTACAAGAACTGATAGAAAATAAAAATTTGGAAATGAAACCATCAGACAAAGGGGGTAGCATAGTCATTATGGAAAAATCTGAGTATAAGAGAATGGTTATGGATCTATTGAAGGACACTAACACCTATAAAAAATTGCAGACCAATCCGACTACCAAATTTGTACAAGAACTAAAGAGCCTTTTGCAGCAAGCAAAGGAAAATAACTTAATTACTAAAGAAGAGTTCAAAGTTCTGTACAAACCGAACCCAGTACTTGCAACATTTTACGCAATTCCCAAGATACACAAAAAAAGACATCCAATTCCCGGGAGACCGATAGTGTCTGGGAATGAGAGCTTATGTGATGGGATAAGTGGCTACGTCGATGAGGTGATATCCCCATTTGTCCCCAGTCTAACATCATATTTGAGAGACACCAAAGACGTTCTGATCAAATTAAACAATATACATGTAGAAAAGGGAACCTCACTAGCAAGCCTAGACGTTGAGGCACTATATACTAGTATCCAACACTCTAAAGGCATAGATGCAGTTAAATACTACTTGGAATCCAAAGGCACCCAATACAAAGATCATAATGAGTTTGTTTTGTCACTTCTTAATTTTTTACTCACTCACAATTATTTTATATTTGATAACGATTATTATTTACAGATCACTGGCACCGCAATAGGCACGAAATGCGCACCAAATTTTGCTAACTTGTTTTTAGGATGGTGGGAGGACAGAGTTGTTTTTTCTGAAGCACACAGTCAGTACACTAAATATATTACATATTGGGGTCGTTATATTGACGACGTCATTATACTGTGGGAGGGTGCACAAGAAGATTTTTATGAATTTATTAAAATTCTTAATAATAACACAATCGGTCTAAAATTCACAGGTGAAATAAGTAAAAACAAACTCAATTTTTTGGATGTGACCCTCAGCCTTTCAGAGAATGGAAATATAGAAACAGAAATCTATAGAAAGCCCACGTCGAGCAACAGCCTTCTCCACTGGTCCAGTTACCACCCAATACCTCTGAAAAGAGGCATTCCAGTGGGCCAGTATTATAGAGCGAGAAGGAATTGCTCTACTGAAGAGAGCTTTGAACGTGAAAGTAACACCCTATATCAGAAATTTTTAGAACGAGGCTATCCAAAAAAAGTTCTACATAAGGCGTATCGGAAGGCAAAAGAAAAGAACATAAATGATCTTCTAAAAACTCAAGAACCAACCTGCAGTGACAAGATAGTACGCTGCATAGGAACATTTGATATTAAACATCAAGAAGTGAGCAATATTTTAAAAAAATATTGGAACATACTAAGATTAGATGAAGACATAAAAAGTGTCATCACAGAACATCCCTCAATTACATATAGAAGAGGTACTAATCTTAGAGAACAACTAGTACATAGCCACTTCCAGAGGAACCTCCAACAAACAGAAAAAAACACATGGCTAGCCACAAAAGGGTCTTACCCCTGTGGGGAATGCCAATTCTGCAGCAGAATGCTAGCATGTAAAGAATTCGAGAATCCAGTGGACCACAAGAAATATAAGATCACCCAATACATAAACTGTAAAACCACAGGAGTGGTATACGCAATATTATGCAGTTGCCCAAAAATTTATGTAGGGAAAACCGTGCAAGCACTCCGTAGAAGAATTTCAAAACATCTGAGTGATATTAATCTGAAAACAGATACCACACTTTCTCGACATATACAGGCAGAACATAGTGGCAAGAGTGATAATTTGAAAATATGGGGCATAACCAAAATTAAATCAGGCCCGAGACAGGGGGATATTGACAAAAAATTGCAGCAGGAGGAAACTCGCTGGATATACAGACTTAAAAGTCTTTCACCCCAAGGCCTTAATGAAGGTTTCACTTACGCATCTTTCTTATAAAAATTAGCCAAATAAAAAGATATTAGCAAAAGAAGAAAAATTCAAAGTAAATTAATGACATCTGACCTTCTTGAATACAATAAAATGATAAAGAGAGTGGCAAAAAAATAAATAAATTAAACAAAATAATATCAAATAAAATAATCTTAAAAAAATCAAAAAAAAATTATAAATCCATATTCATCAAGAAATACATACCAAGCATCGTCTACTGGTAGATCAGCTACTGTGGACTGGCCTGCAGAGTAAACAAAAAATGATAATTAAAATTCATACTCAAATAAAATAACAATAAAAATAAAAAATAAAAAATAAATAATAAATATAAAAAATAAAAAATAAAAACAATAAAAATTAATAATAAAAAAAGATCATTGCCCTCTAAAAAGATCTGGCGAAATTTGACTGAATTTAAACAGTAGGAACAATAAATCCTAATATAATATATACACATATATAGAAAATAACATATAGTAATTACAGAGCCAAGGGCATCAAAAATAAAAATATATAAAATCAAAGTAAACTATTCTCATATACATAATGAGGGCATAATAAAAAATATGCCATCTTAAATAAAATGAAGTAAGAAATCATATGAGCATTGCAAAATGCTGACAAAGATGAAAAATAGGGCAAGGAACAAAGGCAACAAAATATATAAGTACTGAGACATGCGCAGTAAAGTAAGATACACAGTAAAACTTCTAAGTGTAGAGATATGCGCAGAACTGCTCTGTATTAACTATATAAATTAACTATATAAATTCTACAGTAATTAGGAATCAGCAAACAAGCGAGATCTGACTAGTAAGGTAATGCCAACAACACAAAGATAGATTAACTTATCAATAAAGGAATATAAGCATACTATATCTGGGACCTGCAGACCAGCCAGCAGATCGGCGCCAGGCTAAAGCTCAAAGTATTAAGACATGCGCGAGACTTGAGCAAAAATCGCGCTATCAGTGACGTCAGAGCCCCAGCGTCACACCAGTAGGAGGTATTAAATACATCCGGTAATGCCGCTCACTTCATAGACTGCCCGATCCCCTGAGGACGCCATGTATATGGCGAAACATGTCGGGGGGCAGCGCTTAAGGTTTTAGGTCACAGTGGACAGGACTAGACAGTACTAGCTACTAAGCAGCGAGTCGGCAACTTAGCAAGTCATTGCACTGCTACCGGTAGCAGCATAGCAAAGACAGTGCCGGCACAGTAAATAATTGAATGAATTGCAGCACTCAGATAGGCAATAGGTAGCAAGCGCTCAAACATAAAAACCAACAGTACGAACTGGAGCATCGGATAGGCAGCAGGCAGGAAGCGCTGCATACCTAATACCATAAAACGTCATTATACAGTGCCGACTGATACAAACAGCAAACAGTCTGCTCACAATGTAGCAAGACAACGCCACAACTCAGTAGATATAACGTATCTGTTTCAGCAGACAACTAACTACCAGCTACATAAAGCTAAAGTATAAATGTAAAAACGAATGTCAGCAGATGCATTCATACTGAACAGCACTGTCAGAATCCACTGATGAGAGTTTTAAATATTTAGGTAGGTTAGAAATAAGTTATCATTGTTATTTAAAGAAAACCTAATAAAAGTTAAGTTTTATTAAATAAAAATCACTAACACAAAAAAAAGCGCACGTCAAGAGTAGGCAATTATTAGTCTTTATTGACTATATGTAAAATACATTAAAAAGTGCCTCTACGTGTGCTGGGTATACACCAGTGTAAATTGAGGGCAACAGGACAACGACCCAAAGCATAGAAGTAAATCAACAACAGAATGGCTTAAACAGAAGAAAATACGCCTTCTGGAGTGGCCCAGTCACAGTCCTGACCTCAACCCGACTGAGATGCTGTGGCATGACCTCAAGAAAGCGATTCACACCAGACATCCCAAGAATATTGCTGAACTGAAACAGTTCTGTAAAGAGGAATGGTCAAGAATTACTCCTGGCCGTTGTGCACGTCTGATCTGCAACTACAGGAAACGTTTGGTTGAAGTTATTGCTGCCAAAGGAGGTTCAACCAGTTATTAAATCCAAGGGTTCACATACTTTTTCCACCTGCACTGTGAATGTTTACATGGTGTGTTTAATAAAAACATGGTAACATTTAATTCTTTGTGTGTTATTAGTTTAAGCAGACTGTGATTGTCTATTGTTGTGACTTAGATGAAGATCAGATCACATTTTATGACCAATTTGTGCAGAAATCCATATCATTCCAAAGGGTTCTCATACTTTTTCTTGCAACTGTATATGTATGAAGGCACACTCACATCTGATGCTGCACGGAACAAATGGCAATAAGTTGGTTATATATTTAGCCTACTTTATTAAACCAACTCCTTATAGGTCACTGAGTATCAAGGACTACATGACCTTTTAACATATTCAAATTTTTAATTTAACGTAAATCCACCCAAAAAAAAAACAACAAAAAATGATTAATAGACGTCTGTACATATAATAAAAGTATCACTAATTAATTACAGGATAGATATCAGTAAATATGATATTTCTTAAAGATGCCAAATATGCATAAATATAAAAATACCAAGAAAACTCCAAAAACGCATCTGGGTTATTGATGCGATTTGCATGAGTTCTTTGTGTTTTATTTAGTATAGATGGACGAAGAAAATAAAAATAAAATAAAGAAATGTGGTTGGTGTGTATATATATTTATCCTCCAATTCTTATAATCACTTTGCCATTAATATTGAGGTACTAGGCTTTAAAGTGCATTATCCCAGCATAAATATTGTCACAAATCATGCTGGTGATGATTAAACAGCATAACGCTATGCCTAGAACTTTTTTAACAATACACCCCAATATTGTACTTGCACATTAATGACGTTTATAGATATAGTTTGCCAGAAAGTTATGTAATATAGATAAACAAATAATAACAATGATTGATGTCTATATATACAGAGCGTTATCCTCCAATCTTTATGATCTCACCACTGTTGGTATTAAGGTATTAGACCATGAAGCGCATTGTCCGAAACGTAAATAGTGCTGGTGATGGTTGTGTCTACTAGACCATAAAATGCACCATCCCAACAAGAAGAAGGATATCACAAATCGTGCTGGTAATGATTGTGTCCACTAAGACGGTATAGCACTGTGCCTGAGTCCTATTAAGCCAATATATCTCAATATGTTGACAGCGTTCAAATATATGATATGCCACTAGAGATCATCTACAGTATAATCGTCCACTGGCTGGTTATTTGTCCACTGGCTGGTTATTTGTCCACTGGCTGGTTATTTGCCTTAAGTTAAAATGTAGAGTGCAGTATGATTATTGTGACTTAAAGGGCTTCTGTCACCCCACTAAACTCATTTTTTTTTTTTGGGGTACTTATAATCCCTATACTGCGATATATCTATACATTATGTTATTAATCATTTTCGTTCAGTAGATAATGCAAAAAACTTACTTTTATAATATGCAAATTACCTGTCTACCAGCAAGTAGGGCGGCTACTTGCTAGTAGCAGTCACAAAAATCTCCTCCTCCGGCTGGCTATGTCTGCATTTCAAAAATCGCGCGCCTGTCTTGATTCGGCGCTGGCGCTCTGAGAGAAGGAGGTTCGCCTCCTCAGCACTCCCTCAGTGCGCCTGCGCGAATGACGTCTTCTCTTTCGGTGACGTCATCGGCGCAGGCGCACTGAGGGAGTGCTGAGGAGGCGAGCCTCCTTCTCTCAGAGCGCCTGCGCCGAATCAAGACAGGCACGCAATTTTTGAAATGCAGACATAGCCAGCCGGAGGAGGAGATCGCTGCTGGCCCTGTCAATCAAGAGGAGGAGGGGACGTTTTTTTGCGGCTACTACCAGCAAGTAGCCGCCCTACTTGCTAGTAGACAGGTAATTTGCATATTATAAAAGTATGTTTTTTGCATTATCTGCTGAACGAAAATGATTAATAACATAATCTATAGATATATTGCAGTATAGGGATTATAACTACCCCAAAAAAAAAAATAATGAGTTTAGTGGGGTGACAGAAGCCCTTTAATGTAGAGCTAGCAATGATTCATATGAATATTCGCAGTACATTACCACTCTGTCGTCTTACTGAGTTGTGCAGGAGGTGTAGCTGAATACAACATGAAAAAGGCAGCGGACCCGCTTTACATGGCATCCCACGTGGACGCTAGATGTCAGTATAGAGCATTCTTCCTCACAGCGCTGATGTAGCTCAATTGCAATTGCAGTGTCCTCTCGGAGCTGAATAAAGAGAATTTTTCTATTGCCCCTTACTTCAGTTTGAGAAGGAAATTAGGCTATAATCGGCCCGTCCACAGATATAGTCTAGTTAATGCCAAATGTGTTTCGGAGCTAATCCCTGCTCCTTCTTCAGTGGCTCACAGTTACCCAATGTGACTAGCAGTAGTCTTTAAATAGTCAAGTTGGGTCTTCATAAAACCGTAATGGGAAGTTCAATAGTGGAACTATTGGATCGGATTCAGTATTATAACACCTAAACGTTTTATAATGTTCATTTCCCAAAAAACATAAAAAAACAATAATAGTAATACCAATAATTGTAAAACTACCAAAATTTTATAAAACCCCCAAAAACGCATATGCATTTTTGATGCGATTTGTTTGTGATTCTTGTTTTATTATTTTTTTTATGCTAGAAGTGTTTTTTTTTATGATAGTAGTTTTTCATATAACTCTAGAATATCCTTTTTTCTATATAAAAAAAAAAATAAAGATGTAAAGAAAAGCCTTTAATTGTTGGATTGATTCATGTCAAATATATGATGAACCATTGTCTATAATTGTCAGAAGGGGAAGGAGATTGGGGGGGGGGGGGTGCTACCAGGGAGAGGAGGCAGAGGTGCTGGTAAACATCTGGACCTATATCTCCCATCCCCAAGGGGCACCCCCCCATGCCCTACAGAAACCCAAAGATCTCAATTTCTGCATTGAGACCTGCAGGCGATATGGTGTCAAATTTGAATATTCATCTCGACTCTATTCTTGACATATTTTCAATGTGATTCCCTCCTCTCCATGGTTTATTAATCTTTTCCCAGGCCGTAAAAATGAGCGATGTGGAATTACTGTTGTGATGTATCTTGTAGTGTTTTGACACAGAATGTTGTTCGTATCCCATTCTTATATTCGCAGTGTATTCAGCTATTCTTTTTTCAATGTTCTTTTTGTCCTGCCTATATATTGTTTCTGACACAGGCACTCCAACAGATAGATGACATCCGTTGAATTGCATGTTAAACAATCGTCGATTTGGTGACTAAATGTGTTTTGAGTAGAATGGACTTGTGTGGTTTTTCTAGGAATCACTATGTCACCTTGCCACTCTGTGGTATACTCCTGCTGCTGCCATATTCACACTATGCCACCTTGCCACTCTGTGGTGTCCATTTGCTGCTGCTGCCTTATCCACACTATGTCACATTGCCACTCTGTAGTATCCTCCTGCTGATGCCATATTCACACTATGTCACCTTGCCACTTTGTGCTATCCTCCTGCTGCTGCTGCCTTATCCACACTATTTCACCTTGCCACTCTGTGGGATACTCCTGCTGCTGCTGCCATCTCCACACTATGTCACCTTGCCACTCTGTGGTATCCACCTGTTGTTGCTTTATCCACACTATGTCACTTTGCCACTTTGTGGTATCCTCCTGCTTCTGCCATATCCACACTATGTCACCTTGCCACTCTGTGGTATCCTCCTGCTGCTGCTGCCATCTCCACACTATGTCACCTTGCCATTCTGTGATATCCTCCTGCTGCTGCCATATTCACACTATGTCACCTTGCCATTCTGTGGTATCCTCCTGCTGCTGCTGCCTTATTCACGCTATGTCTCCTTGCCATTCTGTGGTATCCTCCTGCTGCTGCTGCCTTATTCACGCTATGTCTCCTTGCCACTCTGTGGTATACTCCTGCTGCTGCTGCCATCTCCACACTATGTCACCTTTCTACTCTGTGGTATCCTCCTGTTGCTGCCATATCCACGCTATGTCATCTTGCCACTCTGTTGTATCCTCCTGCCGCTGCTGCCTTATCCACACATTGTCACTTTGCCACTTTGTGGTATCCTCCTGCTTCTGCCATATCCACACTATGTCAACTTTCCACTCTGTGGTATCCTCCTGCTTCTGCCATATCCGCACTAGGTCACCTGGCCACTCTGTGGTATCCTCCTGCTGCTGATGCCATCTCCACACTATGTCACCTTGCAACTCTGTGGTATCCTCCTGCTGCCATATCCACACTATGTCACCTTGCCACCTTGTGGTATCCTGCTGCTGCTGTTGCTGCATTATCCACACTATGTCACCTTGCCACTCTGTTGTATACTCCTGCTGCCATCTCCACACTATGTCACCTTGCCATTCTCTGATATCCTTCTGCTGCTGCCATATTCACACTATGTCACCTTGCCATTCTGTGGTATCCTCCTGCTGGTGCTGCCTTATCCACACTGGAGCCACTGAGGAAGGGGAGAGAGGTCCCCGAAACGCGTCTGGCGTAATCCACCCCCATAATGACATTAATCAGACACATCGTGGAACATTGAACAAACAATAAAGATTGGAGCGCTCCATAACTTTCTATCTGGAAACTGTTCGCTGATAACAGGACTGAATAGGCTACTCTCGCGATTCTTTCATAGCAACCACGTGACACGCACTTGCGAGCGAGGACGCTAACGGCAAGAGAAGAAAGCTGTACGGTGTGGTGAGTAGCGGCTTGTGAGACAGAATCTCCAGCTATCGGTCCCGTTCCTCCACGGGTAAGATACATACCATTGCCTTACTCACCACCTGTATTCAACTGCCAGCGATATTATTGGCAAAGTCCCAACCTTAATAACAGGACTGTCTCTGCTGGATCGAACCACTGTATGTTCACAGTGTGTATAGCCTAGGGACTGACCTTTTCTATTCAGGGGAACACTAGGAGATTCGAAATATACTTTCGCCTATTGGATGTTATCTCCTAAATATTGCCAAGACCAAAAGGATTTGTCTTCATATCCCAAATTCCTTTGTGACAGTGTATTAAGGAACCTTGTGTATATGCTCTCACATGGTTCTTGCGATCATTTCTGCGATTATTATACTCCTTGCAATTAATGTGCGATTATCCTGCGATTTTTATTGATATTTTATATTGTGTTTTATATTTCTGTTCTATTCACAGATATAGATAACGATTTAACTGTGTATAGCTAGAGCAGACATATTTAGTTTTTATAGTTATCATTTTGTGCTGATTTTATTATTATTGTGAACAATGTATTAAATTGCTACTTCTTATATGACCCACATATTGAGTGCCAGTCTTATATCTTGTTTTTTCCATTTTTACCTCTTACTGATTGGGTGATCAGTTAAGACTAGAGCACCTTTTTCATTCTGAAAAGGTGGTGAGCTATCCACGTCAACCATATTGTATTCAGCTGTCACCTTGCCACTCTGAGGTATACTCCTGCTGCTGCTGTCATCTCCACGCTATGTCACCTTTCTACTCTGTGATATCCTCCTGCTGCTGCCATATCCACGCTATGTCACCTTGCCACTCTGTGGTATCCTTCTGGGCATTAGCAATACTGATGAATTATTGGGCAAATGCTGACCGAGTGAAGGCTTATGCTCCACAGACAGGATCCGTTTTTTGTGGGTTAGGCTACTTTCACACTAGCGTTCGGGTGTCCGCTTGTGAGCTCCGTTTGAAGGGGCTCACAAGCGGCCCCGAACGCATCCGTACTGCCCTAATGCATTCTGAGTGGACGCGGATCCGCTCAGAATGCATCAGTCTGGCAGCGTTCAGCCTCCGCTCTGCTCAGCAAGTGGACACCTGAACGCTGCTTGCAGCGTTCGGGTGTCCGCCTGGCCATGCGGAGGCAAGCGGATCCGTCCAGACTTACAATGTAAGTCAATGGGGACGGATCCGTTTGAAGATGACACAATATGGCTCAATCTTCAAACTGATCCGTCCCCCATTGACTTTCAATGTAAAGTCTGGACGGATCCGTCTGAAGCTACTTTTACACTTTCTAAACTATAATGCAGACGGATCCATTCTGAACGGATCCCAAGTCTGCATTATATGAGCGGATCCGTCTGGGCAGACCCCAGACGGATCCGCTCTGAACGGCAGTGTGAAAGTAGCCTCATTGTTCTGACGGATCAGAGGAAGGGCAAAATAATCAGTGACGTCAACACAAACTTACTGCTGACACCCTCTGCACTCTGTCGGGGGGGCTCTACTTGTATACGTGTTTATTAGAACAGGTTCTGTAAACATCTATGTGGAATCAGCTGACAATGGTGTAAAAGGAGTGTGCTTCTTCTTGACACTAACATCAACCTGTAAGGCTGAGTTCATACTTGAGTTATTTGGTCAGTTTTGGCCCCATGACTGCCCGAATAAGTGAAGTGTGCAGTGATTCTAAGAGCAACGCCTGTCATCTGCATGTCATACGGACTCACAGTATTATTTCACTACCAAAGCAGACTCCCTATGCGTGTTACTGCAAGGCACAGTGTTCTACACCACTATACTGTAAAGGCTCTCTGCAGCCAGGAAATAGCCATTTTTTAACGTAATTGGCCGCAAATATATGCAGATCGAACCAAATTTTTCCCCAAAAATTCGGCGAAACGGTGAATCAAATTTTAAAAAAATTCGCTAATTTCTAGTCATAACAGCTCTATGTTCACTGATGCAAAAATGAAGCAAAGAAAAGTACATTGTATCTACACAGAGGAGGCTCCATCATGTTTTGGGGCTGCTTTGCTGCATCTGGCACAGGGTTTCTTGAATCTGTGCAGGGTACAATGAAATCTTAAGACTATAAAGGCATTCTACAAAATGTACTGCCCGGTATTAGAAAGTTTGGTCTCAGTTGCAAGTCTTGGGTCGACCAACAGGATAATGGCCCAAAACACAAAGCTAAAAACATCCAAGAATAGCTAAGAGCAAAACATTGGACTATTCTGAAGTGGCCTTCTATGAGCCCTGATGTAAATTCTATCGAACATCTGTGGAAGGAGCTAAAACATACAATCTGGAGAAGGCACCCTTTCAAACAGCTGGAGCTGTTTGCTCACCAGGAGTGGATCAAAATACATGTGAACAGGTGCAGAAATTTCTTTGAGAGTTACAGAAATTGCTTAATTGTAGTGATTGCCTTAAAAGTTTGTTCAGCAAAATATTAAATTAAGGGTACCATCACTTTTGTCTAGGCCACTTTCATTAGATTGTTTTCTAAATTATTCTGTTGAACCACAATTCAAAAGCAGAGATTTTTATTAGTTGATTTTCCGTAAATATTTATTTGTTATTACTTGTTTAATAACTTGCACAAATAACTTGTCAGTTTCAAGTTATTTCAGAGACCATTGTGGGTTTTTCTTTCTTTAACGGAAGGGTAGAGTACCAACAATTTTGTCCACATATGTACTTACCTGTCCGTACTCCCACAAGGATTCTGGTTGGTAGGGCAGTCCAGTTTAGCCGCATGCTGGGATACGGGGCCAATCAGTTCCGTGTGTGATGACATCATGGCCATGTCAGCTGTGATGTCAAGCCAATCGCCACATTCGTCAACCTTCCAGCCTGGAGCTCAGCAGCCTATTTAAATAAGGTGAACTGCAGGCTACAGTCACCTGTGATTTGTTCTCCAAAACCTACATCCTGAGTCAAATTCCTGGATTTTGGACCCTTGCTAGCATTTTTGACTTCGCTATTTCTATTCTGCTGAATCTACCTCTGATGTGACCTCCTACTTTTGACTTGGTATGATACTCACTCTGGGTTTGTCTTGTGACTTTGATTCTGACTTTTCTCTCTGGCTAGGACTTTGACTTGTTCTCTGACTGCACTTTTCTCTTTTCTGTTGCTCCTGTCTGACTGGGTTCACCATGCACTTAGCAGAAAAGGGACTGCCAACCAGTTGGGGCTGCCATTTAGAGCACTTTGTCAAAATAGGTAGCAGGGACAGTGGACAGTAAATAACTAGTAGTCAACCCAATCTTGGATGCATTTCTCATCCTACTAGCAGGCTAGCATACAACTGTTCATGTCCGACTGCGCAAGAGGTCAATTTAACTCTCTAATATGTCCTCCTCTTCATCTTCTCAGTGACTGCCTGCATGTCTTCTAGTAGTAGATAATCAGTAGTAGGTGCAATTACGGTGTTCCTAAAGTACATTATTATCTCTTCCTTATGCCCCCACCCTTCTTAGTAGATAAAAAGATAGGCCTCCTTTTACAGACCCTCTTAGGGCTTGTTCACACAACCGTGTAAAGCCCGTGCCAGTGCTGTGGACCGCAAATTGCGGTGCGCAATGCACGGGCACCGAACATGGCCCAGCCACATGGGGATCGCAGACCCATTCACTTGAATGGGTCCGCAATCTGTCCGTTCCGCAAAAAGATAGAGAATGTCCTATCTTTTTGCGGTGCGGAGGCATGGAACGGAACCCCAGGAAGCACTCCGTAGTGCTTCCGTAGTGTTCCGTTTGGTGCTTCTGTTCCGCACCATTCCGCATCTCCGGATTTGCGGACCCATTAAAGTGAATAGGTCCGCATCCGTGATGCGGTCTGCAATACGCAGAATGCAGTCTGCAATACGGCAACGGGCAGCACACGTTCGTATGAATGAGCCCTCATGCAAAGCCACTTGATTTGGTTCTTCAGAAGCAACATGTCCTTATTTAGCCACATCAAAGTAATGTCATCTCCAAATTAAATAAATGGAGGAAGCAATGGTTAATGCTTGATACATTATTCTAGCAAGTTGACATGCTATTGTGTAAGTGGTGCATCAGGATTGTCTTCTTTGTTTGAGGTAGCCATATTAAATTTCTAAAGCCCTCAGATTCCACCGGTTGGAATAAAGGGATGTGCCACCAACAGCTTAGCCAACTTAGTATTCAAGGCCTGTGAATAGCTGATGGTGTATTGTTTTTTATGGGCCATAAATAAGGTGGCTTTCAAACAAGCAAATGTCTGCCCATTATCGAACGCCAATCAAAAATACAGCAAGTTGATTTATTTGTTAACATGTGGCAATCATTGTGAACATGGGGAAAAATTATCACAAGTTCCAATACAGGTTTCGGTTGTTAGTGGAACATCCCTGATTTACATATGGCGAGCTGCTTACGTGATTTTTTTAGAGCTGCTAAAAAATGGGACAACTCTGCAAATGTTGTTTACGAGCAGTATTTATTGTAAGTGGAGGAGGGGGGTGTGTGTGACATTTTTTTTAATGCTGCTTGCCCCCATACAGGTTTGATTTGACAGTAACAAGGACTTTTTTGTTAGTCCCAGGGCTGTCCCTTAAAGTTGTAGGCCTAAGCATTTGCCATCATTGGAACCATTAATCCCTTGTGATCTCTATGGGCAAGTACACTTTACATTGGTGGTTGCGCAAGCATAAAATAAGAGTCCACACAATCACAGTAGCATAAATGTGCAGTGAGGGGCATTAATGGTTACCAGTCCTTTTACATTTACAGCACATGGTGATGAGTGGTTAATAGTTAATTAGGTTCCTATATTTATAAGTATACCTTGTATATATATTCATGTACATATATAGACATTACCTGTTTCTTTATTTTACAACTGATGCATTGTGAAGCTTCACTGAATTTTAACTATATGGAATAAAAATCCATATATATTTTTTTTTTTCTGCATAAACAGCATATCCCCAACTATTTAGTGTTTCTCAAATTTAGTCTCTCAATCAGTTCTGCCTTAAGGGCTGCAAAAAAGCTTGAGGGCAAAAAAATACCACAAAGCAAAGGGAAAAATGCTAAACAATTTATTATCGAGGCTGGCATTATGCTTTGAGCATTGAAAGTTGTAAAGTTACCAACCCCTTAAGTAAATATAAACTGATTTTATGGAGAAGGAAATAAAAATAAATCAGTTTAAGAAGAGGGGAAAGGAAAAATTGAATCATATTATAGGCTAGCCCATAATAGTACAATTAGTTTTTTTGAGTAGTAAAGCGGTGTTTAAATCCAAAAGGTGTTAAATACAGACTGTGATAGACTTTTGCATTAGGCCTCTTACACACAGACATTTTTTTTTCCGTTTCCGTTTAGCTTTTGCAGATTCCGTTTGGGGTCCGTATGCGGAACCATTCATTTCAATGGTTCCGCAAAAAAAACAGAATGTACTCTGTATGTATTCCGTTTCCGTATTTCCGTATATCCGTTCCACTGAAAGATAGAACTTGTCCTTTTATTGCCCGCAAATAACAATCCGTGGCTCCATTTTAGCCAATGGGTACGCAAAAAAATACGGAATGCATACGTAACACATCCGTATGCCCACTTTGCCCATGTGTATACTGTTAAAACACATTATTGTACATTACATTAATGATTAAAAATGTTATGTTTCTGTTTGCGATCCGCAAACAACGGATCGCATACGGAAACCATACTGAGATTTTTTGCGGAACTACTGAAGGAAACGAAACGGAAACACAACGGAAACAAAAAACTGAACAAGGGATCCGTGAAAAACGGACTGCAAAATACAGAAAAAGCCTTACGGTCGTGTGCAAGAGGCCTCAGTATGTATATTCACTGACAAAAAGTTGGTTGTACAAAGCTTCTATCTCAATTCTCTCGTAACGCAGTAGATTTGATGGTATAAGTTTATGTGTGTTTACACATTACTATCATGCTTGAATATAGTTTTTGTAGCATGCTGCATTACACCAGTTGTGTATTAATTAGGTGTCTACTTCACTAGTGGTGGCATATTAGTTATTGCCCTTTTTTGCTTTGCTTCCAAGATACTTAAAGTGTAACCGTCATGTTTTTGTCAAAAAATAAGTTTTAGCATATGTTACTGCTACTGAGTTTTTCATTTAGTTACGGCTGTTTTGAACCCTACATTAAGGGAATCTTCTCAAGATGGCTCCTCTGCCAGTTCTCTGAGTCCAAAACTGCCTTCCCTCACTACACACACACACACATGCTTTATCCAGCAGCTTCCTGCCAACCAATAATATTGGATTACTGAGACACACCTCCTCACTGTGAAGCCTAATGCAAGCATACAGTGTGAAGGACCGCCCCTCTGTCTTCTGTATAGATTACAAGGAAGACCGAAAAGCCCTAGCAATGATGTTTTAAGGGACCAATTGAAAAAGATAGGGGACATAAATGAAACCTGTTATTCTAAGCTAATTACAGATCTTTTGACAATCATTGACAGATCAACTGAGGTATACATGCCTAGCTCTAATAAACTAACACATTAAATACACTTTAAGGTGCACTGTTAGTTTAAAAGACCTCAGAAGATGTCAGAAGGATCTGCGAGTTGAAATCAACTGAGCTCCGATCAACTTTTTTGCCCATCCTTATAGACATGGCCACACATCTTTACACCTCTCTGCTTGGTTATCTAAGAACAGTCAAAACTCGCAGATCAAAATTGATGGGACACAGAACTCATTCTAATGATATCTAATACTTCACTTGTGGGGTTTCGGTACCCAGTGAACCCCTAAACCCTCCACACACACATACACGCACACCCTTATCAATACAACTGATATGTGACTCCTTGGATAAAATATTAGAAAGTGTCAATTTATAAGTGATGGTACTTTTTTTACAAGTACATTGGGGATAATTTATCAAACAACAGCATTTTTCACCAGTCTTTGATATGTGTTTTATTTTATGACAAGGCATAATCATAAGTACAAACGAATTGCAGATATCCCCTTTCACAGAGGTACAGTACATCCTCCAGCAGTCCATGCACCTAGATTGAAATTGTCTCCAGCTCATAACTGGTGTAGATTTCAGTTGTTATTTATGCCAGTAAACTGGTGTAAATAATAGTGAATGTGCCAGGACAAATAGCCCCACCACAACACACCCCACCCTACCACTCGCTATATTTCAGTAAGTGGTGAGGGAGGAATATACACACCAAATTTGCCTTCATTTATGCAGTATATGTGGTTTTATAGGGTTGATCACGGTGACAGATTATTTTGAAACCACAAATCTCACTCTCAGTCCCAGCATACTTTTGGTTCTCTGCTCCACAATAGTTGAATTCATGAGACTAGACCTTCTTACCTATTTTCCTGAATGCTGAAGCAGAGACTATTACAAAATGGCCTTGATACAATGAATTTGGACAGTCTTCAGACCTTTTCACATTGTGTTGCAGCCTTGTGTTAACATTTCTAAAAAAACAATCACGTTTTCTCCATCAATCTGCACTGAATAGCCCATAATGAGAAAGTGAAAACAGAAAATTCAAAATCTTTGCTAATTTATTGATAAGGAAAAAATAAATTTGGCACTGACATAAGTATTCAGGCTAAGGATGATCAAATTAATTCGTAATGAACCGGGTTAGTTGCTAACTTCCCAAAAATGTGTCCGTAAGATGAACCCAAAGCTTTTCAGGTTTGCTTCAGAAGAATCCAGTAAAACGGTGCTCAGTGCCATTTTACTGAATGTGTCGCTGGGAAAAACCATGAAGGAGGAACAAAATGTATGCTCACATGATCCTGAGAAAAAGTTGGGGGAAGGGCTTGCCCTGATTGGCTCACAGGCTGACAGAAAGCCTGGATGAGCCAATCAGTAGGGATGAGCGCGAATATTCGAATAGCGTAATATTCATACAAATATTACAACTTCGTAAATTTACGAATATTTTGAATATATTAAAATATATTCGTTATAACGAATATTCATTTTTTTTTCCATCTGAACCCATTAGTCATATTAGTAATTTATTTTAATATTACTAAATTAGTGCTAGTAATTTAGGATCACAAATTTTGTGATAGTAAAAATTACGACTATCACTAATGGGTTGGCTTGGTAGAATTGTCGAATATAGCGCAATATTCTCTATCTTCGTCTATTCGACCAAGCCAACCCAAACGCATACAGCCCTTATGCGACCCGATTCACTCGCATATGTAATTGCCTATTTGTTGCATAACATAAACTATCCTACACTAACGATTCTCATTACTGATTTATAATTTTCCTCTTTATGTACAGCACTATATTAGCTAAATTGCAGTCTATATGTGTATATTACGAATATTCGCTATATTGCTATAACTTGGATTTTTAGAATATTACGAATATTTGAAAGAACAGTTATTGCAATATAGCGAATATTCATAAAATAGACATATAGACTGCAATTTAGCTAATATAGTGCTATAATCTTTTTTTTATGGTCAAATTTTTTTGTCTCTTCTGAACTTCATTTTTGGAAAAAATTTACACTATTAAAAAAAAATACTACAGCAATATATTAGTTAAATTGCAGTTTATATGTGTATATTACGAATATTCGCTATATTGCTATAACTTCGTTTTTTCGAATATTCGTAATATTCTAAAAATCTAAGTTATAGCAATATAGCGAATTGTAGTATTTTTTTTTATAGTGTCAATTTTTTTCCAAAAATGAAGTTCAGAAGAGACAAAAAAATTAGACTATAAAAAAAAGATTATAGCACAATATTAGCTATATTATGTGTATTTTTTTAATATTTGCTATATTGCTATAACTTTGTATTTTAGAATATTCGTAATATTCTAAAAAAACAAAGTTATAGCAATACAGTAAATATTCGTAAAATACACATATTAGCCAACCAATATGAATGTTGCCTTAGACAGTTTATAGAAAATTGCAATACACAAAAAATTAAATCTCATATTATTCGAGATAAATAGAATAATGACGGAAATTCGATTTTGATGAATATAAGACAAATATTCAATCGAATATTTGTTAAATATAGCAAAATCAAATATGGCACCTCCCGCTCATCACTACCAATCAGTGGCGTAGTAGATGGGAACTAGAAAGTCATTCTGTATTGGGCTGTGAATGAGGCTGGATGGGTGTAGCAGTATCTTGCAGAAAAAGGTACAGTATACATCAGCAATCAAGCATCTATTCTAATGTCAGGGACAATGAAGGGAAATACTAGAAAGAAAAATAATTGTGTAGAATAGGGATAGTCAGGGAAAACTCTCACCCAGGCAGTGAGGAATGAGTAGTTGAGGCTGGGTGTTCCTGCTACAGGCAGTGTATTCAAGCTATGATTGCTGCCTTATAATACAGTTGCACCTGCTGCAGAACCTCAAAAACAGCCACCAGCAACAACATTTTTTTTCTCATTTGAACAGAAAGACAGTTATTTTATTTCCAAACCTGAAGTTACTCTAGGCTTATTGGCAGGTTTTTTCGCAGAACAATTGGCATTATGTTGCAGTGCTGACTGCTGAGCAATTAGCATATATTTTTTATTCAGTGCATAATATATATCCGTGCTAAATGTGTTGCATTGTAGCAGAAGCATTTGACAAGAACAATGATATTGGTGACTGAACGGTTGTTAGTTTTTTTCAGTGCATCATATCTGGATTGTTTTTATACATGTTGCATTGTTGCAAAAACAGTAATACCATTTTTCTACCAGTGAAATTGAACATAAATTACACCATAAATAGAAATTAAACTGCAGTCCCTGCACATTTCAAGTGTTGGTGTGGGGAGGGGGGTTAATTGCAATACAAGTGTGCAACGCATGTTTTACAATCCAGGGAGTACCATTTAAAACTTTTAGGCTAGGTCTACACGACGACATTTGTCGCGTGACAATAAGTCGCGCGACAGATAGGGCACAACTACACTGCAACATTTGTCGCGCAACAATTTTTATAATGGCAGTCTATGGTGTCGCACTGCAACATGCGACATGCTGCGACTGCGACGCGACAGTCGCAGAAAAATCCATCTTAAATGGATTTTCTACGACTGTTGTGTCGCAGTATGTTGCATGTTGCAGTGCGACACCATAGTCTGCCATTATAAAAATTGTCATGCGACATTGGTGCAACAAAATGTCGCGCGACAAATGTCGTTGTGTAGACCTAGCCTTAGAGATAGCACCTGAAATAGTAGTTCAAAACCTGTGACAGGGCATCTCCAGAGAGTTCAAGTGTTAGTGTAGGGTTCAAAAATAGCAATATAAGTGTACAAGGCATGTTTTACAATCCAGAAGGTACTATTTTAAATCTCCAAGTGCAAACACCTGAAATAGTAGACCGAAATCTGGGACAGGGCATCTCCAGACAGTTTAAGTGTTGGTGTGGGGTGTAAAAATAGCAATGCAAGTGTACAACATGTTTTTTTTTTTTTTTTATCCAGAAGGTACTATTTTAAATCTCCAAGTGCAAACATCTGTAATAGTAGTCTGAAATCTGGCACAGAGTATTTCCAGACAGTTCAAGTGTTAGTGTGATGTGCAAAAATGACAGTACAAGTGTACATGTATTTTTTTTTTTTCAATCCAGAAAGTGCTGTTTTAAATATCTGAATAAAAACACTTGGAATAGTAAAATAAAATCTAGGACAGGGCATCTCTAGACAGTTCAACAGTTGGTGTGTGTTTCAAAAATAGCAATAGAAGTGTACAACGTGTGTTTTACAATCCAGAGGGTACTGTGTAATCTGTACATAAAAACACCTGAAATAGTAGGCTGCAATCTGGGATAGGGCATGTCCAGAAAGTTTAAGTGTTAACATAGGGTGCAAAAATAACAATACACATTTTCAACACATGTTTTACATCTCAAAGGGTACAGTATTAAATCTCTGAGTGTAAACACGTAAAATAGTAGGCCAAAATATGGGACAAGGCATCTCCAGACAGTTCAAGTGTTGCTAAGGGGTGCAAAAATAACAGTAGAAGTGTTCAACACGTGTTTTACAATTCAGAGGGCAGAGTTTTAAAATCTTTTGAAAATGCCTTAAAAAGTAGGTTTAACTATTTTACTGGGAATCTCCAGACAGTTCAAGTTTTTTTATTTTTTTTTGCATATTTTTGTGAAAATAACAATACAAATTTTCAACGCGTGTTTTACAATCCAGAGGGTACCATTTTAAATCTCTGTGTTAAAACATCTGAAACAGTTGTCCAAAATATTAGACAGGGCATCTCGGGACAGTTCAAGTGTTGGTGTAGGGGGAATAATCTCATAGTAGGTTGACAAATTGTGTTTTACACTAGAGAAAACTTTTTTCTGAATATTTGAACACACATAGGACATTAGACCCAAATCTGTAACTGGAATACTACATTATTCACAAAGTAAATTGACAATTGTAGTTTTTCAGTGTGTACAAAGGAAGGACATTTAATTGCTCCTCTCTGTCTTTAAAGGGAACCTATTACCATGAAAATGCAATGTAAGCTACAGGCACCATGTTATAGAGCAGGAGGAGCTGAGCAGATTGATATATAATTTTATGGGAAAAGATACAGTATAACCGAAGTGATTGACAGTCATCTCTGTATGCACAGTAATCGTTAATTTGTTTTCCCTTAGTCCTAACAGCAGCACAGATGGGGTTAACCACCCCCTGTGGACTGGTAGGACCGGCTGAATTTTTAATGAGCCAAAGCAATAAACTAATAAAACACTTAAGACTCCCCTATAAAGGAGGGAATCACCTTCAGCCCACTGTGTTATAGCAAGAAAAAAATAGACTTACTATGTTGGGATATTTGTGTGCTGCTGTTAGGACTAAGGTAAAACAAATTATCGTTAGAAATTAACGATTCCCTTACGTCCTAAAGCAGCACAGATGGGGAGATAGCAAGAAGAACCACTAGGGAGGGCCATCATGCCTGGCAGAACCAAGTATAGTCTGCCCAAAGGCCGAGTATTCAGCTAATCTGGCATCCAATCTATAATGGGAGATCAAAGTTGATTCAGAGCTCCAGGAGGCAGACTTGCAAATCATGTCAAGAGGAAGGAGACTCCTCTCGGCAAAAGAAGTAGCTACGGTCCTGGTAGAATGGGCCTTTACAAACCCTGGAGGGTCTAGCGATTGGGAAACAATGGATTCCATAATAGCCTCCTTAATCCATCGACTGATAGACGGCTTAAATGCCTTACGGCCTTTAAACTTACCGGCAAACAGGAATAGAAGATTTTCATCTCTCCTGAACTCCTTTGATCTATCCACATAGATCTGGAGGCATCTCGAGACATCCAAAGGATGTCTAACAGGTTCCTCGTAGGAGGTAGAAGGTGTAGAAAGAACTGGGAGGGATATCACCTGGTTGATATTCTGGAACAAAGGATCCTTAGGCCTAAAGTACGGGAGAAATCTTAGAAGGACCCGGTCTTGCAAAAAGATGGAATAGGACTCGTGTGCTGAGAGAGCCTGAAGCTCAGAGACCCTCTTGGCAGAAGTCACTGCAAGGAGAAAAACAAGTTTCCAAGGGATGAACTTGAAATCTACCTCCTCCAAAGGCTCAAAGGGGGGAGATGCTAACCCCTTGAAAACTACTGATAAATCCCATTGAGGAATGGGTTTCAGTACTGTAGGCTTTAATCTTTCAGCTCCTTTAAGGAACCGCTTGATGAGCGGGTCCTGAAAAAAAAGACTTGTTGAGGCAAGCTGAAATGGCTGAAACTTGAACCCTCAAGGTAGATGGAGCAAGGCCTTTATCAAGGCCGTCTTGCAGGAATTGAAGCATGACAAAAAGTGGCGGATCTGCAGACGCCACTTCCTTTGAGGAACACCAGGAAGAGAATATCCTCATAATCCGTGAGTAGGCTCTCTTGGTAAAGTCCGCTCTTGAATGAGACAGCGTTGTCAGGACCGACTCGGAAAGCCCTTCTATTCTGGGAAGGGACTGATCAACCTCCAGGCTGTCAGGTTGAACCTGTGCAGATCTAAACAGAGGTTAGTGTCCTACGACACCAGGGTCTGCTGAGGGGGGAGCCTCGAATATTGCCCTCGACTCATTTGGGTGAGCTGGGTAAACCAGGATCTCTTCGGCCAAAACGGTATGATGGCTATCACCGAGGCCTGATCCTGACGGATTTTCATCAATACCCTCGGAATCATGGAAAACGGAGGGAAGATGTAAGCCAGCCTGAACATCCAGGATATTGACAGAGCGTCTATCGCCAGGGGGTTGTCCTCCCTGTACAGGGAGCAAAACCTCTCCACCTTGGCGTTGAACCTTGTTGCCATAAGATCCACCACTGGCATTCCTCACTTTAAGACTATCTGCTTGAATATCTCTGGATGTAAAGACCACTCCACCATTGGAAGACCGCGGCTCAGCCGATCTGCTATCATATTGAGGGAGCCTCGAATGTGGATTAAAGATAAGTGGAAAAGGTTCGACTCTGCCCAATCCAGAATTACTCCGATCTCTGACAAGAGGGGAAGTGATCTTGTTCCTCCCTTCTTGTTGATGTAAAGTGCCGCAGTCATACTGTCTGACTGGACTTTCACCACTTTGCCCCGGATCTGAGGGGCGAAGTCAAGGAGGGCTAGCCAGATAGCACGAATCTCTAGGAGATTGAATGAGAGAAGCCGCTCCTGAGGAGACCAGGTACCGTGGACTAGAGTGTCGTCTAGGTGAGCGCCCCAGCCTACTTGGGACACAGTTGTTGTCAATATGATCCAGGTTGGCTTGGTCATAGACTTCCCATCTGAAAGATGGCACCACCATCTGAGGGAATGCCGAGTTCGCCAAGACAGGGAGCACAGAGAGTTCAGCCTGGCGGGCTGCCATTCCATTTGGAGAGGACCTCCGACTGCAGCAGCCAGAGGTGCCACAGAGCCCAAGGAACTGCTTCCGCAGACGCTGACATGAGCCCCAACATCTTCATGAGGGTCCGCACTGGGACTCGCCGAGGAACAGATAGGAACTCTGCCGTGTTCTGTATTTGGGATCTTCTTTCTGGAGTCAACCGGAGAGACATCCCGACGGAGTCGACTATGAAGCCTAGAAACCTTACTGAAGTTGACGGGCTCACGTTCGACTTCTGCCAGTTGATGATCCACCCAAGGCGAAACAGAAAGGAGATCGCTACATAAAGATGGTGGGTCAGGACCACTAGAGAAGAGGCCTTTAAAAGCCAATCGTCCAGATAAGGAATGATGGTCAGTCCTTGAAGCCTTAGAGCCGCCATCACAGAAACGACCTTATTGGTGAAAGTGTGAGGGGCAGAAGAAATGCCAAAAGGAAGGGCAACAAACTAAAGGTGTCTGATGTCACCCGAAACCTGGATTGCGATTCTGAGATATCTCCTGGAAGCAGGATGAATCGGGATGTGCAAATACGCATCCTTGAGGTCCAGGGTTGCCATCACATCTCCAGGATTGAGAACGTGAACCACTGACTTGATGGTTTCCATACGAAACTTGACCTTCCTTATATATCGATGGAAATATCTCAGAAAACTGGTGAGTAGATTCCTAAGCCCCGTTCCTCTGCCGGAACCTCCTCCAGAGCCCTCTTATGGATGTAGTCCTGAATGTAAGTCTCCAGAACCGACTGCTTTGTGACCTGTAGAAGTTTGGTCCTGATACACCTGTCTGGAGGAAGAGAAATAAGACTGATTAAATACCCCTCGGAGATGACATTCAGGACCCAGGGATCTAAAATCTCTCGGATCCAAATGTCCCTGAAGTGGGAGAGACAACCCCCAACGGGAAGATCAGGTAGGGGAGCGGGGAAGTCTACTGGCAGGATGGCAGGAGCAATGGGAGTCATCCAAGAGCCTCGAGGAGGCCCGTAGTCAGGAGGTGGATTTTCTATCCTTGGCGAGAGCGCCTCAAACCTCTTCGCTGCACTCCCTAGTCCCTTCGGACTCTTGACTGCTGGCCAGACCTACCACCATGGTTCTGTCTGCCCCGCCCTCGAAAGGACTGCTGGGGAAGACTCTTCCCCTTCTTATCCGACAGGTCTTCCATGATTTTTTCTAGTTCCGAGCCGAACAAACGGTTGGGCTCAAAGGAAAGGCCACATAAATTATACTTAGAAGAGTTGTTAGCGACCCAAGACTTAAGCCACAAAGGCCTACGGGTCGCTGACACCAGGGACATGGATTTGGCCGTCAATTTCAGCTGCTGCCGCACGGTATCACACAGGAAATCCATCGCCAGGTTAACAGTCTTGAAAGCCGCCAGAATGTCATCCCAAGACACCTTCTGATCTACGTCCGTCTGGATATGGTTTAGGCGGGTCCGGAGGAACATAGAGACTTCTGTAGCAGCAATGGCCGTAGAAGCGGAAGCTGCAGCTGCCGTATAACATCTCCTGAGAGTGCACTCCGCTCTCCTATCAAGGGGATCCTGCAGACTAGACCCATCATCTGCTGGAACCAGAGTGCATCTGGACAACTTGGCAATAGCCATGTCAACCTTTGGGAAATGAACCCCACGATTCCACCAAGGGTTTAGCCAACGGAAACATGGATCCGAATTTCTTGGTTAGAACCGGACCTTTCTCAGGTTTCCTCCACTCTGTACACATGATAGAGAGGAGGGTCTCATCCGCTTTAAAGACACAAAGTGCCCAACCAGCGGGATCAGAGGGCTCCCCCGGATCAACATCATGGTCCCCCGACCTGATGGACTTAAGTAACTTCTGTGTCTTCTCAGGAGGAAAGAAGCATGAAGTAAGCTCCTTCTTATCCGAGGAGGAAGAAACTAAGAAGACCACGGAAGGTCTCTCAACCGGAGCCGAGGACTCCATAGGCGTCTGAGCAGGAAGCCTCTCATCCAACAGGCTTACGACTCCCTTGATAGATACATCTACATAGGTCTTCACCCATTGATACATATCCTGCATCGTGGGTTCACTAGAAGGTTGGACCCTCGGACGGCAGCTGTCACGCCTAGAATAGGGACAGCTGTCCTCCAAAAGAGTGCTAGAATCATAGCAGGATAAGTGTTTCCGTTTGAAACCCGCCTTTCTGCCATCCGAATACCGCGGAGAAGACATCACTGCAGGAAAAAAGAAACAAATAAACATTTGTAAGTACCTATAAATGTTAAAAAGAAAGGTAAAAAAAAGGGCAGACCGGCGGAAGCTGAAAATGAGGATCCGAAGAATAAAGCACCAATAAGTGGAAGAAACACCAACTTATAGGGACTCTGGGAGCTAGCTTGAGAAGCATGTGCAGCCAGAGACTAAACTGGTGCACAATGCTTCCTTAAGTAGGGAAGGGGGTAGTCCCATAACAAAAAAAAACAGTCCCCTGAGGGAAAGACAACAGAACATTAAGTAAAAGTTATCCCCCCCCCCCCCACACACACACACACACAGGATACAATCCAAATCCGGGGGGAGGAAAAAAGGAGGAGCAAACTAAAAAATCTTATGCGAACGCAAAAGCGCATCGCAAGGAAGGCCCGGAAGTGACGTCAGAGCACTCTGACGTCACTTCCGGAAGATGGCGGCGCCCAGCGGCCGCGAGACACCGGACCGAGGACGCCGCCAAATGCACAGCAGCAGCGCTCAGCTGCAAAATGTCTTTAATATGAAGGGATCAAAAAGAAAGACCCAGGGCCAGACTTTGTCCTCCCAGAGCCAGAATGTGTGTAGTAGCAGTACTAGCTATCCGCTGGAAATAGTAGTAGTAGTATTAGTAGTAGTAGTGGTGGTACTAGTAGGCCACAGTTCTCCCTGTGTCGGAAAGGTGTAACCTTGCCATTCAGAAGAAAGAGGATGAGATTGTGCATTGAATGGCTCACTATTCCTCTCCGTCACAGCAGGTTGACATGGAGGTCATGCTTGAGTCTGACACCTTGCAAGGGTCACAGATTTCCACCTGATCCTCCTCCTTGCAGCACCAGAGAAGCCTTTCAGTGTTGTCACGGTATTGACGGTAGGGGCAGTGACAGTGGCAGTCGGGGCAAATACAGAACCAGGAATTGAGAAAGGGGACAAGGAGTCCACCATGATATTTCACAGTCTGATAAAAGTGGCAGGATGCAGGAAGAATCTGATAATGATTAATGTTAGAGATTAACAAAATTTTGAAAAATTTGATTCGACAACTTTGCTGAAGTGCAACAAGAAATTTGATTCATTCTGAATTAGGTTTCTTTCACACTTGCGTTGTTGTCTTCTGGTATTAAGATCCGTCAGAGTCCTCCATTAGTCTTCACCCATTCTGAATGGAAAGAGAACCATTCAGGATGCATCAGGATGTCTTCCATTCTGAAAGCATTTCGTTTTGTGACTGGACACAAAACCGCTGCAAGCTGCGGTTTTGTGTCCGGTAATAAGAACGGAAAAAAAAAAACTGATCCGGCACTGAAAATATTGTAAGTCAAAGGTGAAAGATCAGGGTTTTTTTTAGGAGCCTAAAAAAACTGATCCATCACCCATTGTTTTTCAATGTATTTAGTGACCTTTATATTTTTTATTTTTTTGGTTTTTTTCATTTTGATTTCACACAACCACATTCTAATGGAACGGATGCTTCCTGAAATCAAAATGGATCAGTTTAACTCCGGTATTGAGATCCTCTGCAAGAGTAAAATAAGCCTTGAGCAGCAAAACACAAACATAAGTACCACAGCTCGAATTAAGCACATGAGGTGTAATCACCCTATACCGTAGGCAAAGAGTCTCTCTTGTGACAGCCATGCTGCATCCATGGGCAGAACACTGGCTTATGCAAGATGATGGAAATGTCTAGGTGTCTGTTCTTGGATTTCAGCCATTGTTATGTGGCAAAAAATGCTCCCCTGAACTTGCAGTGACAGAACGGTATACCATTGCAACCCTTATTTTGCAATGTTCCAACTCGCTGGAATTCAACATTTCACATGCTAAAGCGTCTGTACGAGCAGCCGCGAATTATGTTGTCATGCATCAGACCGCCTTAGCGGGGGAGCATGTGTTGTTTCGAGGTCAGGAAGTGGCAGCTCATCTGAGACACTAGTTGTGTGCTGAAGCCCTTATAAGAGGCCAAATAATTTGTAGGGACTGCGGACTTTCTTACAAAACTCACAGGTGTTTCATTGACATCAAGCAGTCTGATGATTACTGGATAGCCTTGCTTTTAGACCCTTGCTATCAAATCAAAATGAGGAAATATATTCCTCTCTTTGAAAAGGAGGCCAAATGACATTATTACCAGGAAACTGTGTATGCAGCTTGCCGCAGCTTTCAGGAGCAGAAGCCTGCTGCCAGCGTGTCTGACAGGGAGACCCCTCTCTGCCTCCTCACAGATTCGCTCACCTCCTGCTACCCTCTCCGCTTCCACAAGTAATAGAAACCGCAGCAGCTAGTTCCATCTCCTCAACTTGATGGAGCAGTTTTTTTCACATGTTGCCCCAAGCTGCAGAAAATCCACATGCAAGCTTCCGACCTTCAGCTCTTAAAGGGTGAGACTGTGCACCATCATGTTCCTCAGCCAACGGCTGGCTACCCTGAGGTATTTGTATGCATCCATCCCTCTTTTGAAGGTGCCTGAACAATATGTTATACACTGCTCAAAAAAATAAAGGGAACACTTAAACAACACAATGTAACTCCAAGTCAATCACACTTCTGTGAAATCAAACTGTCCACTTAGGAAGCAACACTGAGTGACAATCAATTTCACATGCTGTTGTGCAAATGGGATAGACAACAGGTGGAAACTATAGGCAATTAGCAAGACACCCCCAATAAAGGAGTGGTTCTGCAGGTGGTGACCTGACAACTTCTCAGTTCCTATGCTTCCTAGCTGATGTTTTGGTCACTTTTGAATGCTGCCGGTGCTTTCACTCTAGTGGTAGCATGAGACGGAGTCTACAACCCACACAAGTGGCTCAGGTAGTGCAGCTTATCCAGGATGGCACATCAATGCGAGCTGTGGCAAGAAGGTTTGCTGTGTCTGTCAGCGTAGTGTGCAGAGCATGGAGGCGCTACCAGGAGACAGGCCAGTACATCAGGAGACGTGGAGGAGGCCGTAGGAGGGCAACAACCCAGCAGCAGGACCGCTACCTCCGCCTTTGTGCAAGGAGGAACAGGAGGAGCACTGCCAGAGCCCTGCAAAATGACCTCCAGCAGGCCACAAATGTGCATGTGTCTGCTAAAACGGTCAGAAACAGACTCCATGAGGGTGATATGAGGGCCCGACGTCCACAGGTGGGGGTTGTGCTTACAGCCCAACACCGTGCAGGACGTTTGACATTTGCCAGAAAACACCAAGATTGGCAAATTCGCCACTGCGCCCTGTGCTCTTCACAGATGAAAGCAGGTTCACACTGAGCACATGTGACAGACGTTACAGAGTCTGGAGACGCCGTGGAGAACGTTCTGCTGCCTGCAACATCCTCCAGCATGACCGGTTTGGCATTGGGTCAGTAATGGTGTGGGGTGGCATTTCTTTGGAGGGCCGCACAGCCCTCCATGTGTTCGCCAGAGGTAGCCTGACTGCCATTAGGTACCGAGATGAGATCCTCAGACCCCTTGTGAGACCATATGCTGGTGCGGTTGGCCCTGGGTTCCTCCTAATGCAAGACAATGCTAGACCTCATGTGGCTGGAGTGTGTCAGCAGTTCCTGAAAGACGAAGGCATTGATGCTATGGACTGGCCCGCCCGTTCCCCAGACCTGAATCCAATTGAGCACATCTGGGACATCACGTCTCGCTCTATCCACCAACGTCACGTTGCACCACAGACTGTCCAGGAGTTGGCAGATGCTTTAGTCCAGGTCTGGGAGGAGATCCCTCAGGAGACCGTCCTCCACCTCATCAGGAGCATGCACAGGCATTGTAGGGAGGTCATACAGGCACGTGGAGGCCACACACACTACTGATCCTCATTTTGACTTGTTTTAAGGACATTACATCAAAGTTGGATCAGCCTGTAGTGTGTTTTTCCACTTTAATTTTGAGGGTTACTCCAAATCCAGACCTCCATGGGTTAAAAAATTTTATTTCCATTTTTTTTTTTTTTGTGTTATTTTGTTGTCAGCACATTCAACTATGTAAAGAACAAAGTATTTCAGAAGAATTTTTAATTAATTCAGATCTAGGATGTGTTATTTTTGTGTTCCCTTTTTTGAGCAGTGTAGTTTGCCACGGTCCTGCAAAGGTGTACTGCTTCTTTGTTTGTTTATGAACCAAATTCTGCCTGTTTCCTATATTTAACCCTTCGCTGTTGGACCTAAACTCTGCCTTATCTTTGTTCCGACCCTGAGCTGTCCGTCCTGACCACAGACTATTTATTAGACTACACAAACTCTGCCTGCCCTGACCTCAGTCTTTCCCTGACTATGGTGTTACTTGATCCCTCAGTATTCTAGATTAGTGTCTTTTAACCATGGCTCAGCAATCACTTGAACAGAAACTACTTCAAGATGTAGCGGTCTGATGATTCACCTGCAGTGGAGTCCCTGTGCGGGGGTTAAATGGTGATCACTAGGGTGTCTACTTAGCTAATGCCCTTAAGAGTAGCCCCTCACAAAATCTATTTAAGTGACGCATCAGATTTGTATATACTTATGCAACAATTTTATATCTTAAAGCCTGTATTACACCAAGCGATTGTCAGGCCAATCATTGCTAACAAGTGTTCATAGGAATGCTCATCAGCGATGATTTGGCAGTCTACTACCGTCAATTGGGATTTTTCATCATTTTCAAAATTATTTGTTTGTCGGATTGTGGTGTCTAATTATGATCTGCTGCCAGCAAACAACTAGACAGCATAGGGAAGAGCGATGGCATAATGACCATTCCTCCCCATGCTGTGGAGGAGATCTCTGAATGTAATAGCAATGGTCTCCTATACATGCTTACTCCCTGACAATCGCCTGCTTAATTGGGCTGTGTAAGGGGTCTATTATACGGGCAGAGAGAACAGACGATTGCCGGGAGGAAAGCGCTCCTTCCTGTCAATCGCCCGCTCGCTAGAGGAGGAGACCGATGCTATTACATGCAGCAATCTCCTCCTCAGTATAGGGATAAGTGATCGCCAATGCATCACTCGTCCCTATACCTATTACACAGCGCAATCTTCCACCGGCAAACCAGGATTTTTTAACATGTTAAAAGATCCTGATTACCTGATGAACGGGAAATTAGCAGCAGTATTACACTGCCACTCGTTAGTGGTCATCTTAACGATAATCTGCTCATGTAATAGAGCCTTAATACAGTCTAAAGGCTCATCCAATAAATGGACCTGTTCTTCATGGATAAAGAATAAAGTGCTACTCAAGTTTCTGGATGTCTGATTACCATGAACACACCTAGGCTTCACACCTCCGGTAACTTGATCTCTGCCAGAACAGCCTACTGGATCAGGTTACCAGAGATGTGCACATAACCTCATATATAGTAACATAGGTTAAAAAAGACACAGGTCGATCAAGTTCAACCTATTGAACTATACTAAGCATAACACATTCATATTTTTCCTGGAAAACCCCTTTTAATTTTATTTTTTTATACATTTACTGGAAAACCCCTTTTAATTAGTTTTTTTTCTACATTTACATCTTCCTAAAAAATGGATTACTCTTATGAAAAATTCTCTCAGCTTTATACAAGCATGCATCTCAGACGTGTTGAACTAGAGACCTGTGTTTCAATTGTATATTGATTCTTGACAGCTAACAAAAAATTCATTAGACTTGTACTTAGTGTAAATTAGTGAATTATATAACTGGATGCAGAACACCTTTCATGAACACTAATCTCTATATCGGGTAATGAAGTTTAATCATTGTCTCTATTAGTTGCTGTTAGTATCACGCTGTGTAAGAATTGATAAAAATTTGTGGAAACATTGTTCCTTTCATTCCACCTACATTAATCTTTATTTTGTATCTGTTTATCAATCATTGTTCAGTTTTGTGAACTTCCTCAGCATGGCTGCATTATACATAGCTAAGGAGAAGTGAATTCAATAATTTTTTCAGATTAGAATTATAAGTGGCAAGTAAAGCATTATTATTAATATTTGATAGCTGTCATTATATTACTTGACATTGCAAACAATATGGAAGGCCAGACTTTGTCTAGTAGTAAAAAGACTGTACAGTCGTGGCCAAAAGTTTTGAGAATGACACAAATATTAGTTTTCACAAAGTTTGCTGTTAAACTGCTTTTAGATCTTTGTTTCAGTTGTTTCTGTGATGTAGTGAAATATAACTACACGCACTTCATACGTTTCAAAGGCTTTTATTGACAATTACATGACATTTATGCAAAGAGTCAGTATTTGCAGTGTTGGCCCTTCTTTTTCCAGACCTCTGCAATTCGACTGGGCATGCTCTCAATCAACTTCTGGGCCAATTCCTGACTGATAGCAACCCATTCTTTCATAATCACTTCTTGGAGTTTGTCAGAATTAGTGGGTTTTTGTTTGTCCACCCGCCTCTTGAGGATTGACCACAAGTTCTCAATGGGATTAAGATCTGGGGAGTTTCCAGGCCATGGACCCAAAATGTCAACGTTTTGGTCCCCGAGCCACTTAGTTATCACTTTTGCCTTATGTGCTCCATCGTGCTGGAAAATGCATTGTTCTTCACCAAACTGTTGTTGGATTGTTGGAAGAAGTTGCTGTTGGAGGGTGTTTTGGTACTATTCTTTATTCGTGGCTGTGTTTTTGGGCAAAATTGTGAGTGAGCCCACTCCCTTGGATGAGAAGCAACCCCACACATGAATGGTCTCAGGATGCTTTACTGTTGGCATGACACAGGACTGATGGTAGTGCTCACCTTTTCTTCTCCGGACAAGCCTTTTTCCAGATGCCCCAAACAATCGGAAAGAGGCTTCATCGGAGAATATGACTTTTCCCCAGTCCTCAGCAGTCCATTCACCATACTTTCTGCAGAAGATCAATCTGTCCCTGATGTTTTATTTGGAGCGAAGTGGCTTCTTTGCTGGCCTTCTTGACACCAGGCCATCTTCCAAAAGTCTTCGCCTCACTGTGCATGCAGATGCGCTCACACATGCCTGCTGCCATTCCTGAGCAAGCTCTGCACTGGTGGCACTCTGATACCGCAGCTGAATCCTCTTTAGGAGACGATCCTGGCGCTTGCTGGACTTTCTTAAACGCCCTGAAGCCTTCTTAACAAGAATTGAACCTCTTTCCTTGAAGTTCTTGATGATCCTATAAATTGTTGATTGAGGTGCAATCTTAGTAGCCACAATATCCTTGCCTGTGAAGCCCTTTTGATGCAATGCAATGATGGCTGCACGCGTTTCTTTGCAGGTCACCATGGTTAACAATGGAAGAACAATGATTTCAAGCATCACCCTCCTTTTAACATGTCAAGTCTGCCATTTTAACCCAATCAGCCTGACATAATGATCTCCAGCCTTGTGCTCGTCAACATTCTCACCTGAGTTAACAAGACGATTACTGAAATGATCTCAGCAGGTCCTTTAATGACAGCAATGAAATGCAGTGGAAAGTTTTTTTTTGGGATTAAGTTAATTTTCATGGCAAAGAAGGACTATGCAATTCATCTGATCACTCTTCATAACATTCTGGAGTATATGCAAATTTCTATTATAAAAACTTAAGCAGCAACTTTTCCAATTTCCAATATTTATGTAATTCTCAAAACTTTTGGCCACGACTGTACATAGTTACAAAAAAATTCTAATACCATTAGATGTCATGTAAGTCATAAAACTCTTATAATAGTGTTATGGGTTAGGACTAGTGTTGAGTGCGAATATTCGAATTACAAATTTTAATCTCGAATATCGGAACTTCGAGAATTCGAGAATATTTAGAATATAGTGCTGTATATTAGTAATGACAAATATTCATCTTTTTTTTTCCCCATCTGTACATGATTCCTCCCTGCTTCTTTCTTGTGGGCCAATGACTCATTGGCCCACAAGCAAGAAGCAGGGAGGAATCATGTGTTCATGTTCAGATGGAAAAAAATGACGACTATTCTAAACAACTAATATAGCACTATATTCGCTATATTGCTATACGTATATTCGTTTTTTTGAATATTTGCTATATTGGTATAAAAAACAAATATATAGTAACATAGCGCCGGACACTGATCACTCCCTTCTTTTAGCTTGTGGGTGAATATGTAGAATATACTATATTCTACATATTTGCCCACAAGCTAAAAGAAGGGAAGGATCAGTGTCTGCTTGTGTACTGTTTAAAAAAAAGAAGAAAAAAAAGGAATATTCGTCATACGAATATATAGCACTATATTCATTGAATATAGTGCAATATATTCGGAATGACGAATATTCCTTTTTTTTTTTTTTACACAGTATCACAATGATGTGTACTGTGTAAAAAAAAAAAAAAAAAAAATGAATTTCTATTTCAAGTCAACCAAAATGAAGCACAGCTGCATACGTTATGTGGGGACATTTTAGCGGCAGTTCTATGTAACTCCAGAACACATGGTGCATTCAGAACAGACTCCAAACTCCACTCTGCAGAATGACAGTGTAGGTGCTTCACTTTGTCTGTCAGCCCCTTCCTGGTGAAGTCTGCCCCAGGCTGTGTGACACTACCCCCCCTCCCCCTCCTCCCCCCCCAGGTGTAGACAAGTGCAACGTGCCAGTTCACAGGGGTAGAACACGTGAGGTTCACGGTGGGCCGAAGTGTACAGGACAGTCTATCAGTTACTCACGGTTTAGCAGACGCCTCCCTGGGCCGGCAGTGCAGTGAACAGCACTGGATTCTCCGGGGCACACTCTATTACAGGGGACACCGGCCAGGTGGGGGTTGAGGTGCCCTTGATGGTGAATGGGTGCTGAGTGTTTGTGCGGCTGGGCCCCTGACTCAAGTATTGTCGTGACGCCAGCACCTTGGTGGTGCAAAATGTTGAGAGTGGTAGTAGTATGAAGTTAGAAGAATGAGGCAGGTTTAAAACCAACGGTAAACTTTACAATAACCAGGTTCTTGATAACAGTTTACATCCAGTAATAAAACAGTCTCTGGCATACATGCAAGTTGGATGTGATGAATCCCATTAACAGGCTGTGCTGGTAGTAATGTGTCGGGCTAGGGTAGTTAGTTATGTACTCACTGATATTCAGCTCTTTAGTCTGGTTCTGTTTCTCCAGCTCTTTAATAGTGAGGCTGCCAGAAGCTCATAAGTCCTTCACCTTGAATCCAATGGTCCTTAAAGCCTGAATAAATGGATGTTGTCCTTTGTATCTTTATCCTCTCTGTTTCCCTTGAATTGCCTTGCATTAAACACAGCTAGCAGCTGCACTCTCACTCCTTCACCTAGATACAAAGGCGCCTAGAGTCTATAATAATGGCCTTGTCCTTCCTTTGTCTTTATCCAACAATAAACTTGACCAAAAATTCACTTGTTACCCCTGAAGAGTGAATAGCAGAATGTAGACTTTCCTCTGCCTGTCCTCCTGGCTTTGATACTGAGGTGTACAATGGCTTCTCTGGATTGAGGAGCCCCAGAGAGAGCTGATAGCAGAGGGGACCTCTCCTTCCCCCTTAGCTACTCACTTCATCTCCTTTTTCAACTCCCAACTCTCAACAACCCTAACTAGGCCTGAACTGCTCTATATACTGTATACTGTGGTGCTACCCCCATCTAGTGTTTAGATGTATGTGGTGCACCTGACAGCCAAGTAAAAAGGGATTTCACATGGTAGTACAATGCAGCATGATATTACAGAAGACAACATAAAGCTTTTGCAGTTACCACATAAGCTATTGGGACGCTGCACAAGCTTCGCATCTAAAGACTTATTCTGCAACATGACGATCGATGATCCGGGCTGTGCACTGGAGGCAGCAGCCGAGGACCCCGCCAGCAGCCGATGGGAAGGTGAGTCTTCACTGATGGGAAGGTGAACTAATCCCGGCGGCTGAGCAGGGGACACTTCCACACCCTGGCCAAGGCAAGCTGGCTCATCACTGCTTTCTGTGCTCAGATGAGCAAAGGACAGATGGGTCCTGCCGTTGGCCGGAGCACAGCATGTGTGCGGTGCTGATCGTGTATGGGTAGGGAGAGAGGCGGTACCCATTCCTCCTCACAGACAAATGGAGGATGAGAGAGCCACTGTAAAACACTGCCACTTCTACTGCCCTCTGGCTTGGAGGAATCAGCACACGGTGAGGCTGTCTGCCCTACCGTAGAGTTCTGCCACAGACTCGATGTGCCCGATATGGAAACTGATAGCAGACTGATGCAGGCGGCATATCTATCTAATTTAGTACTCATTTTTAGTGTGGTTTCAAAAATGTTACAATGTAAAATAGTGCTTTTCTTTTTGCATGTTAATGCATTCCTGCTGCACACTTGCAACATGCTACTGTCAGAGGTGTCATAGTTTATCTATGAAAAAATATCTATAAAGGCTGAGCACTCACCACCTGGACCCCACAGGGAAACAAATAAACCCGAGTAGTGATAACGCCTGAGTAATTTATTATTATGAAATGCAGATATTGCGACATACAAATAATAATAATTAAAAACAATAAATATGGTAAATACACAAAAGATTACAATAACTATGGTATAATATAATCTAAAATGGTCTAAAAATAGTGACTAAGGTAGTTATATAGCAGTAATAAATATTAGCAGCGTGGATGGAATCACCGTTCCGATATGTAGCAGTATGTGTCTTCTAATAGGATATATAAACATCGATATTGGATGATAATGATGATCGTAACTTAATCGCATATAATGTTCCCAACTCGATTGTTTGTTATCGATGTGCTGGCAATGAAGAATTTGGCATAAAATTGCTGATTAAAATTCCCAGTAGATGTGATAATAACGATCATAACTAGAATCGCATGTACTGTTTTCAGCTCGATTATATATATGTTGGCAATAGAAAATTCAACATAAATTCGCTGACTGATATACTGTGATTGCATTTCCCAGTGTAGAGTAATTGTATTGCCGCACGACTTGCGCACACAGTGGCGTCCCACGTGGCTTACAATGTCGGATACAGCGATACTTGGTTACGAATTGTCAGCTGGAACGACTCAAACGATTCGACGGTCGCTGGTCTATACGGTCTCTAGTTGCCCTTCGGATTGTCTCCAACCGTGGGGAGTATTGAAGTGGTGTCTCCCGATTGTCAGGACCGAATATTTAAATCGTGGCCTCCACCCATTTTCCTTCTCAGAAATGAAGTTACAATCGGATATGAATTTGATTATCTACTCTACACCATATTTTAAGATTTTATATATATATATATGTTTTATTATGTATGCCTTTAATACTTTGTAATTTCCTTACAACATAAAAAAATAATAATGTTGTTATACATATTTTATATTCTATATAATTTTTAGTATATATATTTAGTATTATATAATTTGATTTTATTTATAACCAATAATTGAGCTAAATACACGAGGTTGCTATATAAGACAAATATTATTCTGTGGTTGTCGCCTTTGAAAACAACGTTTGCCTACTTAAATAAGATGGAGTAAAGTATTTTTGAAATATAAAATATGGAACTTACCCACTTTGCACGTATAGCAGTGAAGAGTAATAAAACGCACCTTTGAAAAAACAAAACAAAAAAAAACCCACCTATGAGACAAAAAAACGCATTAATATTGCATGCTATATTTTGGCCGATTAATGACAAAATCCAATAGTTCATGTCGAAATGAAAACAATCATAAGAACATTTGTGCAGATTTTTATGTAACGATACATATTTCTAATCAGTTTTCTACATACTTCAAATTTTGAAGATTCCATGTCTGAGTTTACTTTTAATACGACTCCACTCTGGAATTTATGATTCACTGAATTTAATGAAAGCTGCATATAAAAAGGGATAGATTACTTTTGCGGGTCACCACTGAGGAAGGGGCCAGGAAAAGACCCCGAAACGCGTCTGGTTGTTTAGAGACCCGCACATCAGCTGATGGACAAATATTTATCCACTTACTCCAGATTTGGACCCTCATTCATGCAGAGCCCACTACCATAGAAGCTCGATTTTTACCTGACATATAAGGAACGCCGCAATTTAAATATTCGGTCCTGACAATCGGGAGACACCACTTGAATACTCCCCACGGTTGGAGACAGTCCGGAAGGCAACTAGCGACCGTATAGACCAGCGACCGTCGAATCGCTTGAGTCGTTCCAGCTGACAACTCGTAACCAGCTACCGCTGTATCCGACATTGTAGGCCACGTGGGACGCCACTGTGTGCGCAAGTCGTGCGGCAATACAATTACTCTACACTGGGAAGTGCAATCACAGTATATCAGTCAGCGAATTTATGTTGAATTTTCTATTGCCAACATATATATAATCGTTATGATCATCATTATCATCCAATATCGATGTTTATATATCCTATTAGAAGACACATACTGCTACATATCGGAACGTTGATTCCATCCACGCTGCTAATATTTATTACTGCTATATAACTACCTTAGTCACCATTTTTAGACCATTTTAGATTATATTATACCATAGTTATTGTAATCTTTTGTGTATTTACCATATTTATTGTTTTTAATTATTATTATTTGTATGTCGCAATATCTGCATTTCGTAATAATAAATTACTCAGGCGTTATCACTACTCAGGTTTATTTGTTTCCCTGTGGGGTCCAGGTGGTGAGTGCTCAGCCTTTATAGATATTTTTTGTTACAATTCCTTATGACTGGGTGAGTCATTAGGCTTAGTAGCACCCAATCCATAGCTATAGACGGAGTGAGCCACCATATTCCTATATCCATAGTTTATTTATGGTTTTGCCCTGGTTTGATGGGGGCCCATTCCTGTGAACACATTCCTGCTGCACACTTAGAACCTGCTGATGTTCATAGGTGTATTAGTTTATTTTTGTTGTTGCCCTGGTCTGGTGGGGGCCCATTCCTGGGAACACATTCCTGCTGCACAGTGCACACTTAGAAACTGCTGCTGCCTGTTCTGCTGAGTTATGCAGAGCTATGTGTAGGCCTTATACTTGACCGTTACCATCTACCTGCTGCTGCTGCTGTATGTCCTGACACTGCTGAGTTATGTGTGGGCCTTATACGACAGTGTTACCATGTACCTACTGCTGTCTGTCCTGATCCAGATGAGTTTGACCCTAGACTAAAGGAGCTTTACAACTAAGGCTACTTTCACACTGGCGTTTTGGCTTTCCGTTTGTGAGATCCATTCAGGGCTCTCACAAACGGTCCAAAACTGATCAGTTTTGCCCTAAAGCATTCTGAATGGAAAAGGATCCACTCAGAATGCATCAGTTTGCATCAGTTCAGTCTCCCTTTCGCTTTGGAGACGGACACCAAAACGCTGCTTGCAAACGGATCCGTCCTGGCACACAATGTAAGTCAATGGGGACAGATCTGTTTTCTATGACACAATCTGGCACAATAGAAAACAGATCCGTCCTCCATTGACTTTCAATGGTATTCAAGACGGATCCGTCTTGGCTATGTTAAAGATAATACAAACTGATCCATTTTGAATGGATGCAGACGTTTGTATTATATGAACGGATCCATTTGTGCAGATCCATGACAGATCCGCACCAAATGCGAGTGTGAAAGTAGCCTAAGTTATGAGTTAAAATTACACCATAACATAACATCATAAAAAACAAAAGTATGCGTTATACCACATCAAAAACTATATATTGACAATTTTTTTTTTTAAAAGGCGTCTAGGGGAACTTTTTCAGTTTGCCAAGTAGCTCCCCCATTTCCTGCATCCCTTAAAGGTGCATTTTATTCATGTGCTTCACCCGCATTAGCAGTTTGTAGTTTGTTAACATCCTGCATGGCGTTTAGGTGGTCACACTACATCTGGGCCATGCGTTTGATGCATTTCTTGAATACTGTTTGTAAAAAATAAAAATAAAAATGATTGCAAAAGGTTACAAGACAATTAGTGCATTGTGTGGAGTGTGTTTAAACACTGCCGATTTACATCTAAATTCAGTAGTTATAGATCTTTATGTTAATTATAGTGTTGTTTGCTTAGTGATAGTTCGGATATAGTATAATGTTATTTATTTGGTTAGTTAAATGTTTTTAGGTAGTTTACAGAGCTAGGGTGCAGTTTTGTTCTTTTCTAGTAATGTAGTTTCTGTTGTCCCCTCATTGTTGGCACTTTTAAACAATTCACGACTGGCCCAAAATAGTACCCTGCAGCGGGACGTGACTTGACACACAGGGACGTACTATTACGGACCAACAAACACCCGACCTCCAGGCATAATCGCTTGGGAACTGGGGTGCAAAGGCTGCTCAGCTAAACAGGCAGACATGTTAACTAAGGGCTGCTATTGTTCGGATTCCTTACACATGTGCATTGCAGCTCCGGAGATGCAGGGTGTTGTGGGGATCGTGGGATGTTTGTGAATATGTTATGTATACCGAATTATATTGATGTGTGCACATATTTACACTCCTGGTGGGGGGTGTAGACATCCTCCTTCTCCACCATTTCACCCACATCAGGTGGGGGAGGGGCCGCAACGTTATCGGAGGGTCCGGACTGCTTTCCCTCTGCCTGCTTCTCCTACTCCTCCTCATCCGTGGAGACCTCCATCACATTCAAATCCTTTTTGGATCTTCGGTGGCTGACCGAGGTAACACCTGTAATCACACAATGTTAAGAATTTAGACAAATGACTCAGAAATCATAACAAAGGTAAAGATCCAGAAATTCTTATATGGAGGGATCTGCATGGGATTATGATTATCCCCATGGTGTATTTGCCTCATTTTGGTGTTAAATAACATGCCAAAATCAGTTTTACAGATGGGTAAAACTAGCCTAAGTTACAAGGTAGGATGAGGTAACAGGAAGGTGTCCTATAGGGTATTGTGGCTGGGTTATTGACATTTAGGGAAACCAAGCAACAGTTCGGAAATTAGATAAGCGGTTATTGGATGGTGTTATGTTGGGTATATAATTTTTTGTGGCTGCCAGCGTTGTTCTGTCTGCCAAGCCGCATGTTGAAGATCTGCTGCCAGCCCGCCCTCCCTCCCTGTTAATTTAGTTGTCACGGTCACTTTATTATTAGAAGGAGGATTAAAGTCGCTTGCCGATAGGTGGCGAGAGGACTAGATTTTTTATATGCTATTTAGGCAGAGTTTATCGCTGGTCTTTTCAGTGGTCAAAGGGAGTCTTTCACATAAAATCATCATTTTACACCACTAACATTATGATCTCCCTTACCTTCCCCCTATTACAATCTTACCTTACATATTGCTGTCCATCGCCTGTATTCTGTGAAAAACGCTTTTATTTAATATGCTAATTAGCTTCTATAGGTGCCCAGGGGCGGCATTGATGCGTCCGGTGCCCATGCCCTTCGGCGATTTTCAAAGCAAACCACTCCCCTTTCACCCCTCTGGTCACCCTAGGTTCTTCTGTTTCCATCCTCTCTTCACCGCTAAATCCTGCACATGTGCAATAAACGCTCGGCTGGCTCTGCCCGTAGTGGGTAATGCAGTGCGTAGGCACAAGGATTATGTTGAACAGCGCAGGCGGACGATTTAGCACCTATAGAAGCTAATTAGCATATGAAATAAAAGCGTTTTTCACAGAATACAGGCGATGGACAGCAATATGAAAGGTAAGATTGTAATAGGGGGAAGGTAAGGGAGATCATGATGTTAGTGATGTAAAATGATGATTTTACATGAAAGACTCCCTTTAACCACCTCAGCTCCCCTAGCTTAAACACCCTTAATGACCAGACCACTTTTTACAATTCTGCACTATACTACTTTCACAGTTTATTGCTTGGTCATGCAACTTACCACCCAAATGAATTTTACCTCCTTTTCTTCTCAGTAATAGAGCTTTCATTTGGTGGTATTTCATTGCTGCTGACATTTTTACTTTTTTTTAGTTATTAATCGAAATTTACCGAAATTTTTGCAAAAAAAGACACTTTTCACTTTCAGTTGTAATTATTCAAAAAAAAAAATACATTTCTATATAAATTTTTCTCTAAATTTATTGTTCTACATGTCTTTGATAAAAAAAAATGTTTGGGTAAAAAATAAATGGTTTGGGTAAAAGTTTACAAACTATGGTACAAAAATGTGAATTTCCGCTTTTTGAAGCAGCTCTGACTTTCTGACAGGAGAAACACCCCACAAATGACCCCATTTCGGAAAGTAGACACCCTAAGGTATTCGCTGATGTCATAGTGAGTTCATGGAAGTTTTTATTTTTTGTCACAAGTTAGCAGAAAATGTTTTGTTTTTTTGTTTTTTTCTTACAAAGTCTCATATTCTACTAACTTGTGACAAAAAATAAAAACTTCCATGAACTCACTAAGCCCATCACGAAATACCTTGGGGTGTCTTCTTTCCAAAATGGGGTCACTTGTGGGGTAGTTATACTGCCCTGGCATTTTAGGGGCCCTAATGCGTGAGAAGTAGTTTGAAATCAAAATGTGTAAAAAATGCCCTGTGAAATCCTAAAGGTGCTCTTTGGAATGTGGGCCCCTTTGCCCACCTAGGCTGCAAAAAAGTGTCACACATGTGGTATCGCCGTACTCAGGAGAAGTCGGGCAATGTGTTTTGGGGTGTCTTTTTACACATGCCCATGCTGGGTGAGATAAATATCTCTGTCAAATGACAACTTTGTATAAAAAAAATGGGAAAAGTTGTCTTTTAGAGAGATATTTCTCTCACCCAGCATGGGTATATGTAAAATGACACCCCAAAACACATTGCCCAACTTTTCCTGAGTACAGCGATACCACATGTGTGACACTTTTTTGCAGCCTCGGTGGGAAAATATGTCTTTTGCTTTGATTACTGCTTTGCACACTCTTGGCATTCTCTTGATGAGCTTCAAGAGGTAGTCCCCTGAAATGGTTTTCACTTCACAGGCATGCCCTGTCAGGTTTAATAAGTGGGATTTCTTGCCTTAGAAATGGGGTTGGGACCATCAGTGGCATTGAGGAGAAGTCAGGTGGATACACAGCTGATAGTCCTACTGAATACACTGTTAGAATTTGTATTATGGCAAGAAAAAAGCAGCTAAGTAAAGAAAAACGAGTGGCCATCATTACTTTAAGAAATGAAGGTCAGTCAGTCAGCGGAAAAATTGGGAAAACTTTGAAAGTAAGGGCTATTTGACAATGAAGGAGAGTGATGGGGTGCTGCGCCAGATGACCTGGCCTCCACAGTCACCGGACCTGAACCCAATCGAGATTGTTTGGAGTGAGCTGGACCGCAGAGTGAAGGCAAAAGTACCAACAAGTGCTAAGCATCTCTGGGAACTCCTTCAAGACTGTTGGAAGACCATTTCAGGGGACTACCTCTTGAAGCTCATCAAGAGAATGCCAAGAGTGTGCAAAGCAGTAATCAAAGCAAAATGTGGCTACTTTGAAGAACCTAGAATATGACATATTTTCAGTTGTTTCACACTTGTTTGTTATGTATATAATTCCACATGTGTTAATTCATAGTTTTGATGCCTTCATAGTCATGAAAATAAAGAAAACTCTTTGAATGAGAAGGTGTGTCCAAACTTTTGGTCTGTACTGTATATACACTGCTCAAAAAAATAAAGGGAACACTTAAACAACACAATGTAACTCCAAGTCAATCACACTTCTGTGAAATCAAACTGTCCACTTAGGAAGCAACACTGAGTGACAATCAATTTCACATGCTGTTGTGCAAATGGGATAGACAACAGGTGGAAATTATAGGCAATTAGCAAGACACTCCCAATAAAGGAGTGGTTCTGTAGGTGGTGATCACAGACCACTTCTCAGTTCCTATGCTTCCTTGCTGATGTTTTGGTCACTTTTGAATGCTGGCGGTGCTTTCACTCTAGTGGTAGCATGAGACGGAGTCTACAACCCACACAAGTGGCTCAGGTAGGGCAGCTTGTCCAGGGTGGCACATCAATGCAAGCTGTGGCAAGAAGGTTTGCTGTGTCTGTCAGCGTAGTGTCCAGAGCATGGAGGCGCTACCAGGAGACAGGACAGTACATTGGGAGACGTGGAGGAGGCCGTAGGAGGGCAACAACCCAGCAGCAGGACCGCTACCTCCGCCTTTGTACAAGGAGGAACAGGAGGAGCACTGCCAGAGCCCTGCAAAATGACCTCCAGCAGGCCACAAATGTGCATGTGTCTGCTCAAACGGTCAGAAACAGACTCCATGAGGGTGATATGATCGCCCGACGTCCACAGGTGGGGGTTGTGCTTACAGCCCAACACCGTGCAGGACGTTTGGCATTTGCCAGAGAACACCAAGATTGGCAAATTCGCCACTGGCGCCCTGTGCTCTTCACAGATGAAAGCAGGTTCACACTGAGCACATGTGACAGACGTGACAGAGTCTTGAGACGCCGTGGAGAACGTTCTGCTGCCTGCAACATCCTCCAGCATGACCGGTTTGGCATTGGGTCAGTAATGGTGTGGGGTGGTATTTCTTTGGAGGGCCGCACAGAGCTCCATGTGCTCGCCAGAGGTAGCCTGACTGCCATTAGGTACCGAGATGAGATCCTCAGACCCCTTGTGAGACCATATGCTGGTGCTGTTGGCCCTGGGTTCCTCCTAATGCAAGACAATGCTAGACCTCATGTGGCTGGAGTGTGTCAGCAGTTCCTGCAAGACAAAGGCATTGATGCTATGGACTGGCCCGTCCGTTCCCCAGACCTGAATCCAATTGAGCACATCTGGGACATCATGTCTCGCTCTATCCACCAACGTCACGTTGCACCACAGACTGTCCAGGAGTTGGCAGATGCTTTAGTCCAGGTCTGGGAGGAGATCCCTCAGGAGACCGTCCGCCACCTCATCAGGAGCATGCACAGGCATTGTAGGGAGGTCATACAGGCACGTGGAGGCCACACACTTTACTGAGCCTCATTTTGACTTGTTTTAAGGACATTACATCAAAGTTGGATCAGCCTGTAGTGTGTTTTTCCACTTTAATTTTGAGTGTGACTCCAAATCCAGACCTCCATGGGTTGAAAAATTTGATTTCCATTTTTTAATTTTTGTGTGATTTTGTTGTCAGCACATTCAACTATGTAAAGAACAAAGTATTTCAGAAGAATATTTAATTAATTCAGATCTAGGATTTTTTAGTGTTATTTTTGTGTTCCCTTTATTTTTTGGAGCAGTGTATATTGTGTGTGTGGTATTGTGTGGTATATATTGAGTGGCAGGAAAATGGATGTGCTATGTGCATGTGAGAGATAAATATCTGTTGTCCATACATACATGCTACAGACATAGGGCCAGATTTATCATTACTCTGACAGCTCACTCCACTTTTTTTTTTTTTGTTTTGTTTTAAAAGTTTTTTTTATTATACACTTAAGAAAAAATACAGTGTTACATAACACCAACATTGGTGTAAATCGGTACCAACCACATAAGCATATAAACATCTTGTAGCACATGAAGGGTTAGGAGTGGCTGAAATTACAATCCAATAATAAGGAGAAACATAGCTTATTAGAGTTGTACATCGGTCATATGGAAAGGGACCCAGGTTATATTCGACAGATATAATACAGTTGTAATCAAAGAAGTGTAATTGGGAAAGATAAATCGGACACCGAAAGCCATGTCCTTGGCATCTATTTGAGTAGGATACAGTTTAGTGGCGAGGAATAGGAGAGATTCAACCCCCACTGGTATCCAGCTATTGGGCTGAACTGTCTATATTTTGAAAAGAGAGGGAGACGTAAAACGGTTAGTGCTGGGTAAATCTATATTTTGTCCAGGGGGCCCACTTTCTCAAGAATGTCAGGTGAGTCCGCGACTCCCAGGAAGCCATTTCTTCGAAACGGTGGATTTGGTCTACCTACAATCTCCATTGCTCCATTGAGGGTAGACTAGATTGCAACCAGTATTTGGGAATTAAGAGACGGGCTGCCAACAAGAGCTGCTTAAAGAGGAAAGTGGGTGGCAGAGATGTCTCGTCGTTGAAAAAGGAGAGCAAGGCTCCATAGGGTGAGATGGCAAGGTCAGAGGAACAAATCTGATTGCTAATCCGAAAGATCTCTGCCCACCACTTATTTATAGGAGGACACGTCCACCAGATATGGAGAAAGGTACTTATCTCGTTTTGGCATCTCCAACAATCGACTGAGGTGGGTCTATTGAAGCGTGAAGATTTAATTGGGGTAATATACCATTGCGATAGAATTTTGTAGCCATTCTCTTGGGCCCTTACACATCTAGATGATCTGTGAGGGGTGTCAAAAAGCGTATATAAGGAATGGATAGGGAGAACTACCCCAGTTTCCAGTTCCCATGAGCGTATGAAGGCTGGTTTAACAACTAAAGGCGGAGATCTTAACTTGTTGTAGATAAGAGAAATAGGTCTTTTAGGGGAGCTGGGGTTGGCAATTAAAGTTTCGAACCAAGTAAGGGGACGGAGAAGTTCTCCATTTATGTTATTTTTGTGAATAAAGGATTTGATAAGTGGGATGATAGGGAAATCACGTGGTTGTGGACTCATAAGGGTTTTTATGGTTTCATTTGTAGGAGTTAAACCCTGGGGGTCGAGGAAAAGAGAAATTGGCAGGGTTGAGGATCTAATTGTTTTAGAAGAGGTGCTTCTGGGCCCACTGGTAGATGAGCCAAGGATGTCGCTGATCATGATAAGGGGAGAGGGGAATGGTATAGAGCAGTGGGAAAGATTCCACCATTTCCAAGCATCTACTGTTGCTTTGATGAGTGGGAAGGATTGTAGATTGGTTTGGGGGGGAGTTTGATGGCCCAGGCAAAAGGCTCGAGTCGGCATTCCAATAATGTTTTGTTCCATGGCCACCCAAGATTTGCTCTCTGTGTTTCTCAACCAGTCTATAATTCTTGACATTAGTATGGCTTTCCCATATAATTCGGGGTCTGGCAGCCCAATCCCACCAGTCATGCGTGAACGGGACAGGAACGAGTAGGAGAGTCTTGCTTTCCTGCCGTTCCAAATGAAAGTTCTGAATCTCTGTTTTAGGGAAGTATAGTAAGATTTAGGCACGGGAATTGGGAGAACTTGTTGTGGGTAGGTAAGACGTGGGATAATGAGAGCAGAGAGGATATTTTTCCTACCAAACCATGATAAGGTTGGGACTGACTTGGTGAGATTGTCAAGCGCTGAGAATAGGGCAGTTTTTAAAGGGACGTAGTTGAGTTTGAAAAGGTCTGATATGGAAGGGCTGAGCTTCACTCCTAAATAGGTAATAGTTGGAGAAGACCAGTTAAAAGGGGAATTTTTCATTAAGGAGAGTTTGAGAGAAGGTGATAGTCCTGTGCTAATAATGGTGGATTTGCTTTCGTTAATCCTGAAGTTGGAAACTATACTATAATCCTTTAAGTGTTCCAGTATTACAGGGAGGGAAGACTTAGGATTGGATGTCATTATCATGACATCGTCCGCGAACGCAGCAATCTTATGATTCCTACCTCCAAGGGCTATACCCTCAAACTTGGTATCTGCTCTAAGTTTGGATAGGAGGGGTTCCATCGCCAATATGAAGAGCAGGGGGGATAAGGGACAGCCTTGACGAGTTCCATTTTGAATTCTAAAAGGAGTGGATAAGTCACCATTGACCATAACGCGAGCTGTGGCCTGGTCGTACATAGCAAATACAGCCTTGATAAATGGATCAGGCAGGCCAAAGAACTTAAGAACATGACTCAAGTAGTTCCAATTTATGCGGTCAAATGCTTTTTCAGCGTCGGTGCTGAGTACAAGGGGAGTGGACGTATATCTAGCATATGAGAGTGCGTTAACCACTCTAGAGGTGTTATCCCTGCCTTCCCTATTACGTACGAAGCCTACCTGATCCATATGTACCAGAAGAGGGAGAAGGGCTGCCAGGCGATTGGCCAGTAGCTTTGCAAGTAATTTAAGGTCGATATTCAAAAGGGAGATGGGCCTATAGTTTGCACAAAGCTTAGAGTCCTTCCCCTCTTTAGGAATCAAGGCTATATGAGCTGATGTCATGTCCCTGGACAAAGGGATACCTATCAAGGATTGATTGCACACTTTCAGGAGATGTGGCATCAGCTGCTTTTTAAAGGTCTTATAATAAAGTGCAGGAAGTCCGTCTGGACCCGGGCTTTTCCCCTTAGGCATCTGATCAAGGGCTGTAGAAATCTCCTTCATAGTAAACGAAGTCTCGAGGGAAAGTTTTTGATCCACTGATAAAGTTGGGCAAGAAGCTGTTTTCAAAAAAGCGTCCACCAGGGAGGAGTGGTCAGATGGAGTCATGGGGGAAGGGAGATTGTATAGTGCTTCATAGAAGTCTCTAAATTGTTTTGCGATCTTAAATGAGGCGAAAATTGGTTCACCGCTAGGGGTAGACAATTGATGAATGTAATTGTCAGCTCTCCTGGATTTAATTCTGTTCATGAGGAATTTGGAAGCTTTGTCCCCATGAGCAAAAAACTTATATTGGGAACTAAGATAAAACTTGGCTGAGTTATTATGTAATAAGGTTTTTAACTCAGCTCTTGCTTTAGACAGCTCTTGGAGTTGGATGTCAGAAAGGGTAAGTTTGTGGACAGACTCTAATTTGTTTATTTTGGAGAGGAGGGTGTTGATGTTGTTTTCCCTAGTTTTCTTTAGATGCACTCCTAAACTAATGAGCTCACCCCTAATATAGGGTTTATGTGCGTCCCAGATGGTCTGTGATGAGAGTTCGGGTAAGGAATTTAAGGTGAAGTATTCTTCCAGAAGTGACGCTATTTTCTTTATAGAATCTGGATTGCCAAGGATAGATTCATTTAATCTCCAGTTAAAGGGACTCTGTCACCACTTTCTAACCCCCCCTTTTAAAAGTATTGTTATCTCCATGGCGCCCCTGTGATTACAAAGGTGTTGTTAGAAGATAAATTCGCCGTCTCCTTTTGATAAAAAGAGCTTTTATCTAACCTGTCAATCTTCTTGATAAGGTGCCCAGGGCGTTTCTGTTGGTCTCAAGCTGCCGCCCGCCGCCGCCGCTGTTGGTGCCCAGCTCCTCCCCTGATGCTTTCAGCGCCGCCTGAATGTAATGAAATACGCCTCCGGCTCTCGCTCAGTGCCCCCTCCTCCTTTTCAAAGATCCCGCGCGTGCGCACAGGCCTGTGCCTGATGCGCCCGTGCGGACATTTACAATCAGCCTCATTGAGCGAAGTGCGCATGCGCGCACTTCGCTCAACCTCCTCATCAGACGAGCACTGCAGCCGGCCGGCTGCAGTGCTCGTCTGATGAGGAGGTTGAGCGAAGTGCGCGCATGCGCACTTCGCTCAATGAGGCTGATTGTAAATGTCCGCACGGGCGCATCAGGCACAGGCCTGTGCGCACGCGCGGGATCTTTGAAAAGGAGGAGGGGGCACTGAGCGAGAGCCGGAGGCGTATTTCATTACATTCAGGCGGCGCTGAAAGCATCAGGGGAGGAGCTGGGCACCAACAGCGGCGGCGGCGGGCGGCAGCTTGAGACCAACAGAAACGCCCTGGGCACCTTATCAAGAAGATTGACAGGTTAGATAAAAGCTCTTTTTATCAAAAGGAGACGGCGAATTTATCTTCTAACAACACCTTTGTAATCACAGGGGCGCCATGGAGATAACAATACTTTTAAAAGGGGGGGTTAGAAAGTGGTGACAGAGTCCCTTTAAAGCTTTTAGTTTTCCGTGTAGGGGAGGTTACCTTAAGGAATATAGGAGCGTGATCTGAAATATGTATAGACCCAATTTTGGCCATTTGGCATAGTTGAAGGTGCTCTTTTGCGATAAAGAGATAATCTATTCGGTGGTAGCTGTTGTGAACATGGGAATAAAATGTATAATCCGGGGTATCGGGATAATTGGCATGCCAGACGTCTACCAGGTGGTGATCCCAAAGTATGTTTTTGATAAACTTTAAGGATCGTTTTGAGTGGGATGTTGTGTGAGATGATGAGTCCAATTGGGGGTTGCTGGCCACATTGAGATCACCCCCTAGCACCACTATGCCCTCCTTAAAGGAGGTAATCAAAGGAGCTATGGAGGCAAGCCATTTGGCCTGTTTAGAGTTAGGGGCATAAAGGTTTACGAATGTATATACCTGTACACCTATATTCCCCTTGACCATAATGAATCTGCCCTCCGGGTCTTGCTTGTGGTCCATATATTTAAAGGGAACCCTCCTTTTGAAACCAATACTTACTCCCCCGAACGAGGCGGAACCTCCCCCACAATGAAACCAGAGTGGATAATGAGAGAATTCCATATTAGGGTAATGATTGAACCTAAAGTGTGTCTCCTGGAGGAGCAGCACATCCGATCCCTCCTTACGTAAAATAGAGAAGATTTGGCTTCTTTTGGAAGGTGAATTGAATCCCTTTACGTTATACGAAGCTATGAGAATATCAGCCATGGTCAAGGGTAATTGTGTAAGGAAGAGTAAATGGTGCGCTAGTCCTCCAGGAGAGGGCACTTACGGTTTTAGGTATAACCACCTCGTCCAGGAGAGAAGCCCGGTCCTTCGGTTTCTGTGCGTCTATCGAATGGATCAGGAAAATGTGTGTGAGGTACCTTAAACAAAACAAAGGGAGAGGGGAAACAATGAGAACAGAAAAAAAGAAAACAGAAAAATAACGTAGATAGTGGATTGACCCACTGGTGTAAAGCATGGGGGAAAAATTGGTCAAAGACCGGTGAACAGACCGTTCTGCACATAGGATTGCAAATTGGAACTAAACTAACTTTAGTTCAAGCAATCGTCGGCTTTTTATATGAAGGAGGAATTGGTCAGGCCATCCTCGGACAGTCAGAGCAGGGAGAGTTGGGAGTCAGCAAGGTATTACAGGAAAAGGAAAATTTAAGCAGGATAATAAAGAGAGACTAGTTGAGAAGAGATTTAGAGAAGGTTGATGAAAGTTGGAGGGGGAAGAGGAGAGGCAGAAAAGAGAAGCATGGGCTAAGCAATACAGAGGTATCATTATACTAATCAGGACTAAAGCCTGGGTCCACTAGCAGTATGTTAAGCTAGTAAGGCAGATAGTAGCCAAGATCTCTTTATAAGGAAGAAGCGAAATATCTGGAAAGATCCAGAGTAGTCCAGGAGAAAGGAAAGTACCGTCCCTGTATGTGAAGAAAATACCGGACAAGGTCCATAGAGATTAATCCTGAGACAGTCTCTTGGGTGTCAACTGCCGACTCCTCTTCCCCGTTTTATGGGCCTTAGGGGTGTGCTGTACGGTGAAGGCTTCAACCGATGGGATTTCTGGTAAGGCTCCTAGGTCCAGGAATAAGTCCCAGTTCTCAATTGGCATAGGAGGGATTTGCAGGTGGTCATAAACAGCCTCCAGATCGGCGTAAGTGGTAATATTTATGCGGCGGCCTCCATGTGAGAAGGAGATGCCAAAGGGAAAGTTCCATTTGTAAAGGATCCTGTTCGCCCGTAGCCATTCTGTCAGGGGCTTGAGAAATTTACGCTTCCTTAAAGTTGAGGGGGCTAAATCCTGGTAAATTGATACTTGGGCCTCACCAAATAGGATGTCTTGTCTGTTTCTTGCAGCTTCCTGAACAGCATTCTTAACTTGGAAATTGAGGAATCTGCATATTATATCTCTTGGGGGTTCATCTGGTTTAGGTTTGGGTCTTAGCGCTCTGTGAGCCCTTTCCAGAACAATCTCCAATGCATAATCTGGGCCTAGGACAGAGGAGCAGAGGGAGACGACCGCAGCTGGAATGTCGTCGGGTAGCACAGCCTCAGGGATCCCCCTTATGCGCAAGTTGTTCCTGCGACCCCTGTTTTCCTGGTCTTCCAGGGCGTTTTGAAGTTGATTCAGGTAAGAACCGCACTTCTGTAGGGAGTTGGACGTGGCCCTCTGGTGATCCAGCATCTGGACCTGCTGATTCTCAAGCGTTTCCACCCTGTCCCCTATGTGACGCATGTCTTGCCGCATGGCCGCGAATTCGCTTAATAGGGGCTCAAGGGCTTTACTCAGGGTGTTCTTCAGGTAGTTTCTGGTGATCGGAAGGGCCCCCCTACCTTGCGGTTCTTCATTGTCACTTTCGTCTTCCGATCTGGCCTTTTGAGGCTGAATGGGCGCCATTTTAGAATCGCGGGCAACGTATGAAGCGGCCGCTTTCTTTAGAAATTTATCCATGTCACCTCCTGCAACTTGGCTTTTGCTGGTACCGGAGCTATCCCCTGCTCTGGGATTACCGATTTTGACCATTTTCTGGCAGATTGCTAATGATAGCTAGTGCATGAAACGGGCTGTGGCACGGAGCTCAGAATCAAGCGGCCATCTCAGACCGGCGCTGGCTCAGCCCCCCCCCTCACTCCACTTTAACATATGGCTAAAGTCAGTTTTAGCCAAGTCAGATTTATGATCGGCCCTTTAAGACTGTAATAAATGTGGTTTGACGGTAGCAGTTTATCCGTCAGTAAGCAGCTTTACAAAAGTCGCACATCTTTACGAAAAAGTCGCACGTTTTTATGAAAAAGTCGCATGTTCTATTAAAAAGTCTCATAAGATAAGCATGGTCCTCACTGGAGTGAAATTGTGACTTTTTTGCAACTTTTTTGCGACTTTTTAAATAGTCCCAATAGTAAATCTGTCTAGAGATTCATTTACATAAGAAAACACGCCCACTTTCAGAAAACTGGCGAGCATAGTGCAGAGCAGAAAAAAGTCGCAAATTTGTGCGCAGTTTTAGCGTTTGGGACTTTTTTGGGACTTTTTCACTCCATTATTCTGACCTGAGCTAATGATAAATCTGGCCCATAGTGTTTTGAAGTAACAAGAATACTTAGTGCACCAACCAGTAATATCTACTCTTACCAGATAAACTGTGTTGTTTGTATTCAGAAAAATAAAAATTCGTATCAATATATACAAATATTTTGCAAGACTCGATCTACATATAAAAAATGTTCTGCCATGCAGGCAATATGTAAAAAAAAAAAAACAGCGCTGTAATATAATATTACTTACAGCGATCAGGTTTTCTTCCTCTGCTTTCTTAAAGTAGTTGTGCACCATTTTTTCGCATCCGGCATACTTTCTACAGTATCAAATGCGAAACCAGGCCACACACATAAATTACGTCATGCACTCGCAAACTCACTCGATCATTACGTTCCCGATTTTCGAATAAAAATCTGGATGTCGAATATAACGAATATTCAAATTCATGAATATATGACGAATATTCTACGAAATATTTGTAATATATCTCGAATTTGAATATTGCCCCTGCCGCTCATCACTAGTTAGGACAGCCAATAGCTCATTATTATCACCTCAATAGATATGTCTAGAAAGGCGCCTTGCTCAGAACAGCCCTTTATGAGCCAGATCTGACAGGTACCTCTGTCGGGCAACGGCAGACGATCTATTGTCAATTAGCTCTCTTGGATTGCCATCTTCTGGATGAGACGGTTGGCAAACCACAAATAGCTACTCCAACACTGCAGATTTGGGTGCAAACTGGCAACAAGCAGTTTTATTATCTCTTGTCACAGCAAGACAATCTACTGTGAGCAGCAATCAGAGCAACTTTCCAACACAGAATACAAACTAACTCATAGGTAATCTGGCCACCAACAACACATCACTTTGTCCCTTACTAACAGAACCTGTCCCTACCACCCAGTTCCCCAAAGCACAATTCATACCATGCATCTTGTCATGTGTCTTGCAGTTGCTCCCACAGGCCTCGGCACTGCCTGTGTCTTCCCCAGACTGTAAGCACTGTTGGAAGAGCTCAGCCCATAATAACCTGAGCTCTTCAGCTAGCTGCTAATTAAGCTTTATTAGTAGCCTAGTTACCTGGTGAACAGAGGGAAATTCAAATTTTCCTGCGCTTTTCTCTTTAACCTAGCTTTCAACGGGTGAGACAGACTATCCTAATTGAACCTATATGACCCTATGGCAGCTCTAATGCCATATCATACATTGCATAGGTTTTTTCATCCCCCCCCCCCCACACACACAGAGTGGAATTTGGCAGAGAATATAAGAGCTTTTGATTGTGATATCACCAGAGACTTGTGAAGATAGGCCAACAATAATCAGCTGATCAGCTGACCTCTAGGCCAGGGGGTGTCACTAAGATGGAGCAACCTCTATATTGATAACCTCTCTCAGGGAGAATATGCATTTATACAGCATAAATACAAAACTGGAGAACAAGAAGCCATTTTACCTTGGTGCAGAAAGGATAATGGAATGTCAACATATAAGCCACATACATTGTGTAGTGTAGATGGTCGCCAAGACATTCTTCAGAAATGAAAATCAATTTTTCATTTGATCTTTATTAAAAATGTTCAGCTGTTTCTGAGATACAAGGTTAAAAATCAACCTGTTTGCAGCTGTCAGTTTCTGTTTTCTTTGAATCCCGTTATCTGACAGCTCATGTGTAGCTCTTAGCTCTGATATCATAAACACTTATTTAAGTCATATTTTTATCGGATTGATTAGACTTGAACTATAATAAGTGTTTATGAAGTCAGGAGACCTACTGGAAAAAAAAAATTTGACCAAAGTTGGCAAAATGCAATCATAAAACAAAATCCCCAAAGGTGTCCATAGCCTTTAAACTAATAGGTGCAGTAGCACACAATACATGGCCATCTATAATAGACATTGCAATGAGGAATTCCCTGTTTACTAATGTGGCTCTTGTGGACTTGCTAGAGGATCTTCTGGTTACTAATCATTTAAAAGGGTGAAAAGTGCAAACATAAAAGACTAATTGACTCATTTGAATGGCCAAGAGCCATTAAAGGAGTACTCTGAGCAAAACTGATGACCAGACAAGAAGGTGCATACAACAGGGAACCAGTTTTAGTGTTCTTTGTACTCCTTTTATAAACTGTCCCCTAAAGTTCTGCACTGAGAATAACACAGGCTAGAACATTTGCCCTGGAGTATTGCCTTAACATATTGGGTACAATACTTCAGTTCAATCTAAAAATGTTGCTTTTGTTGTAGACAATACACCGTGTTCCACATTATTATGCAAATTATATTTTTCTCAGATTTTCCTAAATGGTCGATGCAAATGACAGTCAGTATAATTTTAAGTCATCAACTGCTAGGGTATAAATCAAATTTTATTGAACAAACCTCCCAATGATAACAGCATTTTTTTTTTAACTCAAAATGCGTTCCAAATTATTATGCACAACAGATTTTTAAAACATTTTATATGTTGTAAAGAGCTAAAAATGGTCATTTGTTGAATTTGTAGCATTAAGAGGACACGTTTACTGAAATCAAAGCTATTTCAATCAAAAACATTTTACATGTTAACAAAGGACACCTTCTTTGATATCACCTTCACAATTCTTTCATCCATTGAACTTGTGAGTTTTTGGAGACTTTCTGCTGGAATTTCTTTGTAGGATTTCAGAATAGCCTCCCAGAGCTGCTGTTTTGATGTGAACTACCTCCCACCCTCATAGATCTTTTGCTTGAGACTTATATTGTGCATGAAAGTGAATTTTGCTATGGAAGGCATGGTTCTTCGTTTTGTACCATGGAAGAAAGTGGTCAGTCAGAAACTCTATATACCCTATCTGGGTAGGTTTACGGCACAAAGGTTATTTTTGCCTTAATCAGCGACTTTTTCCCACTCACGCCAGATCTAAAAAAGAGGGCGTGGTGTGAGCGGGGAAGGGGGCAGGCCGGTAGATCCATCTCATTTGTCATTTTCTATGCCTGTCTAATATTAAGCCTGCAAGGAAGCTGGCTTATATTTAGACAGGCGGTTGATGCCTCTACATAACTTTGGCAGATCCACCACCACCGCAAGTGGTCTTAATAATTGACCCTCTATATACTTTTCCGAGGTCATTTTCGCACATTCAGAGACCCTAAATGGGCCTACCAGCTCTTACCTTGATTCTGGCCCAAAACATGACTTCACCACCTCCTGGCTAACGTCGCAGCCTTGTGGGACATGGTGGACCTCCACTACTCCATCTGTCTAGACCATCCAAGGTTGCACAGGACTCATCAGTAAACAAGACTATTTACTGTTGTCATGTGTGTCTGGGCCCACTGCAACCGTTTCTGATTGTGAGCACGGGTTGTGGGTGGTCAAATAGTAGGGTTATGCACAACTGCAAGCCTCTGGAGGATCCTACACCTTAAGGTTTGTGGGACTCCAGAGGCACCAGCAGCCTCACATACATGTTTGCTGCTATGTAGTAGCATTTTAATAGCTGCTCTCTTAATCCGATGAATTTGTGCTCTAAATCAGAAACAAATCTCTTCACAGTACGATGATCACTAGAGATGAGCGAATCGAAGCTGACAAAGTGAAATTAGATCCGAATTTCAAATTTTGATTTGCAACAAATGTGAATTTCTTTGCTCTTCGTGGTAACGAATTGCAACTTTTCCTAAAACGGCGGCTAAAATGGCGGCTACACGTGTGAGGACATGGGGCAAGTAACTCTGGTAAGGCGAGATGACCCATAATGCCATGCATACAGCCAATCAGCAGCCAATCAGCCCTGTGATGTAACAGTCCTAAAAATATGGCGGCCATCTTAGATACAGACATTTTCCAGCGTTCGTAGTGCAGGGACAGATGTGAGAAGGAGCTAGGGACAGCAATAGGAAAAACCTAATTGTGACAAAAAACTGAAAAAAACTATTTATAAGTGCAGGGAAGGGATAGGGAGGAATCATTCCACAGCATCTTAGTGCAGGGAGAAACGTCAGCAAGCGATAGGGACAGTGCTAGAAAAGCGATTTACATGTGCAGGGAAAGATTATTTGGGGATCCAAATAGCAATTATACAGCTGTGTCATTCCAGCAATTGGTTCTTGGGGTGCAAGTGCTATGTTAAAAAGCCTTTAGTGGCTTATATCTGTGGAAAAAGAAAAATATATACGCAGTTTACTTCTGCAGTTATATGTGGTGAAAGCGTTTAGTGGCCTCTTTCAATACAAAAAGAAAAATATATACGCAGTACACTTCTGAAGCTATATGTGGTGAAAGCATTTAGTGACGTATTTCATTACAAAAAGAAAAACTTCTGCAGCTATATGTGGTGAAAGTGTTTAGTGGCGTATTTCAGTACAAAAAGAAAAAAAATATTCTCTGTTCACTTCTGCAGCTATATGTGGTTAGAGATGTCGCGAACAAAAAATTTTCTGTTCGCAAACGGCGAACGCGAATTTCTGCAAATGTTCGCGAACCGGGCGAACCGCCATAGACTTCAATAGACAGGCGAATTTTAAAACCCACAGGGACTCTTTCTGGCCACAATAGTGATGGAAAAGTTGTTTCAATGGGACTAACACCTGGACTGTGGCATGCCGGAGGGGGATCCATGGCAAAACTCCCATGGAAAATTACGTAGTTGACGCAGAGTGTGGTAAGTTGAATTTGCAATGCGATTAATATAACCTGTATTAATCGCATTGCGATTACAACTCAAGTCTGAGTTCATAATGGTTGTATTGGTCGCGCCGTCACGTGTTAAAGGGGGACGGGGGTGTGACTCACTGCAGCCTGGTGAGTGGTGGGGCGCCGCGGAAGCTGCCCTGCAGGAGTCTCTGGTGCCGGGAGGAGGAGGTAGGTAGAGCGGCTCTGACTTTATAGACCAAATTATTTTTATAATACCCCAATAATAATAAGTTAATAACCTAACCCCATTCATAAATTACTGTGGATTATTATAGAGATGGCCCCAGGCCAGGAGACATAAGGGGTTGGGTTGAACTGTGGGCTGGGGCCACCCGGCCACATTTACTAATCTTTGCTCAGGGGGGCCCTCATAAATATAGACCCACATGGTGTGGACTGGTCATTTTTACTAAGGAATATAGTTTAAACGTTTATGTGCAAAAGAGAAAATAAGAAGTCAGCTCCAATCAGATATCTGCACATAGACCAAGACTCTGGGTCTATGCAGATATCTGATTGGAGCTGACTTAGTGACTTCTTCTTTTTTCTCTTTATCTCTTTATTATGGCTTTGGTGGGGGGCAGGGGTGACACCATTTTCTACAGCACCGGGTGACACCAGCCATAGCAACGCCACTGTAACCATTAGGAACCCAGCTCTAAGTTGAATTCGCAATTGCGATTAATATAACCTGTATTAATCGCATTGCGATTACAACTTAGATCTGAGTTCCTAATAGTTGTATTGCTAGAATTGACGAATATAATGAATATAGCACTATATTCTCAATCTTCATTATATTCTAGCAATATAACCATTAGGAACCCAGCTCTAAGTTGAATTCGCTAAGCGATTAATATAACCTGTATTAATCGCATTGTGATTACAACTTAGTCAAATTTGTGACACTGCAGCTTCAGAATGAATCTAAGATGGATGCTGTCCCTAAAATGGATGCTGTCCTTGCTATTTGATAGGAGGTGGGAGGGTCTGGGAGGGAGGGTATGCTGATTGGCTGGAATGTGTCTGCTGACTGTGAGGTACAGGGTCAAAGTTTGCTCAATGATGACGTATAAGGGGCGGACCGAACATCGCATATGTTCACCCGCGCGGCGAACGTGAACAAGCTATGTTCGCCGGCGAATAGTTTGGGACAGCTCTATATGTGGTGAAAGTGTTCAGTGGCGTATTTCAGTAGAAAATGAAAAATATATAAGCAGTTTACTGTTGCAGTTATTTGCAATAAAAGCGTTTAGTGATGTATTTCAGTACTAAAAGAAAAATATAAAGGCAGTACACTGTTGCAGTTATTTGCAGTAAAAGCGTTTAGTGGCCTATTTCAGTACAAAAAGAAAAGTATATATGCATTTCACTGTTGCAGTTATTTGCAGTGAAAGAGTTTAGTGGGCTATTTCAGAAGAAAAAAAAAATATATATATATATATATATTCTCAGTTCACTTCTGCAGTTTTATGTGTTGAAAGCGTTTAGTGGCCTATTTCAGTACAAAACGAAAAATATATACGCATTTCACTGTTGCAGTTATTTGTGGTGAAAGCGTTTAGTAGCCTATTTAAGTACAAAAATAACAATATATTCTTAGTTCGCTTCTGCAGTTATATGTGTTGAAAGCATTTAGTGGCCTATTTCAGTACAGAAAGAAAAATGTATACGCCCTTCACTGTTGCAGTTATTTGTGAGCGAAAGCTTTAGTGGCCTATTTCAGTACCGAAAAAAAATATATATATGCACTTTACTGTTGCAGTTATTTGTGGTGAAAGCGTTTAGTGACCTATTTCAGTACAGAAAGAAAAATATATATGCACTTCATTTTTGCAGTTATTTGTGGTAAAAGCATTTAGTGGCCTATTTCAGTACAAAAGAAAAATATATACTCATTTCACTGTTGCAGTTATTTGTGGTGAAAGCGTTTAGTGGACTATTTCAGTACAAAAAGAAAAAAATATTGCCAGTTCAAATCTGCAATTATATGTGTTGAAAGCATTTAGTGGCCTATTTCAGTGCAGAAAGAAAAATATATGGACACTTCACTGTTGCAGTTATTTGTGGTGAAAGCGTTTAGTGGCCTATTTCAGTACAGAAAGAAAAATATATTTGTCGCTTTCAGGGGTGTTTTAATTTGCTTTTAATTTATTTAGTTCAGCTATAAGTATGCCAGACAGAGAAGTGCAGGGCCATGCCATGCACAGAGGAGTGTTTCTGGCGCAGGCAGAGGTTGCAGCAGAGTAAGGGGGTGTGGCAGCAGGAGTCGCAGCGAGAGGCCTGAGCTCCCAGTGTCATCTAGCGGTCGTGTCTTGACCAGCAACCCAGGGGTTCTTGATTGGTTAACTCGGTCATCCACTTCATCCCAAGTAACATCAGACACTCCCAGCCAACGGTGGGTTCATCAGACACTACCCTTAGTTGGCATGGCCCGGGAGCAGGCCCTGTGCCCTCACCTGTACTCAGCCTGCCTCTGTCTTTTTCTGTTCCCTCAGCAACAGAAGTATTGTGTGCTGTGGGCTCAGCTTCACTATACAGCTAGGATGAGGTACTAGAGGACAGTCAGCAGCTACTGCCCAGCCAAGATCTGGAGGAAACATCTGCAGCTTCCTCAGCTAGGTGGGCAAGTAATGATGAGGAGAGTGGCATGGGAGGTGGTGTTGCAAGAGGTCAGGCTCCTGACCCAGAGACCGTTAGTAGGACATCAGTGACGTGCAGACACTACTCGATGATGATGAAGCCGATCACACTTGGGAGCCGGGCGCTGAAGGGGCTTCATCATTATGAGGAGAAGAGGGTGGCATCTTGCCCGTAAGCCAGCGATTGAGCCAGCAAGGTGGTAGCATGGCTGGGAGTCAGCAGGGTGGCGGTGGCTTCAGTGGGAGGTCGGGAGCCAAACGTGCTCGGGGTAGACCACCTGCTTCGTAGCAGCCTACATGCCCGGGAAGTAGCAGTGCAGGCATTCACGGAGGCAGCGGCGGTAGCAGTCAGTCAGTGCAGACTGTTGGGGGAAATATCACCCACTCGGCGGTGTGGCAGTATTTTGTTAAGCCGCCAGAGGAGATTAACATGGCCATATGTAGAATATGTGGGCAGAAGGTAAAGCGTGGTCAGGGTGCCAATGTTGGCACCACAGCCCTGCATCAGCATATGCAGCATCACCATAAAGTGGCCTGGGAGAACCGTGGCTTCGATGTGGTGGTCCAGCCTGCCGCAGCAACCTCTGCATCACCCAGTTGCACGCACCCGGTTTCAGCCAGTCAAGGCTCCACCACCTCAGCCGAAGGAAGCTGTCTGTCATTCTTATCTTCTGATGGTCCAGATGCTCCTGCTCCTCCTCCTCCTCATCAGTCATTCCATCAGAAATCGATCACCGAAGCGATTGCCAAGAGACAGCAGTATGCGTGCACTCATCCAACAGCGCAGAAGCTGAATGTCCTCCTGTCCAAGTTGCTGGTGCTGCAGTACCTCCCATTCCAAGTGGTGGACTCTGCACTTTTCAGAGAACTGATGGCTTGTGCCGAGCCGAGGTGGAGAGTCCCAAGCCATCATTTCTTTGCGAAAAAGGCAGTACGAGCCCTGCACAAATATGTAGAACAGAAGGTGGGCCAGTCCTTGAGCCTGTTGGTGTCTGCCAAAATGCACAGCAGGGCAGATGTGTTGAGCTGTAACTACAGTCAGGGGCAGTACATGTCCTTTATGGCCTACTGGGTGAATGTGGCTCATGCACAGCCACACAAGAAACTTGGCCAGGTCACGCCGTTTCTGCTTCCACGTGGTCCTGCGACAATGTCCGCCTCTGCTTCCTTATCCTCCACCATGTCCTCAGCCTCCACTACAGAGACAAGTCGCAGTGCCCCTCCAGCATACCACATGTGCAGGGCACGGCGGTGTCACGCTGTTCTGCTCCTCATTTCCCTGGATGAACAGAGTCACACAGGGGAGGAACTGTTCCGTGTCCTTCGTCAAGAAATCAAATCCTGACTTTCTCCCCGACAACACCAACAACAGGAAGAACGTTGTGTCGGCGCTGCTTCAAGGAGGGCTAAGCCATGCGCCCTGCATTGCACACATGTTTAATCTGGTTGTCAAGTGGTTCCTGAAGTCTTCCACCCATCTGCAAGACATCCTAAAAATGGCCAGGAAACTTTGCATGCACTTCAGCCACTCGTACACCACAAAGCACACCTTGAGCTGCAACGGCAGAACGGCATCCCCCAATATAGGCTGATATGCCACGTTTCCACCTGTTGAAATTCCACCCTCCTCATACTGCCGCCACCTCCAGACTCTGTTATAGTGCAACTCGGTGGCCTTCTCCTGATGCTGCCAACTCCAGACTCTTTCATTGGGCCACTGTGTGGTCTCCTCATGCTGCCGTCACCTCCAGACTTGGTCATTGTGCCAGGTGGTGATCGGAACAGGATGTCCGCTGAAGTCATTCAGCGTGCATCCTGTCACAACGCCGGGGGGGTTCCGTGACCCCCCCCCCCCCGTGTCCGCAAACCGCTGGTCAGTTCAGACCTGCGGTTTGCGGCTTTTACCTTATGCGGCGGCGGTGATCGGAGGTGCCATCGGGTCCCCATGCGGCTGTAGGGGGGACCCGATGGCATGGAAGGCAGCGCGATGCCTTCCTTAGGCATCTGCGCTGCCTTCCGGTGACGAGCCTGTGAGATCCAGCCCCCTGGTCTCACAGGCCGGAAGCTGTATGAGTAATACTCACAGTATTACTCATACAGCCAATGCATTCCAATATAGAAGTATTGGAATGCATTGTAAAAGGGATTAGACCCCCAAAAATTGAATTCCCAAAGTGGGACAAAAAAGAAAGTTAAAAAAAGTTGAAAAAATAAAGTTTCCCCCAAAAAAATTAAAAGTTTCAAGTAAAAATAAACAAAAACTTAATTTTCCCCAAATAAAGTAAAAAAAAAATTGGTAAAAAATAGGAAAAAAAAAGTAGACATATTAGGTATTGCTGCATCCGTATCGACTGGCTCTATAAACATATCACATGACCTAACACCTCAGATGAACACCGTAAAAAATAAAAACTGTGCTAAATAAACCATTTTTTGTCACCTTACATCACAAAAAGTACAACAGCAAGCGATCAAAAAGGCGTTTGCTCACCAAAATGGTACCAATCAAACCGCCACCTCATCCCGCAAAAAATGAGCCTCTACCTGAGACAATCGCCCAAAAAAAAAAATAACTATGGCTCAGAATATGGAGACACTAAAACATAATTTTTTTTGTTTCAAAAATATTATTGTGTAAAACTTACATAAATAAAAAAAAAGTATACATATTGAGTATCGCCACGTCCGTATCGACCGGCTCTATAAAAATATCACATGACCTAACCCCTCAGATAAACACCGTTAAAAAAAAAAAAACTGTGTTAAATAAACCATTTTTTGTCACCTTACATGACAAAAAGTGTAATAGCAAGCGATCAAAAAGTCATATGCAAATAGTGTTTATCAAACCGTCATCTCATCCCGCAAAAAATGAGACCCTACCTAAGATAATCGCCCAAAAACTGAAAAAACTATGGTTCTCAGAATATGGAGACACTAAAACATGATTTTTTTTTTTTTATTATATTATTGCGTACAACTTACATAAATAAATAAAAAGTATAAATATTAGGTATTGCAGCATCCGTAATAACTTGCTCTATAAAAATATCACATGACCAAACCCCTCAGGTGAATACCGTAAAAAAATAAAAATAAAAACGGTGTAAAAAAAGCCATTTTTTGTCTCCTTACATCACAAAAAGTGTAATAGCAAGCAATCAAAAAGTCACACGCACCCCAAAATAGTGCCAATAAAACCATCATCTCATCCCGCAAAAATCATACCCTACCCAAGGTAATCGCCCAAAAACTGAAAAAATTATGGCTCTCAGACTATGGAAACACTGAAACATAATTTTTTTTGTTTCAAAAAATAAATCATTGTGTAAAACTTACATAAATAAAAAAAAAGTATACATATTAGGTATCGCCACTTCCGTGACAACCTGGTCTATAAAAATATCACATGATCTAACCTGTCAGATGAATATTGTAAATAACAAAAAATAAAAACAGTGCCAAAACAGCTATTTCTTGTTACCTTGCCTCACAAAAAGTGTAATATAGAGCAACCAAAAATCATATGTACCCTAAACTAGTACCAACAATACTGACACCCTATTCCGTAGTTTCTAAAATGGGGTCACTTTTTTGGAGTTTCTACTCTACGGGTGCATCAGGGAAGCTTCAAATGGGACATGGTGTCAAAAAAAACAGTCCAGCAAAATCTGCCTTCCAAAAACCGTATGGCATTCCTTTCCTTCTGCACCCTGCCGTGTGCCCGTACAGCAGTTTACGACCACATATGGGTGTTTCTGAAAAACTACAGAATCAGTGCCATAAATATTGAGTTTTGTTTGGCTGTTAACCCTTGCTTAGTTACTGGGAAAAATGGATTAAAATGGAAAATTTGCAAAAAAAATTGAAATTCTGAAATTTCATCTCCATTTGCCAATAACTCTTGTGGAACATGTAAAGGGTTAACGACGTTTGTAAAATCTGTTTTGAATACCTTGAGGGGTTTAGTTTCTAAAATGGGGTCACTTTTATAGAGTTTAAACTCTAGGGGTGCATCAGGGGGACTTCAAATGGGACATGGTGTAAAAAAAAACAGTCCAGCAAAACCTGCCTTCCAAAAACCGTATGGCATTCCTTTCCGTCTGCACCCTGCCGTGTGCCAGTACAGCGGTTTATGACCACGTATCGGGTGTTTCTGTAAACTACAGAATCAGGGCCATAAATATTGAGTTTGGTTTGGCTGTTAACCTCTGCTTTATAACTGGAAATAAATTATTAAAATGGAAAATCTGCCAAAAAAGTGAAATTTTGAAATTTTATCTCTATTTTCTATTAATTCTTGTGGAACACCTAAAGAGTTAACGACGTTTGTAAAATCAAAGACACAAATGCAATAGCACTCTGCAACCAGCACTCTGCCCTGCCTCTATGCTGGATGTTGAATGAGGCATTGGTGTACATTTTGGCCAAAGCGTAATAAGCCACTCACCACGTCAAGGTCGCCTCTATGAGTGGTCCCTAACACTAGTACCTACCTGTTATGGACCATGATAGCCACACAAAATCCAGGGAGCGCAGGTACAGCATGCATGCCAGGCACACTCTGCTTTTAACTCTGTCCGGTACCGTAACAGCTTTCATCGGATCCAGAGATGCAAGTACCAACATGCATGCTGAGCCCACTATATACTTCTCCTGGAGCCAAATGGCTACTGGTAGGTGCTGTAAAAGTAGACTCAGTTTTATACTGACTTTAAAACCAGCCTCCAGGGCAGACTAACTGGTCAGGTGTGCATGACTGCATGGATATCGCCACGCCTCCAATATATACTACAAAGAAAAAATGTGGGGGATGGCGAAATACATATACAAACGCAAAGACACAAATGCAATAGCACTCTTCAACCAGCACTCTGCCCTGCCTCTATGCTGGATGTTGAATGAGGCATTGGTGTACATTTTGGCCAAAGCGTAATAAGCCACTCACCACGTCAAGGTCGCCTCTATGAGTGGTCCCTAACACTAGGCAGGGCAGAGTGCTGGTTGCAGAGTGCTATTGCATTTGTGTCTTTGCGTTTGTATATGTATTTCGCCATAGCGATGTGCACCTGCATACAGGGTTGTGCTGACTGAATCCCCCACATTTTTTCTTTGTAGTATATATTGGAGGCGTGGCGATCTCCATGCAGTCATGCACACCTGACCAGTTAGTCTGCCCTGGAGGCTGGTTTTAAAGTCAGTATAAAACTGAGTCTATTTTTACAGCACCTACCAGTAGCCATTTGGCTCCAGGAGAAGTATATAGTGGGCTCAGCATGCATGTTGGTACTTGCATCCCTGGATCCGATGAAAGCTGTTACGGCACCGGACGGGGTTAAAAGCAGAGTGTGCCTGGCTTGCATGCTGTACCTGCGCTCCCTGGATTTTATGTGGCTATCATGGTCCATAACAGGTAGGTACTAGTGTAAGGGACCACTCATAGAGGCAACCTTGATGTGGTGAGTGGCTTATTACGCTTTGGCCAAAATGTACACCAATGCCTCATTCAACATCCAGCATAGAGGCAGGGCAGAGTGAAGGTTGCAGAGTGCTATTGCATTTGTGTCTTTGCGTTTGTATATGTATTTCGCCATAGCGATGTGCACCTGCATACATGGTTGTGCTGACTGAATCCCCCACATTTTTTGTTTGTAAAATCAGTGTTGAATACCTTGATGGGTTTAGTTTCTTAGATGGGGTCACCTTTATGGAGTTTCTACTCTAGGGGTGCATCAGGGGGGCTTCAAATGGGACATGGTGTCAAAAACAACAGTCCAGCAAAACCTGCCTTCCAAAAACCGTATGGCATTCCTTTCCTTCTGCGCCCTTCCGTGTGCCCATACAGCGGTTTACGACCACATATGGGGTGTTTCTGTAAACTACAGAATCAGGGCCATAAATAGTGAGTTTGGTTTGGCTGTTAACCCTTGCTTTGTAACGGAAAAAAAAAATATTAAAAAGGAAAATCTACAAAAAAAGTGAAATTTTGAAATTGTATCTCTATTTTCCATTAATTCTTGTGGAACACCTAAAGGGTTAACGATGTTTGTAAAATCAGTTTTGAATACCTTGAGGGGTGTAGTTTCTTAGATGGGGTCACTTTTATGGAGTTTCTACTCTAGGGGTGCATCAGGGGGGCTCTAAATGGGACATGGTGTCCAAAGAACCAGTCCAGCAAAACCTGCCTTCCAAAAACCGTATGGCATTCCTTTCCTTCTGCGCCCTTCCGTGTGCCCATACAGCAGTTTACGACCACATATGGGGTATTTATGTAAACTACAGAATCAGGGCCATAAATATTGAGTTTGGTTTGGCTGTTAACCCTTGCTTTGTAACGGAAAAAAAATATTAAAAAGGAAAATCTACTAAAAAAGTGAAATTTTGAAATTGTATCTCTATTTTCCATTAATTCTTGTGGAACACCTAAAGGGTTAACGATGTTTGTAAAATCAGTTTTGAATACCTTGAGGGGTGTAGTTTCTTAGATGGGGTCACTTTTATGGAGTTTCTACTCTAGGGGTGCATCAGGGGGGCTCTAAATGGGACATGGTGTCCAAAGAACCAGTCCAGCAAAACCTGCCTTCCAAAAACCGTATGGCATTCCTTTCCTTCTGCGCCCTGCCGTGTGCCCGTATAGCGGTTTACGACCACATATGGGGTGTTTCTGTAAACGACAGAATCAGGGCCATAAATATTGAGTTTGGTTTGGCTGTTAACCCTTGCTTTGTAACTGGAAAAAAAATATTAAAATGGAAAATCTGCCAAAAAAGTGAAATTTTTAGATTGTATCTCTATTTTCCATTAATTCTTGTGGAACACCTAAAGGGTTAACAAAGTTTGTAAAATCAGTTTTGAATACCTTGAGGGGTTTATAAAATGGGGTCATTTTTGGGTGGTTTCTATTATGTAAGTCTCGCAAAGTGACTTCAGACTTGAACTGGTCCCTAAAAATTTGGTTTTTGAAAATTTCGTAAAAATTTCAAGATTTGCTTCTAAACTTCTAAGCCTTGTAACATCCCCAAAAAATAAAATATCATTCCCAAAATGATCCAAACATGAATTAGACATATGGGAAATGTAAAGTAATAACTATTTTTGGAGGTATTACTATGTATTATAGAAGTAGAGAAATTGAAACATGGAAATTTGCAATTTTTTGACAAATTCTTGGTAAATTTGGTATTTTTTTATAAATAAAAATGATTTTATTTTACTTCATTTTACCAGTGTCATGAAGTACAATATGTGACAAAAAAAACAATGTCAGAATGGCCTGGATAAGGCAAAGTGTTTTAAAGTTATCAGCACTTAAAGTGACACTGGTCAGATTTGCAAAAAATGGCTAAGTCCTTAAGGTGAAATAGGGCTGAGCCCTTAAGGGGTTAAAAAATGATTTTATAGATATGTAAATGACCCTGGTAAGGAGCCCAAGGGGCTGTGCTAACCTTCTTGGAGCCCAGCCACGCCCCTCTGTGAAGGAGCCCAGCACCGCCTGCGTCCTCTGAATCTCCTCCTTGCTCACAGTTAGATTGCTGTAATCTCGTGATGCGCGAGCTCGCGCATGCATGCGCAGTTCCTTCCCCGAGGCTGATGCCAGCACAGGGAAGGAACACTATATCGGCACTGCACATAAGCGACCAGGGGTGTTGACCAAGGGTGTTGCTAGGTTAAAACATTCAGGGCCCGGGACCCTGATGTTTTGTCCCAGGGCCTGAATGTACTGCTTGCCGGCTAGATACAACTATATTGCCTTCCTCAGGACAGCAATACAATTAAATCAAATGCACTGGAAGATCTGAAGGACCTGTTATGACATCATAGGTCATGTGACCAGTAAAACAGGCAGTGGTTGAGAAGGACCTGCGATGATGTCACCATCATGTGACCAGTGCAAGAGAGGATGTCAGTGAAGATGAGAAGTTCTGGAGGAAGAAGCTGTGGTGATGTCTGCTACACTTAAAAAGGTAAGTGAAGAGAGAGACAGAGGAATGCTGGGAGTTGTGGTAATTTAACTGGGACTGTATGTTATGGCTGAAGAGAGGGATGTTATTTACATGGAACTGTGTGTTGGAGGTGGCTGTGTGAGGGAGTGATGTTATTTACATGGGAATGCATATTGGAGGGGCCTGGGGGAGGGAGATTATTTATATGGGACTGTATGTTGTAGGGGGCTGGGGGAGGCAGTGATGTTATTTACATGGGACTGTATGTTGGAGGGGGTTGGGGGAGGTGATGGTGGTATGATGTTATTTACATTGGAATGTATGGTGGAGGGAGGAATATAACTACAGGGGGAACTGCAGGGGGCATTATAGATACTGGGGACACTTCAGGGTAAGCATTTTAACAGTAGGGGGCAGTATTAATACTGGGGGCACTGTATGGGGTATTATAAATCCAGGAGACATTATAGGTGTTCTTATTACTAATGGGGGCTCTACAGGAGGGACTTATAGACCATCCTTATTTCTACTAAGAGCACTATAGGGCCATATTAATACTAAGGGGTCTGTAGAGAGCTTTATTACCACTGAGGGAACAATAGAGGGCCTTATTTCTACTGGGGAATCTGTGAGTGCATTATTAATACTGGAAGGCTCTTTTACTAATGGAGGCGCTCTTGGGGAGCGTTATCATGGTTGGGGCACTGTAGGGGGCAGTATTACTAATGGGGGCATTCTTGGGGAGCATTATCATTGTTGGGGTCACTGTAGGGGACAGTATTACTAATTAGGGCATTCTAGACAGGAATTACTATTGGTGGGACTATGAGGAGCACTATTAACCCCTTAAGGACTTAGGACGTACCGGTACACCCTATTTCCCGAGTCCTTAAGGACTCAGGGCGTACCGGTACGTCCTAACTTTAAATAGCTATTGCGATGCGGCGGGGGTTAATCGCAACAGGATGTCCGCTGGGCATCCTGTCACAACGCCGGGGGGGGGGTTCCGTGACCCCCCCCCCGTGTCGGCGATCACCGCAAACCGCAGGTCAATTCAGACCTGCGGTTGCGGCTTTTACCTTATCTGGCGGGCGGCGGTGCCATCAGGTCCCCATGCGGCTGTAGGGGAAACCCGATGGCATGGAAGGCAGCGCGATGTCTAAGGAAGGCATCGCGCTGCCTTCCGGTGACGAGCCTGTGAGATCCAGCCCCCTGGATCTCACAGGCCGGAAGCTGTATGAGTAATACACACAGTATTACTCATACAGCCAATGCATTCCAAAACAGAAATATTGGAATGCATTGTAAAAGGGATTAGACCCCCAAAAGTTGAAGTCCCAAAGTGGGACAAAAAATAAAGTAAAAAAAAAGTTGAAAAAAATAACGTTTTCCCCCCAAAAAATTAAAAGTTTCAAGTAAAAATAAACAAAAACGTAATTTTCCCCAAATAAATTTAAAAAAAATTGGTAAAAAAAAGGAAAAAAATAAAAGTATACATATTAGGTATCGCCGTGTCCGTCTCTATAACTCCTTAACCCTTCAGATGAACACCGCAAAAAATAAAAAAATGTGCTAAATAAACCATTTTTTGTCACCTTACATCACAAAAAGTACAACAGCAAGTGATCAAAAAGGTGTTTGTCCACTAAAATAGTGCCAATCTAACCGTCACCTTATCCCTCAAAAAATGAGCCCCTACCTGAGACAATCGCCCAAAAAATGAAAAAACTATGGCTCAGAATATGGAGACACTAAAACATCATTTTTTTTGTTTCAAAAATGATATTATTGTGTAAAACTTACATAAATAAAAAAATGTATACATATTAGGTATCGACGCGTCCGTATCTACCTGCTCTATAAAAATATCACATGACTTAGCCCCTCAGATAAACACCGTAAAAAATAAAAAATTTAAACTGTGATAAATAAACCATTTTTTGTCACCTTACATCACAAAAAGTGTAATAGCAAGCGATTAAAAAGTCATATGCACCCCAAAATAGTGACAATAAAACCGTCATCTCATCCCGCAAAAATAATACCCTACCCAAAGTAATCGCCCAAAAACTGAAAAAATTATGGCTCTCAGACTATGGAAACACTAAGACATGATTTTTTTTGCTTCAAAAATGAAATTATTGTGTAAAACTTACATAAATAAAAAAAAGTATACATATTAGGTATTGCCGCATCCGTGATAACCTGGTCTATAAAACTATCACATGATCTAACCTGTCAGATGAATATTGTAAATAACAAAAAATGGTGCCAAAACAGCTATTTCTTGTTACCTTGCCACACAAAAAGTGTAATATAGAGCAACAAAAAATCATATGTACCCTAAACTAGTACCAACAAAACTACCACCCTATCCCGTAGTTTCTAAAATGGGGTCACTTTTTTGGAGTTTCTACTCTAGGGGTGCATCATGGGGGCTTCAAATGGGACATGGTGTCAAAAAAAACAGTCCAGCAAAATCTGGCTTCCAAAAACCGAATGGCATTCCTTTCCTTCTGAGCCCTGCCGTGTGCCCGTACAGCGGTTTACAACCACATATGGGGTGTTTCTGTAAACTACAGAATCAGGGCCATAAATCTTGAGTTTGGTTTGGCTGTTAACCCTTGCTTTGTAACTGGAAAAAAAATATTAAAATGGAAAATCTGCCAAAAGTGAAATTTTGAAATTGTATCTCTAATTTCCATTAATTCTTGTGGAACACCTAAAGGGTTAACGACGTTTGTAAAATCAGTTTTGAATACCTTAAGGGGTGTAGTTTCTTAGATGGGATCAGTTTTATGGAGTTTCTACTCTAGGGGTGCATCAGGGGGACTTCAAATGGGACTTGTAGTCAAAAAAAACAGTCCAGCAAAACCTGCCTTCCAAAAACCGTATGGCATTCCTTTCCTTCTGCCCCCTGCCGTGTGCCCGTACAGCGGTTTACGACCACATATGGGGTGTTTCTGTAAACTACAGAATCAGGGCCATAAATATTGACTTCGGTTTGGCTGTTAACCCTTGCTTTGTAACTGGAAAAAAATATTAAAATGGAAAACTGCCAAAAAAGTGAAATTTTGAAATTGTATCTCTATTTTTCATTAATTTTTGTGGAACACCTAAAGGGTTAAAAAAGTTTGTAAAATCAGTTTTGAATACCTTGAGGGGTGTAGTTTCTAGAATGGGCTCATTTTTGGGTGGTTTCTATTATGTAAGCCTCGCAAAGTGACTTCAGACCTGAACTGGTCCCTAAAAATTTGGTTTTTGAAAATTTCTGAAAAATTTCAAGATTTACTTCTAAACTTCTAAGCCTTGTAACATCCCCAAAAAATTAAATATCATTCCCAAAATGATCCAAACATGAAGTAGACATATGGGGACTGTAAAGTAATAACTATTTTTGGAGGTATTACTATGTACAGGGAGTGCATAATTAATAGGCAAGTTGTATTTTTGAGGATTAATTTTATTATTGAACAACAACCATGTTCTCAATGAACCCAAAAAACTCATTAATATCAAAGCTGAATATTTTTGGAAGTAGTTTTTAGTTTGTTTTTAGTTTTAGCTATTTTAGGGGGATATCTGTGTGTGCAGGTGACCATTACTGTGCATAATTATTAGGCAACTTAACAAAAAACAAATATATACCCATTTCAATTATTTATTTTTACCAGTGAAACCAATATAACATCTCAACATTCACAAATATACATTTCTGACATTCAAAAACAAAACAAAAACAAATCAGTGACCTATATAGCCACCTTTCTTTGCAAGGACACTCAAAAGCCTGCCATCCATGGATTCTGTCAGTGTTTTGATCTGTTCACCATCAACATTGCGTGCAGCAGCAACCACAGCCTCCCAGACACTGTTCAGAGAGGTGTACTGTTTTCCCTCCTTGTAAATCTCACATTTGATGATGGACCACAGGTTCTCAATGGGGTTCAGATCAGTTGAACAAGGAGGCCATGTCATTAGATTTTCTTCTTTTATACCCTTTCTTGCCAGCCACGCTGTGGAGTACTTGGACGCGTGTGATGGAACATTGTCCTGCATGAAAATCATGTTTTTCTTGAAGGATGCAGACTTCTTCCTGTACCACTGCTTGAAGAAGGTGTCTTCCAGAAACTGGCAGTAGGACTGGGAGTTGAGCTTGACTCCATCCTCAACCCGAAAAGGCCCCACAAGCTCATCTTTGATGATACCAGCCCAAACCAGTACTCCACCTCCACCTTGCTGGCGTCTGAGTCGGACTTGAGCTCTCTGCCCTTTACCAATCCAGCCACGGGCCCATCCATCTGGCCCATCAAGACTCACTCTCATTTCATCAGTCCATAAAACCTTAGAAAAATCAGTCTTGAGATATTTCTTGGCCCAGTCTTGACGTTTCAGCTTGTGTGTCTTGTTCAGTGGTGGTCGTCTTTCAGCCTTTCTTACCTTGGCCATGTCTCTGAGTATTGCACACCTTGTGCTTTTGGGCACTCCAGTGATGTTGCAGCTCTGAAATATGGCCAAACTGGTGGCAAGTGGCATCTTGGCAGCTGCACGCTTGACTTTTCTCAGTTCATGGGCAGTTATTTTGCGCCTTGGTTTTTCCACACGCTTCTTGCGACCCTGTTGACTATTTTGAATGAAACGCTTGATTGTTCGATGATCACGCTTCAGAAGCTTTGCAATTTTAAGAGTGCTGCATCCCTCTGCAAGATATCTCACTATTTTTGACTTTTCTGAGCCTGTCAAGTCCTTCTTTTGACCCATTTTGCCAAAGGAAAGGAAGTTGCCTAATAATTATGCACACCTAATATAGGGTGCTGATGTCATTAGACCACACCCCTTCTCATTACAGAGATGCACATCACCTAATATGCTTAATTGGTAGTAGGCTTTCGAGCCTATACAGCTTGGAGTAAAACAACATGCATAAAGAGGAAGATGTGGTCAAAATACTCATTTGCCTAATAATTCTGCACTCCCTGTATTATAAAAGTAGAGAAATTGAAACTTGGAAATTTGCAATCTTTTACAAATTTTTGGTAAATTTGATATTTTTTTATAAATAAAAATTATTATTTTTTACTTCATTTTACCAGTGTCATTAAGTACAATATGTGACAAAAAAAACTATCTCAGAATGGCCTGGATAAGTCAAAGCGTTTTAAAGTTATCAGCACTTAAAGGGCTTCTGTCACCCCACTAAACAGTTTTTTTTTTTTTTTTGGTTACTTATATACTGCGATTTATGCATACATACTGTAATTAATCATTTTGGTTCAGCAGATTCTGTTAAAAACGTACTTTTAAAATATGCAAATTACCTTGCTACCAGCAAGTAGGGCGGCTACTTGCTGGTAGCAGCCACATCCTCCTATCCTAAAGACGCCCCCTCCGCATGTTGATTGACAGGGCCAGCGGAAGGGATCTTTCTCTGCTGGCCCTGTTTGCTATTAAGATCTCGCGCCTGCGCCGTAACGGTATTCAGTCGGCGCAGGTGCACTGAGAGGCGGACGCTCGCTCGGCCTCTTCATCCTCAATGTGCCTGCGCCTATGACATCGCATCTACACCCGGCGCAGGCGCATTGAGGAAGGAGCGGCCGAGCGAGCGTCCTCCTCTCAGTGCGCCTGCGCCGACTGAAGACAGGTACGGCGCAGGCGCCAGATTTTTAATGCAAACAGGGCCAGCAGAGAAAGATCTTGTTCGCTGGCCCTGTCAATCAACATGCGGAGGGGGCGTCTTTAGGATAGGAGGATGCGGCTGCTACCAGCAAGTAGCCGCCCTACTTGCTGGTAGCAAGGTAATTTGCATATTTTAAAAGTACGTTTTTAACAGAATCTGCTGAACCAAAATGATTAATTACAGTATGTATTCATAAATCGCAGTATAGGGATAATAAGTAACCAAAAAAATATATAACTGTTTAGTGGGGTGACAGAAGCCCTTTAACCACCTCAGCCCCCAGTGCTTAAACACCCTGAAAGACCAGGCCACTTTTTACACTTCTGACCTACACTACTTTCACCGTTTATTGCTCGGTCATGCAACTTACCACCCAAATGAATTTTACCTCCTTTTCTTCTCACTAATAGAGCTTTCATTTGGTGGTATTTCTTTGCTGCTGACATTTTTAATTTTTTTGTTATTAATCGAAATTTAACGATTTTTTTGCAAAAAAATGACATTTTTCACTTTCAGGTGTAAAATTTTGCAAAAAAAACGACATCCATATAGAAATTTTGCTCTAAATTTATAGTTCTACATGTCTTTGATAAAAAAAAAATGTTTGGGTAAAAAAAAAATGGTTTGGGTAAAAGTTATAGCGTTTACAAACTATGGTACAAAAATGTGAATTTCCGCTTTTTGAAGCAGCTCTGACTTTCTGAGCACCTGTCATGTTTCCTGAGGTTCTACAATGCCCAGACAGTACAAACACCCCACAAATGACCCCATTTCTGAAAGTAGACACCCTAAGGTATTCACTGATGGGCATAGTGAGTTCATAGAACTTTTTATTTTTTGTCACAAGTTAGCGGAAAATGATGATTTTTTTTTTTTTTTCTTACAAAGTCTCATATTCCACTAACTTGAGACAAAAAATAAAAAGTTCTATGAACTCACTATGCCCATCAGCGAATACCTTGGGGTGTCTTCTTTCCAAAATGGGGTCACTTGTGGGGTAGTTATACTGCCCTGGCATTCTAGGGGCCCAAATGTGTGGTAAGGAGTTTGAAATCAAATTCTGTAAAAATTGACCTGTGAAATCCGAAAGGTGCTCTTTGGAATATGGGCCCCTTTGCCCACCTAGGCTGCAAAAAAGTGTCACACATCTGGTATCTCCGTACTCAGGAGAAGGTGGGGAATGTGTTTTGGGGTGTCATTTTATATATACCCATGCTGGGTGAGAGAAATATCTTGGCAAAAGACAACTTTTCCCATTTTTTTATACAAAGTTGGCATTTGACCAAGATATTTATCTCACCCAGCATGGGTATATGTAAAAAGACACCCCAAAACACATTCCTCAACTTCTCCTGAGTACGGAGATACCAGATGTGTGACACTTTTTTGCAGCCTAGGTGGGCAAAGGGGCCCATATTCCAAAGAGCACCTTTCGGATTTCACAGGTCAATTTTTACAGAATTTGATTTCAAACTCCTTACCACACATTTGGGCCCCTAGAATGCCAGGGCAGTATAACTACCCCACAAGTGACCCCATTTTGGAAAGAAGAGACCCCAAGGTATTCGCTGATGGGCATAGTGAGTTCATGGAAGTTTTTATTTTTTGTCACAAGTTAGTAGAATATGAGACTTTGTATGAAAAAAAAAAAAAAAAAAATCATCATTTTCCACTAACTTGTGACAAAAAATAAAAAATTCTAGGAACTCGCCATGCCCCTCACGGAATACCTTGGGGTGTCTTCTTTCCAAAATGGGGTCACTTGTGGGGTAGTTATACTGCCCTGGCATTCTAGGGGCCCAAATGTGTGGTAAGGAGTTTGAAATCAAATTCAGTAAAAAATGACCTGTGAAATCCGAAATGTGCTCTTTGGAATGTGGGCCCCTTTGCCCACCTAGGCTGCAAAAAAGTGTCACACATCTGGTATCTCCGTACTCAGGAGAAGTTGAGGAATGTGTTTTGGGGTGTCTTTTTACATATACCCATGCTGGGTGAGATAAATATCTTGGTCAAATGCCAACTTTGTATAAAAAAATGGGAAAAGTTGTCTTTTGCCAAGATATTTCTCTCACCCAGCATGGGTATATATAAAATGACACCCCAAAACACATTCCCCACCTTCTCCTGAGTACGGATATACCAGATGTGTGACACTTTTTTGCAGCCTAGGTGGGCAAAGGGGCCCATATTCCAAAGAGCACCTTTCGGATTTCACAGGTCAATTTTTACAGAATTTGATTTCAAACTCCTTACCACACATTTGGGCCCCTAGAATGCCAGGGCAGTATAACTACCCCACAAGTGACCCCATTTTGGAAAGAAGAGACCCCAAGGTATTCGCTGATGGGCATAGTGAGTTCATGGAACTTTTTATTTTTTGTCACAAGTTAGTGGAATATGAGACTTTGTATGAAAAAAAAAAAAAAATCATCATTTTCCACTAACTTGTGACAAAAAATAAAAAATTCTAGGAACTCGCCATGCCCCTCACGGAATACCTTGGGGTGTCTTCTTTCCAAAATGGGGTCACTTGTGGGGTAGTTATACTGCCCTGGCATTCTAGGGGCCCAAATGTGTGGTAAGGAGTTTGAAATCAAATTCTGTAAAAATTGACCTGTGAAATCCGAAAGGTGCTCTTTGGAATATGGGCCCCTTTGCCCACCTAGGCTGCAAAAAAGTGTCACACATCTGGTATCTCCGTACTCAGGAGAAGGTGGGAAATGTGTTTTGGGGTGTCATTTTATATATACCCATGCTGGGTGAGAGAAATATCTTGGCAAAAGACAACTTTTCCCATTTTTTTATACAAAGTTGGCATTTGACCAAGATATTTATCTCACCCAGCATGGGTATATGTAAAAAGACACCCCAAAACACATTCCTCAACTTCTCCTGAGTACGGAGATACCAGATGTGTGACACTTTTTTGCAGCCTAGGTGGGCAAAGGGGCCCACATTCCAAAGAGCACCTTTCGGATTTCACAGGTCATTTTTTACTGAATTTGATTTCAAACTCCTTACCACACATTTGGGCCCCTAGAATGCCAGGGCAGTATAACTACCCCACAAGTGACCCCATTTTGGAAAGAAGAGACCCCAAGGTATTCGCTGATGGGCATAGTGAGTTCATGGAAGTTTTTATTTTTTGTCACAAGTTAGTGGAATATGAGACTTTGTATGAAAAAAAAAAAAAAAAAAATCATCATTTTCCACTAACTTGTGACTAAAAATTAAAAATTCTAGGAACTTGCCATGCCCCTCACGGAATACCTTGGGGTGTCTTCTTTCCAAAATGGGTTCACTTGTGGGGTAGTTATACTGCCCTGGCATTTTACAGGGGCCCTAATGTGTGGTAAGTAGGTAAATGACCTGTGAAATCCGAATGGTGCTCTTTGGAATGTGGGCCCCTTTGCCCACCTAGGCTGCAAAAAAGTGTCACACATCTGGTATCTCCGTACTCAGGAGAAGGTGGGAAATGTGTTTTGGGGTGTCATTTTACATATACCCATGCTGGGTGAGAGAAATATCTTGGCAAAGACAACTTTTCCCATTTTTTTATACAAAGTTGGCATTTGACCAAGATATTTATCTCACCCAGCATGGGTATATGTAAAAAGACACCCCAAAACACATTCCTCAACTTCTCATGAGTACGGAGATACCAGATGTGTGACACTTTTTTGCAGCCTAGGTGGGCAAAGGGGCCCACATTCCAAAGAGCACCTTTCGGATTTCACAGGTCATTTTTTACTGAATTTGATTTCAAACTCCTTACCACACATTTGGGCCCCTAGAATGCCAGGGCAGTATAACTACCCCACAAGTGACCCCATTTTGGAAAGAAGAGACCCCAAGGTATTCGCTGATGGGCATAGTGAGTTCATGGAAGTTTTTATTTTTTGTCACAAGTTAGTGGAATATGAGACTTTGTATGAAAAAAAAAAAAAAAAAAAAAAATCATCATTTTCCACTAACTTGTGACTAAAAATTAAAAATTCTAGGAACTTGCCATGCCCCTCACGGAATACCTTGGGGTGTCTTCTTTCCAAAATGGGTTCACTTGTGGGGTAGTTATACTGCCCTGGCATTTTACAGGGGCCCTAATGTGTGGTAAGTAGGTAAATGACCTGTGAAATCCGAAAGGTGCTCTTTGGAATGTGGGCCCCTTTGCCCACCTAGGCTGCAAAAAAGTGTCACACATCTGGTATCTCCGTACTCAGGAGAAGGTGGGGAATGTGTTTTGGGGTGTCATTTTACATATACCCATGCTGGGTGAGAGAAATATCTTGGCAAAGACAACTTTTCCCATTTTTTTTATACAAAGTTTGCATTTGACCAAGATATTTATCTCACCCAGCATGGGTATATGTAAAAAGACACCCCAAAACACATTCCTCAACTTCTCCTGAGTACGGAGATACCAGATGTGTGACACTTTTTTGCAGCCTAGGTGGGCAAAGGGGCCCAAATTCCTTTTAGCAGGGCATTTTTAGACATTTGGATACCAGACTTCTTCTCACGCTTTGGGGCCCCTAAAATGCCAGGGCAGTATAAATACCCCACATGTGACCCCATTTTGGAAAGAAGACACCCCAAGGTATTCAATGAGGGGCATGGCGAGTTCATTGAAAAAAAAAAATTTTGGCACAAGTTAGCGGAAATTGATTTTTTTGATTTTGTTCTCACAAAGTCTCCCTTTCCGCTAACTTGGGACAAAAATTTCAATCTTTCATGGACTCAATATGCCCCTCAGCGAATACCTTGGGGTGTCTTCTTTCCAAAATGGTGTTATTTGTGGGGTGTTTGTACTGCCCTGGCATTTGAGGGTCTCCGCAATCATTACATGTATGCCCAGCATTAGGAGTTTCTGCTATTCTCCTTATATTGAGCATACGGGTAATGAGATTTTTTTTTTCCGTTCAGCCTCTGGGCTGAAAGAAAAAAATGAACGGCACAGATTTCTTCATTCGCATCGATCAATGTGGATGAAAAAATCTCTGCCAAAAAAAGAAAAAAGGAGGGGAAAGGCGTCTGCCAGGACATAGGAGCTCCGCCCAACATCCATACCCACTTCAGCTCGTATGCCCTGGCAAACCAGATTTCTCCATTCACATCAATCGATGTGGATGAATAAATCATTGCCGGGATTTTTTTTTTTATATATACAAAGTGTTTGCCAAAGTATATGAACACCGCCACCTCCTCAGCTCATATGCCTTGGCAAACATATCTTTTACTGCAGAGGAGAAATCTCGTCTTGCAGCGCCGCATACACCGACTTGCGTGTAATCTGACAGCAGCGCAATGCTTCTGTCCGAATGCACATCAGTGCTGCAGCTGGTCGATCGGATGGTCCACCTGGAAGGTAAAAAAAACAAAACAAAAAAGAAAAAACCAGGCCGCAAAGCAATAACTTTATTAACTTTAGAACAGAACATATTAACTTTTTTAAACTTTTTTAACTTTTTTACTTACCGTTAATTTTTTTTTTGTTTTGTTTTTTTTACCTTTATAGAACAAACCTCTCCTTCCCCATGGGACAATGTGCAAAGCGCAAATCGCCCAAAGATGTGGCGAAGTACGTTATGCACTTTATCCCAGGTGAAAGGAGAGGTTTGCAGCAGCTGTGAGAGAAAGGGCCCTAATAGCCCTGTGTGCCTGTCCTGGTGAGATGTGATCCCTATGCTAGGTGTACCTGTGTGTGGTACTTCCGGAAACACTCTCCTAAGCATAGGGCAGGGTGGTCCGGACAGTCAGGACAGAAATAGCGGGTGTCACGCCTTATTCCACTCCTGCTACAGACACGACATTTTTTTCGGGGTGGCGGTTGGGTTGAGGTACCAGCAACGACACTGGGGAAATGTCGCTCGTGTAGACGGCTAACTACACTGGTGGATGGGGCCACGGAACCTCCTGGGTAAAGGAGGTTCTCGATGATCTCTTCCTGGAATTTGAGGAAGGATCGTGTTCTCCCAGCCTTACTGTAGAGAACAAAACTATTGTAGAGCGCCAATTGAATTAAATATACAGACACCTTCTTATACCAGCGTCTGGTTCTGCGGGAAACTAAATAGGGAGCCAACATCTGGTCATTGAAGTCCACCCCTCCCATGAGCGCATTATAGTCGTGGACTGAGAGGGGCTTTTCAATGACACGGGTTGCCCTTTGAATTTGTATTGTCGTGTCTGCGTGAATGGAGGAGAGCATGTAAACGTCACGCTTGTCTCTCCATTTCACCGCGAGCAGTTCTTCGTTACACAAGGCAGCCCTCTCCCCCCTTGCAAGACGGGTGGTTACAAGCCGTTGGGGGAAGCCCACGCGACTAGTTCGCGCGGTGCCACAGGCGCAAATCCGTTCTAGAAACAAATGCCTAAAGAGGGCCACACTTGTGTAAAAATTGTCCACATAAAGATGGTACCCCTTGCCGAATAAGGGTGACACCAAGTCCCAGACTGTCTTCCCACTGCTCCCCAGGTAGTCAGGGCAACCGACCGGCTCCAGGGTCTGATCTTTTCCCTCATAGATCCGAAATTTGTGGGTATAGCCTGTGGCCCTTTCACAGAGCTTATACAATTTGACCCCATACCGGGCACGCTTGCTTGGGATGTACTGTTTGAAGCCAAGGCGCCCGGTAAAATGTATTAGGGACTCGTCTACGCAGATGTTTTGCTCAGGGGTATACAAATCTGCAAATTTCTGGTTGAAATGGTCTATGAGGGGCCGAATTTTGTGGAGCCGGTCAAAAGCTGGGTGGCCTCTGGGACGGGAGGTGGTGTTGTCGCTAAAGTGCAGGAAACGCAGGATGGCCTCAAATCGTGTCCTGGACATAGCAGCAGAGAACATGGGCATGTGATGAATTGGGTGCGTTGACCAATATGACCGCAATTCATGCTTTTTTGTCAGGCCCATGTTGAGGAGAAGGCCCAGAAAAATTTTAAGTTCGGAAACTTGGACTGGTTTCCACCGGAAAGGCTGGGCATAAAAGCTTCCCGGGTTTGCGGTTATAAATTGTGTGGCATATTGGTTGGTCTCTGCCACGACTAAGTCCAAGAGCTCCGCAGTCAAGAACAGCTCAAAAAATCCCAGGGCCGTACTGATCTGAGCCGTCTCAACCCGAACTCCAGACTGGGCGGTGAAAGGGGGAACTACTGGTGCGGCTGAAGTTGGTGACTGCCAATCAGGGTTTGCCAGCACCTCAGGGATTCTAGGGGCTCTACGGGCCTGTCTGTGCGGTGGCTGCGACGGGGTAACTAGTGCACGTGCCACCGTACCAGCTTCAACTGCCCTTCTGGTGCTCGCTACTTCACCATGTTGTACGGCAGTGCTGGTACTAGGTCCAGGAAGGGCTGCGCTGCTGGTGTATGCCTCACCACGTGATCCGGCAGCGACAGCCCCACTCTGCTGCTCTTGAAGCGGATCCTGCATAACCTGTGGTCTAGCGACACGGGGCCGGGTACGCCTGGTGCTGCCAGGGACCTCAACCTCCTCGTCCGAACTTTGGGTCAGAGAGCCACTGCTTTCTACAGGTTCATATTCTGACCCGCTAGATTCATCAGATGAGGGTTCCCACTCCTCATCCGACTGGGTCAGAATCCTGTAGGCCTCTTCAGAAGAATACCCCCTGTTTGACATTTGGACTACTAAATTTAGGGGTATTCCCTGAGACTACCCAAGAAAAAAAGCAAGCCTGTCTTACAAAGGGGAGGCTAGCGAAGTACCGGAGGCCGCTGCGGTTGATAAAAAATATCAAAACTGATTTTTTTATCGCCGCAGAGCGTGTAAAGTGAATGTGCAGTGATCAAAAAAAAAAATTTTTTTGTCACTGCGGTGGGGCAGGCGTGGGTGAACGCACGTGTGGGCGACCGATCAGGCCTGATCGGGCAAACACTGCGTTTTGGGTGGAGGGCGAACTAAAGTGACACTAATACTATTATAGATCTGACCGTGATCAGTTTTGATCACTTACAGATACTATAAAAGTACAAATGCTGATTAGCGATACGCTAAACAGCGAATAAAAGTGACTGCGGTGCGGTGGGGTGGGCGCTAACTGACGCTAACTACCTAACCAAGGGGCCTAAACTATCCCTAAAACCTAACAGCCAATACTAGTGAAAAAAAAAAGTGTCAGTTTACACTGATCACTTTTTGTCTTTCACTAAGTGATTGACAGGGGGCGATCAAGGGGTTAATTTGGATGATGGGGGTGATGGATGGTGATCAGGGGCTAAGGGCAGTGTTTGGTGTGTACTCACAGTGATGTCTGCTTCTCTGCTGGATCCAACCGACGAAAAGGACCAGCACAGGAGCAGAGAAGCCATATAACAGATCATATTTACTAATATGATCTGTTATCTGGCTTGTGATTCGATTTTTTAAAAATCAGCAACCTGCCAGTGACGATCATTGGCTGGCAGGTTGCTGATGAAATACTCCTCTAACTTTTGCCGGCCCGCGATGCGCATGCGCGGGCCGGCTGTGACCGAAATCTCGCGTCTCGCGAGAGGACGCGCCGGCGCGTCCAGGAGGAATGAATCAACCACCTCCAGGACGCGTCTGTGCGTACAGCGGTCCGGAGGTGGTTAAAGTGACACTGGTCAGATTTGCAAAAAATGGCCAAGTCCTTAAGGTGAAATAGGGCTGAGTCCTTAAGGGGTTAATATGGGGGGCACTAATTTCAAGATAGTTTTTCGGGGTATTGGGGAGCACAGCGATCAGCAGAATAACACTGTGGGGACTCCAGGTTGAGGGATGATGATAGAAATGTGAGGAAGCTAAGATGTGTGTCACACTCTGCAGAGACGAGGCACGGCTGAGAGAAGTGTCCGGACCAAATGGAGAAGATGATGACAGAGAAGATCTACATTGGAGGAGACATCACCTGGAAGGCACTGGATGTGACAAGTATGTGCTGCAGTATAGCAAATACAGGAAAGTGCGGGAGGAGGGTCGCTTTAGAGAACTGGCCCATATTCATTAGGGCTTGGGCCCCAGATCTTTTGAGACCCTAGCAACGCCCCTGCTGTTAACCTTTCCTCTGAGGCTGAGCTTCCATAACAAGCACAGCCACTATACAATGTACAGTGCTGTGCTTGGTGAGCTGAGAGAAGGCCACTGTGCTACTGTGAATGTCAGTGCTTTCTCAAACAGCTGATTGGCAGAGGTCTAGGGTGTCGGACCCCTACTGACCGGATATTGAAGACCCATCCTAAGAGAAGAAATGGGTTTACTTTTACATTTGTCATAATGAATCAGAAAAATTGAATAAAACACACATGTATATAGGAAAGTTCAGATATTCAGCTTATAACTTCATGCCTTCATGCTTGGTTGCTTACATTTTAATACAAATTTTATCTGCTTCTGAGTGAATAATCAGCAAAAGAATTTCATAAAATGTTTTAAATGTGTGTATTTTACACAGTACTTATCATATTCTCTAATTTAAGCATCTGCTAATTACCTGGCACTGTTATATACAGATAACACCTTATCCATTTACTGGTGCATTGTAAATTGTGCATCAAAAACTGATAGTGGCATATTTAAAAATAGTGATAGAAGATGCCTGCAAAATGTGACTCTTTGCATTTAGATCATTAAATACGCATGTCAATTGGAATATATGTATATAAATGTGCTAGGGTGGTATTGCACAGATCTATTGATACTGTGGTTAATGTTCATATCTAGAAGCCATAATGGACCCATATATTCATTCTAAATAAGAGTTTATCTGGAAGAAATTTATGTCTGGCTGTCATTCCTCCTGTAGTGCCTTTGGCCTCCATGTCCCAAAGGCATAGTGTCAGGTTAATGAGCTTCTGGGTTAATTGGACTTGACTTGTATGTTTGTGTGTCCGTAATAGGGAATATGGATTGCCCGTGAAGTGCTTTAAGTGCCGATGTTTTGGAAAAGTGCTGAATTTAATTTTTCGGGTCTTTTTGTAATGCTGTTATGTTTATGGGCATAGCTATTTTGATCCATAAAGTCAAAGTTTATTCATCACTGTTTGCGAGACCCATAACTTTTTTTCTATGGATGCCGGCATATAAAGACTTTTTTTGAATTGTATTTTTCACTGTATCTTTTAAATTTAGATATACAGTATTGAAAAGTTTTATTCATTTTTAGAGTTGATAAAAAAAGTGTTTGCATGAGGTATAAATGATGTGCACTGTGCACTTAAATTACAGTAATTCCAAATTTATACATTTTAGTACTTTTGTATAGTGTTGGGCAGGCATGTTCGGCCGAACACTAGTTCGGCTCGACCATTGTGATTCTCGGCACATTGCGGTGTTCGGCCGAAGAGCGCAATGCTCGAGTCTCCTCCCCGCACGTTTGTTGGCTGCTATGCAGCCAATAAACGTGCTGGTAAGTACTGCCATTCACTGTAATGCTGTAGCCATGTTGGCTGCTGGCATTACAGTCATTGGCTGGCCGGAATGCGTCATCGGGTGCTATACAGCACCCGATGACATGTGTTCGGCTCAGTATTAGTCAGGGAGAGCTGGAGAGCAGAAGGGACAGAGAGTGTAGGGATTGAATGAGCAATATTTTAGTTTTTATACTTGTTATAGAACCAAAAGTCCTTTTAAGGACTATTGTGCGTGGCAGCAATATATATTTTTAGTGCAACCTGCAATAAATTGCTAAGATTTGTTAGAGACCCAAAAGTCCTTTTAAGGACTATAGTTGTATCTGGCAGCAATATATATTTTTAGCGCAACCTGCGCTTAATAGCTTGCAATTGTTTGGCCGCTGCATACAGCGACATTATCTGCGCTACATCTCCTGTCTAACGTGTGCGCAGCCTTAAAATATCCGTGTACTTTTTCTGTAGACGGTGTCCGCTGCAGACAGTTACTTTACCTGCGCTACATCTCCTGTATAACGTTTTCATATCCAAAATATCAGTGACATTCAGTCTAATTATTTTGCTGCTGCTGGCAGCGACATTATCTGCGCTACATCTCTAGTATAACATTAGCTTATCCAAAATATCAGTGACATTCAGTCTTAGATTTTTGCTGCTGGTGGCAGCAACATTACCTGCGCTACATCTCCTGTGTAACGTGTGCGCAGCCTTAAAATATCCGTGACATCCAGTGTACTTTTTCTGTAGACGGTGTCCGCTGCGGACAGTTACATTACCTGCGCTACATCTCCTGTATAACGTTTGCGTATCCGAAATATCTGTGACATTCAGTCTAATTATTTTGCTGCTGCTGGCAGCGACATTATCTGCGCTACATCTCTAGTATAACATTAGCGTATCCGAAATATCAGTGACATTCAGTCTTATATTTTTGCTGCTGGTGGCAGCGACATTGCTTGCGCTACATCTCCTGTATAACGTTTGCCCGTCCGAAATATCAGTGACATTAATTCAGTGTAATTTTTTATTAGCCGCTGGTGACAGCGACATTATTTGCGCTATACCTCCTGTTTAACATTTGTGCACCCTAAATATCAGTAACATTCATTCAGTTAAATTTTTTATTAGGCGGTGGTGACAGCGACATTACTTGCGCTATACCTCCTGTTTAACGTGTGCGCATTCTAAATATCAGTGACATTCATTCCGTGTAATTTTTTATTAAACGGTGGTGACAGCGACTAGAGATGGCCTTGCGGTTCACAGGGCGGTCGTTTCGTGGCGAACTTTGCGTGTTCGCGATTCGCCGAACATGCGAACATATGGAGAAATTTGCGCCCGCCATATTCTTTTACATTGTGAAGAACTTTGACCCATGACACATCCATCAGGTGGTACAGGACAGCTAATTGAGACATTTCAGCACATGGACACACCCCCTACCTTATAAATAAACCTGATCTGGGCGCCATTTTACATTCAGTGTTTTGCCAGTGTAGGGAGAGGTTGCTGTGTGGAGCAGGGACAGGCTATTAGGGACACCAAACGCTAGCTAATAGGGCCACAAAAGTCATTTTAAGCACTAGTATAGGTGTGCTATCGATATGTGTGATACACAGAGGGGTGCAATATACTTATAATATACTTTTATAATGAGTCAAAACACATAGATGTATATAGTGATCACCTGGAAGTCAGGGGCCTAGGGGCTAGGGGCTTACTAGGGCCATTTTTATATAGGGTAAGGTTCCGGACAGGGTCGCTCTTATCAGGCCGGGTGGTCTGTGGTTAGGCTATTAGGGCCAGAATTGCACCCCCCTGTAGGGCAATATCAGGGACAGTTCTTTGCCCACCCTGTCCTTCAATACCACATCATCATCTAGCCCAGGGATGGATGTTTTTTTGCTTTCCCTCCTGGATTCACTGATGTGCACTGGAACCCCCCGGATTGTGGTAGGACATATGGTTTCTGATTTGATGCCGCCGAGCACCTGATTTGGTGCCGCCGAGCACTTGTTATTGCCTACCACATCTATGCTTTTTGGTTAACTTTAATAATTTAATATAATTTCATTTTGAGGGATATCTTTTCCATTCACACGTCCGCAAAATGAGTCCGCATCTGTTCCGCAATTTTTCGGAACGAGTGCAGACCCATTCATTTTCAATAGGGCCGGAATGTGCTGTCCGCATTTGCGGATCCACATCTGCATTTGCGGATCCACATCCGCATTTGTGGATCCGCACTTCCGCATCTGTGCTTCCGTTTCCGCAAAAATCTTGTTTGTAATTGCAGACAAGATTAGGCATTTTCCATTATAGTGCCAGCATTGTGCGGTCCACAAATTGTGGAATGCATATTGCCGGTGTCCGTAAGGCTACGTTTTATCTTCATGTAAATTTTAATGGATTGCCTTCCTTGTACAATGTTATAATATACTTTCTATGATAGAAAGTATATTATAGTGCATTTGTACTGTGCGGCAGTTGTGTGCGGTTCTGCTGCGATACTGCAGATATATAGTGGGACAAGCGTTATTGGAACAAATAATTTCTACTGGTGTGACATACCAGTCGTCCCCCAAAAAAACTGATTGAAGCGGGGTGTTATACACCAATATACTTTCTTTATAGTGCATTTCGGTACTGTATAGTGCATTTGCGCATGCGCAAAATTTTATCGCAAATTCGAATAATACATCTGGTATGTCACTGTCCATGTTGTGGGACTATTTGTGCACTTCAAGTAATTATTTCTTGGCTGCAAATATGAGCTGAAGGTTTTTCAGGTTCGCCTGCCATTAAAATGAATGGGACCCGCCGCGAACTTGCGGTTCGCGCACATTTTATCGAGTTTGCGCGATCGCGTTCGCGAACCGTCCTGCAGATGTTCGTCCATCACTAACAGCGACATTACTTGCGCTATATCTCCTGTTTATAGTGTGCGCATTCTAAACAGTGATGGTCAGTTCGCAGTGTTCTCCAGCGAACACATGCAGGCTGCCATCTTTAGTAAGGTAGACTCACCCTTCCGGCGATGCACAGGTAAGCCCTTACCTGTGCCGCGAGCCGGTCTGAAATCAAATGCGGTCACCTGGAGCAGGCAGTTCCGAGAACAGCCCGATGAAGGCCCCCAGCAGCTGTTCTCGGAACTGCCTGCTCCCGGTGACTGCATTTGATTTCAGAACGGCTCCCGGCACAGGCACAGGTAAGGGCTTACCTGTGCATTGCCGGACAGGTGAGTCCATCTTACTAAAGATGGCAGCCGCATGTGTTCGCTGGCGAAAACTGCGAACTGACCATCACTGATCCTAAATATCAGTGACATTAATTCAGTGTAATTCTTTATTAGGCGGTGGTGACAGCGACATTACTTGAGCTATACCTCCTGTTTAACACATGCACATCATAAATATCAGTGACATTCATTCAGAGTAATTTTTTATTTGGCAGTGGTGACAGCAATATTACTTGCGCTATACCTCCTGTTTAACGTGTGCGCATCCTAAAAATCAGTGACATTCATTCAGTGTAATTTTTTATTAGGCAGTGGTGACAGCGACATTACATACCGTATTTATCGGCGTATAACACGCACCTTCATTTTAAGGGAAATTTCAGGAAAAAAAATTAAATTTCAAATTGTACTGCTATGGGGTGGGGGGATCTGTGGATGGAACTGTTATGGGGGGGGATCTGTGGATGACACTGCTATATGTCATCCACAGATCCCCCTCATAACAGTGTCCATTTCAAATTGTACTGCTATGGGGTGGGGGGATCTGTGGATGGAACTGTTATGGGGGGAATCTGTGGATGACACTCCTATATGTCATCCACAGATCCCCCTCATAACAGTGTCCCCCAATACACCGGGCCCCGCCGCTCACCGAAGTATTTATATACCCGAATCCTTATCCTGTTATTAAGCTGCCCTCTCCCATGTTCCCATGTCCCCCCTGTATCCCCACAGCACTTACTTAAGCTTCCATAGCAGGCAGAGCGGACGGCACCAGTAACGTCACTCACTGACGTCGCGCGTCTGCTCCGCCTGCTTCATTCATAAAGTGGGCGGAGCAGGCGCTCAACGTCAGTGAGTGACGTTACTGCTGCCGTCCGCTCTGCCTGCTATGGAAGCTTAAGTAAGTGCTATGGGGATACAGGGGGGACATGGGAACATGGGAGAGGGCAGCTTAATAACAGGATAAGGATTCACGTTTATAAATACTTTGGTGAGCGGCGGGGCCCGGTGTAAGAGTACAGTGACTGCACCGGGCCCCGCCCCTAGTTACGGACTCCAGCCCCTCCTCTCTCCCGGCTCATACAGCACAGTCTGTGATGCTGCATCTTTGCCGGGCCGCAATGGATATCGGCGTATAACACGCATACATCATTTGCCCCCTATTTTCAGGGGGAAAAAGTGCGTGTTATACGCCGATAAATACGGTACGCTAAACCTCCTGTTTAACGTGTGTGCATCCTAAAAATATCAGTGACATTGTGTACTATATTTGCGCATACACTTACAAAACCTGCGCTACTGTACGTGTGAGATACTTGCAAGCATATGTACCATATAATATTTGCAAGGCGAGCAGTAAGGGGCGGGGAAGTGGCCATGCTGCTGATGGTGCACGCAGAGGACGTGGCCCTGGGCGCGGTGAAACTGTGCCTGCTGCCAGAGCACAAGAAACACACTCATCCACAATGACTAGCTTCAAGTCCCAGTTTGCAGGGCGGCGCAGTACACCACTCTCGAAGTCAGACCAGTGCGACCAGGTGGTCTGTTGGATTGCAGCAGATAATGCTTCCAGTCGGTTAAACACCACCCTGTCTTCCACAAAGTCCAGTCTCAGTAGCCAAGAGTCTGGTCAACAGAATCCCCACCCTGATACTCCTTCCACCCACCATGGAGAGTCTTGTCAAACAAGTGATCCCACACTCGAATATTCCGAGGAGCTGTTTTCATCGCCATTCCTTAATTTGAGCCTCTCACCAAGCCCGCTTAAAGAGGGACATGAGGAGATCTTGTGCCCTGATTCCCAAACTCTGGAGCATCCACAGTCAGAAGAAGATGACGGTGGGGAATGGCAATTAGTGTTTCACAAGGTGGATGATGATGATGAGACACAGTTGCCAATAAGTCAACTGCAATTAGTGTCTCAAGAGGTTCATGATGAGGTTGAGACACAATTGTCAATAACTGAGGTTTTTGTTAGGTCAACAAGTCCGGAGGATGACCAGAATGGAAGAGGAGGGGCTGGATGATGAAGTCACTGACCCAACCTGGGAAGATGGCAAACCGAGCGAGGACAGCAGTACAGAGAGGGAAGGAACCGCAGCACCGCAACAACCTGGAAGAGACAGTGGTGTGGCAAAAGGAAGAAGGCGGGCCACACCAAACAGGGCCTCAACTGTTCCACGGAGCACCCCTTGCGGCAATATCCCTTGCCAAGGGGTAGGTGTTCTGCAGTATAGGCACTTTTTTGAAGAACGTGCGGACAATAAAAGAATTGTCATTTGCAACCTGTCCTGTACCAAAATGAGCAGGTGCGTGAACACTAGCAACCTCCCCACCACCAGCATGATCCGCCACATGGCATCAAAGCACCCTAGTAGGTGGGCCGAATGCCTGGGTCCACAACCAGTGTCTGCAGGTCACACCACTATCTCCTCTTCCCCTGTGTTACGTGCTGGCCAATCCCCTGTCCAAGATGCAGGCCCAGATGCCTCCCGCCATGCACCTGAACTTTTGCAAGCACCATCAGCTAGCACATCCACTTCTGTGTCCAAGCGCAGCTTGCAGATGTCTATACCCCAGGCCTTTGAACGAGAGCGCAAATACCCAGCCACCCACCCACAGACCAAAGCACTAAATGCACAACTTTCCAAATTGCGGCCCTGGAAATGTTGCCATTTAGGCTTGTGGACACTGAGGCTTTCCGCAGCCTGATGGCGGCGGATTTCCTGCAGTACTCTGTCCCCAGCCGCCAATGCAGTCACCCGTGCCCTGACCAATGCAGTTATTGGGAAGGTCCACTTAACGACTGACACTTGGACAAGTGCTTTTGGCCAGGGACGCTACATTTCCCTGACGGCACACTGTTGTGGAGGCCGGGAGCGAGTCGTACCCTGGGATGGCACAGGTGCTACCGACACCAAGGATTGCGGGTCCTACTTCCATCAGTGTTTTCACCACCACCTACGTTAGTGACTGCAACCCCCACTTCTCCTCCTCCGCCTCCTCCTCCACTTCCACCTTTGAATTATCATCTTGCAGCACCAGTCAGACATCAGTCGGTAGCTGGAAGCAGTGTAGCACTGCAGTGGGGAAGCGGTAACAGACCGTGCTTAAACTGATCTGCTTAGGTGACAAACAGCACACCGCCACAGAGACGTGAGCATGTGCTGGAACTGCACGTTCCACATGTTAGCCAGGCTTTATGAGCAGCAGAGAGCAGTAGTGGAATACCAGCTGCAACATGGTCGTCGCATTTCCAGTCAGCTTCCGCTCTTCAAAAGCGACGAGTGGGCATTGATGTCTGACCTTTGTGATGTTTTATGCAACTATTACGCTATTATCAGCGTAACCATCCCACTTCTGTGTCTACGCAAACACTCGCTGCTCACAATTAAGGCGGACGCTTTGCATGTGGAAGAGGTGGAAATGGGGGAAGAAAGTACACAGAGTGATAGCCAGACCACCCTCAGTTCGTCTTCTCAACACAAATTGGATGATGAGGAGGAGAAGGAGCAGGAGTCGGTTGCCTCCGCTACAGAGGGTAGTACCCATGGAAGTTTTATTCCATCTACTTTAGCATGGATGGTTAGAAGTGGAGGAAAAGGATGAGGAGATTGAGAGTCATCCTCCTGATGAGTACAGCAAAGTCTTGTCTGTTGGGACTCTGGCACATATGGCTGACTTTATGTTAGGCTGCCTTTTCCGCGACCCTCACGTTGTACGCATTTTGGCCAGCACCGATTACTGGTTGTTCACCCGTCTCGACCCCCGCTACAAAGAGAACTTCTCATCTCTCATTCCTGTGGTGGAGAGGACAAGCAAAATTGTGAAATACCAGAAGGTCCTTGTGAAAAATTGTTTCAAAAATTTACAGCTGACAATACTGGCTGCAGAGTACGTAGTTCCTTGGCCAACCGAGGAGGGGAGACAAAGGGAACACACAGCTACACCAACAGAGGCAGGGCAACACTATCCAAGGCCTGGGACAGTTTAATGACACCCCGCCAGCACCCTCAACCTGATGCGTGGCTTAGTGTCATAAGGAGGGAAAATTTTTCAAGATGGTGAAGGAGTACATATCAGACCTCGTCAGCGTTCTCAGTGATCCCTGTCTGCCTTACAATTATTGGATGTCCAAGCTGGACACGTGGCATTAACTGGCGCTCTACGCCTTGGAGGTGCTGGCCTGTCCCGCTGCCAGCTTTTTGTCAGAGCGCGTATTTAGTGTTGCTGGGGGCATCATAACTGATAAGCTTATCCACCTGTTAACTGAAAATGCTGACCGGTTGACTCGTATAAAAATGAACAAGGCCTGGATTGCCCCTGACTTCTCTACTCCACCAGAGAAAAGTGGATGAACATAAAGGCACTCTTCAATATATTTATTAATGATCTTGTAGAAGGCTTGCATAGTAAAATATCAATTTTCGCAGATGACACTAAACTGTGTAAAGTAATTAACACTGAAGAGGACAGTATACTACTACAGAGGGATCTGGATAGATTGGAGGCTTGGGCAGATAAGTGGCAGATGAGGTTTAACACTGAGAAATGTAAAGTTATGCACATGGGAAGGAATAATGCAAGTCACCCGTACATACTAAATGGTAAAACACTCGGTAACACTGACATGGAAAAGGATCTAGGAATTTTAATAAACAGCAAACTAAGCTGCAAAAAACAGTGTCAGGCAGCGGCTGCCAAGGCCAATAAGATAATGGGTTGCATCAAAAGGGGCATAGATGCCCGTGATGAGAACATATTCCTACTACTTTACAAATCACTGGTCAGACCACACATGGAGTACTGTGTACAGTTCTGGGCTCCTGTAAACAAGGCAGACATAGCAGAGCTGGAGAGGGTCCAGAGGAGGGCAACTAAAGTAATAACTGGAATGGGGCAACTACAGTATCCTGAAAGATTATCAAAATTAGGGTTATTCACGTTAGAAAAAAGACGACTGAGGGGAGATCTAATTACTATGTATAAATATATCAGGGGGCAGTACAGAGATCTATCCCATCATCTATTTATCCCCAGGACTGTGACTGTGACGAGGGGACATCCTCTGCGTTTGGAGGAAAGAAGGTTTGTACACAAACATAGAAAAGGGTTCTTTACGGTAAGAGCAGTGAGACTATGGAACTCTCTGCCTGAGGAGGTGGTGATGGTGAGTACAATAAAGGAATTCAAGAGGGGCCTGGATGTATTTCTGGAGTGTAATAATATTACAGGCTATAGCTACTAGAGAGGGGTCGTTGATCCAGGGAGTTATTCTGATTGCCTGATTGGAGTCGGGAAGGAATTTTTTATTCCCCTAAAGTGAGGAAAATTGGCTTCTACCTCACAGGGTTTTTTTGCCTTCCTCTGGATCAACTTGTAGGATGACAGGCCGAACTGGATGGACAAATGTCTTTTTTCGGCCTTATGTACTATGTTACTATGTTACTATGTTACTAAATGTGGCTTTTATGGTGTATTGAATACACTGTATTCCCATGCACCCCTTCCACCACTAAAAAGGGTATATGGGGGCGTGTCCTGACTATGGCGGAGTGAACACGCATCTCAGAGAGCTCCTGCCACAAGATTGCTCTAGCAAGCATTCCTAGCTCACCGGTGCCTGGTTTTGGAGCTCAGATGGTTCGGACGAGAAGGGGGTCGACAGCTGGTCCACCTAGAACTCCCGCAGAAGCGGGTCGCACGGGCATCCAGCAGTTTTTTGCTTCGGAGGGGCAGAAGGTAACAGGCCGCTACTCCGGCGGGGCTGCTCTCCCTCAGACAGCACGCGAAATTAGCATCGCAGCGCCCCCATACAAGCCCTCACTAAGCCCGAGGCCTGCTGAGAGAGATTTACGTCTCAACATGCACCAATCTCAGTCGCCTGCCACAGGTCCGAAGAAGGACTCACCGCCGCCTCACCAGGCCCATGTTGTGAATGGCGGAGACACGAGGCACGCGCCATCTTGCCAGGCCGCATCAGACTCCATGCCGCTGACTCCAGCAGCGGCGCCTCTGCACTCGCAAGCCCTATCCCAGCCCTCCCCACAGGAGATGGAGCAATTCATAGTGCGCCTGGAGGCTTCATATAAGCAGGAACTCCACACCTTGTCTACCTCCTTACAAGTAGTGGAGGAAAGGGTAGATGATGTCTCCTCGCATCAAGCTGAATTGTCATCCCGCCTGGATGAAGTGGAAGATAAAAACCTCCTGAGGGATCAACACATTAGCCAGTTATACCTGCTTCATGAAGATGCTGAAAACCGCAGTAGGCGGAATAATATCAGGCTGAGGGGCCTTCCTGAATCCATACCTACAGCTGATCTCATCCATACCCTGCAGGACTTTTTCAAGATGATACTAAACAGACCGGTCTCTGATGACCTGGAAATCGACAGGGCGCACAGGGCACTTGGTCCACCTAATCCTGATCCTGCTAGACCTAGAGATGTTATTTGTCACCTACATTATTACTCCATAAAAGAGGAAATTATGCGGAAATCATAGCTTCGATTGAATATAAGGGAGCCCACATCTTGCTATTACAAGATCTAGCCCGCTCTACCCTACAACAGAGAAGGGCTCTTCGTCCCCTATTAGAATGCCTGCGCGAAAGAGACATTCCCTACATGTGGGGATATCCGTTCCAGCTGGTGGTCAGAAGAGGTGGCAAATGTCATGAATTACGAGACCCATCAGAGTTGGCGGACTTTCTAGCTGCGCTGGGAGTACCTGATATTGAATTAACTGAATTGAGCACAACCCCCCCGATCCTGACGCGTTTCTCAGTCTGGAAGGCTGCTTCATCGAGACGTAATGGGAGGTCGGATAATCGGAGGCTGCCATCTTGAGCTCCCCATCGCATCACATTGCACAATACGTATAGTTTGTTTCTTATAAAATGCTCTTATACTTGAGGTCTCTTGCCAGTTGGAGTCTAGGAGCCTTGGTCTATTAGACAGAGGTGCTACCCTAACTGACAAGACGTCTTAGTTCCTTCATTTTCAGATGAGGAGTAAGCAAGCAGATAGGCGTTCTTCACTTCATGGTCCAGTTTCTAGCTGTAGGATTAGGTTATTGATATGTGTTGGCAGGTTTTACTCGCCCGTTACTCCTTCCCGTCCACTATTCTATTCTCTAGGACGCTCACTTTGAAAATTAATGACCAGTTATATTCTCGGGCAGGTCTCCATACCTGTTATTGGAAGACAGTCCCCAACTAATGCTTTACATTGTTATCCTCAATTCCGAGGTTTTCTTGATACACTCACTGTATCACCCCTAGTTTGTGGACTGCATTTACTCCCTACCTTTTCCTCTTCTGTGTCCTTTCCTCCCTCTCTCCTCCCCCCTTTTTTTTTCTTTCTTTCTGTGGATCTTCGGGGTCTTGTTGCGTGAGTCTCAATTGTTGTCCCCTCGTGATATCTGTCTGTCCTGGCTCCCCCTCCTTGTGTTTTCCCCTACCTCAACACCTTTCCCTGATCCCTTCCAGAGTCACACAATACTGTTTCATTCCAGAGTCAGGAATGAACCAACAGGCTGAAATCAAACTTGTCTCCCTCAATGTTAGAGGGTTTAATATCCCTGACAAAAGAGCAAACATTCTTGCAGGAATGCAAAAGGATAAAGCGCAGATCCTACTTCTCCAAGAAACGCATTTTAAGACACATCACATCCCTAACTTTAGGTCAAAAGTCTATACTACTTGGTTTCGCAGTACAAATCCAGAAGCTAAAGCTAAAGGGGTCTCTATTGCTTTACATAAAAATCTGCCCTGCTCTGTTATAGATTCCAGATCCTGCAGCAAGGGACGATACGTCTTTGTCAAGCTGGCTATCCTTGGGAGAGCGTACACGATAGGTAATATATACCTTCCAAACTCTGGACAAGGTAAGACGTTTGCAGCTATTATGCTTAAACTCGAATATTTCCTAGATGGTATTGTACTATTGGGGGGCGACTTTAACTTACCTCTTAACCCGTCATTAGATACATCCCTAGGACGATCTCTGGTTCCTAACTCAACAATCTCCAGAGTTCGTTCTGTCTTGCAAAACAATAGACTGGTAGATGTATGGAGGATTTTAAACCCGGACAGTCGTGATTACATATACTACTCCCCAGCCCATAACACATATAGTAGGATTGACTTGTTTACTATCTCTGATCATGCATTGTCATACCCTCCTAAGGCATCTATAGGTTCGGTTGTATGGTCGGATCATGCTCCTGTTTCACTTATATTAGCTCTACCCGACTTAGTTGCCAAAGAGTGGACGTGGAGACTCAATGATAATCTACTGAAGGATATGATATGTAGGCAAGCAATTGAGAAGACCATTACAGACTTTCTTGACACTCACGCTACGGATTCCACGGCTCCTCCTCTGCAGTGGGAGGCACTAAAATGCGTGTTACGGGGCATTTTTATCCAACATGGTTCGAGATTAAAAAAGGAAGGGGAGGCATGTATTAGGAGCTTGTCCGAACAACTACTCCAATTAGAGTCTTTACACAAAAGTTCTCTTACCCCTGCTCTGTTAACGGAGTTGACTTCGGTTAGGAACAAACTAAAAGAAGCGATCAACAAGAAATTTAGTTATGCTAGAGAACGGTATCAGAGCTTCTTGTTTGAGAAAGCCAACAAATGTGGGTCGGCCCTAGCCAAACTCCTACATCCCAGACTGACACAATCGTATATACCAGAGATCAAAGATTCAGGGGGTAAGTCCTTACATCATCCTCTCCATATAGCTGAAACATTCAGATTATATTATGAATCGCTTTACAATTTAAAGGGCCAATTTGCCGACATGCCATCTACTGAGTTAGACAACCGTATTTCATCTTACCTAGAGGAGACAGCCCTACCCGTTATTTTGTCGGATCAACAGACCGACATGGATCAGCCTTTCTCTGAATCTGAAGTCAGATTGGTGGTTCAGTCCCTCAAAGGTCGCAAGAGTCCAGGACCAGATGGGTTCACTGGTTCCTTTTATAAAAAAAACTCCTAGATCTGCTTATTCCCTTGCTGACAAAAGTTTTTAATAGCATCTCTCCAACCTGCCCTTTCCCCAAGCAATCCTTGGAAGCCCATATTGTAGTTATACCCAAGCCCAACAAAGACAACACGATTTGTGGCAATTACAGGCCGATATCATTAATTGTGACATAAAAGTCTATTCAAAAATTCTGGCGAATCGGCTTCGGGTGATTTTGCCGAAGAGTATTAGCCTGGACCAGGTAGGGTTCGTTCTGGGCCGAGAGGCCAGAGACAATACCATCCGCACTATCACTTTGATCCATCAAGCCCAGGAAAAACGAAGTCCCCTGTGCCTGTTGTCTGTTGATGCCGAGAAGGCATTTGACAGTGTTCATTGGCGATTTATGTTGGCTTCCTAGAGGCAAATTGGAATAGGGAACAGGTTTCTAGAATATGTATCAGCCTTGTATCAGTATACACCAGCCCCACAGCTAGGGTTAGAATTAACGGTATCCTTGCTCCTTCTTTTGAGATCCATAACGGAACAGGTCAAGGGTGCCCGCTATCCCCTCTCTTATATGTCCTTCAGATGGAACACCTAGCACAAGCCATTCGTCCCTGCGCAACTGCATTTGCTTTTCCCACTAAACTACTTACCACTGCAGAGGAGGACGCTGGAAGATATTCAAAAATACTCCCTTAAACATCTATCTTGGTTTGGCCGTATGGCCGCTTTTAAGATGGATATTCTATACCTCTTCCAAACTATCCCTATACATGTTCCTAGGTCATACTTTCGAGAACTACAAAAAGGGCTGAACAAGTTTATCTGGCAGACCAGCAAACCCAGGCTACAGAAACAGGTTCTGACTAAGCAGAAATCTTTAGGAGGCTTTGGACTCCCGGATATGTCCATTTATCATAGTGCGACTGTACTCACCGGACTAAGAGACTGGCTACACAAAGACTCTCAGAAACTGTGGGTTGGTCTTGAACAATCATTATCTCCTCTGTCTCTTCAGGCGTTGCCCTGGATTGCTTTGACTGACAGGCCACCTGTTGATGGATGGCCATAACTGGTGAGACATACCCTGGTAATTTGGGATTACTGGATATCATCTTCACAGGTTTCCATAAGACCCGGTCCTATGACTCCTTTACATAGCAATCCGGCCTTTGCACCGGGCTTTACCCCTTCCTCACTCCTCATTAAAACTGTTGAGGACGGTTTATTGAGGGTTAGAGATGTAATCACTTCTGGTCAGGTATCCTCCATTGGGACACTTCGTCAGAATGCAGCCTTCACAGTAGTTTCGTGGTTGGGTTATGCTCAAGTACGGTCATTTATTGGACTCAGGTTTTCAGGCAGAGAGATAGGCCGGCTGACGGACTTTGACAAACTTTACTTAGCTCCCACGGACGGTCGAGGTACAATATCAGCTATGTATCAGATTCTGTTAAATCTCCAAAATGGATTGATAAATAGGAGAGAGATCTACAAACTACCTTCTCGGCAGATGAAGTGATGAAACTGTGTGCGCTCTCCCATGGAATGTCTATGGCGACTCAAGTTAAAGAGAAGAATTATAAAATGATCTCCAGGTGGTACTATTGCCCTACTACTCTACACCAGATGTTTCCTTCGGTTTCAGATCAGTGTTGGCGTTGTAAACAGGAAAGAGGCTCCATGCTTCACATTTGGTGGGGCTGTCCTTTGATAAAGTCTTTCTGGGAACAGATTTTAAAAATATACGCTAGCTACGCTAGTAAATCCATACCTAATACACCTCAAATCACTCTGCTCTCACTCCTTCCGGGATCCATTTCGCAAATCAAGAAGGGGGCTTTTACGACTCTTTTTGGCGGCAGCGCGTATGGTAATTCCAAGACATTGGAAAACCAGTTCCTCCCCCACTTTGTTGGAATGGGTGAGTGAATTGAAACACATCTTAAGGATGGAAGAATTGATAGCAGATAGTCAAGAAAGAGGGGGTTGTTTCAGATCAGATATACTTCTCTGTCCTTATTTTTAGACTCTCAGGGATTTAAGGATATGATGTGAATTGGTTATATTCTTCTGCATTTTTCTGCAAGATTACCTGGATACCCCTTGCCCCCCCCCCCATCCTTCCCGCCTACCTTATGTGTCCTATATGTTTTGTTTGTCCTAGATATTAGCTATATTGAGGCAGGAAAATGCCTGGTGCTCTCGTTCATGAGATTTTTGCGGCCTGTGACAAGCCTTATATTGTTACTAGCTATTATGTCTTCCTTACTTAAGGTCCCCTGATACATACAGGATGAAAAAGGTTTCTTTAGACGTATTGTATACATATAATATGGCTGTACTATGAGGGTCCTGCGAGACCCATTGTTGGGCATTTGCCCGTTCCCTGTTGCTAATGTCTTTTTCTGTAAAATGTCATTTGAAAAGAAAAATGAATAAAATCAGATTACACATAAAAAGGGTATATGGTTCAATCTCCCTTTTCTCGTCCTCCTCCTCCTCCATCATATCAACATGCTTATTAGGCTGCACTCGCTCCTAATGTTTTAGAGGGTCAGCTCAGCAGCGGGCCCTCACCCATAATGTTTTAGAGGGTCACTAGCAGGCCCTCACCCATAATGTTTTTTGAGGGTCACCAGCAGGCCCTCAACCATAATGTTTTAGAGGGTCAGCTCAACAGCAGACCGTCACCCCTAAATTTTTAGATGGTCAGCTCGGTAGCAGGCCCTCGCCCACAAAATTTTTTAGATGGTCAGTTTGGCAGCAGGCCCTCGCCCACAGAATTTTTAAGATGGTCAGCTCGGCAGCAGGCCCTTGCCCACAAATTTTTTTAGATGGTCAGCTTAGCAGCAGGCCCTTTCCCACAAATTTTTTTTGATGGTCAGCTCGGCAGCAGGCCCTTGCCCACAACATTTTTTAGATGGTCAGCTCGCCAGCAGGCCCTTGCCCACAAAATGTTTTAGATGGTCAGCTCAACAGCAGGCCCTCGCCCACAAAATTGTTTAGATGGTCAGCTCGGCACCAGGCCCTTGCCCATAATGTTTTAGATGGTCAGCTCGGCAGCAGGCCCTCAACCCTAATGTTTTATATGGTGAGTTCAGCAGCAAACCCTCACCTCTAATGTTTTAGATGGTCAGATCAGCAGAATTATTTTGTCGCAAAGCACTTTAATCAGGTCTATCCCGGCCTGCAGTTAAACTGCAGGTAGAATGTATCTCGTAGTACATCACTGTGCATTGGAGCAACATGTATAACTGGTCCTTCATGGTAGCGAAACAGTTACTGTGCATCAGAATGACAGGCAGGTCACATATATGGACATGCGCATTATTGTACAGACCACCAATAGTCCTAGCTAACTCCTAGCTAAACCAAAAGAAAAGCATACAGCAGCCTTCAGTAAACAAAAAAAAAAAAACAGCTGGGTGCCATTGCAGGAGCTGTGTCCCAATGACTCATAAAGACATGGAGGCAGCGTGGAGAAAAAAAAAAATCTTTTTAACCATGTTGTGGCAGTGCAAACACAGGCTTTTAAATCCCTTCTGTTAGCTGTAGAATGACTGTGTGTCATTATTAGGCTTAGTTCGCACTTCACTTATTTGGTTAGTTAATCTCCTCAGTTATTGTCAGCCCAAAGAAGGTGTAGTTCAAAACAACAGAACAGGTGCAGCTCTATTATACAATTGATACCTCCTGAATTTGGCTCACAATAAGTGAAGTAAATAACTGACCAAATAACAGAAGTGTGAACTCAGCCTTAAAGGTCAATGTTAGTGTTAGGTCTAATTTATTGGCGTGGACTGAAATATACAGTGGCTCAAATTTCAAGCAATGGCTCCATGACAATGGGGAGGGTGTCAGCAGTAAGGCTGTGTTCACATCACTGTTTATTTTTCAGTTCTTCTGATCTGTCAGAGGAACGACCCAAAAAAAGCGGATCCTTTATTTTGAGCATCCGCCTTCAAACCATCAGTATTTTGTCACTATTTGATTAGTATTTGCAAGGCAAAGCAGAAGTATTTATAAAATGTGATGAAAATATTTACATGTCTTCTGTGTTTTTGACCTACTTCCAAATCAGGATCAAATCCGGATGTATTATACTGACTGTGTGATACAGGCCTCATGCTCAATTCACATGAGTTTCGGCCATTTGCCTCTGAAACCGGTCTTTTTTAGATAGAAAAGAAGTCCTGCATGCAGTACTTCAATGGCCTCTATCAAACATTCATCATTTTATCATTTTTTTGCATCAGTATTTGTATCAGTATTGGTAAGGCAAAACAGGAGCGGGTCCAAAACAAAGATAACATGTGATTGAAGTATTGGCATGTCTTATGTGTTTTGGACCCACTCCTGCTTTTGGTTTCCAAATGATGATCAAATCCTGATGCAAAATACTGACCATGTGATAGATGCCTTGTGGATGCTCAAAAGACAGGACCATTTTTTTTTTGTTACTTTTCTGTTCTTCTGAAGGATCAGAAGAACGGAAAAATAAATGGTGATGTTAACACAGCCAAACAGGGATGCTAGTGTTCCCGTAACAGACTAGTGAGGTTGGCAACAGCATGAAGAGTCACAGTAGTGGCCCCGTAACAGAGCAGTGAGGGTGGTTTCCTCTGCTCATACAGTCAGTCTAACATGAGGAGTGCAGACTTCGCATCTGAGGCAATGTAGGGGGACACCATTCTGCCTTTGCAGGTCAAGGAAGGCATGTTTTGCACGGTAAGAGTGGCTGAAGTGCATGCACAGTTTCCTGGGCATTTTCAAGACGTCTTGCAGTTGGGTGGAATTTCAGAAAAATATTTCAGTAACCAGATGACTACCAGATTGAAGACATACGCCATTCAGTGTGCATGGGTCAGCTCTCCCTGATGCAGTGCAGACAGAAAGTTCTTCCCATTATAGGTGACCAAGGTTCCTATCTCCAGTTAATGAAGAGACAGCCAGGATTCGATTTCTTGGGTGATGACGCAGAGCAGTTCCTCCCCGATGTGAGACTGTCCAGGTGCAGAATCGTGTGACAACACCATGCTTTGCATAGGTGGTATGCTGCAGGACCACTTTGACCTGTGCCTCCAGTTAAGGCTGAGGACAAGGTGTTACATGAGGAGTCAAAGGAGGACATTGATGCAGAAATCCCATGGTTACTACGTGGAGGTGGCATTAGCATCACCTGGCCAAGTTGCAGGTGTGCATGGGCCGGAGCCAGATTTACCCAGTGGGCTGTAAAGAACATATATTGTCCTTGACCATAGTTATAGCTCCACAAGTCAGCGCTGGCATAAACTGTACCAGACACCGACAAGCTCAAATACTGGTCCACTTTCTTTCTGCTCAACATACGTATGCAGGGCTGGTACAGCTTTTTTAAAGAAGTAATAATGGCTTGGGACTTTCCACCTTTGCTGGGCACATGCCATCAGCTGTTTCAAAGGTGCAGAGTCCACAATATGGAAAGGGAGGGACTGTAGTACCAGCAACTTGGCCAGGTGCGTGTTCAGCTTCTGCACTATTGGATAAGTACATGCATACTGTTGTCTGCAGTCGCCTCAGTGTTCAATTGAGGTGAAACATGTGATGAGGAGGAGGAGTATCAGGAGCAATAGATGAAGGGAAGGAACAATAGCTCCAGCGACTTGATAAAAAATTCCCACACTGCCGAGTATGGGGTTTTACCACCACCACTCCATGCTAACTTCCTGGCACTGCTTTTAAGAACCCATGCACCACTATTTGTTACCTGACAAATCATAAATAGTAGATGGGCACTTTGGCTTCACATCTCCCACTGCTTCTACTCTGCTGGCTGATCAGCATGCTGTCACACTACTGCTTTCTCACGGACCTCTTGCCACCCTCACCCCCTGATGATGATGATGATTCCCCCTCTTCATCCGGCTTCCACAATTGTCGGCTTGTCAATTTTGTCATCCTCACAAGTCTCATGGCCATGTGCCTGACCACCCAACTGTCATCATTGCTAGTTGAACATCTAACGAAGGATGCAGCGCGGACTGCTCCTCCAAGTCTGGGCTGGCCTGTAGCTGCTACGTGTCCTCAATAAGCTTGTCCTCGCTGAAAAGCGAAGGGGATTTGGCAGTATACATTACTTCCCGAGCAAAAGGAGCAGCTAAAGAAAGAACCAGTTGCAGGACAGATGAGGGCATATAGGTTGTTCCTGGCTGTTTGTGTCTGACTTCACTTGAGATGATGTTGAAGAGCGAGTGAACCAATCCAGTACAGCTGGATTGTTGGTGAAAATACAACCACTGGATGACAGTGGCCTGTTGCGGCTGCTTCTACCACCACCACTTCTTCAGCTGTAATTTATGCCGGCTACAGCATAATTTTTGCCACTGCCCATTCCTTTTGAGGGCTCAGGCAACTGTCTGTTGGACATAGTGTACAGTCACTGAATCAGTAATGTAACTATGTAACTAAGTATTAATGGCACAGCAGTTGAACTAGATAAACTTGCCTATATATTAGACCGCTTGTTGAGACTAAGGCTATGTCACAGTGTAGGGGGATTGGAGGAAAACCAGAATGACAACTGAAGGAAAATGACCAGGAACTAGGCCTCAAGGCTAGGGAAAGGGAAATTGTGACCACCTATGGAAACACTAAACCTAGACCTGACTCTTGTCAGTATGAATATATCCTGAAGGTGGGAATATTCATACACCGGAAATCTAGGCCCTAGTAACCCTGAAAATCCCTAGGATTAGTGACAGGGTCTGAGACTACTGGTTCCTTCCCAGATGAACGAACCAGCGTCTCCCTGAGGCCTAGTAAACAACGAGCAAATGGGAGCAACAAAATACCAAGAGAAGTACACTTATCTTCAATAGAAAATGGATGAGCAGAAACTCACACCACACACCAGCTCTTCCAACTCCAGGCAGAGAATATCAACCGCATGGTATGAAGTGTGAGTCCAGACTAAATAGAGTAACAATAATGACCACAAGCTACACCTGAGACAAGAGGTGTGGTCATTACCAACAACAACACTGCAACAAGTGAAATTGCGGACCCGGAAGTGCGGATGGGTCCGCACTTGAAATGAATGGGTCCGCAATTCCGTTCCACAAAATGTGGAACAAAATTGCGGACGTGTGAATGGACCCTTAGCCTGCACTGTCCCTCTGCTGTTCCTGTACTGTCCCTGCTGTCTCACTATACTCTCCCTACAGTGTCTAAAAACTCTCCCCACGATCTCTCTACACTGTCCCTGCACTCTCCCTGCACTGTCCCTGTCCAATATTCTATAATTAAAAGCTTTTTAAAACACTGTCCCTAGCGCTTGCCACATCTTTCCCTATGCTCAGTTCCCAGTGAAATGGCGACGACTGCGTGGGATGAAGATGAAGCTTTTGTGGGGCTGTGACATCACAGGAAATGGCTATCTGCTGATTGGCTAGCTGCAATACATATCACGTTGCCGGACTTCTTACCTTCACTTTGTAACACATGTAGTCCCCATTTTAGGAAAAAAAATAATTGTTACCACGAAGCACAAGGAAAAGCAGATATTTGGTGAATCAAATTTGTATTATTAGTATGATTAGTGTGTGATGGACAACTCATTAGTTTTCACTTCACTTGCGGCATTTTGTTTTATGTATATTTGTGTGTATTTAATCTGGTATTATGCCATATCTTGACTTAGTTCATAGTAAGCTCAACACTTCCTTCAACCTTTTGAAGCCAGATCTCTGGATAGTACCAGATTACATAGAGTCAGGCAGAATTCAACTTCATAGACGGCCAGAAGGAAGACTTTCTCCGATGATAGATGATCCCCACGGCACACAGACTGCTTGGTCAGAGCACTGCTATCTCAGCTCTTTCAGGAGGATAACTGATGACTCGATTGGTTAAAGAAAATCCTTTTTGTAGAATTATTTTTCCTTGTCTCTTTACTAAGCAGAGGACCCTCAGGGCAGGTGCCATTAGAGAATACTTATTCTTTCTGCCTGGAAGACATATGGACTAAATGTCGAACTGTGATTCCTTTTACGTTAAAGATTTGCAAATGTCTGCACTACCCCTCTGACTTACTCCTTTTCTGAATTTTGTCCATAAGTGAGCAGCAAACTGAAATAATATGGTTTTAACTATTTATTGACACCACAATTTATTCAATGTTCCATTTTTATTAGTGGAAATGAATAGCTTGGCTATCACTCAATTTATGTAGTACTTAGGCCTATATCTGTAAGTATTTTGAAGTCCCTAAATCGTGGATCCGCAAAACATGGATCCCCGCCCCTTTCCACGTACATGCTGTAATTTTTTTCACTTCAATAGAAATGTCCTATCCTTGCCAGCAAAATGGACAAGAATAGGACATGTTCTATATTTTTTGTGGGGCCGTGGAACGGACATGCAGATGCACACAGCACACGGTGTGCTTTTGTGTCCCCATTGAAATGAATGGGTCTGCATCCAATCCACAAAAAATGCGGATCAGATGCGGACCAAACATACGTCTCTTGGACCATTGAGTATAAAATAGAAGTGTAAAATGTGTAAACCTATGGAATAAGTATTTTCAGTGGTAATCTCCACATAGAAACCTATACTGGAGATTCTGGTTGGAGAAACTCATTGCCTATGAGTTTGCCAGTACAACATGGCACCAGTGGTTTACAATTGCTATACAAAAGTTGTGTGTACAAGGTTCTATGGTCATCTAGATGCCTTCAAATTCCATTCATAGCTTTGATTTATTATATGATTGCCTAACAGTGATCTAAATGTTGACTACTACTTTATAGTGACTCTAGAATGTAGTGTATTTTATATACATAAAAATTTCCACTAAGAATAGTATACCATACTGGGACGCAGGTTTCTTTATGTCTGTAGAGTAAACCAATTTTCCTTTACAATAAGACATAATACATGTTGAAATAATATAAATAAAGACTTAATAAATCTCAAAATATCTTTTTTGTCTTAGCCTAAGTATCAAAGTAATGATAGCTTTGGACTTCTAGCATAATTTGCAGTTATATCACAGTTTTTGCCATGATTCCTCAGCAAAAACACATTTGAAAAAAAAAAGTCGTTTATTTGCCACAACTTTGCAAAAAACGACTTTCTTGATTTTTACTAAATTGTGTCAAATAATCATTATTTTTATTGTTTTGAAACGGTGTTTATGCTAAAGTACCATGGCAAAAATCATGATATAACTGAAAATTAAAATGGCAGAGCAGTCAGTTGACTGCAATGTGTGTACATAGCCTTGCACAAAATAAATATAGCATTTGATATTGTGTGCATTATTAGCAAAAAACATTTTTACAATAAAACAGCCTGGATCTGAATATATAAAGGCTGCAAATAGCATTCATCGCTGCCTGGATGTGTCGATGTTAAGAAGATCATAATTTCGAGGCAGATATTTCATAGATAATGGCAGTAGAGTCTCCTTTTATGTTGCAGTTTGTATCTGCTTATAACATCCAGCAGCAGGAGTTCATACATGAAAATGCCCACCTCATATATTTGCTCATGCTGGCGGAGGATTTACATGGAGATTAAAACAAACATTAGTTCAATAGGAATTCAAATGACCAAATGCTTATTAGAAAAATAAGTAGACTAAGTAAGCAATCTCCAAAGACTTAATCAATCAGTTCAAGGGACTCTCAATAACAACATAGAGACTGCTTTGTATCTCTTAATGAGTTTTTATGTAAAACGGCAACAGGGCTAGAGCAGCCTTTGTGGAAACAAAGGCAATTTATCTATTAGGAGTGTTTTAGGCCATCTTGGTAAGTACTGTAAATAGGGCTTTCAGCGGAAGCAGTTATAATGTATCTGTTGACTTCCACAATGGAGACGACCATTAGTGATCAGTATATGCTTTACCATCCCTATACGTTCCTCGGTCCGACTCCCAATTATCATAGTCGTTATCCTCTCTTTTTAATGATGCCTACAAAAACTCTATCACCACTATTTTTCTTTTGTACAGTAAAAAACTGTATATATTTTTTTGCAAATAAGGCACACATCAGGTCATATTGAATGTTCATATACTGTATACTGTCATGCTCAAATGTGGTCATTAAAAGGAGTCTATCAGCAGTTTTTCTGGCACGAGGTTATACATATAACAGGAGGTTATATATATTTCTGTCCATATTTTTAATCAATGGAGTAGAGTGTAAATAAGCTTTGAATGTTGCGGGTGCAACTTCCAAAACTGATCTTGAGGGCCTGGTCTACAGTCTGCAGTGCTTCAGGTTCATTGTTTGAGTAGGTCTAGAACTCCTTCCCTGATCTGAGAAATGGATGTAGTGGTCTTTTGGTTGACCTCTACAGTTATCACTCACAGCCAAGGGAAGGTACTGTGAAGCTGCTAATATGCTGAGCCATGAAGCGCTGCATATGCTCAAATGTGGTCATTAAAAGGAGTCTATCAGCAGTTTTTCTGGCACGAGGTTATACATATAACAGGAGGTTATATATATTTCTGTCCATATTTTTAATCAATGGAGTAGAGTGTAAATAAGCTTTGAATGTTGCGGGTGCAACTTCCAAAACTGATCTTGAGGGCCTGGTCTACAGTCTGCAGTGCTTCAGGTTCATTGTTTGAGTAGGTCTAGAACTCCTTCCCTGATCTGAGAAATGGATGTAGTGGTCTTTTGGTTGACCTCTACAGTTATCACTCACAGCCAAGGGAAGGTACTGTGAAGCTGCTAATATGCTGAGCCATGAAGCGCTGCAGCCACTATCTTTCTGCATTCAAAGTTCATTTTTACAACATGATACTGTAGAGTATAAAAGATAAAATGGGGCGGCACCACTCAGTGCTTTCTGTTAAATCGCCGGCTCTCCGTGTGTCCTATCAATGCAGGAATGTGGTGCTCAGAGCATATATACAAACTGTTATGCCCTGCTCAGGTTATGTGCAGAGGTCTGCCAGGTTAGCAGCACATGTGTAGTTTTTTGTTTGTTTTGGGTTTGGAGTTGAGCTGTATCCGCCTCCCTTCAGGTGCACTGGGTGAGGTCGTTTGTGTGAGTTTAAATTACGCCCCTTCCCAGTGTCCTGTGTGGGTTATAGCTTCTATCTTGCTCTGAGGAAAGGTGGATTTGCTGTTTCTGCTCGGCTATAAGATAAGTTGGTTTTTGTTTTCCTTTTTGTGTGTTCTGTCTAGGCTGTTAGAGAGACACCTGCCTCCACCAGGTCCTGAGGAAGCAGGCTGCCTCTTTCCCCCTTTCCACCATCTTAGGGACTTTAGGGAATCTACAGCCTTAGGCACGGGGCACGTTGATTCCCACCTTTAGGGTCTGAACGTGGGCACAGAAGTCCAGGGAGAGCTGGTAGGGAATTGTCAGGAGGTGACCTTTATTCACAGCTTCTGTCCTAGATGCTTGTTTTGTGGTTTTCTGTGTGTTTTGGTATCTTGTATCCTACCCAGTGTGACACAAAGAATGTGGAATCCAGGTAAGTAGATAAAACAAAGTAGACGGCACACACCGCTGCAGGGTTCATTCCTTTATTCTTGACATATGCTGAATACAAAATCAGATGTATGCATCAGGGCTGGGGCGGACTGTTCCTACACAGAATACTGAATGGCGACGGTCCTTTCGCGCTAACTGCGCTACCTCGGGCCAACCATTTTTACAACACTCCACTGACTAAAAACATGGACAGAGTTATGTATTATATTCTGTCCCCTGCCCCTACTCATGTCTATCGTCATTTGATTTGCATGAACAAAACTGCTGACAGACTCCCTTTAAGTACCATGTTGACTATGACTGAAGAAAAAGGTGTGGGTCATTGATCCACATGTGATAATCCTTACAGTCTTTACTTGAAGCATATACCCATAACCAGTGGTGTTCCTCCAATGAAGTCAGACAACAAAACTGCTTTGGGGCCTGAGGGGATGGGGCCCGTGCTGAACTCCTTCTTTGACATCACAATGTAAAAGCACTGCATTTTCATACAGCACCACCAGGAGGAGATCAGTGCAAACTAATTTTTTCAGATTACAATGAATAGTAGCTATATAAATTCCTATGCAATGAGCTCCCCCTAGTGGTGGCTGCAGGCAGTCAACTGTATAATAGAAGGGAAATGGGATATTTACCAATGTATTTATGCAATTTTTCTGGTGTTGTTGAGGATGTCATGATATTATTGTGAACCATTACAATATGGCACTGGCACCTAGATGTTTCCATAGTTTACATACCAAAGTTTGTAAAATAATGCACAATGTGCGGATGCCAAGTGCTATCTCTTTTCTTCTTTTTGTACTTTAGCCAATGAAACAATGGCATGAGCCTCAGTAGAGGAACGCCCTTTCTGATAACACATAAACTGCTTAACTTCCTGTATAAGTGAGTTCTGCTTTGATACTTACTTTGTGTCAGTGTGGTCCTTCCGTGCATGATAAACTAACAGCTTGTAATTTGGAGCAGACAGTCAATAAGACAGCACAGCTTGTGTGCATCCAAAACGGTGTAAATACACTGAGAAATATGGTGGTCAAAATGAACTTCATATTTATGAAGCATGTGTTCCACTTTTTCTGAAATAGAAGTCAGAAAAATTGGTTGAGGGGGAGGTAGATATTTTTTATTACAATATTTTTTTCCATTAAAATTTGTTCCAACTAATAAAATAAGTACATTTGTCACAAATCACAGGCATTGCACCTTGTGTTGCCTGGGAGTGATTGTTGTGTATAGGAAAATGGGTGGGGCAGGGGGGTCCATGGTAAGTTTTGCTATGGGGCCCTTTGAGAGCGGTGTACTCTCCTGTCCATAACTGAAGACTGGCAGTTTGTATGGACTTTGTTTATATGGTCAAGAATAAGTAAAGAATTTGTGTATTCTTTCCTTTTAACTTATCACAATCAGAGCCCCAAATCTATACAGGAATAATGTAGGTAAAAAGCCTCGTGCTTAGTGGAAAAAAATCAATTTTCCCTGGAATGGCGGTAAAAATGGAAAAAAAAATCATACTTACCTCATCCATTTGAGCCTGAAGAGACCACCATGCAAAATCTTGTGTGCAGTGATGTATGACATCCCCACACTGGCCGACGTGATGACATCATCACGCGTCGCGTGAGATTTCGTTCTGGATCTTCAAGCAAGACGGCGGCCTCTTAACACTGAAATAGATGAGATATATATATTTTTTTAAATTTGCAAACAATAAAACGCTGTAATATGGATCTCAGAAGCCGTGATCATTGATGAATGTGGCATCTGAGGGGTTTAAAGATGGGGGGCCGCGCAATCTCCATTCCCTGTCATTGCACCTGCAATTTATTATTATTTTTTTTAACATTCAGCGAAGTAGCCAAATAGAATTTTAGAGAACTTTGCTCATCTCTAATTATTCCTGCTGCTGAGGGACCCTTGTTAGACCATCATCTGGGGCTACTGCAGACTTCGAGTGTTACCTGCTATGCTTTTCCAAATGTTGTGCCTGTCCTTGCACAACCCCCTCTGACGGGTGCCTGTCAACTCTGTGCTCCATTTACTTCGCCCTGCAATACTTCACTATAGAGCGCGGTATCCATACAGATCCACATTACCCCAGCCATAGGTACTTATGAGCAGCTAAATAGTACTTCTATACAGCATTGTAGAGTATTCTTCCTTAGGTGCAATACATCTCTGTGAGAATGTATCTGTAATACAACATCCAGTTGACCATCATACTTTTTATTTCTGTTGGATCCTGCTTGAATGGGACTTAAAAACTGCAAGCTTCTATACTACTGTAACTTGGAGCAACCAAAGGCGTAGTATGATCCCACAGACTTCTCTATACAATTGTGAGCTTGTACAAAGGCACATATAATCAAGTGCTTAAGGCCCGAATCTTATTGCAATCAATATTGGGAAGTTTTCTTGGATAATTTCAAACAAAAGAACAACTTACATCTGTTTAAATCAGAATTTGATCCTAGTTGAATGGTGTTTAAAAGGGTTGTCTCACTTCAACAAATGGCATTTATCATGTAGACAAAGTTAATACAAGGCAATTACTAATGTATTGTGATTGTCCATATTGCCTCCATTCCTGGCTTCATTCATTTTTCTACACTATACACTTCTCGTATCCATGATTATGACCATCCTGCATTCCAGCAGCAGTGAACATGCTTGCACAATATAGAAAAAGTGCCAGCCTCTCTGATGGCCAGAACTATGGGGCATGCATCTGCACAGATCCCATCCTGACCACCTCATATCTGTGGCCATAACCCCTGGATACAAGCAGTATATAACGTGATGGAAAAATGAATGAAGCCAGCAAAGGAGGCAATATGGACAATTACAATACATTAGTAATAGAGGTGAGAGAATCAAAGTTGACGAAGTGGAATTCGATCCAAATTTCTGGAAAATGATTTGCACCAAAGTTGAATTTCCTCACGCTTTGTGGTAAAAAAATCTCATTTTTTCCTAAAATGGCTGCTGCACATGGAGCTAAGAACTCTAGGAACGAGGAATCGCTCACAATGCCATGCATGCAGCCAATCAGCAGCCAGCCAGCCCCTGTGATGTCACAGCCGTATAAATAGCCTCAGCCATCTTGGATTCTGCCATTTTCTAGGGAGATAGGGACAGTTTTAGGAAAGACTTTATTCTGCAAAAAATATAAATAAAATGATTGAGAAGTTCAGGGAAAAATCATTCATTATCCACACTATAGCAGGGACCAATAGGGGAGTATAAAGCCTGGGTAATAGCAGTGATTACTATTACACCTTGCTGCACTAATTAGGGATCCAAATTGCTGTCATACTAATGCTTTTAGGTTTGTTTGCACTATATGATAGCTCAGTAATTCCAGCAAACCTTGCTTGTTATTGGGGGCACAAGTGCTGTGTGATACAGCCATTTATGGGGTGTATTAATAGGAAATATACATATGTCTCAATAGCCGTTCTGCGGTGAAAGTACATTGTTATACAGCGATTTGTGGGGTGTATTAATAGGGAAAAAAAGTATGCATTATTAGTAGAGTTGAGCGGACACCTGGATGTTAGGGTTCGGCAGGTTCGGCCGAACTTGAAAAAAAAATTCGGGTTCGGGACCCGAACTTGACCCTGAACCCGAACCCCATTGAAGTCAATTGAGTACTAAAATGGCTGTAAAAATGTCATGGAAAGAGGTAGAGGGCTGCAAAAGGCAGCAAAATGTGCTTAAGAGCATGGTAAATGCTGGATGGGGAAATGAATTAAAAAAACATAAAAGATCTTAAAAAAATAAAAATTAGGAATGATGTAGGAGGAAGAGGTTGAGGAGGTGGTGAATGGGTGGATGTGGCCGTGTAGGCTCACGTGGCAGTCTAGGTGGAAGCGGCGGCGAAGGAGGAATAGGTAGCCAACACAGATGTGTGTTATTTAGCATTTTTACATAGGGGTATCCCCCAAAATATTGGGACATATAATAAAAAAAAAAAAGGAATAAGTGCACTTGAGTACAAGGATGGATGGTTGAGGCTGTTAGAACTGTCTATTCTGCACAAGGTACAGACAAGTCCTGACGGATCCAAGCCTGGTTCATTTTAATGAACGCCAGCTTGTCCACGTTGGCTGTGGACAGGCGGCTGCGTCTGTCTGTAATGATGCCTCCTGCCATGCTAAATACACCTTCAGAGAGTACACTGGCTGCAGGGCAGGCCAGCACCTCCAAGGCATACAGGGCAAGCTCTGGCCATGTGGACAATTTGGAGACCCAGAAGTTGAATGGGGCAGAACCATCAGTCAGTACGTGTAGTCGTGTGCACAGGTACTGTTCCACCATGTTGTTCAAATGCTGCCTCCTGCTAACACGCTCCATATCAGCAGTTGGGGCCGGTTGTTGCGGCGAGGTGAAAAAGCTTTTCCACATGTCGGCCATGCTAACCCTGCCTTCTGAGGTGCTGGCGTTGACACAGCTGCGTTGGCGACCTCTTCCTCCTCCCCTGCCTTCGCCTTGTGCTTCCACTTGTCCCCCGGCGTCAGTCGGGAATGCTCTCAGAAGCGTGTCTACCAGCGTGCGCCTGTAGTCGCGCATCTTCCGCTCACGCTCCAGTGAGAGAATTAAGGACGGCACATTGTCTTTGTAACGGGGATCCAGCAGGGTGGCCACCCAGTAGTCAGCACACGTTAAAATGTGGGCAACTCTGCTGTCGTTGCGCAGGCACTGCAGCATGTAGTCGCTCATGTGTGCCAGGCTGCCCAGAGGTAAGGACAAGCTGTGCTCTGTGTGAGGCGTATCGTCTGCGTCCTCCGTATACCCCCAGCCACGCACCAGTGATGGGCCTGAGCTGTGTTGGATGCCACCCCGCTGTGAACATGCTTCATCCCCATCCTCCTCCTCATCATCCTCCTCGTCCTCCAATAGTGGGCCCTGGCTGGCCAAATTTGTACCTGGCCTCTGCTGTTGCAAAAATCCTCTTTCTGAGCCACTTCTAAAAGACTGGCCTGAAAGTGTTAGAGATGACCCCTCTTCCTCCTCCTTGTCCTGGGCCACATCCTCTTCCATCATTGCCCTAAGTGTTTTCTCAAGGAGACATAGAAGTGGTATTGTAATGCTGATAACGGCGTCATCGCCACTGGCCATGTTGGTGGAGTACTCGAAACAGCGCAACAGGGCACACAGGTCTTGCATGGAGGCCCAGTCAATGGTGGTGAAGTGGTGCTGTTCCGCAGTGCGACTCACCCGTGCGTGCTGCAGCTGAAACTCCACTATGGCCTGCTGCTGCTCGCACAGTCTGTCCAGCATGTGCAAGGTGGAGTTCCACCTGGTGGGCACATCGCATATGAGGCGGTGAGCGGGAAGGCCGAAGTTACGCTGTAGAGCAGACAGCTGAGCAGCGGCAGGATGAGAACTCTGGAAGACGGCCCACACTTTACGCAGCAGCTCTGACATGTCAGGGTAGTTGTGAATGAATTTCTGCACCACCAAATTCAGCACATGCGCAAGGCAAGGGATGTGCGTCAAACCGGCTAGTCCCAGAGCTGCAACGAGATTTTGCCCATTATCGCACACCACCAGGCCGGGCTTGAGGCTCACTGGCAGCAACCACTCGTCGGTCTGTTGTTCTATACCCCGCCACAACTCCTGCGCGGTGTGGGGCCTGTCCCCCAAACACATCAGTTTCAGAACGGCCTGCTGACGTTTACCCCTGGCTGTGCTGAAGTGTGTGGTGAAGGTCTGTCGCTGACTGGATGAGGAGGTGGTAGAAGAGGAGAAGGAAGCCGACTAGGAAGAGGAGGCAACAGGAGGCAAAGAATGATGCCCTGTGATCCTTAGCGGCGGAATGGCGTGCGTCAAACAGCTCTCCGCCTGGTGCCCAGCCGCCACAACATTTACCCAGTGTGCAGTTAGGGAGATATAGCGTCCCTGGCCGTGCTTACTGGTCCACCTATCTGTGGTTAGGTGGACCTTGCCACAGATTGCGTTGCGCAGTGCACACTTGATTTTATCCGATACTTGGTTGTGCAGGGAGGGCACTGCTCTCCTGGAGAAGTAGTGGAGGCTGGGAATGACGTACTATGGGACAGCAAGCGACATGAGCTGTTTGAAGCTGTACGTCTCTACCAGCCTGAATGACAGCATTTCAAAGGCCAGTAGTTTAGAAATGCTGGCATTCAGGGCCAGGGATCGAGCGTGGCTAGGTGGGAATTTACGCTTTCTATCAAAGGTTTGTGAGATGGAGAGCTAAGCGCTTCCGTGTGACATGGTGGAGATTCTTGGTGATGGAGGTGGTGTTGTTGGTGGCACATCCCCTGTTTGCTGGGCGGCAGGTGCTAACGTTCCTCCAGAGGCGGAGGAAGAGGCCGAGGCAGCAGCAGAAGAGGGAGCAGGAGGGGCCTGAGCCCTTTCTTGGTTTTGAAGGTGCTTACTCCACTGCAGCACGTGTCTCGCATGTAGATGCCTGGTCATGCAGGTTGTGCCAAGGTTCAGAACGTTAATGCCTCGCTTCAGGCTCTGATGGAACAGCGTGCAAACCACTCGGGTCTTGTCGTCAGCACATTGTGTGAATAAGTGCCATGCCAATGAACTCCTTGAAGCTGCCTTTGGTGTGCTCAGTCCCTGGTGACGGTGGCCATTAGCAGGCGAACTGTTTTGGCGACGGCTGCTCTTCTTTTCCACCCTGCTCCCGCTTTTTCTACGCTGTTGGCTCGGTCTCACCACTGCCTCTTCCTCCGAACTCTGAAAGTCAGTGGCACAACCTTTATTCCATGTGGCGTCTAGGACCTCATCGTCCTCTGCATCGTCTTCCACCCAGTTATCCTCCCTGACCTCCTTTTCGGTCTGCACACTGCAGAAAGACGCAGCAGTTGGCACCTGTGTTTCATCATCATCAGAGACGTACTGAGGTGGTATTCCCATATCCTCATCAGGAAACATAAGTGGTTGTGCGTCAGTGCATGGATGCCCTTGTGAAACCCTGCCAGCAGAGTCTTCAAACAGCATAAGAGACTGCTGCATGACTTGAGGCTCAGACAGGTTCCCCAATATGAACCGGGGTGATGTGAAAGACTGATGGGCATGGGTTTCAGGCACCACCTGTGCGTTTTCTGCAGAAGATTGGGAGAAAGATAATGTGAACGTGCTGGATACACTGTCGGCCACCCAATTGACTAGCGCCTGTACTTGCTCAGACCTTACCATCCTTAGAATTGCATTAGGCCCGACCAAATATCGCTATAGATTTTGGCGGCTACTGGGACCTCAGGTAATAGGTTCAGTAGGACGTGTGGCTGTGGCACAACGGCCACGTCCTCCCCCTGCACCAGAGGCTCCACCAACACCACCACCACGACCATGACCGCATCGCTTATTAGATGTTTGCCTCATAGTTAGCGTTCACAAAGCAAAGTAAAAAGTTTGTTAAAAATAATTAACCGCCAATAAAAACCCTGATGTAAGGTATTGCACTCAATTATTTTTTTTTAAACTCTATATGACAGTGCTATTTGTGGCCTAAATTTCACAGAAACGTATGCACGTCTAATCCCAGATGTGCAGTATATCAGAGGGTTTTTTCACCCCAGTAAGCACAAAGCCGTATTTCTGGCCTAAATGTGACACTCACTTATGCACGTCTAATCCCAGATGTGCAGTATATGAAACAGATGTATTTTTTTCACCCCAGTAAGCAAAAAGCTGTATTTCTGGCCTAAATGTGACACTCACTTATGCACGTCTAATCCCAGATGTGCAGTATATCAGAGGGTTTTTTCACCCCAGTAAGCACAAAGCCGTACTTCTGGCCTAAATGTGACAGTCACTTATGCATGTCTAATCCCAGATGTGCAGTATATTAGAGGGTTATTTCATCCCAGTAAGCACAAAGCCGTATTTGTGGCCTAAATGTGACAGTCACTTATGCACGTTTAATCCCAGATGTGCAGTATGTTAGAGGGTTTTTTCACCCCAGTAAGCACAAAGCCGTATTTCTGGCCTAAATGTGACACTCACTTATGCACGTCTAATCCCAGATGTGCAATATATCAGAGGGTTTTTATAACCCCAGTAACCACAAAGCCGTATTTCTGGCCTAAATGTGACAATCACTTATGCACGTCTAATCCCAGATGTGCAGTATATGAAACAGATGTATTTTTTTCACCCCAGTAAGCAAAAAGCCGTATTTTTGGCCTAAATGTGACACTCACTCATGCACGTCTAATCCCAGATGTGCAGTATATCAGAGGGTTTTTTCACCCCAGTAAGCAAAAAGCCGTATTTGTGGCCTAAATGTGACACTCACTTATGCACGTCTTTCTGGCCTAAATGTGACAGTCACTTATGCACGTCTAAGCCCAGATGTGCAGTATATCAAAGGTTTTTTCACCATAGTAAGCAGAAAGCCGTATTTCTGGCCTAAATGTGACACTCACTTATGCACGTCTAATCGCAGATGTGCAGTATATCAGAGGGTTTTTATAACCCCAGTAACCACAAAGCCGTATTTCTGACCTAAATGTGACACTCACTTATGCACGTGTAATCCCAGATGTGCAGTATATATCAGAGGGTTTTTTCACCCCAGTAAGCACAAAGCCGTATTTCTGGCCTAAATGTGACACTCACTTATGCACGTCTTTCTGGCCTAAATGTGACACTCACTTATGCACGTCTAATCCCAGATGTGCAGTATATCAGAGGGTTTTTATAACCCTAGTAACCACAAAGCCGTATTTCTGGCCTAAATGTGACACTCACTTATGCACGTCTAATCCCAGATGTGCAGTATATCAAAAGGTTTTTATAACCCCAGTAACCAAAAAGCCGTATTTCTAGCCTAAATGTGACACTCAATTATGCACGTCTAATCCCAGATGTGCACTATATAAAACAGATGTATTTTTTTCACCCCAGTAAGCACAAAGCCGTATTTCTGGCCTAAATGTGACACTCACTTATGCATGTCTAATCCCAGATGTGCAGTATATGAAACAGATATATTTTTTTCACCCCAGTAAGCAAAAAGCCGTATTTCTGGCCTAAATGTGACACTCACTTATGCACGTCTAATCCCAGATGTGCAGTATATCAGAGGGTTTTTTCACCCTAGTAAGCACAAAGCCGTTTTTCTGGCCTAAATGTGACACTCACTTATGCACGTCTAATCCCAGATGTGCAGTATATCAGAGTGTTTTTTCACCCCAGTAAGCACAAAACCGTATTTCTGGCCTAAATGTGACACTCACTTATGCATGTCTAATCCCAGATGTGCAGTATATCAGAGGGTTTTTTCACCCCAGTAAGCACAAAGCCGTATTTCTGGCCTAAATGTGACAGTCCCTTATGCACGTCTAATCCCAGATGTGCAGTATATCAGAGGGTTTTTTCACCCCATTAGGCAAAAAGCTGTATTTCTGGCCTAAATGTGACACTCACTTATGCACGTCTAATCCCATATGTGCACTATATAAAACAGATGTATTTTTTTCACCCCAGTAAGCAAAAAGCCGTATTTCTGGCCTAAATGTGACACTCACTTATGCAAAACTAAACCCAGATGTGCAGTATATCAGAGTGTTTTTTCACCCCAATAAGCAAAAAGCCGTAATTGTGGCCTAAATGTGACACTCACTTATGCACGTCTAATCCTAGATGTGCAGTATATCAGAGGGTTTTTACACCCTAGTAAGCACAAAGCCGTATTTCTGGCCTAAATGTGACACTCACTTATGCACGACTAATCCCAGATGTGCAGTATATCAGAGGGTTTTTTCACCCCAGTAAGCACAAAACCGTATTTCTGGCCTAAATGTGACACTCATGCACGTCTAATCCCAGATGTGCAGTATATCAGAGTGTTTTTTCACCCCAATAAGCAAAAAGCCGTATTTGTGGCCTAAATGTGACACTCACTTATGCACGTCTAATCCTAGATGTGCAGTATATCAGAGGGTTTTTACACCCTAGTAAGCACAAAGCCGTATTTCTGGCCTAAATGTGACACTCACTTATGCACGTCTAATTCCAGATGTGCAGTATATCAGAGGGTTTTTTCACCCCAGTAAGCACAAAACCGTATTTCTGGCCTAAATGTGACACTCATGCACGTCTAATCCCAGATGTGCAGTATATCAGAGTGTTTTTTTACCCCAGTAAGCACAAAACCGTATTTCTGGCCTAAATGTGACACTCACTTATGCATGTCTAATCCCAGATGTGCGGTATATCAGAGGGTTTTTTCACCCCAGTAAGCACAAAGCCGTATTTCTGGCCTAAATGTGACAATTACTTATGCACGTCTAATCCCAGATGTGCACTATATGAAACAGATGTATTTTTTTCACCCCACTAAACAAAAAGCTGTATTTCTGCCCTAAATGTGACACTCACTTATGCATGTCTAATCCCATATGTGCAGTATATCAGAGTGTTTTTTCACCCCAGTAAGCACAAAACCATATTTCTGGCCTAAATGTGACACTCACTTATGCACGTCTAATCCCAGATGTGCAGTATATCAGAGTGTTTTTTTACCCCAGTAAGCACAAAACCGTATTTCTGACCTAAATGTGACACTCACTTATGCACGTCTAATCCCAGATGTGCACTATATGAAACAGATGTATTTTTTTCACCTCAGTAAGCAAAAAGCTGTATTTCTGGACTTGCAGACATGCAGATAGCCTGTACTGGTGCACTATTGTTGCATAAAATGGCTGCCGATTATGTATTGATATTGACTAACTGAAGAAAAAAAAGTTAGTTTTCAGTAGTAGTTGGCTCAGGGCAGGCTTAAAAAATTGTCCACTGCCCCCACAAAACACATTTGCTGTAGATCGCTGAGTAAAGAAGCAGTTCTGAATCTTCATAAAATTTCTCCCTGATCTCTCCCTCACAGCAGCTGCAGCCTCTCCCTACACTAATCCGAGCAGAGTGACGGGCGGCGCTACGTGACTCCAGCTTAAATAGAGGTTGGGGCACATGCTGCAGTTGGCCAATCACAGCCATGCCAATAGTAGGCATGGCTGTGATGGCCTTTTGGGGCAAGTACTATGACGCTTGTTGATTGGCTGCTTTGCAGCCTTTCAAAAAGCGCCATAAAAATCGCCAAACACCGAACCCAAACTTTTACGTAAATGTTCGGGTCCGGGTGCCGAAAACTCTAAAGTTCGGTACGAACCCAAACTTTACAGTTCGGGTTCGCTCAACTCTAATTATTAGCCGTTCTGCGGTAAAGTTACATTGTTCTACAGTCATTTTTGGGGTGTATTAATATGAAAAAAAAGTATGTCTTATTAGCCGTTCTGAAGTGAAGTTACATTGTACTACAGCTATTTTTGGGGTGTATTAATAGGGAAAAAAATGTCTTATTAACTGTTCTGTGGTGAAGTTACTTTGTACTACAGACATTTTTGGGTGCATTAATAGTAAAAAATACTATGTCTTATTAGCCGTTCGGCAGGGAAGTTACATTGTACAACACACATTTTTGGGGTTAATAGGGGGAAAAAAAAAGTACTGTACGTCTTATTAGCCATTCTACGTTGAAGTTACATTGTACTACAGCCACTTTTGGAGTGTATTAATAGTAAAAAAAATTAAAAAAGTACGTCTTATTAGCCATTCTGCAGTGAAGCTACATTGTACTACAACCATTTTTGGAGTGTATTAATAAGGGGGAAAAAGTACGCCTTATTAGCTGTTCTGCAGTGAAGTTACATTGTGCTACAGCCATGTTTGGGGTGTATTAATAGGAAAAAAAGTACGTCTTATTAGCCTTTTTTTGTGAAGTTACATTGTACTACAGCCATTTTTGTGGTGTATTAACAGTAAAAAAAAGTATGTCTTATTAGCCGTTCTGTAGTACAGCCATTTTTGTGGTGTAATAATATTTTAAAAAAGCACATCTTGTTAGCCGATCTGTGGCGAAGTTACATTGTACTACAGTCTTTTTTGGGGTGTATTAATAGAGGGAAAAAAAATGTCTTATTAGCTGTTCTGCAGTGAAGTTACATTGTACTACAGCAATTTTTGGGATGTATTAATAGTAAAAAAGTATGTCTTGTTAGCCGTTCTGTGGTGAAGTTACATTGTACTACAGTCTTTTTTGGAGTGTATTAATAGGGAAAAAAAAATACGTTTTATTATCCATTCTGCGGTGAAGTTACATTGTACTACAGCCATTTTTGTGGTGTATTAATATTTTAAAAAAAGTATTTCTTATTAATCATTCTGCGGTTTAGTTACATTGTACTACAGCCTTTTTTAGGGTGTATTAATAGGAGTAAAAAGTATGTTTTATTAGATGTTTACTGTTACTTTAATTTAAATATTTTATTTTACAGTATGTCAGACAGACAAGTGACAGGTCCTTCAAAGGGAACGGATAGGGGCCAAAATGTTTCTGGCGCAGGCACAAGTAGCAGCAGAAGAAGGGGGGTTGGCATCAGGAGTCGCAGCGAGAGGCCTAAGCTCCCAGTGTCATCTAGCATTCGTGTCTTGACCAGCAACCCAGGGGTGCTTGAATGGTTGAATCGGTCTTCGACTTCGTCGCAAGTGACATTAGATACCCCCAGTCAAGAGTCGGTGGTTCCTCTGACACGACGCTTAGTTGGCATGGCCCTGGAGCAGGCCCTGTGCCCTCACCTGTCCTCAACCTGCCTCTGTCATTTTCTGTTCCTTCAGCGCGAGAAGTATTATATGCCGTAGGCTCGGCTCCACTTTTCAGCGAGGACGAGCTAAAAGAGGACAGTCAGCAGCTACTGCCCAGCCAAGATCTGGAGGAGACATATGCCGCTTTCTCCTGTAGGCGGGCAAGTAGTGATGAGAGTCGCTTGGGAGCTGATGTTTAGAGCGGTCAGGCTCCTGGCGCCGAGACCGTTGAGGGGGACATCAGTGATGTGCAGACAGTAGCGGATGATGATGTAGCCGATCGTACTTGGGAGAAGAAGGGGCTTCATCATTATCAGGAGAAAAGGGTGTGAGCTTGCACGTGAGGCAGCTGCTAAGCAAGCAAGGTGGTTGCGTGGCTGTAAGTCAGCAGGGTGGCAACAGTTGGAGATCGGGAGTCAAACGTGATCAGGGTAGACAGCCTGCTTCACAGGAGCCTACCTGCCTAGAAAGTATAGGTTCAAAGGTTCATGGGGGCATCGGTAGCAGGCAGTCAGCGTGCAATATTGGGGGAAAAATGCCATACTCGGCAGTCTGGCAGTTTTTTATCAAGCTGCCGGAGGAGGTAAACATGGCCATTTGAAGAATCTGTGGGCAGAAGGTGAAGCGTGGACAGGGTGCCAATGTTGGCACCACAGCCTTGCGTCAACACATGCAGCATCTCCATAAAGTGGCCTGGGAGATGCTAACGTAGTAGTCCTTCCTGCAGCAGCAAGCGCTGCATCACCCAGTGGCCCGCACCCCTTTTCCTGCAGTCAAGGCTCCAACACCACCGAAAGGAGCTGTCTGTCCTTCCCATCATCTACTGGTCCTGATGCTCCTGCTCCTCATCCTCCTACTCCTTGTCAGTCATTTTGTCAGCAATCGATCACCGAAGCGATTGCCAAGAGACAGCAGTATGCGTGCACTTATCCAAAGAAGCTGAACATGCTCCTGTAACAGTACAGCCTGGATCGCAGCAGCTCCCTGTGACTCCGCCCACTTACCTCCGGGCCTTAAATAGAAGACAGGTGCTAAGCAGGGTGTTCCACTAATGGAGTGCGCACCCTGCTAGCTCCATTGCATCTGAGGACTCTGTCCACATATCCAGACCCGGATCCCTAACAACATTGTGAAGGACTGCCTACCTTCTTGCCACTGGCTTCCCCACTGCTGGCTTCCTAGCCAGGACCAACTAACCGCAAGTATATGCCTGTTACCTGTTCTGATTAAGCTCCTGGAACTCAGAGTGGGGTGGTTCCTGCTGGTGTGAGGCGATATTCCCAAACCAACTCTGAACTCAGGACATGCTTTACAAACTCTGAACCTGCTGCATATTATATACTAAACTGTGGTCATGCTATACTAACTCTGAACCTGCTGCATATTATATACTAAACTGAGGACATGCTATACTAACTCTGAACCTGCTGCATATTATATACTAAACTGAGGACATGCTATACTAACTCTGAACCTGCTGCATATTATATACTAAACTGAGGACATGCTATACTAACTCTGAACCTGCTGCATATTATATACTAAACTGAGGACATGCTATACTAACTCTGAACCTGCTGCATATTATATACTAAACTGAGGACATGCTATACTCACTCTGAAACTACTGCATACTACATACTAAACTGAGGATATGCTATATACTAACCCTGAACCTATGGCATACCATATACTAAACTGAGGGCATACTACATACTAACTCTGAACTGTGCACAAGCTGATACTAACTTGTGACTCCTGTAATACTGGGGGACCTTCCTTTCCAGCAGTAACTAATTAGATGGATAGCGGTAAATGATTTTGTTACCCCAAACTCTCCGCCCAAGACTGAGAGAGACGCCTGGGGTACATACTGAGTAACCGCGAATCCCACAGCCAAAAACAAGGGCGGTGGGATAATAGTGGATGTCCATTGCTTCCGCAGTTGAGATCCTAACTGATCAACTAGGTGCGTTACATATTAGTGGAACCCACATGGATCCAGCGGAGGTTGCAGGTCACCTCGTCACCCTCACTAAGAGGGTGGAGACCCTCAATGTGACTGTACTACATCTCCAGCTAGAAAATCAGGCCTTACGGCAACTTGTCACTCAGGGGCCAGGACACCCCCGTGATGGACCAGAACCCAAGGTCAGCCCACCTGAGTTATTCTCGGGTGACCGAAGGCAGTTCAGGGATTTCCTGAACGCGTGCAAACTAATGTTTGAGCTGCAGCCCCGGACTTACCCAACTGACAGAACAAAAGTACTTACCATGATCTCTTACCTCAGGGGGGAGCCCAGAGCATGGGCAAATACTTATTTAGAAAAGGAAGACCCAGTCCTGGATTCCTTCCCTCTGTTCCTTGAAAAAATGGCCCTTCTCTACGAGGACCATAGTAAACAGCTGACCGCTGAGACCGCTATACGCAGCCTTAAACAAGGGAGACGACCTGTAGAGGACTTTATTGCGGAATACACTCGCTGGGCCCGGGAGACTGAATGGAATGACCTCACTCTTAGGAATCAGTTCCGCCTAGGTCTTTCCGAGGCCCTGAAGGACGAATTAGCCCGAGGAGAATTACCACCTACACTTAATGCCTTGATGCAGAAGGCCACCACCATTGACAGACGGCTGAGGGAACGCAGAGCCGAGAGAGTCTCAGGCTTCACACCCAACCCAAGACCGTCCAGCCAGGGTCCTGCTGTAGAGATGATGGAGATTGGGGCGATCCGAGGACCTCTGACCGAGAGAGAGAAAGACGTAACCTCAACCTCTGTTTATACTGTGCGTCTGCTGACCATACCGTTGACGGATGCCCCGCGATACGTAAGAAGTGCGAAGGTAAGAGCGGCACGTTTTGTACCTTAGGCAGTACAAAAAATAGTACTGGTGGTTACATATACACGTCTCTCACCTTACAGTGGGACCAAAACCGGATTACCGTTGAAGCCATGGTAGACACGGGAGCTTCGGGGAATTTTATCGACATGCATCTGGTTGAGCAAAATAAAATTCCCCACATGAGAAAAAACGTTCCGATATCCGTGAGTTTCATTGACGGTACCACTTCTAGTCCTATCCACAGTCAGACTCAACCCCTCATGGTGACATGTGAAAATAACCACACAGAATTCTTATCCCTTGATATCATACACTCTCCATTGTTTCCCGTGATTCTTGGGTTGCCATGGTTGCAAATACACCAGCCAACCCTCCTATGGAAACAGGGGAGAGTTCAGTTTACGTCACCTTATTGTATGGAGACCTGCTTTCCTCTCAAATCTCTCATGCACGTGGGAGTGAACCAGGTTCCCAGCCAATACGCAGACTTTGCTGAGGTATTCAGCGCAAAGAAGGCGGAATCTCTTCCGCCCCATAGATCTTACGATTGCCCCATAGACTTGCTGCCGGGTAGTGAGATACCCACGGGTAGAATTTATCCATTGGCACAACCAGAACTTGTTCACCTCAAACAGTACTTAGAAGAGAATTTACGAAAAGGTTTTATTCAGCCTTCAACCTCCCCGGCAGCAGCAGGGATGTTCTTCGTGAGAAACAAAGACTCAAGCCTAAGGCCCATCATAGATTACAGAGCCTTGAACAAAGTAACAATCAAAAATCGGTACCCCTTGCCGCTAATATCCGAACTCATAGAAAGATTACAAACAGCAACAATCTACACCAAGCTGGATTTGAGAGGCGCATACAACTTAATTAGGATCAGAAAAGGTGATGAATGGAAGACAGCTTTTCGCACTCGGTATGGACTCTTCGAGTATACAGTGATGCCCTTCGGGTTGTGCAACGCCCCTGCCACATTCCAAAGTTTTATTAACGACATCTTTAGGGATCTACTAAAGATGTCGTTAATATCTTGATGATATACTAGTGTATTCCGATAACTTACACGATCACAGGAAACATGTCCGTTGGGTTCTTGCACGGTTAAGTGTTCATCGCTTATACGTCAAACAGGAAAAATGTGTGTTCGAGACTACTTCTCTTCCCTTCCTCGGATACATTATTTCACCCAAGGGTATCCAGATGGATCACTCAAAAATCACTTGCATCCAAAATTGGCCGATCCCCGATTCCAGGAAAGCTCTTCAACGGTTCCTGGGGTTCTCAAACTTCTATAGGAAATTTATTAAAGATTTCTCCGCTACCACTAAACCACTAACCCGCTTAACTAGTGTCAACACGAAGTTCGTTTGGTCCAAGGACGCCCAATCAGCGTTTGAGTTATTAAAGAACAGGTTCACTACGGCACCGATACTGACTCTCCCAAATCCGAACCATCACTATGTGCTGGAAGTAGACGCATCCCAGGCAGCCATAGGAGCCGTTCTGTCCCAGCGAAGCTCTTTTTCAACTCCGTTACATCCTATCGGGTTCTACTCCCGGACGCTAAATACCGCCGAATTCAATTACCCCATAGGCGAAAAGGAGCTCCTCGCCATAAAATGCTCCCTGGAAAATTGGAGGCATTTACTTGAAGGATCAATACACCCCATCACAATTTATACGGATCACTGTAATCTACAATACCTGAAAACCAATAAAACACTATCAGGCCGTCAAGTACGGTGGAGTTTTTTTTTCGACAGGTTTAACTTCCAAATTACATACCGACCAGGCTCAAAAAATGGGAAGGCCGACGCCTTACCACGACTGGCTGAAATTCGCACCTCAGACACGGCCCCCACATGGATCATTCCACCGAAGAAACTCGTCCTTGCCACCATAACGTTGGAAACCCAGCTCAAGGATGCTCTAATTAATGACCATGCTAATACCCCCCCTGGTCTTTCGCAGAACCAACAGGGTCTCCTTTACAAGGACAGCAAACTGTACATACCACCCTCCCTCACCAATCAGGTGATCAAACTTTGCCATGATTTACCCCTCGCAGGACATCCCGGCATTGCTAAAACCACAACCCTGGTACGCAGGAACTTCTGGTGGCCAAAGATGACCAAACAAATTGAGGAATACGTTTCCACGTGCGAGACCTGTGCCTCGTGTAAAACTGACAGGAACCGACCTTATGGTCTCCTAATGAGTCTTCCCATCGCTAATAGACCCTGGGAATGGGTCTCGATGGATTTCATAGTTGAACTTCCCCTTTCCAGAGGAAACAACACCATCATGGTGGTAGTGGATTTGCTGACTAAGATGGCACACTTCGTACCCCTCAAGAAGTTACCCTCCTCCAAGGAAACGGCCGTGGTATTCCTGTCTAATATTATTAAGTTACATGGAATTCCTAGCCAGGTCATATCAGACAGGGGTTCGCAATTCGTATCCAAATTCTGGAGAGCACTTTGTTCCAGACTTCAAATCGACCACAGAATGTCTACCGCCTATCACCCCCAAACTAATGGGCAGACTGAAAGGGTGAATCAGTGTCTGGAACAGTTTCTCAGATGTCACTGCTCATTTCTCCAGGATGACTGGGAGGGCCTACTTCCTCTCGCTGAATTCGCCTATAATAATTCTACGAATTCCTCCACATTACATTCTCCATTCTTTGCTAATTACGGATTTCACCCTAGGTCTCTTCCTCAAACCAGCCTTCCCACAAATGTTCCAGCCACAGACGATTATCTGACTACTTTGCAAACTACCCTTAAGACGCTAAAAGACAACCTTCAACGGGCAAAGGAAAGACAGAAGTTTTACTACGACCGTCGTAGGAGAGAAAATCCTCCCTACCAGGTCGGGGACTCGGTTTGGTTATCGACAAGAAACCTTCGGTTGGGGGTACCTTCCAAGAAATTGGGAAGACAATTCCTGGGTCCTTTTCCGATAGAAAGAATTATTAACCCCAACACGGTGAGACTCACCCTTCCTCCTCGATTACAGGTACATCCCACATTCCACGTGTCACTACTGAAGCCGTTTAGACCTAGACCGTTCCCATCAAATGATCCTTGGCCCTTGCCCCCGATAGAGGTCCAAGGAGAAGAAGAATTTGAAGTTGAGCAGCTCCTTGATTCCAGAAGAAGACGGGGGAAGATCCAGTATCTAGTTAGATGGAAGGGGTATGGTCCCCAGGATGACTCTTGGGAAGATGTGCAAAACGTTCATGCTCCCAGACTCCAAAGATTGTTCCATAGAAGATTTCCCAACCGACCCCCCTGGTAGTGGGGTACCCCGGAGGGGTCCTTTAAGGGGGGGGGGGGGTACTGTAACAGTACAGCCTGGATCGCAGCAGCTCCCTGTGACTCCGCCCACTTACCTCCGGGCCTTAAATAGAAGACAGGTGCTAAGCAGGGTGTTCCACTAATGGAGTGCGCACCCTGCTAGCTCCATTGCATCTGAGGACTCTGTCCACATATCCAGACCCGGATCCCTAACAACATTGTGAAGGACTGCCTACCTTCTTGCCACTGGCTTCCCCACTGCTGGCTTCCTAGCCAGGACCAACTAACCGCAAGTATATGCCTGTTACCTGTTCTGATTAAGCTCCTGGAACTCAGAGTTGGGTGGTTCCTGCTGGTGTGAGGCGATATTCCCAAACCAACTCTGAACTCAGGACATGCTTTACAAACTCTGAACCTGCTGCATATTATATACTAAACTGTGGTCATGCTATACTAACTCTGAACCTGCTGCATATTATATACTAAACTGTGGTCATGCTATACTAACTCTGAACCTGCTGCATATTATATACTAAACTGAGGACATGCTATACTAACTCTGAACCTGCTGCATATTATATACTAAACTGAGGACATGCTATACTAACTCTGAACCTGCTGCATATTATATACTAAACTTAGGACATGCTATACTCACTCTGAAACTACTGCATACTACATACTAAACTGAGGACATGCTATATACTAACCCTGAACCTATGGCATACTATATACTAAACTGAGGGCATACTACATACTAACTCTGAACTGTGCACAAGCTGATACTAACTTGTGACTCCTGTAATACTAGGGGACCTTTCTTTCCAGCAGTAACTAATTAGATGGATAGCAGTAAATGATTTTGTTACCCCAAACTCTCCGCCCAAGACTGAGAGAGACGCCTGGGGTACATACTGAGTAACCGCGAATCCCACAGCCAAAAACAAGGGCGGTGGGATAATAGTGGATGTCCATTGCTTCCGCAGTTGAGATCCTAACTGATCAACTAGGTGCGTTACATCTCCTGGCCAAGTTGCTGGTGCTACACTTTCCAAGTGGTGGACTCTTTACTTTTCAGAGAATTAATGGCTTGTGCCGAACCGAGGTGGAGAGTCCCAAGCCGTCATATGATTGCGAAAAAGGCAGTACCAGTTCTGCACACCTATGTTGAACAGAAAGTGGGCCAGTCCTTGAGCCTGTCGTTGTCCGCCAAAGTACTCGGCAGCAATGATGTGTGGAGCTATAACTACGGTCAAAGATAATATATGTCCTTTACAGTCCACTGGGTAAATGTGGTTCCTGCCCAACCACACCAGCAACTTTGCCAAGTGACGCCACTGCCGCCTCCACGGTCTCACAATGTTGGTCCTGCAACAATGTCCACCAAGGCCTCCTCATATTCCACTGTGTCCTCAGACTCAACTGCAGGGACAATTCACAGTGCTCCTGCAGCATACCACATGTGCAGGGCACGGCAGTGTCACACTGTTCTGTAACTAGTTTGCCTGGACGAACAGGGTCACACAGGGGAGTAACTGCCCTGCGTCCTTCATCAAGAAATTAAATCCTGGTTTTCTCCGCGACAACTCAAAATCAGAACCATGATCACCGACAATGGGAAGAACATGGTGTTGGAACTGCATCGAGGAGGTCTGAGCCATTCACCCTGTTCAATCTGATTGTAAAGAGGTTCCTGAAGTCTTCCACCATCTGCAAGACATCCTAAAAATGTCCAGAAAACTGTGCATGCACTTCAGCCACTCGTACACTGGAAAGCACACAGTCCTTTAGCTGCAAAGGCAGAATGGTGTTCCCCAACATTGGCTGATATGCGAAGTTTCCACCCATTGTAACGTCACTCTCCATATGTTGGACCGACTATATGAACAGAGAAAGGTCATAAACGATTTCTTGATGATGCAGGCGGACAGAGATACTCCCCTGTGTAACTTCGATGTTAGCCAGTGGCAGCTTATGCATGACACCTGCCGTTTGCTCGGGCCCTGTGAGGAGGCCACTTTATTTGTCAGTCGCCAGGACTACGGGATGAACAATGTCATTCCACTGCTTCATGTCCTGGAACAGATGCTGCTAAATTTGGCTGGCCAGGGGGACAGGAGACCTCTCATGGCCACATGTGGGTGCTGAACTTGAGGAAGAGGACATTCGAGCAAAAGCAATGCGTAGAGAAATGGGTGGTTTTTATACACAGGTGACAGGAGAGGAGGAGATGGAGGCAGGGAGTCCCTCTGAGTCACTTGCGCAAATGGCCCGATGCCTGCTCAGTTGCTTGCCATTCGGCAGAGGGATGACTACTGGTTCTACACCATGTTAGACCCTTGCTACCGGTCCAAAATAGTGGCATTTTTTCCACCTGCTGAGAGGGAGACAAACTGCCCTCTGTGCTAACGTTCTACTGCCATTGCTGCTTATGGGGGGGGGGGGGGGGGTTCAGGAGCAGTACCAGCTCCATCAGCAACTTAAGTCCAGAGTCCCTGGTGAGCAGTTTTCTTCACCCGCCTAGTGAAGAAACTACTCACCAGTAGCAGCAGCTAGACATGGAGCCTAACCTGAACCACCAGTTTGTGGACAGCACCCTGCCACCCCACATTGAAGATCCCCTGGACTACTAGGAGGTAGAGTTGAGCAGACACCTGGATGTTCGGGTTCAACAGTTAGGCCGAGCGTCACAAAAAAGTTTGAGTTCGGGACCCGAACTTGACCCGAACTTGACCCCGAACCCAAACCCCATTGAAGTCAATGGGGACCCGAACTTTGGAGCACTAAAATGGCTGTAAAAATGTCATGGAAAGGGCTAGAGGGCTGCAAATGGCTGAAAAATGTGGTTAAGAGGATGGCAAGTGCTCTGCAAACAAATGTGGATAGGGAAATGACTTAAAATAACATAAAATACATTAAAAAAAAAAATTGATCTTGGAGGACGAGGTCCACATGGAGGTTGAGGAGGTGGTGGATGTGGCAGTGTAGGTGGAAGCAGCGGTGGAGGATGAGAAGGTAGCCTACACTGTTTTTTGGTTTCATTTTTTTTTTTTTTTGTTTAAATTAGGGTACATTGGGAAATATAACTTGTGATAACCCCCTCCAGCCGTGCTAAACAAATGTTCAGACAATACACTGTCTCCAAGGCGTAAAGGGCAAGCTCAGGCCATATGCCCAATTTGTAGACCCAGAAATTGAATGGGGCAGACCCATCAGTCAGTACGTGTAGGCATGTCAACACATACTGCTCCACCATGTCACACGTCCCCATGATGTCCACGATCCAATTGGATATCTGCTCTTTCAACTTTCGATGTTCTTTTATGTGCCTACCATGTTGATCATGGTTAGCGGGGAATCAAGGTTCCCCGCCGGAGAGTGAGCATGAGAAAGGGATACCACATCCAAGGGAGGTCAATGGATGAAATTAAATGTGATCGAGCAGAAATGTGGGACAAATTATTGAAGCCAAAGCTTCCAAGTAAAGGAGCGGGCGTGCGGCAATTACGCTCTCCCGACTCGGGGAGGTAGAGACGATAAATAACAATACAGGACTCTTAAAATGCCCTGTTATTTGAATGATTAATAAAAAATTATAGGGAATGTCACTGGGGTATTTGGGATTTGTAAACGTTAGACAGGAGAGGCCCTGCTGCCGCTTTGTTAACTCTAGATAACTTCTGCCTGATCGCACGTCCCTATGACGTCCACGATCCAATTGGATATTGTCTCTATACACTTTTGATGTTCTTTTCTGCGCCTAACATGTTAATCACGGTTATCGGCAAATTAGGGTTCCACGCCAGAGAGGGAGCATGAGAAAGGGAGACCACATCCAAGGGAGGCCAATGACTGCAATATGATCAAGCGGAAATGTGGTACAAGTTATTAAAGCAGAAGGATTGAATGAAAGGGCCAATTAAAGACGAATTTTAGAAATTTAAGTCCCTGTCACCTATGCAGAGCAGGGGTTTTTTATCGCCAGAAATGGGTTAATGTCACCCACAATGGAACAGATGATTTTTACAAATTTCAGTCCCTGTCAACTATGCAGAGCAGGGGTTTATTCATGGCAAAAATGGTAAAATGGCACCCAAGAATGTAACAGAAAAAATTGTGAAATTTATTAACCTGTCTACTAGGTAGAGCAGAGGTATATCACAGCTAAAAATTGGTGAATGTCACCCAACAATGTAACAGCAAAATTTGAGAAATTTATTAACCTGTCTACTAGGTAGAGCAGGGGTATATTTACAGCCAAAAATTGGTGAATTTCACCCGGAAATGTAACATACAAATTAGTGAAATTTGTTTACCTGTCTACTAGGTAGAGCAGGGGTATATCACAGCCAAAAATTGGTGAATGTCATCCGACAATGTAACAGAAAAATTTGTGAAATTTATTAACCTGCCTACTAGGTAGAGCAGGGGTATATCACAGCCAAAAATTGGTGAATGTCACCTGAAAATGTAACAGACAAATTAGTGAAATTTGTTTACCTGTCTACTAGGTAGAGCAGGGGTATATCACAGCCAAAACTTTGTGAATTTCACCCAAAAATTTAACAGACAAATTAATGAAATGACATAAAATAAAATAAAATATGTACAAATTAAAAATAATAATCTTGATGTTGAGGTGGAGGTCCATATGGAGTAGGAGGTTGAGGAGGCGGTGGACGTAGCGGTGTAGGTGGAAGCGGCGGGGGAGGAGGACGAGGTAGCCAACACTGGTTCTTGGTTTTAATTTTTAATTACATTTTTTTTTTTTTATTAGGGTACACCCCAAAAGAGTGGGAAATATCAAAAATACAACAATGAGCAATTGCGCTGTAGTATAACAATGGCTGGGTATAGCCAGTATACATGTCTATTCTGCACAAGGTATGGACAAGTCCTGTGGGATCCATGCGTGGTTCATTTTAATGAACGTGAGCTTGTCCACATTGGCTGTGGACAGGCGGCTGCGCTTGTCTGTGATAACGCCCCCTGCCGTGCTAAACACACGTTCATATAATACACTGGCTGCAGGGCAGGCCAGCACCTCCAAGGCATAAAGGGCAAGCTCAGGCCATGTGCCCAATTTGGAGACCCAGAAGTTGAAGGGGGCAGACCCATCATTCAGTACGTGTAGGCGTGTGCAAACATTTTGCTCCACCATGTTGCTGAAATGCTGCCTCCTGCTAAGACATTCCATATCAGCTGGTGGTGCTGGTTGTTGTGGCATACTGACAAAGCTTTTCCACATTTCGGCCATGCTAACCCTACCTTCTGAGGTGCTGGTGGTGCCCCAGGTGTGTTGGCGACCTCTTCCTCTTCCTCTGCCTTGTGCTTCCACTGTGCCCCCACTGTCAGGTGGGAATGCCACCAGCAGCACATCTACCAGCATGCACTTGTACTAGCGCATCTTATGATCACACTCCAGTGACGGAATTAAGGACGGTACGTTGTCCTTGTAATGGGGATCCAGCTGCTTGGCCGCCCAGTAATCAGCAGAAGTTAGAATGTGGGCATCTCGGCGGTCATTGCGGAGACACTGCAGCATGTAATCGCTCATGTGTGCCAGGCTGCCCAGAGGCAATAACAAGATGTCCTCTGTGTGAGGTGTATCGTCTGTGTCCTCTGTATCCCCCCAGCCATGCACCAGTGATGGCCATAAGCTGGTTTGGGTGCCACCCTGCTGTGAACACGGTTCCTCCGCCTCAATCTCCTCATCCGCCGCCTCATCATCTTCCAGAACTGAGCCCTGGCTGGAAAATTGTGAACCTGGAGTTTGTGGGTGCAGGAACCCACCCTCGGAGCCACTTGTGAATGACTGGCCGGAAACCCTATGAAATGATCCCTCTTCCTCCTCCTCCACCTGTGCCACATCCTCTTTCATCATCGCCAGAAGCGTTTTTAGAAGGAGGCTCAAAAGTGGTATACTAACGCTGAGAATGGCGTTATCGGCACTGGCCATGTTTGTTGAGTACTCGAAACAGCGCCACAAGGAACACAGGTCTCGCATGGTGGCCCAATCAGGGCGAGAACGTCGAAAGTGCGCACAGACGGCCCGCACTTTCTGCAGCAGCTCTGACATATCAGGGTACTTTTTAAGGAACCTCTGCACCACCAAATTCAGCACATGCGCCAGGCAAGGGAAGTGCGTCAAACCGGCTAGTCCCAGAGCTGCTACGAGATTTCACCCATTATCGCACACCACCAGGCTTGAGGCTCACTGGCACCAAGACTCATCGGTCTGTTGTTCCATGCCTGTCCACAGCTCCTGTGCGGTGTGGGGTTTGTCCCCCAAACAGATACGTTTTAAAACTGCCTGCTGTCGTTTACCCTTGTCTGTGCTGAAGTTGGTGGTGAAGGTGTAACGCTGACCGGATGAGGAGCCAGTAGAGGATGAGGAGGGGGGTACTTCCTCTTCCGCTCCAGTGTTTGGGAGATGGCGAGCTGAACGCTTCCGTGGGACATTTTGGAGATGCTTGGTGACCCATGTGTTGGTGTTGCTGGCAGATCCTCTGTTTGCGGGGTGGCAGGTGCCACTGTCACTCCAGAGGTGGATGAAGAGGCCTAGACTGCAGGAGAAGAGGAAGCAGGAGGAGCCAGAGACCTTTCTTGGTTTTTGAGGTGTCTACTCCACTGCAGCTCGTGATTTGCACTTGGATGCCTGGTCATGCAGGTTGTGCTCCGGTTGAGAACGTTTATGCCTCGCTTCAGTCTCTGATTGCACAGCATGCAAACCACTCGTGTCTTGTCATCAGCACATTGTCTGAAGAACTGCCACGCCAGGAAACTCCTTGGAGCTGGCTTTTAAGTGCTCGGTCACTTGCTGCTGTGGGCAGTAGCAGGCGTACTATCTAGGGGACAGCCGCTCTGCTTTTGCACGCTGCTCCCTCTTCTGCTGTGCTGGTGGCTCTGTGCGACCGCCGCCTCTTCCTCCGAACTACACAGGTCACTCGCATGACCTTGATTCCATGTGGGGTCGAGGACCTCATCGTCCTCCACATCATCTTCCACCCAGTCTTCACCCCTGCCCTCCTTGTCAGTCTGCACACTGCAGAAAGCCACAGCAATTGGCACCTGTGTTTCGTCATCATCCGAGACGTGCTGCGGTGGCCCTCCCATTTACTCATCTTGAAACATAAATGGTTGGGCATCAGTGCACTCAATCTCTTCCACTTCTGGGGCAGGGCTATGTGGATGGCCCTGGGAAACCCTGCTAGCAGAGTCATCAAAAAGCAGAAGAGACTGCTGCATGACTTGGGGCTCAGACTGCTTTGCTGATTTGCAAGGGGGTGAGGTGAAAGACTTATGGACATCGACTGCAGGTGGCAACTCTGATCTTTCAGCAGGAGACTGGGTGGGAGACAATGTGAAGGAATTGGAGGCATTGTCAGCAATCCAATCTACTATCGCCTGTACTTGTTCTTGCCTCACCATTTGTAGAGCCGCATTAGACCTGACCAAATAACGCTGAAGGTTCTGTCTACTCGCACCTGAGGAAGGTGTTTCACTTGTGCGTGTAGCTGGCACAGATCGACCACATCCTCTCCCTGCAACAGGAGCTTCACCAGCAGCACCTTGACCTGGGCCACATCCCTTATTCAACGTTCTCCTCATTCTCCGCAAATTTAGGATCTTGCCCAAAATGGGTGTTTTTTTAATAACAGAAGATAACAGCAGTATCTAACGCGTGTATTTCACACTGACAGGTGCAGCAAAGGCTGCACATTTAGTATTTTGCCCAAAAAGGGTGTTTTTTTAAAAACCCAGAAAATTATTGCAGTATTTCAAGCTTAAATTTCACACTGACAAATGCTGCATAGGCCCCAGATGGAGGGTATTGCCAAAAAGGGGTGCTTTTTTAAACCCTGAAAATTATTGCAGTCTTTCAAGCTTGTATTTTACAATGACAGATGCAGCAAATGCAGCAAAGTTAGGATTTTGCCCAAAATGGGTGTTTTTTTTAAATAACAGAATATGACAGCAGTATCTAACGCTTGTATTTCACACTGACAGATGCAGTAAGGGCTGTAAAATTTAGTATTTTGCACAAAAAGGGTGTTTTTTAAAAACCCAGAAAATGATTGCAGTATTTCAAGCTTAAATTTCACACTGACAAATGCTGCAAAGGCCCCAGATGGAGGGTATTGCCAAAAAGGGGTGTTTTTTTAAACCCAGAAAATTATTTCAGTCTTTCAAGCTTGTATTTAACAATGACAGATGCAGTAAACGCCGCAAAATTAGTATTTTGACCAAAATGAGTGTTTTTTTTTAATAACAGAATATGACAGTAGTTTCTAACGCTTGTATTTCACACTGACAGATGCAGCAAGGGCTGTAAAATTTTGTATTTTGCCCAAAATGGGTGCTTTTTTAAACCCAGCAATTTATTGCAGTATTTCAAGCTTGTATTTAAGGCTACTTTCACACCTGCATTGAGTGCGGATCCGTCTTGTATCTGCACAGACGGATCCGCACCGATAATGCAAATGCTTGTATCCGTTCAGAACAGATCCGTTTGCATTACCATGAACAAAAAATAAATAAAATGATAATGCAAACTGATCCGTTTGGACTTACACTGAAAGTCAATGGGAGGCGGATCCATTTTCAATTGCACCATATTGTGTCAGTGAAAACGGATCCGTCCCCATTGACTTACATTGTAAGTCAGGACGGATCCGTTTGGCTCTGCATCGTCAGGCGGACATCAAAACGCTGCAAGCAGCGTTTTGGTGTCCGTCTCCAAAGCGGAATGGAGGCTGAACGAGGCAAACTGATGCATTCTGAACGGATCCTTATCCATTCAGAATGCATTGGGGCTGAAACGGATCTCACAAGCGGACCCAGAAACTCCAGTGTGAAAGTAGCCTAACAATGACAAATGCTGCAAAGGCCACAGATGTAGGGTCTTGCCAAAAATAATATAACAAAACAATAACAAACATAGGGTGCACTCTGCAGTCTCACTAATTCTCAAACTGATTTTAAAATTGAGAGATTAGTCAACATGTCCTACGGTGTAGAACATGTCTTAAGCCCGGACACCACGACAAGGTTTCTCAAGTAGCCCGGGACCCTACACTCTCCTACCTGAGCCATATGGGCAATACCAGGAGCCAGTGGGCAAATTACAGGAGCATAGGGCCGACTCGCAAACAACTCACCAGTTACCTCCAGCATGTGGCCATGCTTGCAATGGGAGGAGGGAGGAGTCTGTGAGTCCCACTCAAGACTTGCTGATATGTCCCAGGCCTCACAGGTGCACCTTAATGTGACCTGTAGATGGAAAACAGGCACATTTAAATAGGAGTTTATACACCTCCAGGAATCTATATATACAAACTAAGAAGACAGGTTGGCATCAGCAGGAGCTGCTCAAACCCACATGCAGTTGTGCATATATATAGGGGAGCAAATCCTGCACTTGTGGCCCGTTGCTAATGGCAATCCCCAGCAAAATGCATACAATGGAGGATGCCCGCGGCGAACCACAAGTACCACAATAGACATCCTACCTTGTGTAGGATGTCTATTGTGGTACTTGTGGTTCGCCGCGGGCATCCTCCATTGTATGCATTTTGCTGGGGATTGCCATTAGCAACGGGCCACAAGTGCAGGATTTGCTCCCCTATATATATGCACAACTGCATGTGGGTTTGAGCAGCTCCTGCTGATGCCAACCTGTCTTCTTAGTTTGTATATATATCTTGCCAAAAATAGATGATTTTTTTTAAACCCAGAATATAATTGCAGTATTTCAAGCTTCTATTTGACTGTCACAAATGCACATATGCTGTGCTGGTGCACTGAACTTGCATAAAATGGCCGCCGCAGCCCACCGAACTAACAGACAGATAAAAGTTATATTTCTGTGTCACTGGGCTAAGGGCAGGGTAAAAAGATTGTGCACTGCACCCACAAAACCAAATCTAGGTAGATCGCTGAGTTAACAAGCACTTCTGATTAAAGATTCTTTCCTATTCTCTCCCTCACAGCAGCAGCATCCTATCCCTACAGTTATCAGAGCAGAGTGACGTGCAGCGCTACGTGACTCCAGCTTATATAGAGGCTGGGTCACATGCTGCACTGGCCAATTACAGCCATGCCATTAGTAGGCATGGCTGTGATGGCTTCTAAGGGCACACAAGTTAAACGCTTGTTGATTGGCTGCTCTGCAGCATTAACTCGCCGAACACCAAACCCGAACCGGAACTTTTACTGAAAAGTTCGGGTCCGGGGCCAAAAATCCTAAAGTTCGGTACAAAACCGAACTGTACAGTTCGGGTTCGCTCAACCCTACTAGGAAGCCAAACTCGATTTGTGGCCGCAACTGGCCGAGTTTGCCCTTGACAATCTTTCCTGCCAGGCCAGTAGTGCGGCATCAGAGCGGGTGTTTAGTGCGGCGGGGGCTATAGTTACCCCAAGCAGAATTAGCCTGTTTATCGAAAATGTGGAAAAACTGACCTTTGTAAAGATGAATCAGGCATGGATCAGCCAGGATTTCCACACACCAGTGCCTGATGCATTAGTCTAGATTATCCATGGTGCCACACCTAAACTTTGTCAAAAGAGACCTGTTTCTTCTGGCTACCTGCTACAGCTACTATTCTTATGTTGCCACCCACCTTATGCCACACACCGGCTGCCAGATGCTACTACTGCCACCCACCATCTTCAGCTGATACTGGTATTTCCCTCCGAAGCATGAAGAGACCACAGAGTGGTGAGGTGGCAGCATGTGGTCTCCTCATGCTGCCGACTGAACACTCTGTGGTCTCCTCATGCTGCTGCAACCTCAACAGTCTATCACTGAGCTACTCTGTGGTTTCCTCATGCTACAGCTACCTCAACATTCTGTCACTGGGCCACTCTGTGGTCTCATTATGCTGCTGCTATCATCTCAACGCTCTGTCATTGGGCCACTCTGTGGTCTCTTTTTGCTGCTGCTACTTTACCACCCTGTGGTCTCCTCATGCTGCTTCCACCTCACAACTCTGTCACTGGGCCACTCTGTGGTCTCTTCATGCTGCTGCCACATCACAAATTTGTGGTCTCCTCATGCTGCTGCCACCTCACCACTCTGTGGTCTCCTCATGCTGCTACCACCTCAACACTCTGTCACTGGGCCACTCTATGATCTACTCTTGCTGCTGCCGCCTCAACACTCTGTCACTGGGCCATTCTGTGGTCTCCTCATGCTGTTGCTCAACACTCGGTCACTGGGCCACTATGTGGTCTCCTCATGCTGCTGCCACCTCACCAATTTGTAGTCTCCTCATGATGCTGCCACCTCACCACTCTGTGGTCTCCTCATGCTGCTGCCACCTCAACAGGCTGTCACTGGGCCACTCAGTGGTCTCCTCATGCTTCTGCTACCTCACCACTCTGTGGTTTCTTCATGCTGCTTCCACCTCACCACTCTGTGGTCTCCTCATGCTGCTGCCACCTCAACACTCTGTGGTCTGTTCATGCTACTCCAACCTCAACAGGCTGTTACTGGGCCACTCTGTGATCTCCTCATGCTGCTACCACCTCAAGAATCTGTCACTTGGCCACTCTGTGGTCTCCTCATGCTGCTGCTACCTCATAACTCTGTTACTGGGTCACTCTGTGGTCTTCTCATGCTGATACCACCTCACCACTCTGTCACTGGGCCTCTCTGTGGTCTCCTCATACTGCTGCCACCTCACCACTCTGTCACTGGGCCATTGTGTGACCTCATGTTGCTGCTACCTCGCCCCTCTGTGGTCTCCTCATGCAGCTGCCACCTCATGAGATTCCCAACCTTACCACTCTGTGACTGAGCCACTGTGTTGACTCCTCATGCTGTTGCCACCTCACCACTCGGTCATGGGGGCACTACTTGTTTCAGCGTGTAACAGAACAGGTTCTGTGGAAATCTATGTGGAATAAGCTGACAACTGATAAGCTGAGTGTAAAAGGAGTGCCCTTCTTCTTGATGCTAACACTGACCTGTAAGGCTGAGTTCACACTTGAGTTATTTGGTCAGTTTTAGCCCCATAACTGACCAAATAAGTAAAGTGTGCAGTGATTCTAACAGTAACGCCTATAATCTGTGTGTCATACTGACTCACAGTACTGTTTCACTAGCACAGCGGGCTCCCTATGCATGTTTCTGCAATTCACAGTGTTCTAAACTATTATGCAGGCTCTCAGCAGCCAGGAAATAGCAGTTTTTTTTATGCAATTCATCACAAATACATTTGGATCAAATCAAATCTTTTTGGGAAATTCGACAAACTGACCAAATAGAATTTTTGAGAAATTCGCTCATCTCTAATTAGTTCCTGTAAGTGCCTTGTGTTAACTTTGTCTGCATGATAAATGCCATTTGCTGATGTGAGACAACCTCTTTGAGTGATTACAGAGGTTTTCCTAAATTAAAATATTTATGGATTAATCTTAGCATAGACCATCAATATCAGATCAGATGGGATCCAACTCCCAGCACCCACACCAATAACCTGAATAAAGAGGCCACTTTGCTCCGATGTCATCTTTATTGTGATCAGGCAAGGCTGCATATGTTTGGTGCCTGGTATTATCAAATGTATGGAGCAATTATCGGGTAAACAATGAAGGTGATATAGTAGTCAGTCCCCTAATTAGTTGGACCCCACAAATCTGATATTGATCAATACTGTCATTCTGGAAATGTCCTATTAAGAGGTTGCCTGAAAGAAGAAAAAAAATGATCTATATCTACTGGCCATGTCAGGTATTGCCAGGCTTGGACTGCCCTACAGGTGGGCCCCTTGCCTGTCTGCCTATACTAGTCAGCGGCAACCCCAGTTGCGTGCTGACAAGAGCTGTTGTAATAAACAGCGGAACATTTACCATAGGCAGAGTGTGTATGTAGCAAGCAGCGATATGATCTGGACTGTCATCCAGCCTCTTGTCCTCTTGTATAGCTAGCACAGTGATGCGGGGCCCATCTTCCTCAACTGGTGGCCCTGCCTCCTGACCTCTGCTCTCGCTACGTGCATCCATCATCCAGCTGACACTGCACCCAGAGAGGGAGCTATCCTGCCTTCTGCCCGTGTTCCAGAGATTGAGCAGAGAATTTGATGACAGGGCAGGAGAAGAGAAGCAGGAGGTTAAAATAAGGCTACAAAAATGTGTCCAGCCAGGTCAGTCCCCAAGTCCCTAAAGTAATGGAAGATAAGGTATTTATAGATTTTTTTTAAATGTTCATGTTTTTACTGTTCCCCTCTTTGAAAATTACAACTCCGAGCATACCCTTTCAGATGCAGACCTTCAGGACCTGCTGAGAGTTGTAGTTTTCCTCACTGCAAATTGCCATACTCCTAGGCCTATTCACACCATGTATACCATGATAGAAGCAGCTGACTGTGGCTCCTGCTGCTATATACGCTGCCTTGAATGGGGCTAAGCCATGAGAGGACACTGCATCAAAATTGGATATGTCTCTTCTTGGGACAATTGAGGGTTTAACCCCTTCGGGACAGGGACATTTTCAATTTTTTCATTTTTTTTTACTCCCAGCCCTCCCAGAGCTATGACTTTTTTTTACATCTTTAATTCACATAGCTGTATGATGGCTTGTTTTTTGCAGGACAAGTTGTACTTTTTGATGGCACCATTTATGGTTGCATAATATATACCGGTAGTTGGAAACGGGAGCATTTTTTTAAATGGCGTAGAATTATAAAAAAAAAAAAAAGTTCCTCTACAGTTTTGAGTTTTGTTTTTACAGCATTTTCTATGCGGTAAAACTGACTTGTTAGTCTTTGCTCTGGGTCAGTATGATTACATCTATACACACATATGCTTAGTTTTAATAATGAAAATTGTCTTTGCATTGCCATGTTGACACCAATAACCGTTTTGTTTTTATGTCTATGCAGCTGTGTTCGGACTAATTTTTTGCCGGACAATCTAGTTTTTATTGATACCATGTTGGAGTGTGTACAACTGTTTGCTCTCTTTTTATTCAATTTTCTTTTAAACCTTTATTTTTTTTACACTTTTTAATAATTCCCCTAAGGAACTTGAACAAGAAATTATTAGATTGCTTCTGACACAGACTCCAATTCATTAGCTTGGAGTCTATCAGAGTTTCAGAAAGGTTCTTCATGGGAACATAGCTGCTGCATCCTCGGATCATTCAGAGGTACCCAGATCCCCAATAGGTTTATTGAGCTCCAAGATTTTGTAGCCACATTTGAGCATGAGTTAAATGTATGTGACTGACGTTATTGTCAATTGCATACATTAGCCCTCGGTGTCTGCTGTTTAAAATAGCAAGCACTTAGCGGCTATAGCACCTGCTGAGCTCAAGAGCGGGCGTCATCTATAAATATATTTAAAGGGGTTTTCTGAGACATTAAAACTGATGACCTATCCTTTGGATATATCATCAGTATGTGATTGGTGGAGGTCTGACACCCGGAACCTCTGCTGATCAACTGTTTGAGAAGGGACCGGTGCTCCTGTGAGCGCTGTGCCCTTCTCTGTGCTTTTGGTAAGCAATGTGACAACTCATTCATTGATCAAGTGACCTAGGTGCAGCTCAGCCCCATAGAAGTGAATGGGGCTGAGCATGATACCAAGCTCAGCCCATATACCATGTATGGTGCTGAGCTTGGTGAGCTGTGAGAAGGCCGTGGTGCTACTGTGATCGTTGCTACTGCTGATCACTAGGGGTCCTGGGTGTCAGATCCCTACTAATCAGATACTGATGACCTATCCACAGGATAGGTTATCAGTAATAAAATGTTGGAAAACCCTTTTACGTTTATTTGAGTGATAAAGACCCTATAGGGGTAGATACCTGGTGGTGTATGGCATATTCACTTCAATAAATTTACCCTTTTGAATGTGCCAGCAAACATTTCCTTCACTTTGGATATTGTTTAGGCTGGCTGGGGGAATGGGTGATTTTCATCTAGGACAGGGGTAGTTAACCTCCGGCACTCCAGCTGTTTTGAAACTACACCTCCCAGCATGCATATTTACTCTGCTCTTCTCAGAACTCTCATAGAAATGAATGGAGCATGCTGGGAATTGTAGTTTCCCAACAGCCAAAGGTTGCTGATCCCTGATCTGGATCATGGAATGTCCACGTGTGACTTCTGTCCAAACTACCGACTGTAAATAACAGACACAGTTATCAACTAAATGAGTTGCTTAATGGGAAGCAAACCAACAAGATCGAATAGAATTTGTGATATATTTCACTAGGAAGACTATGGGAGAGATCTATCATTTCCCTGCACCACCGTGGTGTTAAAAAGTCGCAAACTATATGCTTACCATTTTTTTAATGCACCTTTTAAAAAAAAAGGTTGCAAAGGACAGTTTTAACGCAGCCTTTGTCACTTTTTAGAAAGGGGCGTTGCAAGGGTAGGAAAGGGGTATGGCCAGCAGCTACTGCAAATTTATCTTCCTTTATGCCAGTTTTCTGGCTGAGCTGCTGTAGATTTGTGTTTAGGTGCACGGACTGCCAGAGAATGCACCTAATTTATGACGTGGCCTGCATCTCAACATAAATTAGGTGCTTCCTCCGGCAGTGCAGGGGATATCAAGACTGGCCCAGAAAGCAATGATCTTGAAAACCTCTCCCCATGAAGGTAGTTATAACAAGGACAGAAATCTCGATCTATCCTCCTTTCTTCATCAGTTAGTAATTAAAAATGAGGACACTGCGACAACAGAAAAAGACAACTTTAAAAATACATGTTGACAGGAGAACAGATCCCAAAACCAATGCTAAATTACTTTTAAAAGCTCATATTTTTAATTATTTTATATTGTGTTTGTATAAATTCAAACTGCATCTGTTCCTTGGGATGTCGAGCTAGCAGAATCGAAACTTGATCTCCCGTGAGATATGTGGAGTGTGTGGGGATGTGCGAAACAGCTTTTCGGAACCATGTAGGCTGTTTGCAAGTGATGCTGATATTTTAGCTAACAAGCTCCCAGCTGAATGAATTCTACCCACACATGATGGCATATCAGAATAACTTCACCCCTTTCCTGCTGCCCCTGCCCTTTATCCAAAGTGTTTCTTATAAAGGAGAACAAAGCTTTGTGGCATTTTTATAATCCTTACAAAAATACCAGGACAGCCAATATTTTTTTTATCTTCCAGATTACTCTTATTGTGTTGCAGATCACCTACTTCCACAGGCAGTAGAGTTACAACAGCAACATTAGGCATTTACTGGTATGTTTCCTCACATCTACAGTGACAGTTTTCTCAAAGGTCCCAATTACTATGCCCAGGGTAGCTTAAATGGACAAGTAGAACTCCCACATGCTGTTATTGTGTCTTTGTACCAAACATGTTGTCATCTACTGTTTGCCTCTTTATTGACCTATGTAGTTTTGTGTTTCCATGCAGGCTATAACTAATAGAAACAATTTCTGGATAAATAATACAAAAAAAAAAAAAAAATGGTTGTAGATAGTCCTGAATGACAAAAAACCCATAGAAACACATGAACACATTTTATATCATGAAGCCTCCTTTAACCACTTGCCTACCTTCGCACGACTTTATAAGTCTTGGCGGTAGGCTCCTATAAAAGCGGCGGATTACATCACAATTGGCCGGGCTGCAGATTGCTGTGACCAATCGTCATTGGACAGCTGCAGTCACAGGGAGATGTGCCGCACCCTGCAGGAGCACTCAGGCAGTAATATATGCTCGTAGCACTCTGCTAAAAGCATCACATTGTAAAATCTAAAAGCCGTCAGGGAGCGCTTTTTCTTATGTAAGAGCGCCACCTGCTGGCTATAAAATGAACTGTCAGACTGCAGGTTGGGAAATAACCTCTTCCTGCCTTGACTGTGGCCAGAAGGGGTTAATTCACTTAAAACAATAAGTAAATAAAAAGTAAAAAAAAATAATAATAATTTTATAAAAAATAATAAAAAGAGAAATACAGAAAAAATATATAGCAATAGTATAGCAGACTACATACACACCCACAGAAACATTCATAAAAAAAAAATATATATAATAATAATATATATATATATGTTGATGAGCAGCACACAACTCCACAGCGGTGCAATTCCTTGAAACAGACCACGGACCCGGTCCTATTAGGTAAATGTAAAAAAAAGGCCAAGGCAGCACTCAAGTATCCGTGAAAAAAGGGTATTTTAATCACCCATGTGAAAGACAGCAACGTTTCAGCTCACTCCATGAAGCCTTTGTCAAGCCATAATACATAGTGCAACATCAATGTTTATATAGCGTACATAATTAACAAAGTGATTACATGATTATACATCAATTTTTACAAAAACACTATTAAGAACAATGTAAATCAAGTGTACATAATTATATCTCACTAAAAACAGATCATATATCATAAATTGCTATGTGTCGAAAATTCTGGTCATAAATTCATCTGGTCACAGTGCATAACATCATTAATCAATAATTCAAATCAAGTGTACATGATTGTGCTGATTAAAATAATTCATCTAATAGAGAACTCTCACATGCAGCTTCAGACAGCAGGACTCAGTCGGCGTCCGGAATTGAGTAGTGCGCAGGCGTGAGAAACTCCTCGTCCCGCGAGACTATCTATCACAAAGAACACATAGACACCCACATCCAAGATGACGACCCAGCACCAGACAGAAACTGAGCATGCTCGTTCCCGAATCAAGGTGGAAACAGTCTGACACATACATACCACGTGACGTGGTCACATGACCGCCATTCATAGCAATGGACCGATCATACTACACCATTTCTTTAATAATAACTCAAGAGACGGGAGTCAAACAATGTAAAACGGGCAATGGCATACCGCCACTATCACCCTTGTTCACATACTCCCACTTCCTCATATATCAATGGTTATATCCCTAATGGTCCACACGTCATAGGCAGTCACACTTTATCTCAAATGGATCGGCGCCTCTGCCGGGGGTCACCCGATCAGAGGCAGCACACCCAGATAGGGGCCACAGACGCAGCCGTCGCCATGAAGCGACTCTGCATCCCGGTCCCCATCATGAGAAGACCATCCAATCGCATGCAGACTGTGTGATATCCTAGGGAACCAACGTACACAATTACATGGCCTGTAACACCGGCCATCCACACTGTGCCAAAGGTCCCATAATATATGGAAAATATTGCAAAAATGTGTGGTATTGGGTCACATCCTGTCTGTGTCATCATATGTCCCATCATAATTACATACATCTAAGGGCTCTTTCACACCTGCGTTATTGTTTTCCGGCATAGAGTTCCGTCGTCGGGGCTCTATGCCGGAAGAATCCTGATCAGGATTATCCTAATGCATTCTGAATGGAGAGAAATCCGTTCAGGATGCATCAGGATGTCTTCAGTTCCGGAACGGAACGTTTTTTGGCCGGAGAAAATACCGCAGCATGCTGCGCTTTTTGCTCCGGCCAAAAATCCGGAACACTTGCCGCAAGGCCGGATCCGGAATTAATGCCCATTGGAAGGCATTGAGCCGGATCCGGCCTTAAGCTAAACGTCGTTTCGGCGCATTGCCGGAGCCGACATTTAGCTTTTTCTGAATGGTTACCATGGCTGCCGGGATGCTAAAGTCCTGGCAGCCATGGTAAAGTGCAGTGGGGAGCGGGGGAGCAGTGTACTTACCGTCCGTGCGGCTCCCGGGGCGCTCCAGAGTGACGTCAGGGCGCCCCAAGCGCATGGATCACGTGATCGCATGGATCACGTCATCCATGCGCATGGGGCGCTCTGACATCATTCTGGAGAGCCCCGGGAGCCGCACGGACTGTAAGTATACCGCTCCCCCGCTCCCCGCTCCTACTATGGCAACCAGGACTTTAATAGCGTCCTGGGTGCCATAGTAACACTGAACGCATTTGGAAGACGGTTCCGTCTTCAAATGCTTTCAGTACACTTGCGTTTTTCCGGATCCGGTGGGCACCTCCGGCAACGGAAGTGCATGCCGGATCCCAACAACGCAAGTGTGAAAGAGGCCTAACAGTAAACATTAAAGGTAAAATATGAAAAAATCTTTTTCCACATATCCATAATTGCCAGTACTGTCCTGCTGTCTTATAGCTTCCAGGGAGGTAATTCAGTGTAGAACAGATTTGCATGTCCATCTATATAGAGAATATATAAAACAAAAAATCAGTTGTTAGATTGAATACAATAATTGCACATATATAAAACCCATACGAGAGAGGCGAGCAGAGTTGATCAGAACCATGAGACAGAAAAAGGAAAAAGGGGGGGGGGGACAAACAAAAAAACACAAAAAGTAAAGGCACAAAAAAACACAACAGTGAGAGATATTCATATAACTCTGAAATCAACATTGAGCCCTCTAGGTTTGAGAGTTTGTAACTCAAAGATCCAATAGAGTTCTCTTCTTTTTAAACGTACCGTCCTATCTCCACCCCTTCTGGACAAAGGCACTTGCTCGAGTATTCTGAATTTCAAATCACAGTGTCCTGCCTCCTTAAAATGTTTGGGCACTGGTAAATCCAGCCTCTGTTTTCTTAGTGTATCTATGTTGGTTTAGGCGTGTTTTAACATCCCAAGTTGTTTCACCAACATACCACAGTTTACACAGACATGATAATAGATAAATCGCATATGTTGAATCACATGTAAGGTATTGTTGAATTCTGATTGTCTTACCAGAGGCTGGATTTACAAAGGAATCACCTCTGATCATGTAGGAACAGTCAGGGCCGCCTTTACCAAGGGGCAAAATGGGCAGCTGCCCCGGGCCCAGTTGCTCCTGGGGGGCCCAAGGCAGCTGCCTCTTGAGCCCTGCTAGCCACTGCCCCGGGTGTCAGGCTGTCAGCTACACAGGGGGTGCTGCCATGCCATGCCTGCCGACACTCCAGCCAGCGTACTGTGTTTGTGAGAGCTGTGATCTAGGACCTTAGATGACATCATCACCATGTGACCAGTAACCTAGCAATATTACTGGTCGCATGGCTATGAGGTCATCACAGGTCCTACCAGGAGTGTTGCAGGAGAAGTTTGCCTTAACTGTGGAGCTTTTTTTGTGAAGATTACATCAGAAAAAGGTGACAGAGGCTGTTATGCTAATATACTATAAACTACTGTATAGTGGAATGCTTTATAGTGTGGGGGGCCTGTATAGTGTTGGGGGGCCTGTATAGTGTGGGGGGCCTGTATAGTGTGGGGGGGGCCTGTATAGTGTGGGGGGGGGCCTGTATAGTGTGGGGGGCCTGTATAGTGTGGGGGGCTTGTATAGTGTGGGGTGCTGTATACTGTGTGGGGAAGCTGTATACTGTGTGAGGGGCTGTATACTGTGTGGGGGCCTGTATACTGTGTGGGGGCTGTATACTGTGGGGGCCTGTTTACTGTGGGCCCAAGTAAATTTTTGCCCAGGGTCCAATCAATATTAAAGACGGCCCAGGGAACAGTTAACACAATTGCAGCATGGATAGCAGACCTTACGTGTAGATCCAAAATACATGCTGCAGTCAATTCTGGAGGACCCAACATCAGCCCTGACCAATTTGTCTCCTAAATTGCGACTCCTACAAAAGGAGCACAAAGGGGGAACCCTGAATTCCTCTACATTGTCAAAACCACTGGCCAAAATCGACCAGTGTTTCCTGACAATAGGGGAAACCTGGGGACTGCTGATACAATAATCTGTGACAAAAGGAATCCTCGACATCCCAGTCTTAGGCTTCCTGGGGTCACCATCCTTCATTCTGATTTTGGTTTTACTGATACTATCAGCAATGAGTCTCTTAGGATAGCCTCTGGTCTGAAACTTAGTGGCCATTTCTAATAGTCTGTGGTCCCTGACTGGGCCCTTATCTACTATCCTGGCTACCCGTAGCATTTGGCTAAGAGGAAGGGACTTGATCATTGGCCGTGGATGATGGCTTTCAAACCTTACAAGAGTATTTTTTGTCAGTGGGCTTCACATAAAGATCTGTGGACAAACCATGTCCACTGATTGAAACCTCAGTGTCTAAAAACTGTAGCGTATCATGAGAATGTACCAGGGTAAATTTGACACTCGGGTCAATGTCATTTAAGAAAGAGTGGAAGGCCATGAGGTCCTCTGTTGCGCCCACCCATATCAGGAAAATGTCATCTATATAGCGCCACCACCCCAGCACATGGTGATGTAGGACTCTTCGAGGTGGGTCATGTATATATTTGCATAGGTGGGCGCCACATTGGACCCCATCGCCGTCCCCCTCAACTGGACATAATACTCATCTTGGAATAAAAAATAATTCCTAGTTAGAATGAATCTCAGCAATGTAAGTAAAAAATCCCTGCATTCCTCTGTGTAATCAGTACATTGTAGGCATTGTTGAACTGGCAGGAGTCCCAACTCATGCTCAATCGACGTGTATAAGCTACAAACATCAAAAGAAGCAAGAGTGGCACCCCCAGGTATCCTCAAATCCTTAATTTTGAGCAAAAAAATCACTGGTGTCTCTTATATAGGACCTAGCTGACATAGCAAATGGCCCCAGGATCCTATCCAAGAAGACTGCTGAATTAAAAAATAAAGAACCCCTGCCGGACACAATGGGCCGGCCAGGGGGAGCAAGCAGATTCTTATGTATTTTAGGGAGGGCATTTCACAAAATAGATAAGTAAACAATTTCTCATCTATGATGCCGCCAGACTTGACTTGCATCGACACCTCTCTGAGTTCTCTCAACAAACCAAACTTAGGATCATTTTGGACCCGCTGATACACGTTTCCATCAGCCAATTGAGACCTAATTTCCTGCACATAGCGATCTGTGTCCATGACCACAACCCCACCACCCTTGTCAGCAGACTTGATGGTGAGGCTGTGGTCTGAAGCCAGATCACTAACGGCCCTTATATCCTCAGTGGTCATATTGGCATATTCCATAGGATTAAGAGTCACATCCCGTCTCAATTTCTCTATGTCTCTCCCCACTGCTAAAGTGAATGCCTCAATGGCAGGGTGATGTGACACAGGGTTAAAATTGCTCTTGAGAAATAATCCAGTACCATGTAAACTCAATTCACTCAACCCCCTAGTCTCAGCCAAGGGTCTGTCCTGTGGCCCTGCAGCCCACACTTTCAACCTGATCATCTGGAAAAACCTTTGAAGGTCCAATTCAACGTTGAACCAATTAGTTTTAGCTACAGGGCAAAAGGACAACCCCTTATTCAACACAGAAATCTGGGCATCAGTGAGTCTAACCGAAGAGATGTTTACCACTGTATTTTCTTTTTCACAGTCCTTGTCCTCTGTGACCTGGATTGCTTTTCTTTCCTCCATTTGCACTGGTGTCGCCCGCCCTGCCGGGTTCTCTTGTTCCTGGACTCTGATCTAAAAAAGAAGAACAAGGAGCTCCACCGGCCAATGATTGCATCTCAACTCTATCTCTAAGCCCACGATTAGTCGGTTTCCTGTTGTCACCCATGTTCAAGCCTCTTTTTTCTCCCACAAGCCTACAATTTTTCCTCAAATCTCCTTGCCAGTTATAGATGTAACCCGTAGACTAGTCATCCATGTTCCTAGACCATTTATTTCTTTTCTTGGCCTTAAGATCACTCTTGAAATTATCAAAAACCGAACGACTAGTAGACATATAAATGTCAAAGTCCTCTGTAGTTAGCATTTGTTGCAGTTGTTCAACCATGGACTGTATACAGGGAGTGCAGAATTATTAGGCAAGTTGTATTTTTGAGGATTAATTTTATTATTGAACAACAACCATGTTCTCAATGAACCCAAAAAACTCATTAATATCAAAGCTGAATATTTTTGGAAGTAGTTTTTAGTTTGTTTTTAGTTTTAGCTATTTTAGGGGGATATCTGTGTGTGCAGGTGACTATTACTGTGCATAATTATTAGGCAACTTAACAAAAAACAAATATATACCCATTTTAATTATTTATTTTTACCAGTGAAACCAATATAACATCTCAACATTCACAAATATACATTTCTGACATTCAAAAACAAAACAAAAACAAATCAGTGACCAATATAGCCACCTTTCTTTGCAAGGACACTCAAAAGCCTGCCATCCATGGATTCTGTCAGTGTTTTGATCTGTTCACCATCAACATTGCGTGCAGCAGCAACCACAGCCTCCCAGACACTGTTCAGAGAGGTGTACTGTTTTCCCTCCTTGTAAATCTCACATTTGATGATGGACCACAGGTTCTCAATGGGGTTCAGATCAGGTGAACAAGGAGGCCATGTCATTAGATTTTCTTCTTTTATACCCTTTCTTGCCAGCCACGCTGTGGAGTACTTGGACGCGTGTGATGGAGCATTGTCCTGCATGAAAATCATGTTTTTCTTGAAGGATGCAGACTTCTTCCTGTACCACTGCTTGAAGAAGGTGTCTTCCAGAAACTGGCAGTAGGACTGGGAGTTGAGCTTGACTCCATCCTCAACCCGAAAAGGCCCCACAAGCTCATCTTTGATGATACCAGCCCAAACCAGTACTCCACCTCCACCTTGCTGGCGTCTGAGTCGGACTGGAGCTCTCTACCCTTTACCAATCCAGCCACGGGCCCATCCATCTGGCCCATCAAGACTCACTCTCATTTCATCAGTCCATAAAACCTTAGAAAAATCAGTCTTGAGATATTTCTTGGCCCAGTCTTGACGTTTCAGCTTGTGTCTTGTTCAGTGGTGGTCGTCTTTCAGCCTTTCTTACCTTGGCCATGTCTCTGAGTATTGCACACCTTGTGCTTTTGGGCACTACAGTGATGTTGCAGCTCTGAAATATGGCCAAACTGGTGGCAAGTGGCATCTTGGCAGCTGCACGCTTGACTTTTCTCAGTTCATGGGCAGTTTTTTTGCGCCTTGGTTTTTCCACACGCTTCTTGCGACCCTGTTGACTATTTTGAATGAAACGCTTGATTGTTCGATGATCACGCTTCAGAAGCTTTGCAATTTTAAGAGTGCTGCATCCCTCTGCAAGATATCTCACTATTTTTGACTTTTCTGAGCCTGTCAAGTCCTTCTTTTGACCCATTTTGCCAAAGGAAAGGAAGTTGCCTAATAATTATGCACACCTAATATAGGGTGTTGATGTCATTAGACCACACCCCTTCTCATTACAGAGATGCACATCACCTAATATGCTTAATTGGTAGTAGGCTTTCTAGCCTATACAGCTTGGAGTAAGACAACATGCATAAAGAGGATGATGTGGTCAAAATACTGATTTGCCTAATAATTCTGCACGCAGTGTACATGCCTCCAATGTTGTTAATTCTTTTGGCAAAAATTCCACAATCGACAAAATAAAATCAAAAGCATATTTGTTAGAAATCTGCGTAAATCTTGCACAAAACTCTGGATTATGTAAAAATAAATCTGGTCTAAGGTGCGAACGCATGCCTCTCGGTATCCTGTGAAGATGGTGATATTCACTCAATGTTTGCAGATGTAAATCCAAATTTATGGAGCGTTTTGACTCATTTTCAAACTTTTTTTTAATGTCCACAATAGAAGGGGCAGATAAAAAAGAAACATCTCTCACCATGTTCTAAAAAATTCTCTCCTTATCCTCTCTTGTATAGGAAAACACATCAGGGTTAGCAGCATCTAGTGTTATGTCCATGATGGTTATTATTAAAGAAATTATGTAGTATGATCGGTCCATTGTTATGAATGGCGGTCATGTGACCACGTCACATGGCATGTACAGTACAGACCAAAAGTTTGGACACACCTTCTCATTCAAAGAGTTTTCTTTATTTTCATGACTATGAAAATTGTAGATTCACACTGAAGGCATCAAAACTATGAATTAACACATGTGGAATTATATACATAACAAACAAGTGTGAAACAACTGAAAATATGTCATATTCTAGGTTCTTCAAAGTAGCCACCTTTTGCTTTGATTACTGCTTTGCACACTCTTGGCATTATCTTGATGAGCTTCAAGAGGTATACCCCTGAAATGGTTTTCACTTCACAGGTGTGCCCTGTCAGGTTTAATAAGTGGGATTTCTTGCCTTATAAATGGGGTTGGGACCATCAGTTGCGTTGAGGAGAAGTCAGGTCGATACACAGCTAATAGTCCTACTGAATAGACTGTTAGAATTAGTATTATGGCAAGAAAAAAGCAGCTAAGTAAAGAAAAACGAGTGGCCATCATTACTTTAAGAAATGAAGGTCAGTCAGTCAGCCGAAAAATTGGGAAAACTTTGAAAGTAAGGGCTATTTGACCATGAAGGAGAGTGATGGGGTGCTGCGCCAGATGACCTGGCCTCCACAGTCACCGGACCTGAACCCAATCGAGATGGTTTGGGGTGAGCTGGACCGCAGAGTGAAGGCAAAAGGGCCAACAAGTGCTAAGCATCGCTGGGAACTCCTTCAAGACTGTTGGAAGACCATTTCAGGGGACTACCTCTTGAAGCTCATCAAGAGAATGCCAAGAGTGTGCAAAGCAGTAATCAAAGCAAAAGGTGGCTACTTTGAAGAACCTAGAATATTACATATTTTCAGTTGTTTCACACTTGTTTGTTATGTATATAATTCCACATGTGTTAATTCATAGTTTTGATGCCTTCATAGTCATAAAAATAAAGAAAACTCTTTGAATGAGAAGGTGTGTCCAAACTTTTGGTCTGTACTGTATGTGTCAGACTGTTTCCACCTTGGTTCAGGAACAAGCATGCTCAGTTTCTGTTTGGTGCTGGGTCGTCATCTTGGATGTGGGCGTCTATGTGTTCTATGTGATAGATAGTCTCGCGGGACGAGGAGTTTCCCACGCCTGCGCACTACTCAATTCCGGACGCCGACTGAATCCTGCCATCCCAAGCTGCATGTGAGAGTTCTCTATTAGATGAATTATTTGTTTTTAATCAGCACAATCATGTACACTTGATTTTGAATTAATGATTAATGATGTTATGCACTGTAACCAGATGAATTTATGACCTGAATTTTCGATAGCACTTTATGATACTGTATATGATCTGTTTTTAGTGAGATATAATTATGTACACTTGATTTACATTGTTCTTAATAGTGTTTTTGTAAAAATTGATGTATAATCATGTAATCACTTTGTTAATTATGTACGCTATATAAACACTTGATTTTGCACTGATTTATATTACAATATACTAGTATTACTGCCCTGTGTCTTTATAATTTGTCTATAAATTCGCTTTTATTAGTATGCCAATTACCTAAATAAGGAGCCTAAGGGACTGTCCCTCTGTCTGTTGGAGCCCAGCTGCACCCCTTCTCCTTGAGCCCAGTACCACCCCACTGCTAATTTATTCACTCCTCATCGCCGACCTCATATGCCTGGTGCGCCGTACTCTCACGCATGCGCTGTGAATAGACCTCTCAGCGGCCGCGCGGTATCCTGGCTTCGGCCTCACAGAACACATTGCGCATGCGCTGACTGGTCTTTCCAAGGTGCATGCGCAAGATTATGGCGCACAACGCATATGAGGCCGGCGAAGAGGAGTGAATAAATAGACAAATTACAAGACACAGGGCAGTAATACTAGTATATTGTAATATAAATCATGGAGACTGATGTGGTCATGTTAACAGCTCAGTAAGTGAAATCCTGGTGACAGAATCCCTTTAACGGCAAAATTCACAACAGGTGTTTGATGCATGAGTTGGCCAATACATTTTCTGTTTCAATTAGAATTGGTATTTAAACAGTCTTCCTCCATCATGCTGTTCACATTTTGACATCATGAGACCAACACAACCCCTTACAATTGATCAACAGTACCTCGCCATTGTGAGGCTTTAAGCAAAATGTTCTCAGACCGAAGTATCTTAGAGTATCACATAGTGTCAGCAGGTTGCAACAGAGTTACAGAGAGACTAGATGAGTCACAAAAAGGCATAGAAGTGAATGTCCTTTAGCCATATCCCACACTGATGACCGCTTCATTGTGAACAATGCCTTGCGGAACCGCATGATGAATGCCACACAACTCCAGGCACATTTAAGGGACATGAGTGTCACGTCAGACCATTGAAAAACATTTTCATCAGCTTGGTCTTCATGCTAGATGTACCTGACCACACCCACAGACATCATCATCTTGCATAGGCCATCTACACTGGATGAGGGACCAGTGGGCCTCAGTGCTGTTCACTGATGTAAGTCAATTCATGCTGAGCAGAAATGATGGCCGCCAACAATGTTGAAGTCAAGGAGAGAACTATGCATCAGACACTGTGGTAACCATACGAGCCTTTGGTGTTGGTGGTGTTACAGTGCGGGCAGGTGTGTCTAGTCAATACAGAACTGCCCTGCACTTTGACAAGGGACAAGCCCATAATACTTGAATAACTTCATAAATCCAGTCATTGTGTCTCTGCATAAACAACACAGGACTAATTTCATCTTCATGGACGACAATGTACCAACTCATCGAGGACGCATCATTAGGTAACGGCTGGTGGAGACTTGGGTACCTCAAATGGAGTGGCCTGCACTTTCTCTATTTACAAATGATCAGTGATACCAAAGAAGCCTTCTATTCAATGTGCCTACTAACAACTCAGATAAAACGTAACTTTTATTATGTCTTACACATCTATTGACTAATAAAATAGGTTAAAAATCTCAGCTATGTCAATTGGTTTCTTTGAAGTCAGTATTGTTTTGTAACACTGTTACTATCAAAGCATGATGTAGTAATTGCAGGGGTATAACGAGCTGGTACAACTTGCTACTTACTATCTTTCTTTTGTCCCTGCGTTACTTATGCAGTATATGTTTTATAGTTCTATCTCTGATACCTAGTAAGCACCTAAACACTAATCAAGCACTGCCCCCCTGCACTTTCTCCACACCTGAATCCCATTAAAAACCTATGGGATCAGCTGAGTCGCCATGTAGAGGCTCATAACTCTGTACCCTAGAACCTCAATGACCTGAGGGCCGCCCTTCAAGAAGAGTGGGATATCATACCTCAACAGACAATAAGCCGACTTGTGATCAGCATGAGATGTCGTTGTCAAGCTGTAATTGATGCTCAAGGCCACATGACAAGTTATTGAGACATTGACATTTTTTGTGGCGTATACCCACCACTGCTGTTGGCTTATGTTTCAATAACTTGTTTTAGATGAGGGAATCACCATTACATGATTCTGCTTAAATGTACTACTTTCATGATATAATATCACTATACAGTAGCATGAACTTTTTACGTTTTCAATAAATGTCACCCGAAAGCCAAATATCCCTATCTTTTTGTGATTAGTGTATATTATCATTTTTAAAGACTAAAAAGCCATTATTCCTGTGATGCGTGATCCACTTATTCATTTCCACGTCTAACTGTCGCCACTTTGCTGCACACCTATAAAAGGTGTATTTACTTGTATCTGCTTTTCCAGCAGATCCTCCTGTTCAACGCTCTTATCATGTTTTCAGTTGGAGGTGGCCCAAAATGTTTCTTAGCTGCTCTGTTTCTATGTTCTTTAGCATATTTTACTAACTTTAGTTTAAAAGGAATTGCATATGAAAATGCTTTCTACTTTGACATTGTTCAAAACTGTGCGGTATGCAGCAGGAGACTACGTTATTTTTCTGCAACAAAATACAGTAATAAAAGAAGTGGCAGCACTGTGTCCTTTATAGTTATGAGGGCACTGTACCTGAGAACATCAGTGGATGATGCAGAGTTATGGGGGAATCTGCTGCTGACACACTATTATGGAGGGGACCTGCTGCTGACACACGGGGAAATAAGGGGAAATAATACAATCTACAGAACACCGATCCCAAGCCCGAACTTCTGTGAAGAAGTTCGGGTTTGGGTACCAAACATGCGCGATTTTTCTCACGCGAGTGCAAAACGCATTACAATGTTTTGCACTCGCGCGGAAAAATCGCGGGTGTTCCTGCAACGCACCCGCACATTTTCCCGCAACGCCCTTGTGAAAGAGGCCTTATGTGGGGAATCTGCTACTGACACCCTGTAATGGGGGATCTGTTTCTAACACACTGTTAAGGGGTGGCACTTTATTAGGGGACACCTTATTAGAGTTAGCTGGTACCTAAGCACTGCAGGTGAGCAGGCACTTAGGGGGAAACGTTCAGCCAGGGCACACACCAGGGGAAGCACGTACTACCAGCGTAGGCATGTGGGGGAGCATGTCGAGGCAGAGAAAGCATGTGGGACAGTTGAAGGAAAGCCTACTCCCACCCATGTTTCTCTGCTCCAGCTCATCTGCCCGGCATCTCCCTCCACAAGCACCCATCCAGGGCGTCATCTCCTTCAACCACCCACTGACATCCTTTGGATTGTGGGGGACAGATCGGTATAAACATGTGATGTACAGTACATTGCATGTGTATATCACAGGTCACTGTCCGAATGCAGCACAGTACGGCCCATGAGGCACATGCTATCTGCCAGCCATGTTATTGTATTCTCCATATAAGTAAGTGTGTCTTACAAGGCGAAATATATGGTAATTGAAATGCAATATATATATATTTTTTTTTTATGTCCCAAACTTAACAATTCTATGAAACACATGTGGAATCAAGACAATCGCTATACTCCTAGGTGAATTCATGAAGAGTTTACCTGCTAAAAAGGGGTAACTTTTTGGGGTTTTACACTGTACTGGTACCTCAGGAATTGTGTAAATGTTAGCATCCAAGAACCAGAACATATACAGTTCATTGTCCAAATTTTGGACTTTGGACTTAGACACAATTATTTCACGTTCAAGGACTGCCTCTTCCTACAGCTCCAGGGCACGGCGATGGGGACTACTTGTGCGCCCTCATATGCCAACCTGTTCCTGGGGCTGTGGGAAAGAGAGATTGTCCAGAATCTGCCTGGGTTTGGCTCAGTGGTCTCGTGGTCTAGGTATATCGATGATATCCTATTTATGTGGCAGGGGCCCTGGTAGAACTTGACAACTTCATTGTACAACTCAATGCCAATGATCTCAACATCAAACTCACATGGAAATACAGCCAGGAACAAATTGAGTTTTTGGATATTCTGCTATGCAGAGAATTGGATGGCAGGGTCTCCACGGACCTCTTCAGAAAACCAACTGCGACCAATTCTTTACTACATGCTAACTCCTCCCACTATCCACAGACGATTAAAGCCATACCTATTGGCCAATTTTTACGATTACGTCGGATCTGTTCCAGTGACGAACGCTTCGAGACCCAGTCTAGAGATTTATCCATCAGATTCCGCAATAGGGGCTATAACCAATATGACATTAGGAAAGGTTATATAAGAGCCAAAGGTTCCTCCAGAGACTTCCTATTGGTGAGTAAACAGAAGAACAATGACACTAAATTACGATTTATTACACCTTTACCTGTCATTGGGGCAAGATTCGGGACATTTTGTCCCACTATTGACCTATTCTATTATCGGATAGTGATCTCAGGGGATCACTCTCCGATTACCCTTTAATTACATGGAAAAGGTAAAAAAATCTGGAAGACCTGCTGACAAGGAGTCACTATGTCCCACCAGGCAGGGGTGATCTTTTTGGCAGCAGGGGTCCCAGATGGGGGTCATTCCCCTGTGGCAATTGTCGGGCCTGTGAGCACATGTCAAGGTTAACCACCTTTAGAGATTCCAGTGGTAACAAAGAATTTTAGATAGTACATCATATCAACTGTAGATCCACAGCAGTCATTTACCTTCTAGAATGCCCCTGCAATCTTTTGTATGTGGGCATGACCACCAGGGAGCTTCGAGTGAGGAGTTTGGAACATACAAGTAAGATCAGAAGGGCAGCAACAATGAGGTTGGAGGAGCTGAACAAGTCGCAACCCATTGTCCTGCACTTCAAGGAAAAACACAATTGCGACCCGAGGGGTTTGCGGGCAAGGGGTATCGATAAGGTGTCCCTGGGCTGCCGAGGTGGTGATTATAAAAAGGCATTATTACAGGGGGAAACCAAGTGGATATTTCTGCTAAAAACTGAGATCCCTCAGGGATTGAATGAAACAGTCAGTTTCAGGCCCTTTCTTTGAATTGCACTTTTTTATTTCGATCTCTGGTTGAGATCGTATGTGGGTATTTGTATGTAATTTTATCTCATATATGTTTTCTATTTTTAGCACCTTTGATGTAAGGCATTTTTCCAGCAAGATACAACATGTCCTTTGAAGCTGTGATTGGATAGGGAAAACTTCTTACTTGCACTTGGCACTTTATTTCTATAGACTATTTGGTCTTTTGACCCTTTAATGTATTTTTGTTGCACTGCACTTTACAATCATGTTTAAATATGCTATTTATATAGTAACATTATCATGAGATGTGAATGCATATATATTTATTTAGGCACTTCTCACTTTTTTTCATGGTTTGTATCTGGGGTCTAGTACTTATATTTGACCCCTTAATGCATTTCTGCTGCACTGCACTTTACAATCATGTTTAAATTCGCTATCTACATAGTAATATTATCATGAGATGTGAATGCATATATATCTATTTAGGCACTGCGGTTTAGCATTTGTATTTGAATATTTTGTATATTTATTAATTGTTCAATCGCGCACTAAGCTATAACTCTGCCACATGATGTTTTTCCACATCATCGCAATCTTCTTTGTAGCATCTGGGGTGTACGCATTCTAGGCATGCGCTGATGTGGGCGCTTTGTATGGCTCTTTTCCGGGCGGCCGAGGTGGGTGGTGTCTTGCGTCTCGCGTCACCCACAACGGGAAGACGCTAGTGACTACGTGAGCGCGTGCCACGTCGGCTGCAGTGGAAGGGGTGGCGCACTAAGATGACGCGATCCCTATTCATCATGCTGGATATGCGTCATTGCACTGATTTACCTCTTGCTGGACATGCATTACTGATTCACCTCAGGTGCGTATGTAATATAAATACTCACTCTTAACTCACTCACATTAGCCTCCTGACAAAGCCAGTAGGGTGGCGAAACGCGCGTTGGGGCACAGGCACATATTTTGCCTCGGGTTCTTCACTCATCATGGGTAATTGACCAATGTTTCTCACAGTATTATTGTGTTGTTTCCATGCAACTATAGTATACATCTGTGGTTTGTGGGTCCATCATTATGCTAAAGCATATGATCTGATGATTGGATACTCATCCGATTTGTTACTGGTTTTCACAAGCCACTTGCATGCAGCTCTACCTTTCCTGTATGTACAATAATGGATCTACTGTGGGTACTTTGCTCAGCATGTATTATATATTAGTGCTAACTGCAGCTAGCATCTGCTGACACTTGTAGTCCTATCATACACACTTTGATATGCGGACCTATTGACACACCATAGTGTGTTATTCTTGACTGGACACGGTTCCGGCCTGGGATTGGTCCCCATTCATCGTTTGTATGTAGCTTTATTATTACTTTTGACCCTGTTGCACAGTGATAGTCTCACCACTTTCCATTATGCATCTTTGTGGCTAGTGGCTACATGTACATTTTTTACCCATGGATATTCATACCATCATCATATTGAGCTGATTACCTGTGTGGTTTCCTCTATCAGGGGTTATCAGGAGTGAGGGGATCTTGTTACCTCCTCCTCCTTTTTTGTCTTCACTTCAGATTATTAGTTTTTATTAATAAAGATTTACTACATATTATATGTGAATAATTTTGTATTATTTATGGGGCTATTAGGTTGGTCTGGATAGGAGTTGTATAATGCATGTCTAAGCCCCCTTATTACTCTATACTGTTATTTCTGAGGTATCTGTTGGTTCTAGCATCCAAGAACCATTACAGCAAAATCTGCCCTCCAAAAGCCAAATGTTTCACCTTTCTTTGCCATATTCAGAAGAAACTGGTTAACTGATTGTGGGCTTTTTTTCCTGTTACTCCTTGTGAAAAGCTACTTAGATTTTTAATTTTCACAGCCAAATGTTTCTAAATTCTATGAAATGACTATGGGGTCAAAACACTCTCCCCTCACTGAATTCCTTGTATTATCCAAAATGGGGTATTTTTTTTTACTGTAGAGGTACCCCAGGTTCTCTTCAAATGCAACATGGTGCCAGACAACCATTCCATCTGCCCTCTAAAAGCCCAATGGTGCTCTTTCCCTTATTAGCCCTGCTGTGTGCCCATGCAGCAGTTTATGACCACATATGGGCGGTTTATGTAAACTGTAGATCAGAGTAATACATTTTGAAGTCTGTTTTGCTGTTAACCTTTAGTATCTTACAGGAAAAATCTATAAAAATAGAAAATCTGCAAATAAAATTAATGTTTTAAATTTCCCCTTCATTGTGCTTTATTTCGTATGGATAAGTAAAATCATTTCAACATTATTACCACATAAAGTGACACATTAGAGTTGCAAAATTAGGCTGTGTTAGAAGGTGAGAACTGGCTGTGTCTGTAAGGAGTTGAAGGCTTTAACTTGTAGACACTCTCCTGAAGAACGCCCCAGGCTCTAGTGATGTCATCACTAGTAAAGTCTTTACCTGAACTGCTCTACAACACTATAATATTCTATTGCATGTTCTTCTTTTTGATTGAGCATTTGAAGTGCCAGCTACCTGTTAACTTGTATTGCTACATCCATGAACTAATGACAGAACACAAGGGAGATTAATTGTAGGCAGAAATCGGCGGCTGATAATTCACACTTTCTGATCCATAATTGGTCTTTTTCATTCTTTTGATATTGTGGTTGCAACTAAAGCAATTTCCATAACTTAATTTGAATAATTAGTTTCCTCTTTTACTTTCAATTACAATTACATGCTCGGGGAATGTGAGGTTTTACAATCACGCTAGCACCTCAGCTTATTTGCAAATCTGTATGTGTAAAAAGGAAACAAAGTATCTTCTCAGAAGGAGACCTCATATACACCACCATATGTGTTTTGCGGTCTGTGAACTGTGGATCCGCAAAACATGGATACTGGCCATGTGTGTGCCCCTATTTTCTTTTTCCCTTCAATAGAAATGTCCTATCCTTGTCTGCAAAATGGGTTGAAGTATAGGACATGTTCTATCTTGTTTGCAGGATGACAGCTCGGAAGTACTGTATGGATGCGGATAGCACAAAAATAAGGATCTAATGTGGTACAAAAATATAGTTGTGTGCATGTAGTCTGAGACATAGAATGGCATTTATAGGCAACTGAAAGAAAACAATTATTTAGCATATAGGAAAAGGTCCAAAAAGTTTATAAATTGCTGATTTCACTATTCCAACACAAAAATACATGACTAACATGTTCTTCATTTTAACTATAATTCTTAAAAAAAAAAAAAAAATCAGTTCCTCTCTGAAATCTACCTTAGCAAGGGGCTGGAGCAGATTTTAAATATAATTTATGCCAGTTTTCTGTTCTAAATTATTTTAAATGTGTCAGGCTGTGGTATCTGTCTCTCTTTCGCTAAGCCCTTTTTTTTAAAGTGACAATAGAAGTAAACATAAAAAGTCACAAAAATGTTGAGCAAAAAAAAAAGCCTTTGAAAATGATCCCCATTGTACTTTTTTTTTGTGCTTAAAAGGGTTTTCCTCAGGATAGGTTATCAATATCAGTGGAGGTCCGGCACCTTACCCCCCCCCCCCCCCCCCCCTCAAAGATCAGCTTTTTTGAGTACTGGAAACTATACAGTGGATAGAGGCCGAAGCACAAGGTCTCGGGTTACTGCAGTTTGGCTCCTTTTCAAGTGAATGGAAGCTGAGCTGCAGTAAGCTGGCACCAGAAACTACACAGTGAATATAGTTTTTGGTTCACTGTACAGATTCTAGCACTAGTGACTACTGGTTACAGATTAGGCTGTGTTCATATCAGCATTCTGCCTTTCCATTCTTCTGCTTCATTATCGGAGCAGAAGAATGGAAAGGAAGGATTCGGCACATAACTGAGCCGAATGGAGCCTGCATGCACGACTTTTGTCTCCACTTTTTTCCTCTGAGCGGAAACCTAGCAGACACCAGTATAGTCTATGGGGTCCATAGGTTCAGATCGGCTCAGCTATGTGCTAAATCCGTACTTTTGATTCTTCTGCTCCTATAGCTGATGTGAACTCAAGCATAATTTGGCTTTGTGGATAATAAAATTTTCCCTGATATTCAGATTGAAGTTCACTTTCTTCGATTCACTCAACACCACTTGTTACCATCAGCTCTCTTTATATCATATGGGCATCGGCCGAGTGTCATGTTGGGCACTGCTCAATGGTGCCCACCCCTCTTGTCCTCACGACTCTCGGTGACTGTTATTTCACTTTATCTTTGCATATATATATATATATATATATATCTTTTATCATAGCTTAGGTGCATAAAGAGTTTACTAAGTTGTGCTAAGTGTATTTTTTCCCAAACTTCCAATCTAACGACTAGACACATAGGGGGGATTTATCAAACTGGTGTAAAGTAGAACTGGCTTAGTTGTCCGTAGCAACCAATCAGATTCCACCTTTAATTTTTCACAGCTCCTTTGGAAAATTAAAGGTCAAATCTGATTGATTGCTATGGGCAACTAAGCCAGTTCTACTTTACACCAGTTTGATAAATCTCCCCCATAGAATTGCATAACAGGAACTGAAGCAGCAGAGTTAACAGTTACAGTCATAGTTTGTTAGGCTACGTTCGTACCAGCGTTTTTGCTGAAGAGGCGCCGGAAGACTCTGACATGGAGAACGTACCTGACTCGGTGGCTACAGACGGAGAACTAGACGCTTCAACTGAGGTACGCCATATCGGTCACAGAGTGGAAGCTCTGGAGGCGGCCCAGGCCGATATAATACAACACATTGGTATTCATGGATCTGGCACAGATCTCTTCTCTCTAGGAGACGCATCAGGAGCCGGAGGACAATATACAACAGAATACCTCAAGATCTTTTAAAACCTCAAATAGGGATTTTTATCCCATTCAGTCGAGGTCCCCGACTCTTGATCGTTTCCAAGATTTAGTGGAGAATGGATCTGTGCTTGCTGCATGATAATATAAAACATAAGAGTATAAAAAATAACATGTTGAAAGAGGAATATAATGCTCTGTGTCTTTATGGACACACATGATGTAGTTATCAAAGAAGCAGATAAAGGGGGAGCAGTGGTTCTTTTGGACAGTAATGTATGCAAAACGCAAGTTTTGAATATGCTGGGTAATGATACAATATATTCATCATTAAAGGACAATCCTCTTCCCCTTTATCAGCAAAAACTTAAGAGGATCCTACAAGAGGGTCTGGATTTGGGTATTTTTAGTCAGAGGGAAACTGAATACATTTTTGTGGAACACCCTATAATTTCTATTTTCCATGCGTTACTCAGGGTACATAAAGGAGGGTTTCCACCCCCTATGAGACCGATTGTCGCAGGCATCGGCTTATTTTCGGAAAGGTTATCGGAATGGGTGGATTCCCTCCTTCAGCCCTTGGTTTCCCTTATGCCGGGTTATATAAAGGACACATGCACGGTTTTACAATGTGTTGAAAATTTTAGATGGTAAGAACAATATACCGTATGTGGATAACTGCTGATGAAGTGTTGTTATACACTAACATTCCCCACCACCTAGCAATTGAGGCTGTCGGATGGTATTTGGCCACCTATAGTAATTACACAATAGTTTTCCAAGATTTTCTATGAATAGCAATTGATTTTTTGCATAGACATAATTTTTTAATGTTTAATGGAGACTTTTTTCTCCAGGTTTCTGGAGTTCCTATGGGTGCTAAATTCTCACTATCGATAGCCAATATATTCATGGCGTGGTGGAAAAAAAATATTTTATTTTCAGAAACAAATCCATTTTTTCAGCATATTAAATGGTATGCTCGTTATATCGACGACATGTTGTTAATGTGGCAGGGGAAGGCAGCTGACATACCAGCTTTTGAAGAATATTTAAATCAGTACATTGCTTCCATTAAATTTAGCTTACAATGGGATTCAAGATCAATTGTGTTTTTGGATTTATGTTTACAAGTTGATGCCACTTTAACTAAGGTATTGACATGTACATTTAGAAAGGAGGCTGCAGGCAACACCACTCTTTTGGCCACTTCATGTCATTCAGTACATGTTGTTATTAAAAAGATACCAAAGTGGGAAATGATCAGGGCAAGATGTACCGGTAATTGTTCAAATAAGTAAATTTTTATGCAGGAAGCTGAAAAAATAACGTCTAGATTACAGGTAAGACAATATACAGTGGAGAATAATAGAGAGAGCTAAAAAGTGGGCACTGACACGGGATAGGAAGGATTTAATATCTCCATCAGTTAATGTAGAAAAATCCAGCAGAGAAAGAAAAAGGAAAAAAAAAAGAAATAAATGTCTCAGTGGCAAGTTTACATTTTGCCACTATTCACTAAGCAATACGGCAGCGTTTGCAGTACAAGGGGTTGAAAGAGTTTCTTTCCCTATTAGACGGGGTGATCATAGACAGAAGTTATTAAGCATAGAAGTTGGGAAGTTGTGTACTGAATGGTCTGAATAAAAAACATGACTCAGTTCTCAAACACACATGACATGCTTTTAGTGAGTTGGATTTTTGGATCCCTGGATTTGTCTGTCTTTTCAGGTGATGGGAATAATTTAATTGCTTCTTGCTCAACCCATGCCCATAAAAGATGGGAGCTAATTTTTATCTGTGTATATCATGATGAAGGAGCATTATGTGAGGGTCCGAAACTCGTAGATTGTACATGTATTGAATATCTGGATTTTTTACCGCAAGTAAATAAATTTCGCCTTTTATGGGAAGCTGGATTTTTCAATTTGTTCAAAACAGTGATGCAGTACAACAACAGTTGGCTGCCTAAGCAGAGTCCTTGAATTTGGCAAGATCAGAAGAACCATAGCCGGAGGAAAAATGTCCGCATTAAAGGGCTACCGGAGAGTCACCTCAAATCTCATGGCAACACTCGCCATATATGCTAAGCTATTGGGTGTAGACGGTGCTGCTAAGATTATTATTGAAAGAATACATAGATTACTTCGGCCTGTGACTAAGGCTGGAGAGTCACCAAGAGATGTTATATGTGGCTTACTTAGCTATCAAAACACAGTGGCCATCTTAAAAGCAGCTAGAGAATGTAAATCACTGCAATATGAGTAAACTGACATTTCTTTATTTCATGACATTGCACCCTCTACCCTGGCTAGAAGAAGGGCCCTCTGACTGATGTACTTCGAAATCAGAAGATCGCATTTGGTGCCAATGGTAGGAGATGTACCATCCGTGCACGTTCTGACTTGCCACAGGTGTGGCAAGCACTCAACACCAAGCCGCTGGACATACCATCATGGCTACCTACCTGTACATTATCAACAGCACTACCTTTGCCCAGGGTTGAACCTTGGACCACGGCTGTGAAGAGCCACTTCTGATGACGTTGGAGCCTACCATGGCAACCAGAGGTGGAGACTTTCTGTTCTCTTAGGAACTGGAAAGTATTTCACCTACCATATGGTCGATGAGGGTATTCCCCAGCGCCTAATACCTAAACCACACCACTGTAGCACTGTTTTGCTCTGTTTATGTAGTTGCTTCTCATTTTATTACTTTCTCAAGGTTTTTATTGGCACTTAGTGCTCACCTCCTTCTGAGACGACAATCTGCCTGTTAAATTATTGGACCAAATAACCACTTACCTATAGAGGTCTTCATTTTGTATTGAGGCCCTATGCTCTCTGATTAGGCCTAGAGATGTGTATCCCCCCTCCCCCCGCATCATGCCTTTGGAGCAATAAGCATTTATTTGCTCGGGCATTACTCTGTATATTTTTAGGTTTCTTTTACTGGTTTTCTTTATTGCTATGTAACTTGTTATGTAGTTGTCTCTCCTAGGGACAGCTTTGGTGGCTTCATCGCTATTGGCTTAAGGACTCAATATGGCATCTATAACAGTTACATCCTTCAACATACAAGGCTTCAATTTTCCTCAAAAGAGATCACAGGTTATTACATAGAAACATAGAATGTGTCGGCAGATAAGAACCATTTGGCCCATCTAGTCTGCCCAATATATTACTATACTTAAACACCTACAGACAGAAATAAAGAGGGTAAAGACCCAGAGAGTTGTGGAAGTTACCACCCTATTTCACTTTTAAATGTAGATGTAAAAATTTGGGCGAAGTTGCTGGCAAACCGCCTTAAAGGCCTAATGCCCCACCTGGCCCACCTGGTAGAGAAGGTTGTCACAACTCCCAAAGAGCAATACACGTCATACAATATACTATCTCCCACAATATCCCCTTAACCCTCTTCTGGACAGACGCTGAGAAAGCATTTGATAGGATCAGCTGGGGCTTCTTAGTTAGAACTGTGGTAATGTGAAAGGCGCTGGAAGGCATCTATGTCCCACTCAGGTACCTCAGATGGGTGAGACAACTAAAATCCAGAGAGTGGCATTGGTCTCAGCAAAGCATAGTTTGCTGAGACAGGTTTGTTTATTAATTCTGGATTGGCGGGTAGGCTTGGCAGTGAGATCTGCCAATCCACACCCTTCCGGCAGGGGTATTTCCTTTTACCTGAGGTGATTGCAGGTGAGGCCTGTTGTAATCAGGCCGGCATAAAGTGCCTCCCAGTATGTCAGTCTGGAGGAGGTGTGTGTGATCCTGGAGCAGAGGCTTTGTGTGAGTGGTATCAACCGGGTTGGCTGAGGGTCCATGGGGATAGTTGATAGCCTGAACTTTGGGAGACGTGGTGATGCCTGTGAAACAAAGATCACAAGGCCAGAGTTGGGAGGACTACTGGGCCACAATCCCCAAAAGGTATTGAAGTGTCACAGCCTGGAGGTTGCTGGACTGTATGGCTGAGGAAAGCCGCATTTGTGTTCCATGTGTGAACAGGGCTCTCTAGGTGAGTCAGGGATACGCTTATGTGTTTAGTTATAACCTAGCCAGGCAAGGGTTTGTTATTTTGTGTGGATGTCACACATGATAAGTTAAAGCTGCGACTTCGTAACCTGTCTTTTGCTGAAGTGTCTGACATAAAACAAGAGTTTGGACATTATAACCGTAATCCCTTACATTTGCTGGAGAATGCGGGCAAGTTGTCCATGAGAAAAGGGCAAAAACAGCCGGTTGCTAGGGGCAACAACAAGACAAAGAGCAGGTGCTACTGAATGCTGCTTTGTTGCTGTGTGAAGCATTAAACGGCTGTAAGCCATATATTTTTTTTTTTTGTGAGGCTGCTGCTCATTAGATTCTGGACTTTTTGCTGTATTGCAAAGTAAAGAGTGCAGTGATTTAAAGGGCCAGAAGCCCAATGAAAGAGAGACTGACCTGTTTGAAAAAAATAAAATAAAAAATAAAACAGAACCACCTGCAGCAGGACTACGCAATGGATGATTGTGTGATTAGAAGATCTGATGCAGAAAGATCCTGCAAGTTGGTGACTGGGGGGAATCCTGCTGTGGGTCACTTTAGATTCCAACAAGTGTCCCAGGTTATGCCCGAAGTACTGGACTTTCTAAAGAGGGGGCCAGAGACAGATGCCACCGTGTCTCTGACCTTTATAACGGACTATGGCCCTGTGCAATGGGAGCTCTTAAAATGTGAGAGTCTGGAAGTGGAGTTTGTGCTCGGCAAAGACTCTCCATTATTTTTTCAGCTGTGGAGCGGAGAAAATGCTACAAATTGTGTACCTGGAGAATCCGAGGAACAGCAGATGTGTGCCGTTGCCAAGGGCAACCGTCGGGAAGAAAAGGAGGTGGAGTTTCCTGCACATGTGCGCAAAGTCCTAAAGGGTGTGGATGGAGTGACCATCCGGAAAAAGACTGGAGTCAAGGCCAAGGCATTTCCCGTGGCAACTACTGCATCCCGGAAAAGGATGATGTCCACTGTGGAGATGGACGTATTGCACGTGAGTGGGACGAACCCGAGATGACAATGGGTAAGATCGTTCCTGTAATTGCTGGTGTAGCAGACCGAGTGACGGTAAGCAGGGCTCTGGAGGTTGGGCATGTTACTGACCAGGGCCCTGGTACCTCAGAGACTGTGAACTGTGGTGTGATCCAGCAGCATTTGCTATAAGCCGAGCCGGGAGGTGTTAAGACACTGGGACTAAAGACTGCTAAGAAAATGTGTGACATTGAGCGTTGTTGGACGCAGAAAGCCAGGTGAGCCTGGTACATGCCAGCTTGGTAGCTGGGGAGTATGTGCTGGACATTCACGTGGGTAGTAAGGACTATCCGGTTGTTCTCACTGAGTGTGAGACTCCGTTAGGAACTAAGACGTATAAGTTTGGGTTTGCAAATGTGCTCATGCAGGATGTAATTTTGTGCCATGATTTTCCTGTTTTTTTGGAAATTGTGGGGAAAGGGAAACACTTCTGCAGTCAGTGTCAAAACTCCTGCAGAACTGGTACCTAGCCCTTTAAATGAAGTGACCATTAGAAACAATGGTGCTGATAAGGTGCAAGGTCATTGTACTAAGTTTGCGGAATTGCATAATGAAAATGTGATGTCATGTGAAATAGGTGATGATGATGATGATTATGATGATGACATGCCTTTATTCTTGCAGGCTGTGATTGGGGAAGAAACTCCCCCTGCTGGTAAAAATTAAATTGATGTAGAAATGCTGATAAATGTTGAGGGCACACAGTGGAGGGAACCCACTGTGATAAATGTGCGGGAAAGTGGGGCAAGGCTAGCGTATGTACCACACATACCAGAAGACTGTGTGCATTCTCTCCAGTGTTCTATGTTTAATAAGGAAATGTCCAATGTGGGGATTGGCTCATCGGTGCCCCTAGAGGTCCGGATTGATAATGACCCTAGCGGTATATATGACGTATGTACTGTGACCGATAGCAACTCAGAGAGTTGTAGGTGAAGGCGTGCTGGTGAGCTGACCCTGTAAAAGATTTTAGGTGCAGGCCTGCTGGTGAGTCGAACCTTGTAAAAGATTTTAGGTGTAGGCCTGCTGGTGAGCTGACCCTGTAAAACATTATATGTGAGGGCCTGCAGATGAGCTGAGCCTGTAAAAGATTTTAGGTGTGGGCCTGCTGGTGAGCTAAACCTGTAAAAGATTTTAGGTGTGGGCCTGCTAGTGAGCTGACCCTGTAAAACATTATATGCAAGAGCATGCCGATGAGCTGACCCTGTAAAAGATTTTAGGTGCGGGCCTGCTGGTGAGCTGACCCTGTAAAAGATTTTAGGTGTGGGCCTGCTGGTGAGCTAAACCTGTAAAAGATTTTAGGTGCGGGCCTGCTGGTGAGCTGACCCTGTAAAAGATTTTAGGTGTGGGCCTGCTGGTGAGCTAAACCTGTAAAAGATTTTAGGTGTGGGCCTGCTGGTGAGCTAAACCTGTAAAAGATTTTAGGTGTAGGCCTGCTGGTGAGCTGACCCTGTAAAACATTATATGCGAGGGCCTGCTGGTGAGCTGACCCTGTAAAAGATTTTAGGTGTGGGCCTGCTGGTGAGCTGACCCTGTAAAACATTATATGCAAGAGCCTGCTGGTGAGCTGACCCTGTAAAAGATTTTAGGTGCAGGCCTGCTGGTGAGCCGAACCTTGTAAAAGATTTTAGGTGTGGGCCTGCTGGTGTCACGACTGTGACTGATCCAGACAGGTCTGGGAGAAGAAGGTCGCAGCGACTTGCTACTCGCGATAGCTTGTGAGTTTGCTTCGTGGTTCAGGGTATGTCATCTGGGTTTTGCCTTGTGAACCTTTTTGTCCTGACTGGGAGTTTGTAGGCATCCTTCTCAGGTGAGTCCTGTCTGCCACTCCCAGCTTCTATATTAGTTTCACTTTCACTTGCAGCCATTGCCAGATATAGTCCTTACTTCCAGTTCTATTCTGACCTTTGAAGGAGATCGTTTGATGGTGTTGCTGTGGAGCTCTTGTCCGGCGTGGACTGTCGTGATTGGGATCGCCTTCTCTGCTCGTGACTGGATAAGTCTATCTCTGATATAGTTTGTTTGTTGCTGTCTTCCCCTGCTGTTCTCCTAGACATGAGTGATGGTGACTAGTGCTCCCATCGGCCTTTCCCCACTCTAGGCCTTTTTTAGGGTGACTGAGGGTTTAGGCATCCTGCTCGCCGCACGGGTTCACACCCCGTCTAGGGTATCAGGGCAGACAGGTGCCAGCTTAGGGTTAGTCAGGGGTGGCCATACTATTCCCATCCGTAGATAAGGGTCCCCCTTCCCCTCCGTCTGGTACGACACGACTGCTGCTGGGGTAGCGGTCGTGACAGTATATCTGGCCTTTTAAAAAATAAAAAAAAGTGACATTTCCTTTTTTTTTTTTTTGCTTGCTGTTTTGCTTTGTATTTTTCTGTTCCACTATGGATCCGGTTACGGTTTTGGCGAAACAATTACAGGGATTATCCCTTCAAGTGGCAGGATTAAAAGCAACAGTGCTGCAGCAGCAGCAGCCATCCTTGGGTTCCACCGTTGCTACGGGAAACCAAGGTACTCCTGAGCCAAAAGTGGCTTTACCTGATAGGTTCTCAGGAGGGAGAGACCAATTTGTAACCTTCAGAGAAGCTTGCAAATTGTTCTTCAGGTTACGCCCTAGATCCTCCGGCGGTGAGGAACAACGGGTGGGTATTGTAATTTCTCTCCTGCAAGGAGATCCGCAGGCTTGGGCTTTCTCCCTACCATCAGACTCTCTGGCCTTATGATCAGTGGAGGAGTTTTTTGAAGCCCTGTGTCTCGTATATGATGACCCGGACAGGGTCTCACTGGCTGAGTCTAAGCTTCGTAGACTTCGGCAAAAGAACCAGTCTGCTGAACTATATTGTTCCGAATTCCGTAGGTGGGCTACTGATACGTTATGGAACGACTCGGCCCTTAGGAGTCAGTTCTGCCAGGGGTTGTCTGAAAAATTAAAAGACGCGCTGGCGGTATACGAGGTCCCTGGGTCTCTGGAGGCTGCTATGTCTCTGTCCATAAGAATCGACAGACGACTCAGGGAGAGACTATTAAATTTTACGGAGGCCTCTATAGGGCAGGGATCGGTTTGTTATGATCCAGTCGAACCAATGCGAATAGGGGGCGCCACTAGACGGGTGAATCCTACTAAGTTCCGCTGTAGGTCAGAGGTTTGTTTTCGTTGTGGGGGGAGGGGTCATTTTGTAAAGGTTTGTCCCTCAAAACCCAAGAGACCACAAACAAAGGAGCCGCCGGAAAACTAGAGTCCCCAGATTGTGCGGAGGATAACAGTCTGGGCGTATTCGTTTCCTCCATACGCATGTCTCAGTTTTTGTTGTCCGCTACCGTTGAGGCGGGCAATAAGACTGAGATCTGTTCCGTCTTTTTGGACAGTGGGGCGAGGGTCAACTTGGTGGATTCACGGTTTGCTCAGGCTCTGGGTTTTACTCCAGAACCGATACGCAGAACTATTCCTGTTTTTGCCATCGACTCCTCCCCTCTTACTCAGAAAGAGTTAACTCAGATCATTCATAATATCCATCTGCAGGTAGGGGACCTCCATAAAGAGCATATCTCGTGTTATGTCCTGGACGGTCTTCCGGCTCCTATGGTATTGGGGCTTCCCTGGCTGGTGACTCACAATCCAGTGGTGGATTGGCAGGCCGGGGAGATTGTGGAGTGGAGTGAACATTGTAAGGACAACTGCTTGAGTAGTAGGTGCTCTACACTCTCTGTAACATCTTTACCTGCCTTTCTGTCAGATTTTATGGATGTGTTCTCTGAGAAGGGTTGTCAGGGGTTACCACCTCATCGTCCATATGATTGCCCGATTAATCTACTACCTGGGGCTAAACTACCTAAAACCCGGTTATACAATCTTTCCGGCCCGGAGAGGAAGGCTATGAAAGATTATATTTCGGAGAGTTTGGCTAAGGGACACATCAGACCCTCTTCTTCACCTGTGGCTGCAGGGTTCTTTTTCATTAAAAAGAAAGATGGGGGCCTACGTCCTTGCCTGGATTTCCGGGAATTAAACCGGATAACTATCCGAGATCCCTATCCTCTTCCTCTCATTCCCGACCTCTTTAATCAGGTTGCTGGTGCTAAATGGTTCTCCAAAATGGATCTCAGAGGAGCCTATAACCTGGTTCGCATCAAAGAGGGGGATGAGTGGAAGACGGCTTTTAATACTCCGGAAGGGCATTATGAAAATCTGGTCATGCCATTTGGTCTTACTAATGCGCCTGCGGTATTCCAACATTTTGTCAACGATATTTTTAGTCACCTTATCGGGAGATTTGTTGTGATATATCTTGATGACATCCTGGTCTATTCCCCGGATCTGGATACACATAAGATCCATGTGAGACAAGTGCTGCAGATATTAAGGGCCAACAAATTGTTTGCTAAGTTAGAAAAATGTGTGTTCGCCGTAAAAGAACTGCCATTTCTGGGGTATGTGTTGTCAGATTCAGGTTTCCGCATGGATCCAGAGAAAGTCCGGGCGATTATAGACTGGGATCTGCCTGAGAACCTGAAGGCATTGCAACGCTTCCTGGGGTTTGCCAATTTTTATAGAAAGTTTATAAAAAACTATTCCTTGGTGGTCAAACCACTGACGGACATGACCCGAAAGGGATCCGATTTTTCCAAATGGTCACATGCAGCCAAAATTGTCTTTGCATCTCTGAAGGAGAGATTCACCTCGGCCTCTATTCTCGTACAGACAGATGTCTCGCTTCCTTTTATTGTAGAGGTTGACGCATCAGAGGTGGGGGTGGGAGCGGTACTATCTCAGGGCCCGTCCCCTGGTGAATGGCGTCCGTGTGCTTTCTTTTCGAAGAAATTGTCTACTGCAGAAAGGAACTATTATATTGGCAACAGGGAACTTTTGGCTATTAAGTTGGCTTTTGAGGAGTGGCGTCATTTTTTGGAGGGGGCGGTTCATCCCGTCACGGTGATTACTGATCACAAAAACTTATTATATCTGGAGTCTGCTAAACGTCTCACCCCTAGACAGGCTCGGTGGTCGTTATTTTTTACTAGTTTTAATTTTGTAATAACCTATCGCCCGGGGGCAAAAAATACTAAGGCGGATGCATTGTCTCGAAGTTTTCCTGGAGGGGGTGATGTTGAGGTACCAGAGCCCATTTTGCAAAAGGGGGTGGTGGTCTCTGCATTACACTCAGGTTTAGAGGGGAGGGTGTTGGAAGCTCAGGGGGACGCCCCGGCCTCCTGCCCCTCGGGTAAACTGTTTGTGCCAGAAAATTTACGACTGGAGATACTAAAAGAACACCATAACTCCACACTGGCAGGACACCCAGGTAGTAGGGCAACCTCTGAGTTAGTGTCTCGTCGGTTCTGGTGGCCTAAATGGCGCCAGGAGGTGTTGAATTTTGTGTCTGCATGTGCTACCTGTGCTCGTTCTAAGGTAGATCATACTCGTCCGGCAGGGCGTCTTTTACCTCTGGCAATCCCCAACAGGCCTTGGACGCACCTGTCAATGGATTTCATTACGAATCTACCAGTATCAGCGGGGAAGACTGTTATTCTTGTGGTTGTTGACAGATTTAGTAAAATGGTGCACTTTATTGCTCTTGCCGCATTGCCTAATGCTAGCACACTGGCTCAGGTTTTTATTGACCACATCGTGAAGCTTCACGGGGTCCCTTCCGATATTGTTTCGGATCGTGGTACCCAATTCGTTTCTAAATTTTGGAAAGCTTTTTGTTCTCGTTTAGAGGTTCATCTGTCGTCTTCTTCATCTTTCCATCCACAGTCCAACGGTCAGACTGAACGTACCAATCAAAACCTAGAGACATATTTGAGATGCTTTGTTTCCGAAAATCAGGAGGAATGGTCATCTTATTTACCGTTAGCCGAGTTTGCCATTAATAATCGTCGTCAAGAATCCACCGATAAGTCACCATTTTTTGGTGCGTATCGTTTCCATCCTCAGTTTTGTACGTTTAGTGAGGGGGGGCCATCTGGGATTCCCGAGGAGGAACGATTTGCGTCTTCACTTTCTTCAGTGTGGCAGAGTGTGCAAGAAAGTTTGAAGAGAATTGGTGGTAGATACAAACGTGCGGCTGATAGGAAGCGCTCTGAAGGTCCGGACCTTGGGGTGAATGACTTGGTGTGGTTGTCTACCAGAAATATCAAGTTGAAGGTTCCCTCGTGGAAATTAGGTCCGAGATTTATTGGTCCTTATAGGGTAATTAAGATCATTAACCCGGTGGCTTTTTGTCTGGAGCTACCTCAGACTCTAAGGATCCATAATGTCTTCCACAGATCTCTGCTTAAGAGATATGTAGAACCTCCTGAACCATTGTCACTACCGCCTCCACCGGTGGTTGTTGATGGCAGTCTTGAGTTTCAGGTAGAAAAGATTGTTGATTCACGATATGTTCGCCGCTCTCTTCAGTACCTGGTGCACTGGAAAGGTTATGGTTCCGAAGAGAGAATGTGGGTTCCAGCATCAGAGATAAAAGCGGACAGACTCATTCGGGCTTTTTATAGCTCCCATCCGGAGAGGCCTGGTCTTGAGGGTCCAGGGGCCCCTCGTAGAAAGGGGGGTACTGTCACGACTGTGACTGATCCAGACAGGTCTGGGAGGAGAAGGTCGCAGCGACTTGCTACTCACGATAGCTTGTGAGTTTGCTCCGTGGTTCAGGGTATGTCATCTGGGTTTTGCCTTGTGAACCTTTTTGTCCTGACTGGGAGTTTGTAGGCATCCTTCTCAGGTGAGTCCTGTCTGCCACTCCCAGCTTCTATATTAGTTTCACTTTCACTTGCAGTCATTGCCAGATATAGTCCTTACTTCCAGTTCTATTCTGACCTTTGAAGGAGATCGTTTGATGGTGTTGCTGTGGAGCTCTTGTCCGGCGTGGACTGTCGTGATTGGGATCGCCTTCTCTGCTCGTGACTGGATAAGTCTATCTCTGATATAGTTTGTTTGTTGCTGTCTTCCCCTGCTGTTCTCCTAGACATGAGTGATGGTGACTAGTGCTCCCATCGGCCTTTCCCTACTCTAAGCCTTTTTTAGGGTGACTGAGGGTTTAGGCATCCTGCTCGCCGCACGGGTTCACACCCCATCTAGGGTATCAGGGCAGACAGGTGCCAGCTTAGGGTTAGTCAGGGGTGGCCATACTATTCCCATCCGTAGATAAGGGTCCCCCTTCCCCTCCGTCTGGTGCGACACGACTGCTGCTGGGGTAGCGGTCGTGACAGCTGGTGAGCTGACCCTGTAAAACATTATATGTGAGGGCCTGCAGATGAGCTGAGCCTGTAAAAGATTTTAGGTGTGGGCCTGCTGGTGAGCTAAACCTTGTAAAAGATTTTAGGTGAGGGCTTGCTGGTGATCTGACCCTGTAAAACATTATATGCGAGGGCCTGCAGGTGAGCTGACCCTGTAAAAGATTTTAGGTGTGGGACTGCTGGTGAGCTGACCCTGTAAAATATTATATGCGAGGGCCTGCAGGTGAGCTGACCCTGTAAAAGATTGTAGGTGCTGGCCTGCTGGTGAGCCGAACCTTGTAAAATATTTTAGGTGTGGGCCTGCTGGTGAGCTGACCCTGTAAAACATTATATGCAAGGGCCTGCAGATGAGCTGAGCCTGTAAAAGATTTTAGGTGTGGGCCTGCTGATGAGCTAAACCTGTAAAAGATTTTAGGTGTGGGCCTGCTGGTGAGCTGACCCTGTAAAACATTATATGCAAGAGCCTGCAGATGAGCTGACCCTGTAAAAGGTTTTAGGTGCGGGCCTGCTGGTGAACCAAACCTTGTAAAAGATTTTAGGTGCGGGCCTGCTGGTGAGCTGACCCTGTAAAACATTATATGCAAGGGCCTGCAGATGAGCTGAGCCTGTAAAAGATTTTAGGTGTGGGCCTGCTGGTGATCTGACCCTGTAAAACATTATATGCAAGGGCCTGCAGATGAGCTGACCCTGTAAAAGATTTTAGGTGCCGGCCTGCTGGTGAACCGAACCTTGTAAAAGATTTTAGGTGAGGGCCTGCTGGTGAGCTGACCCTGTAAAACATTATATGCAAGGGCCTGCAGGTGAGCTGACCCTGTAAAAGATTTTAGGTGCGGGTCTGCTGGTGAGCTGACCCAGTAAAACATTATATGCGAATACCTGCAGGTGAACTGGCCCAGTAAAAGATTGTAGGAGAGTGCCTGCTGGTGAGCTGACCCTGTAAAACATTATATGCAAGGGCCTGCTGGTGAGCTGACCCTGTAAAACATTGTAGGTGAGGGCCTGCTGGTGAGCTTACCTGTAACGGTCCGTTTCAGCAGACAAGGGGTTAAAATCCGTTTTGACGATATGCCCCTTTCTGAGAGACAGGCACAGCTACTGCAGAACACCAAACTCCCGAACTGGATACAAAATAGCACTCCAAACTGGAACCTCACGAATAGCTGCTAGCAGACGAACAGGAATCAGCTTACACTCCTGGCAATCAGTCTCTAACAGCATACAGCGGATCCCCCCAATAATGAGACAAGGCTCCGTGTTGAGGGTCAAGCAGTGGTCTGACTGTACTTCAAGTACAGCCTCTTTTATTCATAAACCACAAACATAGTACTGCCCACAGGGTTTTGAAAAACAACCAATCAGTAATTTACAACACATACAATGTAAGTACAGCAACCAATCGTTCACGCCCCCAGAGGACCAGAAGGGAGACTGCGACACAGGACATATACAACATATCCCCACAATGCATCATGGTTTCCTCCTCTCTGTCCCGGAGACAACCAAGGAGCAATCTAATTATCTCTCAGGACAAAGGGAAATCGCCAATACACATGTGAGAACAACAGGACAGACATCACCATTTAAACACACAATGGGACAATGGCACAATAGAAACACACCCAGCATATTCCTCCCAAGCTGACAAGTTACACTTATTATAAATTGTTACAACTTTGTGAGTTTACATTGGCCATACATATAACTTACATCAATTTAAACAGTATAACTTGGGGACAAACCAATCCAAAATTCACTTGAATAGGTTCAGGGGTTTAAAAGTTAGTATGGGCCATAATCCTGAGGCAAGAGGCCAGCAGCCAGGCCCCTCCAAAACCCAGTGGCGAGGTTGGTTTCGCCACATTACCCTCTAAAAAATTATATACGAGGGCCTGCAGCTTAGCTGACCCTGTAAAATATTATATGCAAAAGGCATATATGTGAGGGCATTATATGCAACAAATAAGCATGTTGATATGATGGAAGAGGAAGAGGAAAACTGAGAAAAGGAAGATTCAACCAAATACCCTTATTTGTGGTGGAAGGGGTGTATAGTGTATTCAGTACATTATAAACAACACATTTAAAGTGCCTTTATGTTCATCAGCTGTCCTCTGGTGGAGTCGAGAAGTCATGGTCAATCCAGGCCTTGTTAATTTTTATAAGAGTCAACCTGTCAGCATTTTTAAGTGACAGGCAGATACGCTTATCTGGTATAATGCCACCAGCAGCACTAAATACCTGCTTAGACAAAACGCTGGTGGCAGGGCAGGCCAGCACCTCCAAGTCATAGAGCGCCAATTCGTGCCACGCGTCTAGCTTAGACACCCAGTAGTTGTAAGGCACTTAGGGATCATTGAGGACGCTGACGCGGTCTGCTATGTACTCCTTCACCATCTTCCAAAATGTTTCCCTCCTTGTCACAGTAGGCCGCGCATCAGGGTGAGGGTGCTGGCGGGGTGTCATGAAACTGTCCCAGGCTTTGGAGAGTGTTGCCTTGCCTCTGTTGGAACTGCTGTGTGCTCCCCTTGTCTCCCCTTCTCAGTTGCCCAAGGAGCTACGGACTATGCCGCCAGCGTTGTCAGATGGAAATTTTTGGAGCAATTTTTCAACAAGGACCTTCTGGCATTACATCGTTTTGCTCGTCCTCCCCACTGGATGAATGAGAAATTAGAAGTTCTCTTTGTAGCGGGGATCGAGAAGGGTGAACAACAAGTAATCAGTGTTGTCTAAAATGATAACGAGCGGGTCACTGGAAAGGCAGCTTAACATTAAGTCAGCCATGTGTGCCAGAGTCAAAGCAGGCAAGACTTCGCTGTCGTCATTAGGAGGATGACTCTCAATCTCCTCATCATCTTCCTCCTCTTCTGCCCACCCACGCAGAACAGATGGAATTAAACTTCCATGGGTACTACCTTCTGCTCCTCCTCTTCATCGTTCAATTCGCGCTGAGAAGATGAATTGAGGGTAGTCTGGCTATCACCCTGTGTAATGTCTTCCCCCATTTCCACCTCTTCCATGTGCAAAGCGCCGTACTTAATTGTGAGCAGCGAGCGTTTGAGTAGACACAGAAGTGGGATGGTTACACTGATAATAGCGTTATCGTCGCTCACCATCTGTGTTAATTCCTCAAAGTTTCTTAAAAGCTCACAGAGGTCAGACATCCATGCCCACTCCTCGCTTCTGAATAGTGGAAGCTGACTGGAAAGGCGACGACCATGTTGCAGCTGGTTTTCCACTACTGCCCTCTGCTGCTCACAAAGCCTGGCCAACATGTGGAATGTGGAGTTCCAGCCCGTGCCCACGTCGCACAACAGCCGTTGAGCTGGCAATTTCAAGCGCTGCTGCAGCGTTGACAGACCGATGAAGCTGTCTATGACTTGCGGAAATGTGCACACATGCTGCACACCTTCACCAGTATTTCAGCAAAATTGGGGTAGGTTTTGATAAAGCGCTGAACCACTAAGTTTAATACGTGAGCTAGGCATGGGATGTGTGTGAGCCTGCCGAGCTCCAAAGCCACAACCAAGTTACGGCCATTATCAGACAAGACCATGCCTGGTTCTAGGTTGATTAGCGAGAGCCACAGCTCAGTCTGGTCTCTTATCCCCTGCCACAGCTCTTCGGTGGTGTGCTGTTTGTCACCTAAGCAGAACAGCTTCAGCATGGCCTGTTGACGCTTCCCCACTGCAGTGCTACTCTGTTTCCAGCTACCGACTGATGGCTGACTGGTGCTGCAAGAGGATAATTCTGAGGTGGAAGTGAAGGAGGAGGAGGAGGAGGAGAAGTGGGGGTTGGAGCCACTAAAGTAGGTGGTGGCGGAAACCCTGATGGGATTAAGGCCCGCAATCCTTGGCATCGGTAGCACCTGTGCTATTCCAGGGTACGACTCGCTCCCGGCCTCCACAACTTTCACCCAGTGTGCGGTCAGGGAAATGTAGTGTCCCTGGCCGAATGCACTTGTCCATGTGTCCGTGGTTAAGTGGACCTTCCTAGTAACTGCGTTGGTCAGGGCACGTGTGATGTTACGGGACACATGTTGGTGTAAGGTGGGCACGGCACACCTTGAAAAATAGTGGCGGCTGGGGACTGCGTAACGCGGGACAGCTGCCAACATCAGGCTGCGGAAGGCCTTAGTGTCCACAAGCCTAAATGGCAACATTTCCAGGGCCAGTAATCTGGAAAGTTGCATATTTAGCGTTATGGCCTGTGGGTGGATGGCTGGGTATTTGCGCTTGCGTTCAAATTGCCTGGGGTAAGGACATTTATATGCTGCGCTCAGACACGGAAGTGGATGTGGTCGCTGGTGGTGCTTGCGAAGGTCCAGGTGCAGGGCGGGAGGCATCCAGACTTGCGCCTTTGAAAGGATATTGGCCAGCACGTAACACAGGGGAACAGGAGGCAGTGATGTAACCCGCAGACACAGACGGTGGACCCAGGTGTTCAGCCCACTTATTACGGTGCTTGAATGCCATGTGGCGGATCATGCTGGTGGTGGTGAGGTTGCTAGTGTTCACGCCCCAGCTCATTTTGGTATGGCACAGGTTGCAACTACTATTCTTTTGTCGTCCACACTTTCCTAAAAAAAAGCACCATACTGCGGAACACCTACCCCTTGGCAAGGGAGATTTCCGCAAGGGGGTGCTCCGTGGAACAGTTGCGGGCCTGTTTGGTGTGGCCCGCCTTCTCCCTTTTGCACCCCATTGCCTCTTCCAGCCTGTTGCAGTGCAGCAGATCCCTTTCCCTCTGTACTGCTGTCCTCGCTCGGCTTTCCACCTTCCCAGGTTGGGTCAGTGACTTCATCGTCCACAACCTCCTCTTCCTCTTTCACACTCTGCTCATCCTCCTGACTTGTTGACCTAACTACAACCTCAGTGATTGACAACTGTGTCTCATCCTCTTCATCAACCTCTTGAGACAGTAATTGCCGTTAACTTATTGGCAACTGTGTCTCATCATCATCCACCTCATTAAACGGCAATTGCCGTTCCCCACTGTCATCTTCTTGTTACTGGGGATGCTAAAGAGTTTGAGAATCAGGGCACAAGATCTGTCCTTCTTCAAGCGTGCTTGGCGAGAGGGTTAAATCAAGGAATGGCGCAGAAAATAGCTCCTCGGAATATCCGAGTGTGGGATCACTTGCTTGCCCAGACTCTCCATGGTGGGAGGAAGGAGGATCAGGGTGAGGATTGTGTTGAGCAGACTCTTGGCTACCAAGACTGGACTTGGTGGAAGACAGGGTGGTGCTTAACCAACTGGAAGCATTATCTGCTGCAATCCAACCGACCACCTGGTCACACTGGTCTGACTTCAAGAGTGGTGTGCTGCGCTGTCCTGCAAACTGGGACATGAAGCTAGGTATCGTGGATGATTGTTTTTCTTGTGCTCTGCCAGCAGGCACAGTTTCAACACTGTATGTCAAAGATAAAAAATTTAAGCGCACACGTTACACTGGAGATGTGACACTGGTAATGTCACTGTCAGAAGCGGACACCGTCTATTGAAAAAGTACACTGGATGTCACAGATATTCTTTGGATGTGCACACTTTACACTGGAGATGTGGCGCAGCTAATGTGATTGTCAGAAGCGGACACCGTCTATTGAAAAAGTACACTGAATGTCACAGATACATTTTTTAAGTGCATACGTTACACTGGAGATGTGGTACTGGTAATGTCACTGTCAGAAGCGGACACAGTCTATTGAAAAAGTACACTGGATGTCACAAATATATTTTGGATGCTCACGCTTTACACTGGAGATGTAGCGCAGCTAATGTCACTGTCAGAAGCGGACACCATATATTGAAAAAGTACACTGGATGTCAGATATTTTTTGGATGCGCACACTTTACACTCATGATGTGGCGCAGCTAATGTCAGCAGCGGACACCCTCTATTGAAAAATTACACTGGATGTCACAGATATTTTTTGGATGCGCACACTTTACACTGGAGATGTGGCGCAGCTAATGTCACTGTCAGAAGCAGACACCATATATTGAAAAAGTACACTGAATGTCAGATATTTTTGGGATGCGCACACTTTACACTGGAGATGTGGCGCAGCTAATGTCGCTGTCTGCAGAAGCCTAACTATTGCAGGATGCAATAAAAATAGATATTGCTGCCACACACATTAGTCCTTAGAAGTGCTTTTGGGTCTGTAAAGTTTTAGCTATTTAGTGCAGTTTGCGCTAAAAAAAGATATTGCTGCTGCCACACACAATATTCCTTAAAAGGACTTTTGGGTCTCTGAAAAGTTTTGGTCATAAGATTATTCTTAAATTATTCCCTACCCTGTCTGTCCCTTCCTCAGCACAGCTCTCCCTGACTAAGAATGAGCCAAACATGTGTCATCGGGTGCTATATAGCACCTGATGACTCGTTCTGGCCAGCCAATCACTGTAATGCCAGCAGCAATTCGCGCGTCTATTGGCTGTGTAGCAGCTAAGAAACGTGAGGGGCGGAGACTCGAGCATTGTGCTTGAGCACATGCGATATTCGGCCAAATACCGCCATGTGCCGAGCATCGAGATGCTCGAGCCGAACTAGTGTCCCTTCTCCTCTGATGTTACCACATCACCAGCTCCCTCATTCTGCTCCAAGGTCCTGTTCAACACATAATCATCATCAGATTCTTTACTCTCCCTGCTACTTTTATCAGACTGTAATATATCATGATGGTCTCCTTGGCACACCTCCTGATTCCCTGCTTTGTATTTACCCTGACTGTCATGGTGTCATATTCCACCACTAACCAAATTGAAACACACAAAAAAGACTTAGTCATTGTCAAATTTAAATAATAATATATTTTATTTTTTAATAAAATTAATTGTTTTGGTATATAAAGGCCACGGTGTTTTTACATTTCATATTCTTAGACAATCCAAATTATTTGAATTATAATAACCAATTAAATCCAATACCTTGTCTAAGACCCAAACTAGTCCGCTCAAAGAGCGACTATTACCCCATGTAAACACCGTGACAATAAAGAAAAGGGGGGGAGGGATGGGGGATTCTTTGCTGTCAGCTCCAGAATGCGCTGTAAATAACTGAAATCTTCTTTTATTATAGGTGACTCGTGCTGACCGTTACCCACAGACCAATCACGATCCTCCAGTGTCCTCGAGGTCAAGTTCAGTCCAGCACTCATACAGGTAAGTAATTAAACTTAACCCATTCATTTCCATATACCTTTGCACATACCAAAAGGGGGGGGGGGTGTTCACTGACACCATGTCCCCCCTTTTGTATTCGCAAAAGGTTATCTCATTATTGGTACCCTCACTGCCAATTTCATTGATACGGGTGCCACTATTACCACCAGGAACACAGCTATGCATTGTGAACCCCATCTCCTCCTGAACCTCCTTTTCAGGGCAATCCAAATGCTGACTGCTTTCATACAAGTCATCAATAGGGACTCTCTCTTTACTGTTTGTCGTCAGTCATAGTGGATTTTTTGCCTCTTCTTAGGAAAAAAGCAGGTCAGTTGGAGTGCCAGGTGTCAGATGACCTATATTATGAGTAGGGTATCAGTATGTTGATCCTAGAAAACCTCTTTAATGCTAATTACACTTGCAAACTACTGTTTCTGCAACTGTATAACTTTTTGCTTGGTCGAATCATTAACAGCAGCTACCTTGTCATGCTGTCCTTTCATTCTACTCATTGGTGTGGGTCATGGAAGTGGTCTATCCTAAACATCACCTGTCCATACAAAATTTCAGAAAACCTATTTAAATTATCAGCAGAGGTTAGATTTTAGTGAGGTACATTTATATAAAGTGAGGGATTCCTACAATGTTTTGATCCCATTTTAAATTTCAGCTCTGTCCATTGACTTTGTTCAGCATATCCAATTATTAAAAATGCAGAATCGGTTTAATTAATAAGAAAGAAATATCATGAAACAATGGAATCAGGGCAGAGGGATGTCCTTGTACTTTTATTACTGTAAAAGGATCCATTAACCAGAAGGCAACACCAGTCTTATATAACTACATTTTGCTGCGCACAGTACTAAAAATGACACTGTAAGCGCTTTCAAGCAAGCATCGATTGCACCTGAATTATGTTATTATGTATAGGGCACCTTACACACAAAGGCAAAAAACAAATGCAATGCTAAAAATGGCCATAATAGCAATGTGCCTTTTAAAAAAAATGTGATTTTAATGGATTGAACTTACGCATGACTCCTGCTGAGCCAGCATTTGTTGGTGGCTCTGAGTTCTCTGTTCAATGTGCTGTACTCTAAATATATATTTGCAATGTCAGAAGAGATTTGAGTTCTATTTCATTTAATAAAACTCAGAGCTTCAATGAGTTAGGAATCTGAGTTCTGCTGATATATTTTTAATGAAATTGTAAAGTTTCATGTAGCGTGTGTTTAAAAGAAATTAACAATTTGGCAGAAGGAAAGACATTTTTGGTACCTGGAATATGATCTAGCCAGACATCAATGGGTGTAACAATTAGACACTGAGATAAGGATTAGCCCCCTTTAGGTGTAGTAATCCCACTAACATTATATTAGTGTGTGTAAAGGTCCTATTACATCTACAGATAATTGCTAAGATCATCAATAACAAGCATTTGTATGAACGCTCATTAGCGATGATCTGGCAGTGTAATACTGCAGTTGATTACCTGATGAACTAGCAAATGCTCATTCATCGGGTAATCGGAGTCTTTCAACATGTTTAAAAAAATTGTTTGCCAACGTCAGATCATGCCGTGTAATCAGCACTCTGCTGCCAGCGAACAATCATTCAGTATGGGGACGGGCGATGGCATTAGTGATCACTTGTCCCCATACTGAGAAGGAGATCGCTACATGTAATAGCAGCATCGTGCCACATAATCAGCACTCTGCTGCCAGAAAACAATGATTCAATATGGGGTTGAGCGATGGCATTAGTGATCGCTTGTTCCCATACTGAGGAAGAGATAGCTGCATGTAATAGCAGCATTGTGCCATTTAATCACGATCTGCTGCCCTCAAACAATGATTTAGTATGGGGGAGAGCGATGGCATTAGCGATCGATTGTCCTCATACTGAGGAGGCGATAGCTGCATGTAATAGCAGCAGACTCCTCCACTAACGAGCAGGTGATTTTCAGGAAGGAACGCTTTCCTCCCGACAATTGCCTGCAGAATCTGTAGGTGTAATAGGGTCCTAAGGAAATCATTTGTTGTTATCTACTGTAGGTACAATGTGGCAAAATTACTAAATCTGTAGATGGTATAAACTTAGATGGGTTGTCTAGACATGCACCAAATTTAAGATGCTTGATGATAAATTTGGTCATGGCTAGATATTTTGTTCTAAATCTATCACAACTATTTGTAATGATCGTTCAGTATAGAATCACTGTGTCATCCAACCAGTTTGACTGTGGGTTAAAACTAAGGGTGCTATCCTGGCAGTCCCCTGGTATTCACCCTTTTACCCCTATACATTGATCTGGACTTTGCAGCAGAGGAGCCACCAGTCCGCTACCTCCTGGAGTAGTCCCTTTGTGGTTGACAGCTAACCCATGGTGGTCAGAAACATTGGTGTGGGGCACTGAGAGGTCAGGCTAAATTCGTAATCATTAACAGGCTGAGGTCAGGGCAGACAGAGTTTGTGCAAATCCGTAATTAAATCTGTGAAATAAGTCATGGCCGGGGCAGGCAGCTCAGGGTCAGTATAGTGATCAGACATGGATCAAGTAAATGTGGTAGAGGGTCAGAATCCAGAAAATAAGAAGAAGTCAGTACACCGGCAGAAAAGCAGATTATAGCAACTTTGCTGGATCTAGCAAGCTAGTAAATGTATTGTTCAGGAAATGAGTGAGGCAAGCAGCATGCTATATATAGCAGAGCTGATTTATAGTGATAAGCGGCAGGGGTCATATTCGAATTCGCAGTATTTCGCGAATATTTCATAGAATATTTGTCGAATATTCGCAAATTCGAATATTTCGTTATATTCTACGATTTTTTTTACTCCAAAAATCGGCAAGGTAATGATCGTGTAATATGCGAATTTTCGTATTCAAATTTTCACATTTTCGAATTTATATTGCGAATTTTCCAACTTTTAGACAAAGAATATTATAGCACTATATTAGCTAAATATTCGTTTTTTTTTCCGAATATTCGCTATATTGCTATAACTTAGTTTTTTCGAATATTCGTAATATTCTAAAACAAGAATATATAGCAATATAGCGAATATTCGAAAAAAACTAATATAGAGCAATTTAGCTAATATAGTGCTATAATCTTCTTTGTCTAATAGTTGTAATTTTTTTCTCATCTGAAGTTCAGATTGGAAAAAAAATTACAACTATTAAAAAAAAGATTATAGCACTATATTAGCTAAATTGCTCTATATTCTTTTTTTTTTTTTCGAATATTCGCTATATTGCTATAACTTCGTTTTTTCGAATATTTGTAATATTCTAAAACAAGAATATATAGCAATATAGCGAATATTCGAAAAAAACTAATATAGAGCAATTTAGCTAATATAGTGCTATAATCTTCTTTGTCTAATAGTTGTAATTTTTTTCTCATCTAAAGCTCAGATTGGAAAAAAATTACAACTATAAAAAAAGATTATAGCACTATATTAGCTAAAATGCTCTATATTCGTTTTTTTTCGAATATTCGCTATATTGCTAAAACAAGAATATATAGCAATATAGCGAATATTCGAAAAAAATAAGAATATAGAGCAAAATTCGCAAACAACACTACTCCTAAAGTCAAGTATATTGCAGCCTTCTTATTGGCCCACAAGCTAGAAGCAGGGAGGGATTATGTGTACTGATTAAAAAATCGAATATAAAAAAAAAAAAAAAAAAAGAATATTCGAAATTACGAATAGATATCACTATATTCGAAATATTCACAAATTTTTGAAGTACCTATATTTGCGATATAAATTTGAAATTCGAATATTCGTGATCAACACTACTGATTAACACATTTGAAGCACCTTCACACAGAACCAAAGGAGGGTTAACCCTTGCAATAAGAAATGAGCAAACCATTTTTAAGATTCAGTTCATTTCAGGTTCCCCAAATTTTTCTAAAAGTTTGGTTTGGACCTGAATCCATTCTACTTGAAACAAAGTGGCTCCATTTACCCTGCAAATTGGTACATAATGCCTTCCAGTCTCCTAAGAGCAGAATGTTTAAGAATATATGTTATCTTTTTTGTAAACTTTTTAGGATTTTTTGATTTTTTGCTCACCCTCCCTAAGCTCTTGAACACAATGATAGCAATAGCAAATTATGTCAGAGTGACACTGACATACATACAGTAGCTGTGGGTAAATACATGGTTGGCTGGTTTAAAAACACACTGCACCTTCACAATGTTTATGATTTTTAATATTGCAAAGCTTCCAAAAATATCCCTTATTGGGTGCACATGGTGTTTAAACACACATGGTGTTATGGAAAAAGATTATGGCTTGTACCAAGCATCCAAAAACTATGCCTTTACACGGTCAAATGTTTGTCCATATGAAATGCATCTGCCAAATGTCCCATCACACCCCCCCAGGGAAGAACTTAGAAAAATTATATTTAGGCAAAGGCATGGAAGGGCCCCAAATCTGTGGACCAACTAGTTAAATTTTCCATTTAGCACCAGAACCCTTGCTTGCCTAGCGAAGAGTCCCAGCACACGGCCAGGCCACACCCCAGAAAAATAAAATTTAGGTAAAGGCGCAGAAGTGCGCCACATTTACAGACTAGTAAAATTTTCTACTCTTGCTTGCCTGGCTAAGAGTCTTAGCAAATCGCCAGGCCACAGCTCCAAAAAAAATGAAATTTAGAAGAAGGTGTGGAAAGGCATCACATTTGCAGACCAAGCAGTCAAATATAGGAGTGACTGCGTAGCCAAGAGTCCCACCACATGGCCTGGGCCAGAGCCCAGAAAAGTTAAATTTAGGAAAAAGCACAGAAGTGAGCCACAGTTACCACAACTAAGTGGTAAGGCAGCAACTGAACTTCCAGCAACTTGGTCAGGTGGGAGTTAATCTTGCACATATGATAATTGCTGGTCAAGGTTTTTCATGGCCATACATTCCATTATGGATGTCTAGCAATGGACCGGGGAGGAGGAGGAGGAGTCTGAGCAGGAGAAAAAGCAGCTGATGATGACAAGGACACTTTAATGCTTGGGGACATGGGCTGGCTCCCACAAAGAAGACCAGAATAAGGAAGACAGACTTGCTCTGTTTGAGAAGGGTGGCCAGTTTTATTTTCCCAAAGGATACAGTGATGATTCCTCATGCACTGCAATAGAGCCCTGGTATATATGTTTGTGTTTGACCACCCATGGCTTAATTTAATCCTGCAGATCTTGCACACAGGATTTGCTTGCACAGAGTCATAGGCAGACAAGCTTTGTCAAGGTCTGGAACTTCTTAAGCCTGTGCCCTTAGAATCAACAGCTTTACCAGTTCCTGGGCTGACCACAATAGAAGCAAATATGGCACTGCCAGTTCTTTTAGAGGGTTTGTGTCACGGCGGGCGTGCACTCAGAATAACAGAAAACCTACCAACCAGGCTCTGGGTGAGAGACAGGGGAAGGGTCACCTCCTAGCTAATCCCTGACCTCTTTCTCTGCACTGCTCAGCCCACCTGCAGACCTTAAAGGTAGGTATGAGGTGTCCCCGTGCCTGAGCTGACAAAAACCCTAACTTCCCTGAGATGGTGAAGAGGGGAAATAGGAGCAGCCTGCTCACACAGAACCTGGATGGAAAAGATAACACAAAATAACTAAACCAGAAATCACACTTATCTCTCTGAGCAGGAACAGACAGAGAACCTTCCTTCCTAGCTTCAAAGACCACAATGATTTGTGTAATCCGCTCAGAGCACTGGGCTGGTGAGCCCTTTAAACTAATGACCCCACCCAGTGCACCTGATGAGAGGCGGATCCAGCACGGCTCCAAAACAAACACTAAACTCATGCTGCAATCCTGGCCGACCTCCGCACATCGTCAGAGTGGGGCATGACAGTTTGGCCATACATTGCTTATGCTGTTTATTGCCACCATGGGCACTACCCTTCTCCTATGATGTCTCCTGCTCCTCCTAAGCACCCCAATTTGGCTTTCTGGTCCTGTCCAACACACAATTATTGTCATTGTCCTCACCCTCCCCTCCTCTTTTATTATACCATGATATCTCATGGGTTCCTTGGCCCCACTCCAGATTTGTTGCTCTGTATTTGCCCAGTGCCACAGTCATTACCACTGTCCTTGCCGTCAACACCATGGCAACAATTGCCATCAGAATTACTACCAACACAGTTATACATGGGGTCCTCTGCCTCTTGTGAAACCTCCTTCTCATGGCAGTCCAAATGCTGAGCGCTCTCACACAAGTCATCATGATGGAAACTCTCCTGACCATCTGCTGGAGTGTTTGGTGGGATATTGTTGCCTTTTCTTAAGGAAAAAGGCACCTCACTAGGGGAGAGTGAAGACAGAAAGGAAGCCACTGAACGGCATCTCTGGAGCTGCAAGGAGAAGGTAAAGGGGGAAAGGTGTGACTCCAGTGAGGCTGGACAATGAAGGGAGGCCGACATGAGGGGTTTTGGGTGCCAGGGCCGGGAGTTAAAGGGATATTGGGGAGTTAATGGGGCGGGCAGTAAGGAGGGTGGGGTATAGTTGAAAAAAGGGGGCAGGCGCATGCGGGACGGCGCCATTTTGGTGGAAGGAAAGAGGAGCGGACATCTCCTTACCATCTGCGTACCATGTCCGTCGTAGAGGAAGTCCTGGCGAGGCTGAGGGCGGCAGCGGAGGCCCGAGGTTCGGGCTGGCTACAGGACCAGGTAGCCAGCTTGTTGCAGAGGGAGGCGGTGGGTGCTGTCTGCCTGCCGCCGAGCGAGAAACAGCCGCGGCGGGCTAGGCCGCCGGCGCACCTTATTGCAGAGGTCACCCCCAGAGTCCAGCGCCGGGTAAGGAGCCCCTCCAGGGACCCTCCGGCTCGGGAGGAATTCATGTGTACGGCGGGACTCGGCGAGAGGCGGGGGGGCGGACCCCTCCCCCGTGTGCGGTAGCAGACGGCAGGGATGAGGGACCAGGGACTGCAGGCTCCTCCCCTCAGGCGGTGGGGGGGAGGCCTGCTTGGCGTGGGAGAGCCAGCGGCACCAGAAAGCACGGGGCTGTGCACCAGAGTGTGGCGCAAGTGCACAGGCCCCTTCAAGATGGCGGACAGACCCATGGCTGGGGGGATGTCCGGTGAATTGTTATCCAGGTCGGCGCAGAGCGCGTCCAGCCCTGAGGAAGCTGGGACGCCGGGTGACAGTGAAGGTTCATCGCCAGTGAGAAGGTCCGTGCCAGTGCGATCAGAGGTGGAGCGGTGGGAATCTGGATCAACGGCTGTGGGGTTCACAGCGCCCGGGCAGCCAGGTGAGGCAACATTGGGGACACTAATTTCGTTAATTCAGGGTGTAGATGTGGGGGGGGGGTGGCCAGTCTGAAGTGATTGGTGGGTTGGGGCGGTTATTATGCGGTCTGGCGGGTGTGGGGTCCGGGTCTGGCGGGGCAGGGCCGTGACAAGCGTGGGGGGTGGGGACGGGTGGGACGGCGGTAGGTGGAGCAGTACAATCGTAGGGGGGGACGGGATCTGGGGGGGTCACGGGCTGCAAGGGGGGTGGTCGAGTGACAGTGCAAACGCAGGTGGTGGGGGAAGAGGATAGGCCCAGGGTGGATGACGTGGCCAGGGGGAGGTGTACATATGCTTTGAGGGCCCCTTGGGGGCACTTAAAGCAGGAGATGAGGGACAGGATATGGAGGGGGGAATATGTGGATATTTTCTTGCTGCTTCCACTAGAGCGTTTTAACTTGGATGTTGTTAGGAAGGATGTGGGGGAAAAGGAGGAGGAGAAGAGGCATTATCGTTTGATTCCCTGTACCTTTGTTAATTGGCTTCAGGCTTTTGCTATTTTGGCGAGTGTGAATGGCGAGAGGGCGCCGGATAGTTGCTCTCCTCTTTTTTGCTACATGGATGCGATAGGGGAAGCTTATAGGGTGTATGGGGGGGGTCAGAGTTTTGAGTTTTTCTTGGATGCCACGGGTGGGGTGGGTTTTGGTGAATATTGTGAAGGACAGTGGTGTGTAGGAAAGTGGCCTGAGGCGTGGTTTGTGAGGGGCTGGGTGAAGAATGTGGCTTTACTCGAATTGTTTCCTATTGTACTGGCTGTTGTGCTATGGGGTGACAAATTAAGGAACAAGAAGGTGCGGTGTCATTGTGACAACTTGGGCGTTGTGCAGGCGGTCAATAGCCTTACGGCATCTTCCCCTCCTGTTGTCAGGTTGTTGCAGCATTTGGTGCTGATGTGTTTGCCTTTGAACACTTGGGTGGTGGCGGTTCATGTGCCGGGAGTTGCTAATGGAGTGGCTGATTCTCTTTCTCGTCTACAGTTGGAGCGTTTTCATCAGCTGGCGCCAGAGGCGGAGACTGAGGGGTTGGAGTGTCCGGTGTGGCTCTGGGATCTCTTGGAGGTACTGTAGCGGGTTTGTTTAGACAGTCGTTGAGTGAGGGCACCTGGTTGGATTATGGTAAGACTTGGCTCCAAGGCACGGTTTCAGTCAAGGCTCCAAGGCACGGTTTCAGTCATGGCTCCAAGGCACGGTTTCAGACTCAGAAGTCACCTTCATATCATTCTGCTGTGACTGAGAGGATAAGTGAGCCATCCAATCCATAATATCATCCCCTTTCACCTCAATGATAATGCTGTGTCTTTCTGAAGCCAGGGAGAACTGTGGCCTCTTACTAATACTATTACTGCTACTTCTGGCCACATAGCTGGTGCTGCTATAAGCCACATTCTGGCCCTGAGAGGACACTTCCTAGGTCTTTCATTTTGATTTTGAACCCTTCCATATTCCAAATATTTTATTATAAGGTTCCAATGTAACCTAAAAATTTTCTTAAATGAAAATACATGGGTTTGGTACGCAGTCACAAAAAATTATGGAATGGGATGGGTGTGGCGCGCGCTGGCTGCCAGATGCACCAAGAGAGAACTCTGCATGAGGCGCTTGTATTAGAGGGGAGAAACACTATAAATATGGGCAAATTAAGGCAAAAGAAGCCCAAAAGAGCCCAACAACCACCCAGCCGTCTTCTCAGCCGATTTCCGTTTTTGCTTTTTACCGATTGCTGGACTCTGACCTGCCGCCACGAGGTGAGATGCTGCCATCTTGCCATCTTCCTCCAGTGCCCAGGACACCTGAGACAAGCGTGCTGCCACCACCAATCTCACCACCGGACCCTTCAGTTCCATCCCCCTGGGGGAGCTGGAGAAGGACGCCGGCCCCTGGTCGCCTGGCTCGGATGGGAGACAGCCACAATCCTTGGTCGCGACCTACATCGATGAATTCCAGCCCTGGCTCACCGGTGACGCTAGAGATGCCCTGGGACGGCACAGGGGATCATGCCTCAGGTACCGTATCACCTGCTCCTAGCCATGTGGAGCCCCCAGACTCTGAAACAGCGGGCAAAGATCCACCACCTAGAAGGGCCCATTTGGTGCAGCCTGAAGACAAAAGAATTGCCAGCTCAGAGAGGGCCGCCACCTCTCCCGCTCAGGTCTCGGACCCCGCCAGACCCCTGACCACTCCATGTTTCCTCATACTGGCTGTGGTAACCCTCTCACCTTGAATCCTTTCCCAGTCCGGTTCTCCCACCTCCTGAGGAAGCAGTGAAATTACTAGATGGTCATCGGGAATTGAAAGCATTATTGGCCCTGCTTCCCACTAAGCATGACATGTCTGCCCTGGCCGCGGACCTTAGACAGGCGTGGACCCTTGATTTGTAAACTTTACACTCTGATATATACACTAACCTAAAGAATTATTAGGAACACCATACTAATACGGTGTTGGACCCCCTTTTGCCTTCAGAACTGCCTTTATTCTACGTGGCATTGATTCAACAAGGTGCTGGTAGCATTCTTTAGAAATGTTGGCCCATATTGATAGGATAGCATCTTGCAGTTGATGGAGATTTGAGGGATGCACATCCAGGGCACGAAGCTCCCGTTCCACCACATCCCAAAGATGCTCTATTGGGTTGAGATCTGGTGACTGTGGGGGCCATTTTAGTACAGTGAACTCATTGTCATGTTCAAGAAACCAATTTGAAATGATTCGAGCTTTGTGACATGGTGCATTATCCTGCTGGAAGTAGCCATCAGAGGATGGGTACATGGTGGTCATGAAGGGATGGACATGGTCAGAAACAATGCTCAGGAAACCCATGGCATTTAAACGATGCCCAATTGGCACTAAGGGGCCTAAAGTGTGCCCAATAAACATCCCCCACACCATTACACCACCACCACCAGCCTGCACAGTGGTAACAAGGCATGATGGATACATGTTCTCATTCTGTTTACGCCAAATTCGGACTCTACCATTTGAATGTCTCAACAGAAATCGAGACTCATCAGACCAGGCAACATTTTTCCAGTCTTCAACAGTCCAATTTTGGTGAGCTCGTGCAAATTGTAGCCTCTTTTTCCTATTTGTAGTGGAGATGAGTGGTACCCGGTGGGGTCTTCTGCTGTTGTAGCTCATCCGCCTCAAGGTTGTGCGTGTTGTGGCTTCACAAATGCTTTGCTGCATACCTCGGTTGTAACGAGTGGTTATTTCAGTCAACGTTGCTTTTCTATCAGCTTGAATCAGTCGGCCCATTCTCCTCTGACCTCTAGCATCCACAAGGCATTTTCGCCCACAGGACTGCCGCATACTGGATGTTTTTCCCTTTTCACACCATTCTTTGTAAACCCTAGAAATGGTTGTGCATGAAAATCCCAGTAACTGGCCAGATTGTGAAATACTCAGACCGGCCCCGTCTGGCACCAACAACCATGCCACGCTCAAAATTGCTTAAATCACCTTTCTTTCCCATTCTGACATTCAGTTTGGAGTTCAGGAGATTGTCTTGACCAGGACCACACCCCTAAATGCATTGAAGCAACTGCCATGTGATTGGTTGACTAGATAATTGCTTTAATGAGAAATAGAACAGGTGTTCTTAATAATTCTTTTGGTGAGTGTATACTCTCCAGAAGAAGGTTGCAGCACTGGAATCATTTAAAGAGATGGTTTCATGTTCTCTTAAAGAACTTCTCAACTCAGCTCTAACTTCTAAGCAGCAACACCTGGTCCTTTCTGACCAACTGGCCAATCTTGAAAACAGAAACTGGAGGAACAACATCCGTATCAGAGGCCTCCCGGAAACTATAGGTCCGGTGGACTTAATGCCAACTCTTTTACACATTTTCAACTTCCGACTGGGTAGGCCTCCTACTACCCACATTGAGATTGATAGAGCTCACAGGGCACTGCGGGCCAAAAGCCAAGATCCTGCTAAACCCTGCAACGTCATATGCCGCATACACTTCTATTTCTTTTGAAAATACCCAGATAAACCTCTTCCTGGATCTATCCAGACGGAGTTTGAGACAGAGAGCATGTTTGAAACCGCTTCTGTCAGTTTTACAGGCCCATGAGATACCCCATAGATGGGGGTTTCCATTTACCCTACACGCTCATAAGGATGACAAAACATCCTCTCTCAAGGCCCCGTTGAATCTACCCAGCTTTCTTCAGACCCTAAACCTCCCGCCTGTGACTCTTCCGGACTGGGACACTTTCCTGCTGGACTTGCCGGGTCCATTTCCATTTCCTGGATTGCTGCGACTCTTTTTAGAAGGACTGTCGCCTAGACCTCAAAGATCCAAGAGACTCTAACATCAATACTCTGGAAGGCGAGAGGACTGGGATCGGGCGTCTTGTGCTCATCTTGGTCTGTTCTCCTCCTTCTCTGTCTCAACCACTACTTACTCTACAAGGAGTGTCTCACGCCTTCCATAGAAAACAGTGTGTGAGTCCTCTTTGTGGATAACACTGTTTACACAGTTGTCTACTGTTTATGATAGCTTTTATGCAATTGTTGCTCTTTCTTTAATTGCTTTGCTCTTTTATGGGTTTTTTTCTTTTGAAAAATTTCTGTTTGGCGTTAACAGTTTCTAATGTTTTTGTTGCCTCTCGCTCCTGGTCACTACTGTGGTCTGCCTCCTTCCTGCATCTCTATGGATCCACCCTCTATAATTATGGCTAATATTGTGTTGGCTTCCCTTAATGTTAAGGGATTTAATGTTCCCTAGAAAAGGCCCCACATGCTTTATGATCTGCACAAACAGAAGGTACAAATATTGTGTTTATAGGAGACCCACTTTCAACTACACAAAATGCCACCATTGAAAAGCAGATACTACCCTGTCTGGTACCATAGCAGCAACACCTTGAACAAAACTAAGGGTATCCCTATTTTGTTCAATAAATCCATAGCACCTAATATAATAGACACCTACGCAAACCATGATGCCCAATTCCTTTTTATCAATTGTGAGATTTACCCTCAAATCTACACCACAGCCTGTGTGTATGTCCCTAATCATAACCAGACAACCTTTCTTATCAGGACACTGAATAAGATTTCACAGTTAGCGAATGGTTCCCTGATACTGTATGGCAATTTTAATATTGCCATCCACCCTTCTGTTGACTCGTTCACAGGTCGCACCTCAATAGCCTTCAGTCACATTAAAACACTTCGCAAACATCTCCATTACTTGCAGCTTTTAGATATCTGGCAATTGCAACACCCTGATGACAGAGACTACACCTTCTTTCCACAACCTCATAATAGCTACAGCTGCATTGACTATATTTTCTTGCAACATAACCACCATCCATTAGTCCAAATGTCTGTTATGCAAGCGGGTGTGGACCCATTGTGCCACTGACGGGCTGTACTCTGGAGGGGCATAACTAAGCAAGGATAAGCTTGAGCCGCTTGGGTAGTTGTCAGGTGCCACTCCAGAGCAGTCCCCGAGTCAGTGGCAGCTGACCAGGGGGTCAGAATACCATGTGCAAGCACCGAGGAGACGTGAGTGGCCAGGAGGATCTGGGTCTGGACAGGCAGTGATCAAGAAAGGTCAGTAAGCGAAGTCCGAGGTCAGAGGCAGGTAAAGTCCATAAACGAGATCTGAGGTCAGAGGCAGGCGGCAAACAGGCAAAGTCCAGGAGTTCAATAAGCAAGGTCCGGTACACAGGGAAGCAGACAAGAGAGACAACTTAACACGTGGAGATAGATAAGCTAAAACCATGAGGTTGCTCAGGCATCTTCCTGTGGTAGGAAGCACCTTTAAATACCTCCTGCAATCCAGCCATAGACAGGTTTCTTGAAAAAACGATTCAGGATGACAGGTTTCAGCAGGGAGACGTGGAAGAAATTTGATACCCGGAGAAAGGCTGGCAGCTTAAAGGGAATCTGTCACCTATTTTGAGCCTATAATACTGTTAAGATAGCAATGTGCAATAAAGTAACTTCCTTCCAGCATGTGTCTTCTTTCTTTTATTCAACTTTTCATTCAGATGAAAAAGCGATTTTTCTGATATGCAAATTAAGTCTCAAGGTGCCCAGAGGGGCATTATTACTCTGCTCTAGTGCCCAGTAACGCCCCCCTGCAGTGCCCAGCACGCCTCCTAAGAAATAAATCTACTCCTACATCCTTGCCGAACGGCGCCGCCCCCTCCACTACGTCATTTAATTTATTCACTGCACCGTCCTTGCTTCCTCCTCTCTTGGCCTCCGAAATCCCGCACAGGCGCAGTATCGTTGAGTGCCTGCGCTTGTATGATACTCCTGCTCCTGAGGGCAACAGCCTTAATAGTGTCCCTGGGCATGCGCCGAGCCCAGTGATGTAATCAGAGCGCTGTTGCCCTCTGGATCAGGAGTATCGTACAGGCGCAGGCAAGAAAAGCCACTGAGGAAGAGGTGAGGTCACCTCGAAACGCGTCTGGTGGACTAAAGGAACCAAACTACTAAATTCATATATCCTGCAGGATCAAGAAATATTCGAAAAAGCTGGAATTATTTAAAATAAACCCTATAACTTCGTCTTTTCCTCAAGCTGTATACCCATAGAGGAATACTATGTTCCTACACACTAACACGTGGGACGCCGACAGCTGAGCGCTATAACTACGCCATATGAAAAGCAAAGACAACAGTTCTGGGTTTTGGGTGAGTAACCAGCACTGTGAGAGGGACGCCTTTACAGTAAGCATAATCAAATTTTATACGAACAATTGACTATATTATGCAAGATAAATCGTATTAATTTGAAAGCTACTCATCAATTACAACTGCACAGCCTTAGTGTCCCAACTGAAAACTCCAGACACTTCAGTGAATAAACTAAAGATATCAAAGACTGATCCGATCATTGTTCATTGCAATTATATACAATCTGTAAGGAACTTTGTATTGACTCATTTAAAATCCTCAACAAAGACATATAGACAAACATACTTTGGAAGATTAATGGATGTTTGAAATTTAGTTTGAATTACATTTGAAAAAAGTCACATCAGAATAATCCTATGTGATAAATATTCGATTTTTATTCGATTTTAATATATTTGATTCTTGATATTCTTGATATTCTTATCCATTTGTAATTGGTGATATGGTCATAGTGTACAATTTTAGATGTTATATGTATAGACTAGTTTTAAGGTATATTTTATAGTATTGATTATAGTATATTTTACCAAATCGACTAATTTTATCTAATTAATAAATGTATTATATATGTGAAATTCAGATGGTGAGTGCCTGCTGATTAATTAATATTATTAATTAATATTTGTTGTGATGTGATGATTGTTATTGAAGTGGCGCAAAAAGTTAGTAAGAATTTGGTAGACACGCTCAACCTGACTGTTGGACTGAGGATGGTAAGCTGACGAGTCCAGAGATACATTTAATAGCTTGCAGAGGGCTCTCCAGAATTGTGCGCCTCTAACGGAAACAATACGTAGTGAGAAGCCATGGAGACGAAAAATTAAGTGGGTAGATCCGTGATGAATAGTGATTGATGAACTTCAGCCGGGATGATTCGTGGACTCGAACGCGCATTTGCGATAAAATGTTTGTGAACCGCGTGTTCGCATCGCGCCTATTGACATCGTGCCATTGGCAAAAATTCCCACAAAAAAATATGTATTTTAATCAGGGGCCATTTTTATGTGTCTTAAAGGGAAACTGTCAAAAATGTGTCCTGCTGGAGCCTAGAAAATTTTTATTTCCTATCGGTTTGATGTACACAAATGTGCAGCAGTTCACGTTTTTGTATCCTGCAGAGTCCATAAAAAAAATGCATACGTTAACGTAAATTTTATTTCTACCATGGAACTGTATGGTGAACTTCTACGCCACTGTACTGCATCAGTCTGAGGCATCTGTTAATGCATACATTTTTGGTATGCATTAAATGGATGGCAAAAATAGGATATGAACCCAGCTCTAGTGTCAGAATAAGTACACAGCAGATCAGCGTGGCGGAGAGGGGAGGCCGCCATGTACTGACAGAGCGATACCTGGTCCTGGTGGTCAGGGATGAGGACTGTGTTTCCCAAGGATCATTTTCTACTGGGAAATACAGGGCACAGTATAATACACTAGAATCTATATAATATAAAGATATTAATCATACTCCTGAATAATAATACAATTAGGTGGTCATTTATTATGTAGAAATACATCTATGTTAGGCACAGATTGTGGCGCAAAGGTCCTCAGCACCGCAATATGCATATTTTTTTCAGCTCATGCCAGATCTAAAAAAGGATGGCATGGGCAGGTAAAAGGATACAGTTATGGCCATCCAGTTATTGGATACCACCACAATACATTGACCAGATAACAACTCTGTACAGTTACCGGATAACACCGCTATACCATGACCGGATAAAAGGGTATAAGAGGGCATAGTACAGGGAATGACTAGGGACAATGCACAGGGTGTGGTAAGAGGGCACAATGCAGTGTATAAGGGGGAACAGAATGGGGTAAGGTGCACAGTACGGGGTGGGGGGCACAGTCACATGACCCTGTGACATTAGAGGGTCCTTATGGTGAATGTGGTTCATACACCACTATAATGAGAGGAGTGAGACAGGGGTGTGATTATGTGGCTAGAGATAAAAAATTTAACTGTCGGCCAGTACAGGCTCCAAAAATTAGGCAATAGGCATTCACCTAACAGCAAAGAACTTTGGATTATGTGACTAGAGGTACATTAGGCGGTCAAAGGATAAATATGTAACTGTTGGCCAGTACAGGCCCCAAAAATTAGGCATTTACCTGACATAAATACATGTATACACATTAGGCAGCGAACCATTCTTTGTTTTGGGTGGTGGCGGATATGTGTGGGCTGGCATGGGGAAATTCAATTACATGTGGTCATCACAGGTGTTAAATTCCTCCGAGATCCACGCTCATTCATTTTTAAAAATGTGAGGTAGTCCACACTGTCGTGAGCTAGGCGAGCGCGCTTATCGATCACAATCCCCGCTGCTGCGCTGAACGTCCTTTTGGACAGGACACTCGGCGAGGGGCAAGCCAAGAGTTCCATGGCAAATTGTTCCAGCTCTGGCCACAGGTCAAGCCTGCACACCCAGTAGTCAAGGGGTTACTCGCTTCTCAGAGCGTCCACATCGGCCGTTAACCCGATGTAGCCGGAGACCTGTCGGTCTAGGCATTCCCTGAGTGACCAACACATCTTCAAACCGCCCTCTTTTTGCAGGCGAGGTAGGTTTGGTATCCGCACCTGTTTCGCTGTGAATGGAAACTCCTCTGCCAGTGCCCACAACAGCAGAATGCAGCATCTCTCGCAGCAAGGCCTGGAAATGCTGCATTCTGACAGCCCTCTGTGATGCTGGTAACATGTCTGCCATTTTGTGTTGTACCGGAGGTCTAATTAAGTTGCCACCCAGTACAGGTCCTTGATAGAGTTAAGCGGATAGCTGGAAGTTCGGGTTCGACGGGTTCGGCCGAACTTCACAAAAAAGTTTCGAGTTTGGTACCTGAACTTGACCCGAACTTGACCCCAAACCCAAACCCCATTGAATTCAATGGGTACCCGAGCTTTGGAGCACTAAAATGGCTCTAAAAAAGTCATGGAAAGGGCTATAAGGCTTCAAAAGGCAGAAAAATGTGGTTAAGAGCATGGCAAGTGGATGGGGAATGACTTAAAATAACATAAAATGATCTAGGAGGAGGAGGTCCATTTGGATTAGGAGGTTGAAGAGGCGGTGCAGGTGGAAGCGGCGGCGGAGGAGGAGGAGGTAGCCAACACTGTTTTTTTTTTATTTGGGTAGACCCCCAAAACATTGGGAAATATAAGAAATAAAACAAAGAGAAAGTGTGCTGGAATACAATAATGGCTGGGTGAGGCTGGTATACATGTCTATTCTGCACAAGGTACGGACAAGTCCTGTGGGATTCCTGCCTTGTTCACATTTGCTGTGGACAGGCGGCTGCGCTTGTCTGTGATAACCCCCTCCTGCCGTGCTAAACAAACATTTAGACAATACACTGGCTGCAGGGCAGGCCAGCACCTACAAGGCGTAAAGGGCAAGCTCAGGCCATGTGCCCAATTTGGAGACCCAGAAGTTGAAGGGGGCAGATCCATCAGTCAGTACGTGTAGGCGTGTGCACACATACTTCTCCACCATGTTGATGAAATGCTGCCTCCTGCTTAGATGTTCCATATCAGCTAGTGGTGCTGGTTGCTGTGGCGTACTGACAAAACTTTTCCACATTTCGGCCATGCTAACCCTGCCTTCTGAGGTGCTGGCGGTGCCCCAGCTGCGTTGGCGACCTCTTCCTCCCCCTCATCCTTCGCCTTGTGCCTCCACTGAGCCCCCGCTGTTAAGTGGGAATGCCATCAGCAGTGCGTCGACCAGTGCGAGCTTGTAGTCTTGCATCTTCCGATCAGTAGCAGACTTTTTACTAAATTTAGTTCCCTGTCAGCAATGCAGAGCAGGGGTTTTTCACCGTCAAAAATGGGTTAATTTCAACCATCCATGTAACAGACGAATTTTAGAAATTTAGGTCCCTGTCACCTATGCAGGTCAGGGGTTTGTATACAACAAAAATGGTAAAATGTCACCCAAGAAAGTAGCAGACAATTTTTAGAAATTTAGGTCCCTGTCACCTATGCAGAGCAAGGGTTTATTCACGACAAAACTGGGCTCATGTCACCCACCAATGGAACAGATGATTTTTTTACAAAAATTAGGTCCCTGTCTATGCAGAGCAGGGGATTGTCTCTGTCACCTATGCAGGTCAGGGGTTTGTATACAACAAAAATGGTAAAATGTCACCTGAGAATGTAACAGACGATTTTTTGAAATTTAGGTCCTTGTCACCTAGGCAGAGCATGGGTTTTTTGACGGGAAAAATGGGTTAATGTCACCCAACAATGGAACAGACAAATTTTTTAAACTTATTGCCCGGTCTGCTGTGCAGTACAGGCAGCAAATGAACTTTATTGTCAAAAATGTCTGATTTAACTGTATTTCTTTAACTACCAGAAATGCAGCACAGGGCAAAAACTTTTTTTTTTTAACCCTAAATGAAACTGATGGATTTAACTGTGATTATATTTCACTCTCACAAATGAAGCTCAGGGGTTTTTAACATAAAAAATGGTGGATATGTCACCCCTACAATGGAACAGATGGATTTGCTGAATTTATGTGCCTGCCTGTCACATGTGCAGGCCTCAGAGTTACTTTACACCGAAAAATGGGAATTTGAATCCCAAAAATGTAACAGCTGTATTTAATGGTTATATTTGACTGACAGGAACGCAGAGTAGGCCACAAATGTACTTTATAGCAACAAAAATTTGAATTTGTTAGCAAAAATGTCACCCCTACAATGGAACAGATGGATTTGCTGAATTTATGTGCCTGCCTGTCACATATGTCCTCAGAGGTACTTTACAACAAAAAATGTAAATATGTCACCCCACAATGGAACAGATGGATTTAACTGATTATATTTCACTCTCAGAAATGCAGCACAGGGGTACTTTACAGAAAAAAATGGGGATATGTCACCCCCTGGGTCCCTGAACTCACAGACGGACCCTAAAAACCCTAAAGTTCTGGAGTGGCTGGAGTGTGCCAGCAGTTCCTGCAGGACGAAGGCATTGATGCTATGGACTGGCCCGCCCGTTCCCCAGACCTGAATCCAATTGAGCACATCTGGGACATCATGTCTTGCTCTATCCACCAACGTCACGTTGCACCACAGACTGTCCAGGAGTTGGCAGAAGCTTTAGTCCAGGTCTGGGAGGAAATCCCTCAGGAGACCGTCCGACACCTCATCAGGAGTATGCACAGGCGTTGTAGGGAGGTCATACAGGCACGTGGAGGCCACACACTACTGAGCCTCATTTTGACTTGTTTTAAGGACATTACATCAAAGTTGGATCAGCCTGTAGTGTGTTTTTCCACTTTAATTTTGAGTGTGACTCCAAATCCAGACCTCCATGGGTTGAAAAATTTGATTTCCATTTTTGTGTGATTTTGTTGTCAGCACATTCAACTATGTAAAGAACAAAGTATTTCAGAAGAATATTTAATTAACTCAGATCTAGGATGTGTTATTTTTGTGTTCCCTTTATTTTTTTGAGCAGTGTACTTTCTATGTTAGAAAGTATATTATAAGTATATTACACCCCTCAGTAAGTCACACCTATACCAGTCCTTAAAAGGACTTTTGTGGCCCTGTTAGCTAGCGATTTGTGTCACTAACAGTCTGTCCCTGCTCCACACAGCAACCTCTCCCTTCACTGGCAAAAGACTGAATGTAAAATGGCACCCAGATCAGGTTTATTTATAAGGTAAGGGGATATGTCCATGTGCTGAAACATCTCAATAGGCTGTCCTGTACCACCTGATGAATGTGTAATGGGTCAAAGTTCTTCACAATGTAAAAGAATATGGCTGGCGCGAATATCGCCATATGTTCGCATGTTCGGCAAATTGCGAACGCGCAAAGTTCGCCGCAAAAAGATGACCGCCGGGTGAACCGCAAGGCCATTTCTACTGTCAACGCATAAGTCGCGGTAAGCCAAACACTCACCTAGGGACAACCGCCTTAAGAAGGCACCTGGCCTCCCATCACCGAGCCCAGTGGGATCAACGCCGTCAGAACCCACAAAGCCACACTCCCGGCGCTCTACGTCCTGCCTCTTCTCCTTCTCCTCTCTCCATCTTCCACCGTGCCATCGTTGCTTTTATCTGGCACAAGGCAGGCTTCCATTGGCCCAAATGTTTGAGCGTAAAAAAATTATGACGCCGTATAATCCTCTTGCCCAACGGCTGACCGCTGGCTTGTCGGAACTGCTAGCCCGCCAACTACTGCCATATAAATTGATGGACTCAGAGGCCTTTAGAAAATTTGTGGCCATTGGCACACCGCAATGGAAGGTCCCCGGAAGGAAATATTTCTCCCAGAAGGGCATCCCTGAACTATATGGCAACGTTCAGCGGCAAGTTAATATATCTCTGGCACACAGTGTCGGAGCCAAGATACATCTGACCACAGACACGTGGTCGATCAAACACGGGCAGTGAAGGTACATAGCTTTTACTGCCCACTGGGTGAACCTTCTGACAGCCATCAAGCATGTAACCCGTGGCACCCGTGTGGATTTTGTCTTACCGCCACAGATTGCATCCAGGCCTGCCTCTTCTTCTCCTCCTCCTACTCCATCCTCCATATCCTCCTCGACTGACTCCTCCTTTTCCACTGCTACCGCCTCTTCCGCTGCACCCCCCAAGCTCTCCAGAACCTATTCAATGTGCCAGGTGAGACATTGCCATGCTGTCTGCACTGCTTTCAGCTCTGCGGTCACAGGACGATCAGTGGCTAACCCCGCTCAATTTTACAGTTCGTAAAGTGGTGTGCGAAAACGGTGCCAATCTGCTGAGTGCGCTGAAACAGGGCATAATGACACACGTGACATGCATGGCACACGTCCTGCACGGTTTAATAACTCAATATGGCAGCAGTATATAACCCAGGAATTTCAAACGTGCTTATGCTGCAAGGCCTGAAATATTGTGTATTTTGTCCCAAAAAGGGTGTTTTATTAATGAAAGAATATAAGCCCTGTATGTAAAGGGTGTATCTCACACGGCCTGACCCACTGTAGGCCTCTGGATCTCTATCCACGTGCACCACAAGCTATTCTTTTGACAAGTCATCTGACCCAAAGAGAGAGTCAAAAAGGGCCACCCCATGAATGCACATCCAACCATAAAGGATATAAAAATATATATAAAGTTTATTGGACACAACAACACCCACGCATTAAAAAATTGTATACAACATAGAACAAAGTGCGATATGCAATAGAATGTATGAAACCGACACACACAGGTCCACTGAGCTATCGCATATAAATGTATGCGTTATTAACCAGCATATAAAACAATACAATAAGACACATATAGCAAATGTAAGGTAAGGTAAGACCACTAAAATTGAAGATACAGATAGACCAACATAAGGTCAAATATCAAGAGCCAAAACCTACATATCCAGCTGGTGCAGTGGACCTGGAAACATGAAAAGCGCCCAACGCGTGTCGCCGGAGCAATCCGGCTTCCTCAGGGGTAAAGCTATTCTTTTACTATTAGTATGTTTATTCCCAAATTGGGATGGGTGGTGCTGCTTCTTCATTATTTTTTTATTCTGACACTAGGGCTGGGTTCACATCCTATTTTTGCCATCCATTTTATGCATACCAAATATGTATGCGTTAACAGATGTCTCCGACTGATGCTGTACAGTGGCGTGCGTTCACCATGCAGTTCCATGGTAGAAAAAAAATATACGTTAACGTATGCATTTTTTTAATGGACTCGTTGAGTGCTGTATATTTGTATACATCAAACCGATAATAAATAAAAAAATTCTAGGCTCCATTTTTCAGGTTTGCCTGCTATTAAAGTCAATGGGCGCGATGTGAATACACGGTTTGTGAACATTTGATCGCGAACGTGTGTTCGCGAATCGTCCCGGCCGATGTTCGTCCATCACTACTAATCCAGGTTCGCAGTGACATCAAATCCCTACTAAAGCGTAAAACCAAGAGATACAAGCAGATTTGTGCCAGCGCCTTTTATGAATGGGACAATAAATCGAGCCGCTTACTAGCATGAGCCTTGCGTGATTAGAGAGCCTCTATGCTTTTACCGACTATACGTCAGCCATCAGGTACCCTGGCATATCACACAGAGGATCTTTCCTCCTTCCACTCATATTATACGTCCGTTTACAACCTACCTCCACCCAATTATATGTCTGACTTAGATAACACCCCTAGCTCACTCCAACACTACCTCCCCCGTACAGCTTTATCGAAAGAACAGATAGCCTCTCTATAGACTCTGATTACTTTGAAAGAGCTAGAATCTGTGATTTCTTCTCTTCCGGGAGGTAAAAGCCAGGTCCAGTTGGCTATACGGCCAAGTTTTACAAAATGATGCAACCTAAACTGTCTCCCGTTATGCTAGACACCTTTAATAGTGTTTCAACCACTCAGAATCCCCCCCCCCCCTTCCTTCCTACATGCACACATGGTAGTGATTACCAATGAGGGAAAGAATCCTTAACTATGCTCCAGTTATAGACCATTATCCCTTACCAATGTCGATGCTAAGATATACGCCAAAGTCCTGGCATGCCGTTTGGGGTGTCTCCTGGGTTACTTGGTCCACCCGGATCAGGTGGGCTTTGTTCTGGGCAGGGAGGCTCGTGACAATACATTGAAAATGTTCTTGGTTATCCACCATGCCAAAAAACGCTGCATACCTCTTATGTTCCTGTCTATAGATGCCGAGAAAGCTTTTGACCAGGTGGACTGGGGATTCCTATGGGCCACCCTAAAACAACAACGGGATGGGGCAGAATATGCTCAGTAGAATACAGGCATTGTATCACTCTCCCCGGCTCAGATACAGGTTAATGGATCTTTATCAGACCACTTTACTATTTGCAATGGTACCAGACAGGGCTGTCCTTTGATTCTTCTCTTGAATGTCCTGACGATGGAACATCTCCTTGTGGCTATACGCCAACATGAAGTCATGCAGGGCTTCCGCGATGCAGGTCTCCATCTTAAATGCTTGGCTTTCGCCAATGATCTTTTGGTTTATATATCCCAGCCACAACAGTCCCTTCCAGCACTCATTTCAGTACTCCAAGATTTGAGTTCCTATTCCAATTACAAAATTAACTTATCTAAGAGCGTGGCACTGAATATCACCCTAGACGAAACTACAGTCCAAGCCTTACGCTCCCAGTTTGCTTTCTGTTGGAAACAGCAAGCGTTCAGGTATCTAAGGGTATTCATCCCGAAGTCCCCTCAGGACATTTTTAAATTGAATTATGAACCAATTCTTATGCGCCTTAAAGGTGACCTCTCAAAATGGGATAGACGGGTCTTTTCGTGGCTGGGTAGGATCAACATCTTAAAAATTAATGCCCTTCCACGTTTACTGTGCCTTTTCTGGACCATTCCTATTTGTTTACCTAAGACCTTCTTTTTCCGACTGTCCAGATTGTTCTCTTCTTATACTTGGGCGTCCTGCTATCCCAGAGTGGCTAGATCCCCTCTCATAAGATGAAAACAACAAGGAGGTTTAGGTCTTCCAGACTGTTGTTCTTATTTTATAGCTTCTGCAATGGCTAGGGTGCTGGATTGGTTTTACCATGCAGGGAATAAGCTCTGGGTAACATAGGAACTCTCCGTTTCTCCTACCCCGCTGACGGCTGTCCCATGGATTCGCACCTCAGCTTGGACACCATCTCGTGCAGACACTCTTCCATTTGTCGCTAAACACTTGGCACAAATATGCAAGCTTTATCTGCCCTCCTCCCTACTGTTTACGAGGGATGGACCATTAACTCCCATCCTAGGTAATTTTTATTTAATTCCAGTCCTGTCCTCCCCCTCCTTCCTTAAATTTAGTAGGAGCAAACCAGCTCCCATTTGGAAGACGCTGGGCGGAGCCTCTTTGCTAATGTATGAGAGCCTGGTTCTAGAATCTCAGCAATCTCCTAGAATGTCTTTTGAATACCATCAACTGAAGACTTTCTATATACTGTATCAAGCAAGTCTTCCCTTGCTCTCCACAGACCTTTGACACCCTTTGAGGAACTTTGTGTCACTATGAACCCTCCTCTGAGGGTGATCTCTGTTATATATGGTCTGGTCCTAGACTCTCAGGGGTTGCAACCCCTCTCTTTTACATTGGGCTGGGAGAAAGAACTTAATCGATTTTTCCCAACAACAGCATAGCATAAGGCCTTCACTCTCTGTCATAAAGTAGCCCTCTCATGTGAGGCAAAAATAAATCAACTATAAAGTCCTAACAAGATGGTATAGGGTGCCGGCCCTTCTGCATCACCTTTTCCCCGTGGTCTCAGACCACTGCTGGCGTTGTGGACTGGAGGAGGAGACCATGTCCCATATCTAGTGGAAGTGTTCTGTTCTCCAACCTTTTTGGAGTAAAGTGATATTTCTCATTCAGAAAATCACAGGGATAGTGATCGAAAATGACCCTTCCCCCTTATTGCTATATATGCTCCCTGGTGCCATAGGTTACCAAACTTGGGACCTAGTCAGATTTCTGGTTCTGGCGGCCAAAATGGTAAATCCTTGCCTATGTAAGAGTGTCCGACCTCCATCCATTTTGGAGTGGTTTCAGGAAATTTTCCATCTGAAAAGGATGGGAGGACTGATAGCAGACTTCAATTCCTCCTCTGAAACCTACAATACTACCTGGAGGCCTTGGATTGATTTCATGGCCGCCCCAGAGTATCTTTCCTACACTTAAAATCTGGGAACCTCATTCCCCACGTGGTGATGGACCTTTCCTATCAGAAGCCTGATTGGGGAGCTGTGAGTGTCTGACCTTTTCTCGGGAACAAACCTCTATGATGATGCGGGCAGAGGCACACCACATCTTGCTATGTTATCTATGGAGCTAAAGCGGTACTTACCTTGAGAGGTTCACTTCTCTAGACTCATCCTCTCTTTGTCTTACCTCTAGACTCAGCATTGGAGAGACTAGGAGCTACTGATATTTTCTTTCCTATTTTATTTATTTGCTTCTTTTCTTTCATTGTCCTCTTGCTCTGAGGTTCTCCTCACTCCTATTCATGAGACCTGGCTGACAGGTCATTGACATAACACTATATTCAAGGATCACCAGAATTTTCATACTACAAACATGCATACATTGGACACTGTTTCTGTTTGATACCCTACATTGTATATTCTTGTACCTGCTATAATGGTCTTAATAAAAATTTGAATGAGTAAAAAATTATGGAATGTTTATAGCAAAATTGCAGGCGTGTTTTTTGTAACTGACAGAGATGCAATTAAATATCCTTCCTCTTCTACAAACAAAGTGAAAGGCCAGTGTGAGATTTGATAATTGTGTTATTTGTGTTCAAAAATGCAGTTTCAGTAAAGAACTTTCTCTACAATAAAACACACATTGCAAACTTGTAATGCGATTACCCCCCTCCCACAACATCAACATAGTGATTCAGGAGACCAGTGTAAGATTTGACTACTGTGTTATTTGCATTTAAAAACGCAGTTCATGGCCGGACATATACAGAATTGCGTCGTACCAAGCTCCCAGGACAGACTACTATTCTCTCACTATCATCATACCTGTTGCTGACACCATATATTTGTATCCTGCCATTGCTTGATAGTCTGCTGTACTGTCTAAAAGACTTTTACAGTGCAATGATTTATCAGAAACAGAGAAAAGGAAGGGGAGGAGAGTGGCCAGCAAAACAGCATGGAGTGCTGAGGGCCACAAAACTATCGCATGTGGCTGGAAAAGTATGCACACACCTCTTCACAGAATGCCAGACCTAGTGATGTGGAGGGTCACTTAGACAGTGTCATACGATCATAGACCATGGAAGATGATATATCACCTTGCCCTCCTGAACCCATTGTGGACGCTGTTATAAAGGATGTCTTTATGGCAGTGGCTCAAGGCAAAACGGCCCTGACATCTCTAAATACACATACTGTATGAGAAATCTCAAAGAGGAAATGTTTTATTATAAGACAAGATATGAGGGAATTTAATAAATACATTGGCATGGTGGAGGGTCAGGTGAGTGAAATAGTGGATCAGATACAGCCCGTCAAAAGTGATCTCAGCAAAAGTCCAGAAGAGACGTGCTCAATTTATGGAAATTTTAAAATGTCTGCAAGAACTGCAATTGGCCTACTTAATGATATTCAAATGGTTATTGTGGATAGCTCACCACCTTCCTCTGTATGGCAAGGGTGCTCTAGTCAGGAAACTGATCACCCAATCAGTCAGGGAAAAATAGAAATGAATAAAAAGTGACTGGCACTCGCTATATGGTTCACATCAACAGCATTTAATAGCCACCCACTCAACAAGGGAGTGTGGACAGCATAAATAAAACAGCATATACGTGTTAGCACGTGTTGTCCAAAGGTATCGCGGGACTTGTCGCCATCAAGTCCCGCGATACCTTTGGACAACACGTGACAGATACCAAGGAGCGAGGACGCCGGAAGTAACCTCGAGCGGTGCGGTGAGCTGGATAACGGGACTGCCGGGGACTTGCATACACCGGTAAGCAAATTTCTAATACCGGAGGCTTTCTAATACCAGGCAAAAAGTCCACCGCGACTTCCAACATATTGCGGAATTTAGTGGAGTCAATGATAACATCCAGTGTAATTTAAAGGGACAGTACTCCCAGTACATTTTCTGCATCTAAAGGACACTTTCATCATTTGCTACAAATAATCGTGAACTTTTGGTACAATATTCAAGCGATAAATTATATATCAGATTGCGCCACATTTAGAGGACTACTTCTCCATATAGGATTCTATTATCAGTGCACCGCACTATTTATATTTTTAATATTGTTTTAACATTGTGTTGATTATATGCTGTTTTATTTATGCTGTCCACACTCCATTGTTGAGTGGGTGGCTATTAAATGCTGTTGATGTGAACCATATAGCGAGTGCCAGTCACTTTTTATTCATTTCTACTTAATGATATGTCCCTCAAAACTGCAAGTTGCGGCTTTAGGTGAAATCTATATGTTTGATACTCCTCAGGAGGTGGTGCACTGGCTGGATACCAATGAGAGTGGACTTCATGTGGCAACTAGGCATTGTGCATTCCATGTGGTCTGATTGAAGTCAGGATTGAGAGAAAATAGAAATCCGCTCTTTGTAACATTGGATGGCTCCATAGTGCTAACATATATTTGAAACACAGTGCTTACTGTTTGACGTTTCACATATTTTTTCTATTTTTTGTCTATTGGCCTATAGGGCCACAGCGGTAATGCCATATTACAATGTGCCAGGCTACAGTGCAGATGGCAAATCCCCTGCAGGGATTGCATATTGTTGTTTATACAGTTTGAATACTGAGATCAGGAATTTTCTTTCCCCCCTCTTCTATTCTAGTAAGAGAAATGTTATTTGTTATGTTTATATATATATATATATATATATATATATATATGTTAATATCTAGCTAATTGAGAGATCTTTATTCTGCCTTTAAGAGTGCTAAGCATGATTGCTTGTATGTAAAATCCTTATCATGGAATAGTTAAGATTGTAGTTTAGAATGTATGTGTCATGGGAAAGGCCTCCAAGAGACATACAATATTCTCGTTCTTGCAATCTCTCTGGCCTTCAATTATATGCCTCTCTGAAAGACATCTTTTGACAGAAAAAAAATACTAGATACGTATGCAAACCTTGGGTGGCCCATGCATTCCAATCCATGTACTCCAGGTGTTAGTGTGTTGATTCACAAGGCAGTTCTCTTTGTATGTCAAGATATTCCCTTTGTATGTCAAGATATTTTTATTGATAATGAAGGTCGCTTACTCTCTTTGTATGTCTTCACTGCTCCACTTGCCAGCTGCAGGTTGTCTTGCTTGCCATACAGTATATATCCCTCCACCTTTTTCTAGTGAAAGCTTTAAAAAAATATTGGCGTTTTCAGCAAAATATCCCACATCCTATATACCCGTACTCGTGGTGGGTGACATAACATGTATCTAGATCGTTCTTTTGATAAATTGTACATTGATTTGCCTCTGGACCCCGCTGCACTCTCCTCAACTAGATTATTGAATGAGGTGAATTTGTGTGATCTTTGAAGGCTTAAGACCCCCGCAATATGGCAGTACTCTTGCTACTCGAATGCACATCATTCCCTTTCAAGAATAAATTTGCCTATTGATTCTTCTTCGTGGGCGATGCTCACTCCCCTTTATATTTACAGCTGGATATGTGGTGGGAATGGGGAAAACTTATGGCACCTAAATCCTTTCTGAATGTGGTTGGCGGACACTGTGATATTGAAAGACCTAAATGAATTTTGCCCAAAATATAGGTTCCGCCTCTATGCCTGGAGTTTGGGGCATCATGAAGGCCTACAGTATATGAAAGGTTTATATAATAACAAAATTAGTCTACATAAATCTAAACGCAGAGGATTAACAGTTAAGTTAACTAATCAGTTGGACTATACTGAGCTTGCCTATATTAAGAACCCATCTGTAGTCTCTGAGACCCACTGGAAAGAGGCCCAGAAACCATTAAAGAAACATCTTCTAGCTAGGGCGAAGGATGAGAGATTCTTCCAAAAATGGAAATAGTTTCAGAAAGGGGAAAGTGCTGTCCATTTTTTAGCTATGATTATAAAATCACAGGAAGGCTCTTCCTTTGTTTCTTCACTTTACCCTTCATATGGGGGTTTGGTTACAGGAGACGGAAATATTCTAGGGTTATTTCATAACCATTTTAAGGAGGTAAATAGTTCTAAAATAAATATTGAATCCAAGTGTAGAGATGCATATCTTTCCAGCATCCCACTTCCAGTTTTATCCCCTGAACAAAGTCAGGTACTGGAGAGCAACAGATAGAGGAGTTGGAGCTGGCCCTAAGGTCCTTCCCAAATAAGAAAAAATTCTATAAAAAGTACCAAGATGTCTTACTGCCCTATCCTTTGATTGTCTTTAGGAATCTCTAGCTGCAGGTGTCCACCTCTCATGTATGAGGGAAGCGATTGTGGTTGTGCTTCTTAAGCCAGGCAAAGACCCAACCCTAGTAGATTCCTATACACCCATATCTCTGTTGACAGCCGACAGATTTTGCTAAAGTTTTGGCCAATAGGTTGATGAGGGTAATATCTAAGGTGATCCATGAAAATAACTCTGGGTTTATACCTGGTAAATCCACATCTTTAAGCCTTAGACAATTGTTCCTTAATTTTCAGGTGGAGAAAAATCTCTCCGCCTGTGAGGCGATGCTGTCAATCAACGCTGCAAAGGATTTTGACATTGTCTATTGGGAATACCTATGGGCAGTCATGGTGACAATAGGCTTTGGTCCTATATTTCTGAAGTGAGTTCACTTGCTGTACACCTGCCCAGGAGCTAGGATAAGAGTCAATGGGGCACTGTCACAGAGTTTTGAACTACGAAGAGGCACTCGACAAGGATGTTCTCTATCCCCTCTTCTCTTTGCTATAGCAATAGAGCCCTTGGCTTCTCTGATGCATATATCTCTACAGGTTGTTGCATTCAAGAGAGGGGGAATAAAGGCGTATATCTTTATATAAGCAGATGATATGCTTCGTTATGTTTGTGATCTTACATCCTCCATTGACGCCATTATCTCTCATATACCTGATAGAGTATATGTAGTAAATTGGAAATGATGCCATTAGATCCATTGTCACAGGAATTTTGCCTTGCTCATACCAATTTGCAGGTGGTGGACTCTTTTAAATACCTGGGGATAGAGGTTTCACCTACTGTAGACTATGTGGATCATTTATCAAACTGGTGTAAAGTATAACTGGCTTAGTTGCCCATAGCAACCAATCATATTCCTCCTTTAATTTCCCAAAAGGTGGAATCTGACTGGTTGCTATGGGCAACTAAGCCAGATATACTTTACACCAGTTTGATAAATGACCCCCTATATGCCTATGTTGATGCTAATTTGACCCCACTGTTAGTCAGAATTACACATAAAGTAGAGACTTGGTGTTGTTTGCCATTATCTGTTGTTGGACATGGAAACTTGTTGAAAATGGTTATGATGCCATAGCTTCTATATGTTTTATATAATTTATCAGTTTGCGTCCCTTTGTGTTACCTTTATAAAGTACAGGCTTTCTGACACTGCTATAGAGGAAGCAAGTTCGTAAGACTCAATATGAGACCTTACAGAGAGATATCCAATGGTTTGGCCCTCCCTAATCCCTTTCTTTATTTCCTAGCAGCTCTGATACAACATTTCAAAAGATGGAATGGGGTAAGTGATGGGGGAATTAGTGAGAGACTCACTACCTGGGGTACGAGTTTAAGTCCCCTGTTGCTGACTTGGAAGTAGCATTGGGAAGGGCAGCAGGTTCTTTACCCACTTTACTCCTCAAAAGGAAGGAGTGGGCGCTGTCTAAAAAGATATTGAAGGGGTATTCTGGTAATCTTAAATTATCCCCTATCCACAGGATATGGAATAACTATCAGATTAGTGGGAGTCCTACTGCTGGGCCCACCATCGATCACAAGAATGGGAGCCTCATACCCCCTGAAGCCCCTCGAAATGAGCGGAGTGGCTGGTTGGGCATGTATGTGGCTGCTCCATTCATTTGTATGGGAAATCCAGAGATAGCCAAGTGCTATGTTATCTGCAGAACTTCCTTAGAAACTAATGGAATGGACACTCTCATGTGCGACCGGTTGCTACGTTAGTTTCAGGGGGCTGAAAGGCACACTGGGCCCCCATTCTTGTTTTCTCTTGAGGTCCCAGTTAGAGATGAGTGAATCGAATCAGACGAAGTGGAATTCGATCCGAATTTCAGGAAAAATGTGATTAGCAACGAATGCGAATTTCCTCGCGCTTCATGGTGACAAATCGCAATTTTTCCTAAAATGGCAGCTACACGTGTGAGGACATGGGTCAAGGAACTCTAGGAAGGCGGACTAACCCATAATGTCATGCATGCAGCCAATCAGCAGCCAGCCAGCCATGTGATGTCATAGCCCTATAAATACTTTGACCATCTTAGAGTCAGACATTTTCCAGCGTTCAGAGTGCAGGGACAGACGTGAGAAGGTGCTAGGGACAGCAATAGGAAAAACCTCATTGTGAAAAAAAAAATGAAAAAATAATTTATAGGTGCAGGGAAAGGATAGGGAGGAATCATTTCACAGCATCTTAGTGCAGAGAGAGACGTCTGAAGTCGCTTGGGACAGTGCTAGGAAAACCAAATTGTAAAAAAAAAAGCTATTTACAAGTGCAGGGAAACATTATTTGGGGATCCAAATAGCCATTATACAGCTCTGGCATTCTAGCAATTTGTACTTGTTATTGGGGTGCAAGTGCTATGTTGAAAAGCCTTTAGTGGCTTATATCTGTGGAAAAAGCAGAGTAAGATGGTGTGGAAGCAGGAGTCGCAGTGAGAGGACTGAGCTCCCCGTTACATCTAGTGGTCGTGTCTTGACCAGCAACCCAGCGGTTCGTCAGACACAACCCTTAGTTGGCATGGCCGGGAACAGGCCCTGTGCCCTCACCTGTCCTCAACCTGCCTCTGTCCTTTTCTGTTCCCTTACCACGAGAAGTATTATGTGCTGTAGGCTCAGATCCACATTTCAGCGAGGAAAAGCTACTAGAGGACAGTCAGCAGCTACTGCCCAGCCAAGATCTGGAGGAGACTTCCGGCGCTTCCTCCGCTAGGCGAGCAAATAGTGATGAGGAGAGTGGCAGAGGAGGTGGTGTTGCAAGCGGCCAGGCTCCTGACCCAGAGACCGTTGAGGAGGACATCAGTGACATGCAGACACTATTCGATGATGATGAAGCCGATGCCACTTGTGAGCCGGGTGCAGAAGGGGCTTCATCATCATCAGTAGAAGAGGGTAGCAGCTTGCCTGTCAGGCAGCGGCTGAGCCAGCAAGGTGGCAGCATGTCTGGGAGTTAGCAGGGTGGCTGCAGTTGCAGGTCAGGGGCCAAATGTGCCTGGGGTAGACCACCTGCTTTGCAGCAACCTACCTGCCCGGGAAGTAGTGGTGCAGGGTTTCATGGAGGAAGCGGCGGTAGCAGTCAGTCAGTGCGGACTGTTGGGTGGAAAATCACCTACTCGGTGGTGTGGCAGTTTTTTGTTAAGCCGCCGGAGGAGGTTAACATGGCCATATGTAGAATATGTGGGCATAAGGTGAAGCATGGCCAATGTGGGCACTATGGCCCTGCGTCAACATATGCAGCGTCACCATAAAGTGGCCTGGGAGAACCGTGGCTGCGATGTGGTGGTCCAGCCTGCCGCAGCAACAGCTGCATCACCCAGTGGAATGCACCCGGTTTCAGACAGTCAAGGCTCCACCACCTCATCCGAAGGGAGCAATCTGTCAATCCCATCTTCTGCTTGTTGAGATGTTCCTGCTCCTCCTCCTCTTAGTCAGTCATTCCGTCAGCAATCGATCACCGAAGCGATTGCCAAGAGACAGCAGTATGCGTGCATGCATCCAACGGCGCAGAAGCTGAACGTGCTCCTGTCCAAGTTTCTGGTGCTGCAGTCCCTCCCTTTCCAAGTGGTGGACTCTACACCTTTCAGAGAACTGATGGCTTGTGCTGAGCCGAGGTGGAGAGTCCCAAACCGTAAGGTGGGCCAGTCCTTGAGCCTGTTGGTGTCTGCCAAAGTGCAGTGAAGCGCCGACATGTGGAGCTATAACTACGGTCAGGGACAGTACATGTCTTTTACGGCCCACTGGGTGAATGTGGTTCCTGCACAGCCACACCAGCAACTTGGCCAGGTCATGCCGCTTCAGCCTCCACGTTGTCACGCTGTTGGTCCTGTGACAATGTCTGCCTCTGACTCCTCATCCTACACCATGTTCTTAGCCTCGACTGCAGGCACAAGTCACAGTGCCCCTCCAGCATACATGTGCAGGGCACGGCGGTGTCACGCTGTTCTGCACCTCGTTTCCCTGAGCGAACGGAGTCACACAAGGGTGGAACTGCTCCGTGTCCTCCATCAAAAATTTTAATCCTGGCTTTCTCCCCGAGAACTCGGAACCATGGCGACCGACAATGGGAAGAACATTGTGGCTGCGCTGCGTCAAGAAGGGCTGAACTATATGCCCTGCATGGCACACGTGTTTAATCTGGTTGTAAAGTGGTTTCTGAAGTCTTCCACCCATCTGCAAGACATCCTAAAAATGGCCAGAAAACTTTACATGCACTTCAGCCACTCGTACAGCGAAAAGCACACCCTCCTTGAGCTGCAGTGGCAGAACGGCATCCCACAACATAGGCTGATATGCAACGTTTCCACCCGTTGGAATTCCACCCTCGATATGTTGGACCAACTATAGTGTCACGGCTGTATGTGAGCAACAATAGTATACACCGTAAAAGAGCTACTGACCGGACCCAAACTAGGGAGGATAAAGGGTGACCCCTGTCCGACCCTCAAAGCTCTCCCTATTCTGCTAAAGCACATGCCCGGATCCAAATGGCGGAACGAGGCATGCCCACGTGCCTAAGACTGATGACCACTGTAACCCCTACAATAGTAGAAGGGGCACGGCCACAATTTATGGAAATTTAAAAATGTCTGCAAGAACTGCAATTGGCCTACTTAATGATATGTCCCTCAAACCTGCAAGTTGCGGCTTTAGGTGAAATCTATATGTTTGATACTCCTCAGGAGGTGGTGCACTGGCTGGATACCAATGAGAGTGGACTTCATGTGGCAACTAGGCATTGTGCATTCCATGTGGTCTGATTGAAGTCAGGATTGAGAGAAAATAGAAATCCGCTCTTTGTAACATTGGATGGCTCCATAGTGCTAACATATATTTGAAACACAGTGCTTACTGTTTGACGTTGTTTCACATATTTTTTCTATTTTTTGTCTATTGGCCTATAGGGCCACAGCGGTAATGCCATATTACAATGTGCCAGGCTACAGTGCAGATGGCAAATCCCCTGCAGGGATTGCATATTGTTGTTTATACAGTTTGAATACTGAGATCAGGAATTTTCTTTCCCCCCTCTTCTATTCTAGTAAGAGAAATGTTATTTGTTATGTGTATATATATATATATATATATATATATATATATATATATATATGTTAATATCTAGCTAATTGAGATCTTTATTCTGCCTTTAAGAGTGCTAAGCATGATTGCTTGTATGTAAAATCCTTATCATGGAATAGTTAAGATTGTAGTTTAGAATGTATGTGTCATGGGATAGGCCTCCAAGAGACATACAATATTCTCCTCCTTGCAATCTCTCTGGCCTTCAATTATATGCCTCTCTGAAAGACATCTTTTGACAGAAAAAAATACTAGATACGTATGCAAACCTTGGGTGGCCCATGCATTCCAATCCATGTACTCCAGGTGTTAGTGTGTTGATTCACAAGGCAGTTCTCTTTGTATGTCAAGATATTCCCTTTGTATGTCAAGATATTTTTATTGATAATGAAGGTCGCTTATGCTCTTTGTATGTCTTCACTGCTCCACTTGCCAGCTGCAGGTTGTCTTGCTTGCCATACAGTATATATCCCACCACCTTTTTCTAGTGAAAACTTAAAAAAATATTGGCGTTTTCAGCGAAATATCCCACATCCTATATACCTGTACTCGTGGTGGGTGACATAACATGTATCTAGATCGTTCTTTTGATAAATTGTACATTGATTTGCCTCTGGACCCCGCTGCACTCTCCTCAACTAGATTATTGAATGAGGTGAATTTGTGTGATCTTTGAAGGCTTAAGACCCCCGCGATATGGCAGTACACTTGCTACTCGAATGCACATCATTCCCTTTCAATAATAAATTTGCCTATTGATTCTTCTTCTTTGGCGATGCTCACTCCCCTTTATATTTACAGCTGGATATGTGGTGGGAATGTGGAAAACTTATGGCAACTAAATCCTTTCTGAATGTGGTTGGCGGACACTGTGATATTGAAAGACCTAAATGAATTTTGCCCAAAATATAGGTTCAGCCTCTATGCCTGGAGTTTGGGGCATCATGAAGGCCTACAGTATATGAAAGGTTTATATAATAACAGAATTAGTCTACATAAATCTAAACGCAGAGGATTAACAGTTAAGTTGACTAATCAGTTGGACTATACTGAGCTTGCCTATATTAAGAACCCATCTGTAGTCTCTGAGACCCACTGGAAAGAGGCCCAGAAACCATTAAAGAAACATCTTCTAGCTAGGGCGAAGGATGAGAGATTCTTCCAAAAATGGAAATAGTTTCAGAAAGGGGAAAGTGCTGTCCATTTTTTAGCTATGATTATAAAATCACAGGAAGGCTCTTCCTTTGTTTCTTCACTTTACCCTTCATATGGGGGTTTGGTTACAGGAGACGGAAATATTCTAGGGTTATTTCATAACCATTTTAAGGAGGTAAATAGTTCTAAAATAAATATTGAATCCAAGTGTAGAGATGCATATCTTTCCAACATCCCACTTCCAGTTTTATCCCCTGAACAAAGTCAGGTACTGGAGAGCAACAGATAGAGGAGTTGGAGCTGGCCCTAAGGTCCTTCCCAAATAAGAAAAAATTCTATAAAAAGTACCAAGATGTCTTACTGCCCTATCCTTTGATTGTCTTTAGGAATCTCTAGCTGCAGGTGTCCACCTCTCATGTATGAGGGAAGCGATTGTGGTTGTGCTTCTTAAGCCAGGCAAAGACCCAACCCTAGTAGATTCCTATACACCCATATCTCTGTTGACAGCCGACAGATTTTGCTAAAGTTTTGGCCAATAGGTTGATGAGGGTAATATCTAAGGTGATCCATGAAAATAACTCTGGGTTTATACCTGGTAAATCCACATCTTTAAGCCTTAGACAATTGTTCCTTAATTTTCAGGTGGAGAAAAATCTCTCCGACTGTGAGGCGATGCTGTCAATCAACGCTGCAAAGGATTTTGACATTGTCTATTGGGAATACCTATGGGCAGTCATGGTGACAATAGGCTTTGGTCCTATATTTCTGAAGTGAGTTCACTTGCTGTACACCTGCCCAGGAGCTAGGATAAGAGTCAATGGGGCACTGTCACAGAGTTTTGAACTACGAAGAGGCACTCGACAAGGATGTTCTCTATCCCCTCTTCTCTTTGCTATAGCAATAGAGCCCTTGGCTTCTCTGATGCATATATCTCTACAGGTTGTTGCATTCAAGAGAGGGGGAATAAAGGCGTATATCTTTATATAAGCAGATGATATGCTTCGTTATGTTTGTGATCTTACATCCTCCATTGACGCCATTATCTCTCATATACCTGATAGAGTATATGTAGTAAATTGGAAATGATGCCATTAGATCCATTGTCACAGGAATTTTGCCTTGCTCATACCAATTTGCAGGTGGTGGACTCTTTTAAATACCTGGGGATAGAGGTTTCACCTACTGTAGACTATGTGGATCATTTATCAAACTGGTGTAAAGTATAACTGGCTTAGTTGCCCATAGCAACCAATCATATTCCTCCTTTAATTTCCCAAAAGGTGGAATCTGACTGGTTGCTATGGGCAACTAAGCCAGATATACTTTACACCAGTTTGATAAATGACCCCCTATATGCCTATGTTGATGCTAATTTGACCCCACTGTTAGTCAGAATTACACATAAAGTAGAGACTTGGTGTTGTTTGCCATTATCTGTTGTTGGACATGGAAACTTATTGAAAATGGTTATGATGCCATAGCTTCTATATGTTTTATATAATTTATCAGTTTGCGTCCCTTTGTGTTACCTTTATAAAGTACAGGCTTTCTGACACTGCTATAGAGGAAGCAAGTTCGTAAGACTCAATATGAGACCTTACAGAGAGATATCCAATGGTTTGGCCCTCCCTAATCCCTTTCTTTATTTCCTAGCAGCTCTGATACAACATTTCAAAAGATGGAATGGGGTAAGTGATGGGGGAATTAGTGAGAGACTCACTACCTGGGGTACGAGTTTAAGTCCCCTGTTGCTGACTTGGAAGTAGCATTGGGAAGGGCAGCAGGTTCTTTACCCACTTTACTCCTCAAAAGGAAGGAGTGGGCGCTGTCTAAAAAGATATTGAAGGGGTATTCTGGTAATCTTAAATTATCCCCTATCCACAGGATATGGAATAACTATCAGATTAGTGGGAGTCCTACTGCTGGGCCCACCATCGATCACAAGAATGGGAGCCTCATACCCCCTGAAGCCCCTCGAAATGAGCGGAGTGGCTGGTTGGGCATGTATGTGGCTGCTCCATTCATTTGTATGGGAAATCCAGAGATAGCCAAGTGCTATGTTATCTGCAGAACTTCCTTAGAAACTAATGGAATGGACACTCTCATGTGCGACCGGTTGCTACGTTAGTTTCAGGGGGCTGAAGGGCACACTGGGCCCCCATTCTTGTTTTCTCTTGAAGTCCCAGTTAGAGATGAGTGAATCGAATCAGACGAAGTGGAATTCGATCCGAATTTCAGGAAAAATGTGATTAGCAACGAATGCGAATTTCCTCGCGCTTCATGGTGACAAATCGCAATTTTTCCTAAAATGGCAGCTACACGTGTGAGGACATGGGTCAAGGAACTCTAGGAAGGCGGACTAACCCATAATGTCATGCATGCAGCCAATCAGCAGCCAGCCAGCCATGTGATGTCATAGCCCTATAAATACTTTGACCATCTTAGAGTCAGACATTTTCCAGCGTTCAGAGTGCAGGGACAGACGTGAGAAGGTGCTAGGGACAGCAATAGGAAAAACCTCATTGTGAAAAAAAAAATGAAAAAATAATTTATAGGTGCAGGGAAAGGATAGGGAGGAATCATTTCACAGCATCTTAGTGCAGAGAGAGACGTCTGAAGTCGCTTGGGACAGTGCTAGGAAAACCAAATTGTAAAAAAAAAAGCTATTTACAAGTGCAGGGAAACATTATTTGGGGATCCAAATAGCCATTATACAGCTCTGGCATTCTAGCAATTTGTACTTGTTATTGGGGTGCAAGTGCTATGTTGAAAAGCCTTTAGTGGCTTATATCTGTGGAAAAAGCAGAGTAAGATGGTGTGGAAGCAGGAGTCGCAGTGAGAGGACTGAGCTCCCCGTTACATCTAGTGGTCGTGTCTTGACCAGCAACCCAGCGGTTCGTCAGACACAACCCTTAGTTGGCATGGCCGGGAACAGGCCCTGTGCCCTCACCTGTCCTCAACCTGCCTCTGTCCTTTTCTGTTCCCTTACCACGAGACGTATTATGTGCTGTAGGCTCAGATCCACATTTCAGCGAGGAAAAGCTACTAGAGGACAGTCAGCAGCTACTGCCCAGCCAAGATCTGGAGGAGACTTCTGGCGCTTCCTCCGCTAGGCGAGCAAATAGTGATGAGGAGAGTGGCAGAGGAGGTGGTGTTGCAAGCGGCCAGGACAGCAGTATGCGTGCATGCTTCCAACGGCGCAGAAGCTGAACGTGCTCCTGTCCAAGTTTCTGGTGCTGCAGTCCCTCCCTTTCCAAGTGGTGGACTCTACACCTTTCAGAGAACTGATGGCTTGTGCTGAGCCGAGGTGGAGAGTCCCAAACCGTAAGGTGGGCCAGTCCTTGAGCCTGTTGGTGTCTGCCAAAGTGCAGTGAAGCGCCGACATGTGGAGCTATAACTACGGTCAGGGACAGTACATGTCTTTCACGGCCCACTGGGTGAATGTGGTTCCTGCACAGCCACACCAGCAACTTGGCCAGGTCATGCCGCTTCAGCCTCCACGTTGTCACGCTGTTGGTCCTGTGACAATGTCTGCCTCTGACTCCTCATCCTACACCATGTTCTTAGCCTCGACTGCAGGGACAAGTCACAGTGCCCCTCCAGCATACATGTGCAGGGCACGGCGGTGTCACGCTGTTCTGCACCTCGTTTCCCTGAGCGAACGGAGTCACACAAGGGAGGAACTGCTCCGTGTCCTCCATCAAAAATTTTAATCCTGGCTTTCTCCCCGAGAACTCGGAACCATGGCGACCGACAATGGGAAGAACATTGTGGCTGCGCTGCGTCAAGAAGGGCTGAACTATATGCCCTGCATGGCACACGTGTTTAATCTGGTTGTAAAGTGGTTTCTGAAGTCTTCCACCCATCTGCAAGACATCCTAAAAATGGCCAGAAAACTTTACATGCACTTCAGCCACTCGTACAGCGAAAAGCACACCCTCCTTGAGCTGCAGTGGCAGAACGGCATCCCACAACATAGGCTGATATGCGACGTTTCCACCCGTTGGAATTCCACCCTCGATATGTTGGACCAACTATAGTGTCACGGCTGTATGTGAGCAACAATAGTATACACCGTAAAAGAGCTACTGACCGGACCCAAACTAGGGAGGATAAAGGGTGACCCCTGTCCGACCCTCAAAGCTCTCCCTATTCTGCTAAAGCACATGCCCGGATCCAAATGGCGGAACGAGGCATGCCCACGTGCCTAAGACTGATGACCACTGTAACCCCTACAATAGTAGAAGGGGCACGGCCACTGGTGCCCTACTCAGTATATGGAGGGAACCGTGGCCACCTCAGATCCAGTCAGAAAATAATCAGGTACACAACAATGTCTGTACACTTAGCTGAAGGTGTTGCAGCCGCAGAGAAGACGGATCCAAGGACAGCTGGCAATATCCGGAGTGCTTGCTGCAGCAGAACACAGGTCCAGTGAACTGATAGCTACAAGTGAAGATACTAAAGCAAGAGCTACAACTGAAATGAGAACTATAATCCACGCCCTACAATAGGAGGAGGGGTGATATAAAGAGAGGGAAATCAAACGCATGAGGAACAGCTGGGAGGAAGGAAACCAAAAGTAAACAGAGCAGTGAGAACTCCTCCCATCTCTAGTAGTGAAATCATCACAGGAGTGGAGAAACAGAGCTGTGAGAACGTCCCAAAGCTCTGGTAGTGACAGTACCCCCCTCTCTACGGGTGGACTCCGGACACCCAGGACCCACCTTCTCAGGATGAGCCCTATGAAATGCCCTGATGAGGCGAGTGGCTTTAATGTCCGACACCGGAACCCACATCCTCCTCCTCAGGACCATAACCCTTCCAATGAACGAGGTACTGAAGAGAACCGCGGACAATGCGAGAGTCCACAATTCTGGAAACCTCAAACTCCAGATTGCCATCAACCAAAATCGGAGGAGGAGGCAAAGAAGAGGGTACCGTGGGCTGGACATATGGTTTTAAGAGAGATCTGTGAAATACATTATGTATCTTCCAAACCCGTGGAAGATCAAGACGGAAGGTAACAGGATTGATGACTGACAAGATTTTATAAGGCCCAATAAACTTTGGACCCAATTTCCAGGAGGGAACCTTCAGTTTAATGTTTCTTGTAGACAACCACACCAGATCACCCACATTCAGGTCTGGACCAGGCACACGTCTCTTATCAGCCACACGCCTATACCTCTCACTCATCTTTTTAAGATTACTCTGAATCTTTTGCCAAATGGTAGACAAAGACGAGGAAAATCTCTCCTCCTCAGGTAAACCAGAAAGAGCCCCTCCCGAGAATGTCCCAAACTGCGGATGGAACCCATATGCACCAAAGAATGGTGACTTATCAGAAGATTCCTGACGACGGTTGTTAAGAGCAAACTCAGCAAGAGGGAGAAATGAACACCAATCCTCCTGGTTCTCTGCCACAAAACAGCGCAAATATGTCTCCAGATTCTGATTGAGGCGCTCAGTCTGACCATTCGACTGCGGGTGAAAAGCAGAAGAGAAGGAGAGCCGAACCCCCAGGCGAGAACAGAAAGCCTTCCAGAACCTGGACACAAACTGCGTTCCTCTATCGGAAACAATATCAGAGGGAATGCCGTGCAATTTAACAATATGGTCGACAAAAGCTTGCGCCAACGTTTTAGCATTGGGTAAACCAGGGAAAGGTACGAAATGAGCCATCTTGCTAAAACGGTCCACCACCACCAGGATCACCGACTTCCCCGAGGAACAAGGAAGATCCGTGATAAAGTCCATGGACAGGTGTGTCCAAGGACGGGAAGGTATGGGTAACGGGAGAAGGGAACCTGAAGGCCGTGAACGAGGGACCTTAGCGCAAGCGCACGTCTCACAAGCAGTCACAAAACCCTCCACCGACTTACGAAGAGCCGGCCACCAAAATCTCCGAGCAATGAGATCTACCGTGGCTCTACTCCCGGGGTGACCAGCAAGAACCGTATCATGATGCTCCTTAAAGAGTTTGTGACGTAGCTCAGGAGGCACAAACAACTTCCCAGAAGGACAAAGGGCAGGTGCCTCAGTCTGGGCAGCCTGGACCTCGGCCTCCAAATCGGAATATAGAGCAGAAACAACTACCCCCTCCGCCAAAATGGGACCCGGGTCCTCGGAGTTTCCTCGTCCCGGAAAACAGCGAGAGAGAGCATCAGCCTTCACATTATTTATCCCAGGTCGGAATGTAACAACAAAATTGAATCTGGAGAAGAACAGAGACCATCTGGCCTGTCTCGGATTCATACGCCTGGCCGACTCCAAGTATGCCAGATTCTTATGGTCGGTAAAAACGGTGATAGGGTGCTTGACCCCCTCCAACCAATGGCGCCATTCCTCGAAAGCCAACTTGATGGCCAACAACTCCCTATCTCCCACATCATAGTTTCTTTCTGCCGGGGAGAGTTTTTTAGAGAAAAAGGCACAGGGTCGCCATTTGGCAGGAGAAGGGCCCTGGGACAAAACCGCACCCACACCCACCTCGGAAGCATCCACCTCAACAATAAAAGGTAAAGAAACATCGGGATGCACCAAGACGGGAGCAGACGCAAAACTCTCTTTAATCTTAGAAAAGGCTGCAAGCGCCTCCTCCGACCAAGAGGAAAAATCCGCCCCCTTTTTTGTCATGTCAGTGAGGGGTCTGACAACAGAGGAATAATTGAAAATGAACTTTCTGTAATAGTTCGCAAAACCCAGAAAGCGCATCAATGCTTTCTGATTCTCAGGAAGCTCCCACTCAAGTACAGCATGGACCTTCTCCGGATCCATGCGAAAACCAGAAGCAGAGAGGAGAAAACCCAGAAATTGAATCTCTGATACCATAAAAAGACATTTCTCCAGCTTGGCGTACAATTTATTTTCCCGCAGAATCTGCAGAACCTGAAAAAGATGATCCTGATGGGTCTGAACATCAGGGGAAAAAAATCAAAATATCATCAAGATACACCAATACAAATTTCCCCATTAAATGGTAGAAAATACTATTAACAAAATGCTGAAAGACGGCCGGAGCATTCATCAGGCCGAAAGGCATAACGAGATTCTCGAAATGCCCGTTAGGGGTATTAAAGGCCGTTTTCCATTCATCCCCCTCTCTGACCCTGACCAGGTTGTACGCGCCTCTCAAATCCAATTTGGAAAACACCTTGGCCCCAACAATTTGGTTGAAGAGGTCCGGGATCAGAGGAAGGGGATAGGGATCGCGAATCGTGATACGGTTCAGCTCCCTAAAATCTAGGCAAGGTCTCAGAGAGCCATCTTTTTTTTTAACAAAAAAAAACCCCGCGGCCACAGGTGACTTTGAGGGACGAATATGCCCCTTCTCGAGACTCTCGGAGATATAAGTTCGCATTGCGATTCTTTCCGGTTGTGAGAGATTGTAGAGGCGTGCTTTTGGCAGCTTGGCGCCAGGAATGAGGTTAATGGGACAGTCAAACTCCCGGTGAGGAGGTAGCTCCTGAACACCGCTCTCGGAAAACACGTCCGAGAAATCAGAGAGAAATGATGGCACAGTTTTAGTAGACACCTCTGCAAAAGTCGCTGTGAGACAATTCTCTCTACAAAAGTCACTCCATAGTGGGGTTATGTCTAGTGAGCCAGGGTAACCCCAAAACTAGAGGAGAAGGCAATCCGTTAAGGACAAAACAAGATATATCCTCCACATGAGTGTCACCTACAGCTAGCCGGATATTGTGAACAATGCCCTTCAGAGATCTCTGTGAGAGTGGAGCAGAGTCAATAGCAAAAACAGGTATATCCTTTTCTAATGTGCAAACCTGAAAACCATGTATGGCTACAAATTGAGTGTCAATAAGATTGACGGCCGCTCCACTATCGACAAAAATCTCACAAGAAATGACTTTGCTCTCTAGCGCCACCCTGGCAGACAGGAGAAAATGGGAACTGCAGGTCAGAGGAAAAGCATCAATTCCTACATCAACTTTGCCCAAAGTAGCAGATGAAGCAGAACTTAACGATTTACCTTTTGAGGTTTTTCTCTTATTATCGCTCTTAGTACAGTTCAAGAATCTCCTAGACGGACAAACATTTGCCAAATGACCTATGCCCCCACAACAAAAACACACCATACTCTGAGGACTAAATCCTCTTTTATCAGGGGCAAGTCGACCTAGCTGCATGGGCTCCTCCTCAGAGGGGAGCGAGACAGGATGAGGCCCCTGCACACTGAATGAGTCCGCACCACTGCCCCTAGACTGACAATGGCTGGACAGAGAGGTCTCGTTTCTTTCTCTTAGACATCTGTCAAGGCGTACCGCCAATGACATGGCAGACTCTAAGGACGTTGGTCTCTCATGGAAAGCAAACGCATCTTTCAATCTCTCTGAGAGACCATGACAGAACTGACTCCGGAGTGCGGCATCATTCCAACCCGAATCAGCTGCCCATCTCCGAAATTCAGAACAATAAAGCTCCGCAGACCGTTTGTTCTGGCATAAAACACGTAAGTTAGATTCGGCCAGAGCAACACGATCCGGGTCATCATAAATCTGCCCCAGGGCCACAAAAAATCTTTCCACGGATCGAAGGGAGGGATCCCCTGATGGCAGCGAAAAAGCCCAAGTCTGAGCATTACCCCTGAGCAGGGAGATGACAATCCTCACCCTCTGCTCCTGATTACCAGAGGAGTGGGGACACAAGCAAAAATGGAGTTTGCATGCCTCTCTGAAGCGAGCAAAATTCTCACTGCCCCCGGAGAACGTTTCCGGAAGTGAGACCTTTGGCTCGCAACAGACTCCATGAGCCGGAGCAGAGCCCAATGCTTGAAGCTGAGTCATAGATTGACGGAGATCCGCTACTTCCAAAGAAAGACCCTGCATGCGGTCAACCAGGCCAGAAAGCGGATCCATGTCAAAAAAGGACGGTTTTGGTGGATTATAATGTCACGGCTGTATGTGAGCAACAATAGTATACACCGTAAAAGAACTACTGACCGGACCCAAACTAGGGAGGATAAAGGGTGACCCCTGTCCGACCCTCAAAGCTCTCCCTATTCTGCTAAAGCACATGCCCGGATCCAAATGGCGGAACGAGGCATGCCCACGTGCCTAAGACTGATGACCACTGTAACCCCTACAATAGTGGAAGGGGCACGGCCATAGGTGCCCTACTCAGTATATGGAGGGAACCGTGGCCACCTCAGATCCAGTCAGAAAATAATCAGGTACACAACAATGTCTGTACACTTAGCTGAAGGTGTTGCAGCCGCAGAGAAGACGGATCCAAGGACAGCTGGCAATATCCGGAGTGCTTGCTGCAGCAGAACACAGGTCCAGTGAACTGATAGCTACAAGTGAAGATACTAAAGCAAGAGCTACAACTGAAATGAGAACTATAATCCACGCCCTACAATAGGAGGAGGGGTGATATAAAGAGAGGGAAATCAAACGCATGAGGAACAGCTGGGAGGAAGGAAACCAAAAGTAAACAGAGCAGTGAGAACTCCTCCCAGCTCTAGTAGTGAAATCATCACAGGGGTGGAGAAACAGAGCTGTGAGAACGTCCCAAAGCTCTGGTAGTGACATATAGGAACAGAGAAAGGCCATCAACGATTTATTGATGATCCAAATGGACAGGAGTACTCCCCTGTGTAACTTCGATGTCAGCCAGTGGCAGCTCATGCGTGACACCTGCCATTTGCTCAGGCCCTTTGAGGATGCCATGTTATTTGTCAGTCGCCAGGACTACGGGATGAACAACGTCATTCCAATGCTTCATGTCCTGGAACAGATGGTGGTAACAATGGCTGGTCAGGGGACTGGAGACATGGTGCCTAGATCTTACAACCACATGAGCCCAGTGGGGGCTGAACTGAAAGAGGAAGAGGAGGGGGAGGAGGACATTGGAGCACAGGCAGTGTGTAGCGAAATGGGTGGTTTTTCTACTCAGGTGACAGGAGAGGAGGAGCCAAAGGAGCTACGGCGATGAGGAAAATGAGACAGAGGATCCAGACACACCGTGGAAGTATGCAGTGGAGATGGAGGCAGGGAGTCCCTCTGAGTCACTTGCACAAATGGCCATATGCATGCTCACTTGTTTGCGTAGTGACAGCCAAATTGTCACCATTCGGCAGAGGGATGACTTCTGGCTCTCCACCTTGTTGGACCCTTTCTACCAGTCCAGAATGGGGGCCTTTTTTACACCCACTGAGTGGGAGGACAAACTGAACTACTACAGAAACATCCTATGTAGTCAGCTGGCCACTGCCCATCTGCGCCATCGTCCATCCTCTCGCAGGCCTGACCGGGGGGCCCTCTGCGCTCATGTTCCACTGCCATGGCTGCTGGGGAGGGGAGGGGTGGCAGGAGCAGTACTAGCTCCATCAGCAGCAGCCTGAGTCTACAGTTGCTGATGAGTAGCTTTCTTCACCCGCATAGTGTAGAAACTACTAACCAGCAGCAGCAGGCAGACCTGGAGCAGGACCTGAATCAGCAGGTGGTGGCATACTTGAAAAGCACCCTGCCAACCCACATTGAAGATCCGCTGGACTACTGGGCAGCCAAACTGGATTTGTGGCCACAACTAGCAGAGTTTGCCTTGGAAAAGCTGTCCTGCCCGGCCAGTAGTGTGGCTGCAGAGTGGGTGTTTAGTTTGGCTGGGACCATAGTTACCTCAAGGAGAACTCGCCTTTCCACCCAAAATGTGGATAAGACTGACCTTTGTCAAGATGAAGCAGGTGATCAGCCAGGATTTCCAACCATCAATTCCTGATGCATCAGACTAGATCATCCATGGTGACACAACAACACTTTGATAAAAGAGACCGGTTTCTTCTGACTACCTGCCTCAGCTACTTCTCTGATACTGCAACCCGCCTGATGCCACACATCTGATGCCAAGTGCTCCTTCTTTCACCCAGCTTTGTCAGCGGGTACTGGTATTACCACCGACCGCCCCACTCTGTCACCGGGTCATTTTGTGGTCTTCTGATGCAGTTGCTGCTGCCATTTCCACATTATGTCACCTTGCCACTCTGTGGTCTTCTGATGCTGCTGCCGCCACATCCAGATTCTGTCATTGGGCTACTCTGTGGTCTCCTCATGCTGCTTCCACCTCATCAATATGTCATAGGTCTACTATGTGGACTTCTCATGCTGTTTCCACCCTCCTCACTTCATGACTGGGCCAATATTTTGCCTTTCAGCCTGGCTGACATCATGATTTATTTGACCTTTCTTCCCATCTGTCAGAATGAAGGAAAAATGAGACACACAATGGATCCTGTCTGTTTAGCAGCTGTAAGGCCTGTAAGGTCCCCTCAGATTTGACTTATGATTTGGTAGCCAAAAGCAAGAGTGGGTACAAAACACAAAACACATGCAAATATTCCATTCACATGTCATCTCTATTTTACACTGCGTGCAGAAATATTAGGCAAATGAGTATTTTGACCACATCATCCTCTTTATGCATGTTGTCTTACTCCAAGCTGTATAGGCTCGAAAGCCTACTACCAATTAAGCATATTAGGTGATGTGCATCTCTATAATGAGAAGGGGTGTGGTCTAATGACATCAACACCCTATATTAGGTGTGCATAATTATTAGGCAACTTCCTTTCCTTTGGCAAAATGGGTCAAAAGAAGGACTTGACAGGCTCAGAAAAGTCAAAAATAGTAAGATATCTTGCAGAGGGATGCAGCACTCTTAAAATTGCAAAGCTTCTGAAGCGTGATCATTGAACAATCAAGCGTTTCATTCAAAACAGTCAACAGGGTCGCAAGAAGCGTGTGGAAAAACCAAGGCGCAAAATAACTGCCCATGAACTGAGAAAAGTCAAGCGTGCAGCTGCCAAGATGCCACTTGCCACCAGTTTGGCCATATTTCAGAGCTTTCCACCCTCCTCACTTCATGACTGGGCCAATATTTTGCCTTTCAGCCTGGCTGACATCATGATTTATTTGACCTTTCTTCCCATCTGTCAGAATGAAGGAAAAATGAGACACACAATGGATCCTGTCTGTTTAGCAGCTGTAAGGCCTGTAAGGTCCCCTCAGATTTGACTTATGATTTGGTAGCCAAAAGCAAGAGTGGGTACAAAACACAAAACACATGCAAATATTCCATTCACATGTCATCTCTATTTTACACTGCGTGCAGAAATATTAGGCAAATGAGTATTTTGACCACATCATCCTCTTTATGCATGTTGTCTTACTCCAAGCTGTATAGGCTCGAAAGCCTACTACCAATTAAGCATATTAGGTGATGTGCATCTCTATAATGAGAAGGGGTGTGGTCTAATGACATCAACACCCTATATTAGGTGTGCATAATTATTAGGCAACTTCCTTTCCTTTGGCAAAATGGGTCAAAAGAAGGACTTGACAGGCTCAGAAAAGTCAAAAATAGTAAGATATCTTGGAGAGGGATGCAGCACTCTTAAAATTGCAAAGCTTCTGAAGCGTGATCATTGAACAATCAAGCGTTTCATTCAAAATAGTCAACAGGGTCGCAAGAAGCGTGTGGAAAAACCAAGGCGCAAAATAACTGCCCATGAACTGAGAAAAGTCAAGCGTGCAGCTGCCAAGATGCCACTTGCCACCAGTTTGGCCATATTTCAGAGCTGCAACATCACTGGAGTGCCCAAAAGCACAAGGTGTGCAATACTCAGAGACATGGCCAAGGTAAGAAAGGCTGAAAGACGACCACCACTGAACAAGACACACAAGCTGAAACGTCAAGACTGGGCCAAGAAATATCTCAAGACTGATTTTTCTAAATGGGTATATATTTGTTTTTTGTTAAGTTGCCTAATAATTATGCACAGTAATAGTCACCTGCACACACAGATATCCCCCTAAAATAGCTAAAACTAAAAACAAACTAAAAACTACTTCCAAAAATATTCAGCTTTGATATTAATGAGTTTTTTGGGTTCATTGAGAACATGGTTGTTGTTCAATAATAAAATTAATCCTCAAAAATACAACTTGCCTAATAATTCTGCACTCCCTGTAGATCCACTCCTGTTTTTTTTTTGGGCATTAGCAATACTGATGGATTATTGAGCAAATGCTGACCGAGTGAAGGCGTATGCTCCACAGACAGGATTCTTTTTTTGTGGGGGGGGGGGGGATTTGTGGGTTATTGTTCTGACGGATCAGAGGAATGGCAAATTAATCAGTGACGTCAACACAAACTTACTGCTGACACCCTCTCCACTGTCGGGGGGAGCTCTACTTGTATAAGCGTTTAATAGAACAGGTTCTGATAACATCTATGTGGAATCAGCTGGACGACGGTGTGAAAGGACGCTAACATTGACCTGTAAGGCTGAGTTCATACTTGAGTTATTTGGTCAGTTTTTGCCCCGTGACAGCCCAAATAAGTGAAGCGTGCAGTGATTCTAAGAGCGACGCCTGTCATCTACATGTCATACGTATTATTTTACTACCAAAGCAGAATCCCTATGCATGTTACTGCAAGGCACAGTGTTCTACACCACTATAAAGGCTCTCTGCAGCCAGGAAAAGGCAGTTTTTTTATGTAATTCGCCACAAATATATTCGGATCGAACCAAATTTTTCCCGAAAAGGTCGGAGAATCGGTGAATCAAATTTTTTAACAAATTTGCTCATCTCTAGTCCCAGTGATAGGACCCCCACCAATCTAATCATTATCACCTATCCTGTGAATAGGGGATAACTTACAGTATTAATACTGGAATACCCCCTTAAGTCTGCAGGGGCTTACTAATTGTAGCAATGGAAGGGTTTTTCCATGGGTAAAAGGGGCTGTGGAATCTGGATATGCTTTATTCCAATGGTATTCTAAAAACATTCCAACGATTACAGGCTGGGTTTGATTTACCATCTCACCATTTCTATTAATATTAACAATTAAGACATGCGGTGAAAGCCCAATCTAAACTCACAACCTTAGTTTATTGCTCTCATTCTTTATTGGATTCCATAGTGGCATCTGGAGAATTCAAGTAAGGTATTTCTAAAATATATCAGTCTTTACTTGCTGATTTTCTGAGAGATTTTTCCTTGAGGATTCGTACACAGTCGGAGAAGGATATATGTTCTCTCACAGATGTACAGAGGCAGGGAGCACTAGCTACGACCCCTGACATCACTTGGAGAAGCAGTTTGATTGTCCCAGATTCTTTTTATTCACAGGGCTTATTAAACCCCTTTCTATTACATAGAATTGGGATTAGAGGGGACTTATGTTGCCCTCAATGTGGGGAGGAGGAGGCTGACCATTTACACATGGAGCTGCTCTGCATTAGACAACTACTGGAAAGAAGTGGTGACCATTAGTGTTGATCACGAATATTCGAATAGCAAATTTTTATCGCGAATATTGCCACTTTGAGAATTCGTGAATATTTTGAATATTTGGCATTTTTTTCCATCTGAACACATGATTCCTCTCTGCTTCTTGCTTGTGGGCCAATGAGAAGGAAGCAATGTCAAGTTCACAACAAAAGCTATTCTAATGTTCTGCCGTGCCAACCATTTTCTCCAGTCTCAGGAAACTTATACCAGCTTGAAAAATGTAGCCAAAGTGACCCACGCCTGTATTTTGCGTCACAAAATCGCATTACGCGATTTTTACTTTGAAGATCTTTCGCATTCAATAAAATAATCTTGAATTCTCGAAATTCGCTAATATTTGACGAATATTCTACAAAATATTCGTGAAATATCGCAAATTCGAATATAGCACCTGCCGCTCATCACTAGTGACCATTATAAATAGAGTTTTCAATAAACAATTGTGACTTATCCTATATTTTGTTATCTTTGAATAAAGACTGTATGAATGGAGCCACTGTTTTGGAGCTACAGAGAATGTTTTACCAGGTGAAGAAAACTTTAGCAGATCGGTGGATACAGCCTTCCACCCAACCACCACTGAATATGTTTCCCATTTAAACACGGTTATATGATTGGAAAGAGGCATTTACTTGAAACTTAACTGTTACTCAAGTTCACACGGGCGAGATTTCCGTGCGGGTGCAATGCGGGAGGTGAACGCATTGCACCCGCACTGAATCTGGACCCATTCATTTCTATGGGGCTGTGCACATGAGCTGTGATTTTCACGCATCACTTATGCGTTGCGTGAAAATCGCAGCATGCTTTATATTGTGCGTTTATCACGCAACGCAGGCCCCATAGGCCCCTTTCACACGGGCGAGTATTCCGCGCGGATGCGATGCGTGAGGTGAACGCATTGCACCCGCACTGAATACCGACCCATTCATTTCTATGAGGTTGTTCAGATAAGCGGTGATTTTATTCCAAGACACGGAGGCTTCCTATTGCTTAATCTTCCTTTACTGACAACCACAGCAGCAAAGAAAAAAAAATGAAGATATTAACATATTGCCATAGCAACCGTCCCTCCCCACACAGTAGACCCTATATAATGTCCACCAGTCTTCATAACTTCCTCTTTCTTTGCTGCTGCCACAAGCTATGTATACACTGATCTTGCAGCATCTACTTGAAGTATTGTAATTCATTTTTGTGCTTGTTCTTTTTCTTATTATTCTTGTTATTGCAGGGGGACACTTATTTATATTGAGGTATACCTATTTAGGTTTTTCTTCCCCAGGTTTTTTCTGCCGTTTATTCATTTTTTGTTCCCTGTTCCTCCCGCTCCTGTCTCCCTTCTGGGAGCGGGTTCGGGGGTCGAATGGGTTAATTTTTTATCTCCTTCTCCCCTGCGCGATCTCCCTCTTTGCCCCGTCTCCCCTCTAGTCCCTGGAGGGGGCCAAGCGCCCGGTCTTGTTATCACTTACCGCGTTTGTCTCCCCGTCTCCAGCCGGTGCCTGGTGCTGGGGCCGCAATCTCACGGAATTTCGGCCGTCTGTGATCTTGCGGCGGCCATTTTCTTGTGGTCTTTTTCCTTCTCTAGTTCTTCCCTCCCTCCCGTCGGTAGCCACGCCCACTTCCGTCCTGGGCTTGTTTCGTTCCGACGCCGCTCCTGTGTGCACACTTGCTGGGTGACTACCCTCTGTGTGTCTCCTATTCTTTAGTTCAGTTAGCTGCTAGGTGGTTTTTCACCCCTCTTTTGTACTTGCCTACCTTATTATACCCTGACCCATCTGCTTTGCTTGCTGGCCACTTTCCCCCTGGGCATATATATATACACCATTACAATCATGTCTTATACTGGGCATCCCTCAGAGACAGGGAGAGATGCACAGGTCTCTTCTCCTGCTCCTGCAGCCGCTGGCACCGCATTCTCTGCGGAAGCCTTTCAGCAGTCCGTGTCTGAAGCCATTATGGCTGCTATGGGGACCGTTACCAACACCCTAACTAGGTCCATCTCCGATGCCCTTTCAGCACGCCCTGGTGTCTCTAGTGACACAATACAAGCTGAAGTACCTGTACCTCACGCCTCCAGAACCACTTTGATTGGTGAGTCCAATGCCACCCAAGAGAGCGCGTTATCGCGCAAAAAAGCCTCATCCCGCCGGGCAGAACGGCCGCGGAATTGGAAGTGTGCGAGAACGCACCCTGAATTTGAGATCGACTCTGATGAGGAGGTGAGATTTGAGGACATGGTTTTCCCTGAGGACGAGCTGTCCGATTCTGCCCCTGCCGACCTGGTTTCGGCTCCCACCTCCACGCCTCTGGGCGCTTCGTCCTCGGGCGTTATACAGGGGCCTTCGGGCGTCCTAACCGACCCCCTTGGAGATCCCCTTTTTGACCCCGACAGTCTCCACCACCCTAGATCTGCCGAATGGCATCCCCTTGACCATGTGGCACAATGCCTAGAGGCTCGGGTGCGTTGCCCTCTATCTAAAGAGGCTCGCAATAAAATGAAAGCAGAATGCCCGAGACCCATTGTGGCGAATAAAGTTTGTGAGACCCCGTCGGTGGATCCTAAAATGATCCAATTCTTATCAAAGTCTGGGTGGAACCCCAGAAGGGGCCTGGAATCGGCCTTAAAAGCGTGCCAGGACAAACTCCTGGACGTTTTCGGCCCACTGGCCAAAATCTTTGACATGGCTGAGATAGCCAGAGAGTCCAACACATCAGTGGATCCGGAGGAACTCCGTGGGTGGATCCAAAGTGCCATCTGTATAGCAGGCAACGTCAACAGTTCCCTGTCTATTGAACGCCGCAAGGCTATTTTGTTTAAGATTGAGCCCAAATTAGTGAACTTGTCCCTCACTGAGGCTGGAAGTGATGCTCAGCGTCTCCTGTTTGGGGATTCATTAATTAAGGACATGGGAAAATTTGTTGGAGCCTTTACGGCCCTTGACAAGGCTCAATCTTCCATGAGGAAGGTATTCCAGGGCCGTTTTTTCCTCAAGGGCCGGCAACTTCAGGGGCCGTTCTGCCGGCCGCTCCTCCTTCCATGCCCGGGGCTCGGGCAGAGGCTCCTATGGTCAAAGACCCTTTAATCAACGATCCTCCTTCCAGGACGCAAGGCCTTCACAGAGTTTCTTCCCATCCCGAGGTGCTCCTAGCCGAAGACCGTTCAGAGGAAGCTCCGGGTTCCGTCGTCCCCTTGGTAAGTGTTCCTCGTCTTCTTTCTTTTCCAGTTCGTGTAGGGGGCAGACTCCGACTTTTTTCTCATGCTTGGGAATCAATCACGTCGGACGGCTGGGTGTTAGCCACTATCCAGGGTTTCTAGATAGAGCTGGTTCAGTCCCCTTATCATCTCCCTGCTCCCCCACCTATTCCAACTTCCGGGGCTGCGTCGCTGGCCATAGACAAGGAACTCTCAGACCTCTTCCTCAAGGGCGCAATCGAGTTGGCGCCGTACCCTTCGGTAGGTCTGCTCAGCAGTATTTTCCTGGTACGAAAGAAAGGGGGGTAGATGCGCCCCGTCATAAACCTCAAACCGCTAAACAGGTTTGTTCGTTACAGGCACTTCAAAATGGAGGGTATTTACCTACTCAGGAATCTCCTTCTTCAAGGGGATTGGATGGTGAAGTTAGATCTGAAGGATGCCTATCTCACTGTCCCGGTCTCGATGACATCCAGGAATCTCCTCCGTTTCCTGTGGAAAGATCAGGTTTGGCGTTTCACTTGCCTCCCCTTTGGTCTGTCCTCGGCCCCCTGGTGCTTCACCAAGGTCATGCGCCCAGTGGTAGCTTGGCTCCGCAGTCGCGGGATCAGGTTGATTATCTACCTGGACGACCTCCTTCTTATGGCCCAAGACCCCGCTGTTCTCCGCTCGCAGTTACAGGTAACTATGAACCTCCTATCCCGTTTAGGTTTCCTCATCAACTACGAGAAGTCGTCCCTGGACCCATCCAGAGTTATGGAATTCCTCGGTTTCTCGGTGGATTCCGTCTCAGAAACTCTCAGCCTTCCTCTGGCGAAGCTCCGGTCCATACGCAAGGAGCTACGAAGGCGCTGACTGCTCAGCGGATTACGCTTCGTCACCTGGCACGGATCATAGGACTCCTCTCCTCGTCCATCCAAGCAGTGTTTCCGGCTCCTCTCCATTACCGGGCTCTTTAGCGCTTGAAGCACGCTCACCTACAGACCGGGGCTTCGTACGTGGATACGATCTCGCTGGATCCCGAGACTCGGGACGAGTTACGTTGGTGGATCTCGAACCTTCAGGCGTGGAATGGGAAGGCGATTTGCGGTCCTCGTCCGGATTTCACCATCGACTCCAACGCCAGCCTTCTCGGGTGGGGGGCCCACTGCGACGGAGTTTCCACTGGAGGTCTCTGGTCTCAGGAGGAGGCCTCACTCCATATCAACTCCCTGGAGCTCCTGGCCGGATCTTTTGCCATCCGCAGTTTTGCCAAGCACAGTGCCAGCGCCTGCATTCGCCTACGCATGGACAACGTGTAGGCTGTCCGATATGTCAACTCCATGGGAGGTACCCATTCGAGCATGTTATCTCACTTGGCCAAGGAGTTCTGGACCTTCTGTCTCAATCAACAGGTTACGGTGGTGGCGGAGTATCTCCCTGGTCTGCAGAACGTCCAAGCGGACTGGAACTCTCGGTATCTCAGGGATGGCAGCGATTGGAAGTTAGATGGTCTGGTGTTCTCTCACATCTCCTCCCTCTGGGGTCCGTTCTGTATTGACCTGTTTGCATCTCGGCTGAGCACTCAGTTCCCGCATTTCTTCAGTTGGCGCCCGGATCCAGACGCAGAGGCTGTGGACGCGTTCCTGCAGGATTGGCACAGACCTCTACTCTACGCATTTCCACCGTTTGCGATGATCCCACGGGTCCTGACCCAGGTGCGCTGGCAGCATGCGGAGTTAGTGTTGATTGTGCCGTTCTGGACCTCTCAGTCATGGTTCCCTCACCTGCTGGACCTTCTCATCCTATCACCGTTGCTCCTACCGGACCTTCCAGAGCTTCTCTTAGACGCCGGAGGCGCACAACACCCGCTATTGCTGGAGGGATCTCTCTGTCTGCTGGCTTGCAGAATATCAGGCGTTTTGGACAGGGCGAGGAACTTTCGGACGCTGCTAGAAGACTCTTGGAACAGTCGTGGGCTCCTGGCACCAGAAGGGCCTATAGAGCGGCCTGGGGATCGTGCACTAGTTGGTGCGTCGCACGGAGTGTGGATCCCCGCTCAGCTCCTGTTTCAGACATTTTAGAGTTTTTGACTTCTTTATTCGAGGAAGGTAAGGCGTACCGCACCATCAACCTTTTTCGGTCCGCAATTTCTTCCTTCCATCAGGGCTTTGAGGGTCGTCCTGCGGGGCAACATCCTCTAGTTTGTCGCCTTCTCAAAAGGTTCACGTTTGTCGCGCCACCTCGGCCGCGTTTTTCTTCCACCTGGGATGTTTCCTTAGTATTGGATCTTTTCACGGCTTGGCCGTCTAGCTCTCTGCTTTCTCTTCGTCAGCTCTCTGCCAAGTTGGTTACCCTCTTTTACCTTGTATCTTGCAAGAGGGTTTCTGATGTCAGGGCATTGGATTTCAATGCCAGGTCTTTTTCCCCGGGCGGGGTAACTTTCAATATTTCTCGCTGTACCAAAACGCATATTCGCTCTGTCTCTTATCCCAGTTTTCCGTCCATTCCTAACCTTTGCCCGGTTGCTTGTCTCCAAGAGTACGAGGCTCGTACCTCTGTGCATAGGTCGACTGAAAGTTTTCAATTATTTCTCTCCTATCGGCGTCCTTTTGCTCCGGTTGCGACTCCCACACTGGCTCGTTGGGTCAAATGGTGTATGTCTTTGGCAGGGGTGGATACCTCGGTATTCACGGCTCATTCCACTAGGAGCGCAGCTTCCACCTCTATGTTGGTGTCTGGAGCTCGTTTGGAGGACATTATGAAGATTGCCGACTGGTCTCGAGTTTCGACTTTTAAGGAATTTTACTTTCGCCCTGCTCGTCATGCTTTTTCTTCTGTTGTTGTGCAGCTTTGAACTTGGAATAGGAAGCCTCCGTGTCTTGGAATAAAATTGTGGGATTTTACTAGTCTATGACGTAAAGTCATGATTTTATGAAAGACACGGAGGCGAGTATTGCCCTCCCTTTGTATTTTCCCTCCCTTGGGTTTTTGCTTATTGCTTATTTATTATGTACAGTGTCATTTTGGATGATTCATGTTACTGTCATTTGATTGATTTACAGGTGGCAGATTTTGATTTGGATGGAACATTTCCTTTCATGCATATTTATTCTCTTGCAGGTTGAATAGAATGATGATGTACATCCAGGTGTTCCTATGGGGTGTCTTCTGCCTGTTCCAGTTCGGCAGTTCCGTTTTGCAGGAGGACTCCTTTGTTTACCGTCGGTTCCGAGGAAGGATGTGGTTGTGGTCCCTCCGGTTTTCCAAGTCTGCGGATTTGAAGTTTTCCTGAGGTCTCCGTGTGAGGGTTCCAGGATTCGTTCTGGTAGAGGTGGCATTCGCCAAGAAAGAGGAAGTTATGAAGACTGGTGGACATTATATAGGGTCTACTGTGTGGGGAGGGACGGTTGCTATGGCAATATGTTAATATCTTCATTTTTTTTTCTTTGCTGCTGTGGTTGTCAGTAAAGGAAGATTAAGCAATACTCGCCTCCGTGTCTTTCATAAAATCATGACTTTACGTCATAGACTAGTAAAATCCCACAATTTTCATGCATCACTTGTGCGTTGCGTGAAAATCGCAGCATGCTCTATATTCTGCGTTTTTCAAACATGGGCGATTTTTCTCACGCGCGTGCAAAACGCATTACAATGTTTTGCACTCGCGCGGAAAAATCGGGTGTTCCCGCACATTTTCCCGCAACACTCGTGTGAAAGAGGCCATATAAGTGAATGGGGCTGAGTGAAAATCGCAAGCATCCTCAATCAAGTGCGGATGCAGTGCGATTTTCACGCATGGTTGCTAAGATGACAGTCTATTCACTGTATTATTTTCCCTTATAACATGGTTAAATATAGGTGGTCAATTGAGGGTTAAAAAATAAAAAATAATTAACTCACCTTCTCCTCTTGATCGCGTAGCTGCCGGTCCCTTCTTACTTCTTTAATCATGAGCTGCCGGCTAAAGGACCTGTGGTGACGTCATATCACATGGTCCAATCACATAGTCCATCACCACGGTGATAGACCATGTGATCGGATTATGTGATGTGACGTCACCACAGGTCCTTTAGCCGGCAGCTCATGATTAAAGAAGTAAGAAGGGACCTGCAGCTACGCGACCGAGAGGAGAAGGCGAGTTAATATTTTTTTTTATTTTTTAACCCTCAATTGACCACCTACTAAGCATTCTGTATTAAAGAATGCTATTATTTTCCCTTATAACCATGTTATAAGGGAAAATAATAACATCTACACACCACCTAACCCAAACCTGAACTTCAGTGAAGAAGTTCGGGTCTGGGTACCACAGTCAGTTTTTTATAACGCGCGTGCAAAACACATTGCACCCGTGTGATAAAAACTGAACAACGGAACGCAATCGCAGTCAAAACTGACTGCAATTGGGTACCTACTCGCGCGGGTTTGCCGCAACGCATCCGGACCTTATCCGGACCTAATCCGGACACGCTCGTGTGAACTCAGCCTAAGGCTATTTGAGGATAATAGATTGACTCCCCAGGACCTACAAGTCGCTAGTTAGTGCTCCTCACACTGGGGTTTACTAAGTCTTTAAGAGCAACTTACAAAGGTGGGCCTTGTGAATGTATGCACATATATGCTAGGAGGTAGACATTGCATACTAAGTAGTATATGTGTTCTTGCCATGATGCTCTAGTAGTTGCTACCTCTCAGCAAAAACAACTTGACAGGCTAATACCAATCCTCTAAATAGTGTGATTGAGTAGTTTCACGGGGAGGGAGGTTGGCGTGGGAATAGTACTGCTTATACTTTTATGACCAATTTCATGATGCTCTGTATGCTGACCCTGTATTTAATTACTCATTGTTTCTATCTGTGTTATTGTTTGTTGCTAAAACTTTAAGAAAAAAAAATATCTGATAAAAAATGCAGTTCCATAAAATACCTTTCTCTACTGTAAAATAAATGTTGCAAACTTGTAATGTGAATATTATCGCCCGCCCCCACACCACCAATATATCAGTGCAGGAAAGGTGGTAATATTTTTGTCTATTATGTCATTTTAATATAACTTAACTTGCATACAAATGGCATTATTACCATAAAATGCTTTTGCTATAATACAAATCATTTAATAAGACTGGACAGATGTAAAACACTGGGAAAAAAATGCAATTGCTCAGCAGAAGAATACTATTGGGGTGCTGTGCTGGCAATAATATTATATAGAAACATGAAGTTTTGGGGTAAAAAACTGTTGGCTTTCTGTTTAAATCAGAAAAAATAAAAAATTTCTTGCAGGTGGCTGGTTTTGTAGCGTAAAACAGCAAGAATAAGGTTCTGTAGCAGCTTTATTATTAAGCACTGTGCCCCAGCTCTTCACTCCCTCAAACTACTTTTCTTGATTAAAGTTCCTAGAATTCGACACAATTATTTATTTCTATCTTGTTTCTACATTGTCCCTATTACACTAGAAGAGACACTTACTTGTGACTGAGTCTGCTTGTATAGAACCTACCATTAGCCATCTGGCTCCAGGAGAAGTATATGGTGGGTTCAGCATGCATGTTGGTACTTGCATCCCTGGATCCGATGAAAGCTGTAATGGCACCGGACGGGGTTACAAGCAAAGTGTACTTGGCTTGCATGCTGACCTGCATTCCCTGGATTTTATGTGGCTGTCATGGCCCATGAACAGGTAGGAACAAGAGTTAGGGACCACTCATGAGACAACCTTGACGCGGTGAGTGGCTTACTATGCTTTGGCCAAAATATAAACCAATGTCTCGTCCAGCATGGAGGGCAGAGTGCTGGATGTTGTGTGCGATCACATTTGCATTTTCCGTTTGTATATGTATTTCGCCATAGTGATGTGCACCTACAGGCAGGTTGTGCTGACCCAACCCCTTATTTTTTACTTGTGACTCTGTATACTGTCAATCAACACTGCACACACCCATCCACCCTAATGAACAGCTCAGAATGATGTTCTGCTCATTTTGCACAGGCATCTCCCTGTCTGTCAGCCTGTAAGTTAATCAGGGCAAGCCCTCTCCCCACCTCCTCTAGGGTCATGTACACATTTTTATTCCTCTCTCATGGTTTTGCCCACTAACATGTGCAGAAAAATGGCACTGTACACTGATTTATTGGATATGTCCAAAGCATACCTGAAAAGCTTTGGGACAATACTTCAGAATTTGGTATTGTTTAATGAAGAATATCTCCAATACACACAGGAAACGGACGCTCTGGCCCGTTGCCGGAGTGCTGGAACTTCAACAGACAGAAGGTGAGTGGGCACCAGCAGGCACAAGCCGTTGACAGTTGTCTTAAAGGGTTTGTCTAACTTCAGCAAATGGCAGCTATCACATATACAGTTAATGCAAGGCACTTACTAATGTATTGTGATTGTCCATATGGCCTTTTTGCTTGCTGGATTCATTTTTTAAGTGCATTATACATTGTTCAATTCCAGGGGTTCTGGCAACCACGGCAATCCAGCAGTGGTGGCCATGCTTGCACACTATAGGAAAAGTTGCTGCTACCTGTATTAACACTACTCCCATCATCAAGAAAAACCTTACTTATTTTTTAACTGGCCTGATCATTGACTCCATCAGCTATCTGCCAACCCTGCATCTGTACTGTATACCTGCCTTGCACACTGCTAACCACCTAACATCAAAGGCACTACTACTACTACGATATTAGCCACTACCACTCCTCCCATCTTCTTCAGCTCCCCTCCAGGTCGCTGCACCTACAAGCTGTCCTCTTTGTAGCATTGTGCAGGAACATAATTCAACTGCAATACCTTACGCTCCCACCATTAAGAAGACAACAAGCAGGTATACAGGCTGATATTGACAATGAAGAAGCCCTAGTCCTTGCATATGCACAACAACCTTTTGAATGAGCTGATGAGTGGGGGAAGGGGTCAGGAGACAGACCTTTACCCATCTGACAGTGATGACGTATTCTGCTCCCAAAAGAAACCTTTAAGAACTGCAATGAATATATTTCCTGCAGACAGTCTAGGTTCTTAAACTTGTGCAGTTGCCCATTTATGGAGTGGTTGAAAGACAGCTACTTTACTATTTGGGCACCTGAATGTTGGGTGCCAGGCTGTTAGAGCTATATATTGAATAGACTGAGGGGTAGTGTTGCTGTATCTTTTGGTCCTGGTCCAAACCTCAAAATTAATTTAGAGACTCAATAACAGACCTATAGAATAATTTAGATGCTGCATCAGACTCACATATTAATTTAAACTTCAAAATTTATTCAGATCCCCTAAATTAATCAAAGACCAGACTAGACCTCTAAACTAATCAGAGCCAGACCAGACCCCAGAAATAATCAGACTCCAAAATATAAAAACCAGACACCACTGTAAACTTCGCACTCATTGTGCCATAGGCCAGTTCATCTCCAGTCCCTGCCCACAGTAAGGAACGCTAAGATTATGCAGTTTTGCTCATATCTTCTTGGTTCTATTGGTGCACAGACCCCTAAAAGATTCATTGGCTCCTTGATCGGTCAGTCCAAGTCTGGAGTTACTGGACAGAAAAATGCCTGCAGACTAATGCAGTTTTCAGTAAGAGATGGTCTGTAGCCCCTCCATCAAAGACCATCCCCTTAGCTGCAGTAGAAAAGACCCTCCCCTTGAGCTGCCAGCCTGATATAAATCTAGCAGAGCAATGAATGGGAATATCTCTGGATCCAGAGAGGTACAGGGCTGGTTCTAGCTTTGTTAAAAAGAGATTGTTGTGTACTATCTGGTGCCTGATTTTCTTTTTTTATATTAATCATAATATACCCCCTTTAATTCTTATTTAGTTTATGTTGTTACTTATGCTGTCTTTTTTAGTCATCCAACACTACAATGTAGCACTAGCAGTCATCTGTCAGGAAATCCCATACCCTCTAATGATAATGACTCTATTGATCCTGTCCTAGTTTTCACAGCAAAACTAAACAGGACATGTCAAAATATTGTATTTTTTTTTATGAACAATCACATCAAAACACCACTCGAATAAAAAAAAAATATATAATAAGACTTAGATCTAAATGAAATGTAATTTTTAATTATACAATAAATTTCTAAAGATCAACTATACATCTATCATCTTGGCTCATGAATCAAGTGTGAGAACTAAAGTGATAGCAGTGACCAGTAACAGAGATATCTGACAAAGTACCAATGGTTTATGACACTCTGGATCTGTGGAAAGCAGGTTACATCAAAAAGTTTAAGATAAATATAGGCCCAAATGTGGAATAAATGGAATGTTTTCAGTTATCCTAGGTGATCATTATTATTATTATTTTTTTTGTGTATTGATTAAAGACAGCATGAAACCTAAGAAAGAAACAATGCACTTTTATATAAAAAGGCTTTCTGTGGATTTCTAATGAAGATCGCTGCAAGAAGCCCTTCAAGAATTTTACAATTGCAGTCGTACTTAATAACAATACACATAATTTCCGACTATTACCCTAGAGCTCATTGTACTTTAACTATGTAAAAATAGACATCCTGCAAGTAGGATCTGTATCTACACGTTGCAATCTGTTCTTTCTTTGCTCTTCTCTCCGGATGGATAAAATCAACATAATCAAAGCTGATTAGGTTATGGTTTCTTTAAATGCTGATTGCATTATGTTGTGCATGGTATCAGTGAATATTAAAGACAGATTATAGATGGCAAGGTAACGAAACATCACAAGGGCACGCAGCCACACAATGAAGGAGAGTGTAGAGAAATCGACTGCATGTCGAAATACAGTAACTTGTTGGGAAGCAACACATGGACCACAGAAGGCGGATATGTAGACATTTGGAAAGGTCCCATAGGACTCTCACTACAAATGGCACTCACAAACTGAGCTACAGAACAGATGGTAGATACAAATGTGTAAGGAAAAAAAAAAATATAGATATGAAAATAACAGGGAAATTGAAGCAAATGAGTCAGGGGAATATTTACATAATAGCCATCATCGATATTTGATCAAATAAAGTAAAAAAGCCAATAGAAACTGATGAGGAAGAGCAAAATGTACAAAAATGTCACTGTTTTGGCTAAAATGCCATGTAGCCTTCTCTAGAGAATCTGTGTCACGGCTGAGGATGGGGGAAATCCTCAGCCGTGTGCAGCCAGGAGATGGTATGGCTGCTTGACCAGGACAAACAGGATTAGGGAGCAGGTCACCTCCTAAACGCATCCCTAACCTGACCCTGGCTCCTAGCTACATGAGCCAACCTTGATGGTAGGAGGGCTCATGCTCTGGAACCTAGAAGTCCCTGCTAGCCCTCAAGATGGCCCTAAGCTAGGAGCTGAGTAAGACGACCCACTCCTCCTAGGCACGGAGGAGCAGGAGTCTCAACGGCCAAGCTGTTGGGAAAAAGGGGAAACATAAACAGACTAACGGAAATGGCAGGTGAACTCAGTAGCTCAACCAACCTGCCACAGCCTTGCTGACTGGATCCCTGAGATAGAGAATCCAGAACCATTAGCTGCACAAACCAACATAGGAAAATCCCAACAGTCCATCACCCAGACATGACACATACAGGTAAGCATAAACTTAATAAGACATAAAACCTGAACTTAAACCTATGACCACAGTGGTGGCTCTCACAGAGGAATGGAAAGCACAGGAGGCTGCCTCGGCTAGCAAGACTGAAGCAACCTACTGAGTCCTGCTAGAGAGAGGGTATATATAGGCCAAAGTGGCCACACCCAAAGGTTGGACACACCCAGTGACATCACACACACTGGGAAGGAAGTTAACCCTTCCAATGCCACAGAAGGGAAAACACACATACATAAAGGGAAAGTGCACACAATAACATACAACACAGTGCACACAACAAACACACCTAACAAAAAGGTTGCTAGGTGTGACCGCATGCCAGGGCAGCAAGCTGCCTAGCAACGCTCAGGCTGCTCTGCTGCTAAACCCCAACACTGGTTGCCCGCGGCAACCACAAGTGAGGCCACAGACAAGCGGCCCTCACCCGTGGTTGAAGACCCATGCAAAACCGCCGGCAACTGCATGCGGTAAGAAGTCACGGTCATGGGCCTGGCCGTGACAGTCTGTGAACTACAATGTTGAATAGTTTGAATAGCAAGTGTGACTGGAATTGCTGGAAGCCCCATTCATGATCACAAAAATACGCAATTTGTCTGAGATACGAGAAGTGATATTACATGTAGGAATTTTTATGATGCAGAGCATCCAGAGAGCTTTATAATAGATCAAAATAGATTTTAAGCATATCTTATTATTTTCCCTACAATAAAACTAGCACAATCTCTCAAACCTACCAGCAAATACTCATCAAGGCATATCTTGTATTGGCATGTTTTGAAATATATGTAATTTATTCACTTGACATGACATTTCATCTAGTGGACGTGAAAAGTACCAAATTTGCTGTTGATAAAAATACGATGTAGAAATGTATGCAATGTAAGAAGCTTTTAGATAAATGTCAGCTATGATCAAGTAGTGCTGCTGCATTTATGTGAATAGTCTTTTGGTATTTGTCTGGCTGCTTATATGAGGACAAACAGAAGGATTATTAAACATGGGACTGCTTGATATTGGAGTGGGAAAAAAAACCATTACAAGGCCATGAAAATGTTTAAAAAGAACCTGTTTGCTCTTCTTGCAATGTTTTACTCATAATATCATTGACAGAGATAAGCAAAGTTTTTAAATATTCAATTCGGCTGCTGCATTGAACTTCAACAAGAAATTAGATTTGTTCCGAATTACTTCATCACAAATCGCTTTCCATTGTTTAGGGCGGGCGCAATGATGAGGAACAGCGATTGCGCTGCCCCCTGTCATTTAACTCCTTAGGTGCAGCTTTCAACGCTGATTGTGACATTAGGCTGCTCAGGGGTTAATCAGGGGTTAAAAAAAAATTTACTCACCACATCCGCTCGCGTGACTATGAAAGTTTATGAAGGCTGTGAAAAACATGGAGGTTCAGACATCATAATTTTGAGAAAATTGCAGTCACCCACTCAATTACTTCGAATCATAGTAGAAGAGACCCTTCCATCACAGCCTTCAAGATAGGTTTAGAGAGGCCACAGATCTGCATCAATGAATTTAGCTCCCGAAGCCCCAAAAAATCTTGTGTCATAGGCAACACACACTTCTCCAGTCTTGTAGTATAGGTATAAAAGGTATAAATAAATAAAAAATGTATATATACAGTGCCTTGCAGAGGTATTCACCCCCATTGCCATTTTTGTATTTTTTTACATTACAGCCTTAAGTTCAATGTTTTGTTAATCTGAATTTTATGTGATGGTTTAGAACACAATAGTCTAAGTTGGTGAAGTGAAATGAGAAAATTATATAAATAAAACTATTGTTCAGAAATAGAAAACAGAAAATTGGCATGTGCGTATGTATTCACCCCCTTTGTTAGTAAGCCCATAAAAAGCTCTGATGCAACCAATTACCTTCAGAAGTCACATAATTAGTGAAATGATGTCCACCTGTGTGCAACCTAAGTGTCACATGATCTGTCATTACATATACACACCTTTTTTTTAAATGCCCCAGAGGCTGCAACACCTAAGCAAGAGGCATCACTAACCAAACACTGCCATGAAGACCAAGGAACTCTCCAAACAAGTCAGGGACAATGATTTTGAAAAGAATAAGTCAGGGTTAGGTTATAAAAAAATATCCAAATCTTTGATGAGCACCATCAAATCTAACATAACCAAATGGAAAGAACACGGCACAACAGCAAACCTGCCAAGAGACGGCCGCCCACCAAAACTCAAGGACCGGGCAAGGAGGGCATTAATCAGAGAGGCAGCACAGAGACCTAAGGTAACCCTGGGTGAGCTACAGAGTTCCACAGCAGAGACTGGAGTATCTGTACATAGGACGACAATAAGCCATACGGTCCATAGAGTTGGGCTTTATGGCAAAGTGGCCAGAAGAAAGCCATTACTTTCAGCTAAAAACAAAAAGTCACGTTGTGAGTTTGTGAAAAGGCATGTGCGAGACTCCCAAATGTATGGAGGAAGGTGCTCTCGTCTGATGAGACTAAAATTAAACTTTTAGGCCATCAAAGAAAACGCTATGTCTGGCGCAAACACAACACATCACCCAAAGAACACCATCCCCACAGTGAAACATGGTGGTGGCAGCATCATACTGTGGGAATTTTTTTCAGCAGCCGGGACTGGGAAACTGGTCAGAGTGGAGGGAAAGATGGATGTTGCTAAATACAAGGATATTCTTGAGCAAAACCTGTACCACTCTGTGCGTGATTTGAGGCTAGGAGGTTCACCTTCCAGCAGGACAATGACCCCAAACACAGGGCTAAAGCAACACTTGAGTAGTTTTAGAGGAAACATGTAAATGCATTGGAATGGCCTAGTCAAACCCCAGATCTCAATCCAATAGAAAATCTGTGGTCAGACTTCAAGATTGCTGTTCACAAGCACAAACCATCCAAATTGAAGGAGCTGGAGCAGTTTTGCAAGGAGAAATGGGCAAAAATCCCAGTGGTAGGATGTGGCAAGCTCATAGAGACTCATCCAAAGCGACTTGGAGCTATGATTGCCGCAAATGGAGGCTCTAAAAAGTATTAACTTTAGGGGGGTGAATAGTTATGTCCATTGACTTTTTCAGTTATTTTGTCCTTTTTGTTGTTTGCTTCACAATAAAAAAATTTTTTAAAAACTTCAAAGTTGTGGGCATGTTCTGTAAATTAAATTATTCAAATCCTCAAGCAATCCATGTTAATTCCAGATTGTGAGGCACTGAAATACGAAAAAAGTCAAGGGGGTGAATACTTTTGCAAGGCACTGTAACTGTCAGTACTAAGAGATGCCTGTTATAAAGTATGGCATTGAATTCACTCTCTAGTATGTGATACAGTAAGTTTTTCTAATGTCCATACCCTGAGTACTGATTTTAAGTGTCTTTGCCTTCAAAGTACAAGCATACACAGATAGATTATTTGCACAGACGGATCCGTTCTGAACGGATCCATTTGTATTATCTTTAACATAGCCAAGACGGATCCATCTTGAACACCATTGAAAGTCAATGGAGGACGGATCCGTTTTCTATTGTGCCAGATTGTGTCATAGAAAACAGATCTGTCCCCATTGACTTACATTGTGTGCCAGAACGGATCTGTTTGGCTCCATTTAGTCAGACGGACACCAATGCAAGCAGCGTTTTGGTGTCCGCCTCCAAAGCGGAATGGAGATGGAACCGAGGCAAACTGGGGGAAACTGATGCATTCTGAGCGGATCCTTTTCCGTTCAGAATGCATTAAGGCAAAACTGATCCGTTTTGGACCGCTTGTGAGAGCCCTGAACGGATCTCACAAACGGAAAGCCAAAACGCCAGTGTGAAAGTAGCCTTAATAAAAAGATTGGTTATATTGACATATTTATTTTTTACTTTATGATGCAGGCAGTTTGTAGGCTCCATTTTTAGAAAGTAGGAGCATGCAATATAGCACCATGTGATATCTCCCTAAGCAGACTGAAGCCACACAGAATCCTAAAGAAGTAAGAAGCTGATACTTTTGTCCCTCCCCAAACTGCTAGCAACAGTCCGTTCTGTTATGTCATAAGAGCAGATAAACAGACTTCAAGCCATATGGGTTCTTCATGATTTTACTGGAAAAAATAGAGTTATATATTAAATAATATATATTTTTCTGGCATATAGGATGGAATCTACAACACAAGCTCAAAAGCAGATGCAGTTTCCTCTCTGCTTGTCAGAGGATAACACTGTTTTTGTGCTTGCTCAGTAGCTCCTCTAACAAGCAGAGAAGATGCTGCAGCTTTGCATGCAGTCCATTCACCTAACCAATAACCCCTCCTAAGCATCCTTGAGAGAAAGCCTCATAATGTCCCAAGTGTGTACATCTCCACTTTTGCTAAGACGGGAACAGTAAAGGAAATTTGCTCTAGAGGTTTTCACATCACATTATGGACTGAACGTCGATAACAAAATTGTAAAGTAATACCCAGAGATCAGTATGCAAATGAGTGGCAGGAGTTTACTGCAAGTGATGTAGGCCCTACAAAACTACATAAACCAGATTTGAGGTAATATAATGTAAATTTTGTAAGCAGTGAGGCAACTATGCAGGTACTGCCTCAGGTCATTGACCCTCAGACACTGCCCTAAAGCTTGAATGGTCAGTTGGCCCCTGGTATTAGGTAGCCTTTCTAAGTTGCTTAAAACACTATAGCTGATGCTTTCAATAGTTGCAACTATGCCGGTTGGTTAACATTTGATTGTCTATTTGTCTGACTATAGTAAGGTCAGTGACTCTAGAGAGCATAAGCCATGAGAGCATTATGTTTCATTGCATTATGGGATACAAACTATCAAAAATTACTCAAAAACTATGAAATGTTGAGTGCTGATACCAGATGAATTTCTGAATATTTGTCATATGGACAGTATATAGCAATTCTTTCATGTCTTCCATAGCTTAGCACTTCCCCGACCCGATCATTCACATGGTATGAGACAACACCTTAGTTGAAAACTCCTACTAATTTCCATATATGGCATCAACCCAAAATGCGTACAGAACATCTCAAGATAGATTGAAACAATTCACTTCTCTTAAAAAGCAGAAACTATTTAATCCCTAAATAATGAGTTCCCTTGAGAGATAGTATGATATCTGAAAAACCCCAAACCAAGCAAGAATATGATGCATAGAAAAATCCCAAAATTTATTTTAGTTCTCAGTGCTGCTAATATAGCCAATGATCATGTTAATATAGGCAACGCAACAGGCTCATGAATTAGATTTCACACTGTTCATACATTTTCACTGGTTTCTTTCACGAATTTTAATAAATTCTTAAATTTTAAACTAGTCAAGCTAAAATTGACTTAAAGTGGTTTTAGCAATAAAAGACATTAAACCAGGCAATTACATTTTGTAATTAAACAAAAGCTTCTCCCCAGTGCCAAGCTTAGTCCAGATAAGAGATGGCTATAATACAGAACAAAATGTTAGGTAATTTATAATAGCTATGTATGGCCTTTATTGTTGAAACATGAATTGTTCTGCAAGGTGAGGGGGAGCTATAGCAAGTAGGAGTGATGCTATATGCTATAGATCTTTGTGTGAGTGATGACCTGACCTTGTTCAAGCTTGCATCTTTTCGCTTGTGCGAATCTAGATATTTTATTTATACTTAGATGATTCAGGCTCTGATTGAATAACTATGGCAATTCGATTGAAACAATTTGAGGGAGCGTGAATCCTGGTGGGATGTATTTATTATACACAGTAGATTACAGAAATGTTTTACACACAGTAATGTCATAACTAAAGCCAAATGTCTGCTTGCCAATAAACTTCTCATGTCAATGATTAAAGTCCTCCGTAAAATGAACACTGCACTTTATGGTCCCTGTTCTCCTCCAGATCTAGTGTATGCTATGATAATTCTCTCATCATTTTTCCCCTTTTTCTATCCATTTTATAGAGGCTCTGGAGATTGAATAGGTACTAATAATGGCAAATAATATCTCCTCAAACATAAATAAAACAAATCTCCCTATACCGTACAGCGCGGCTACATAAATACCTTCCACCAAGCATTTCATCTATGGCAATACAAGGGCATTTTGTAATTTTCACTTCATTTCACGGTCCTCATTTGTCTGTTTAATTTCCTGTTTATCTATTGACTTGAAATTTCTTGTTATTTGCTTTTGTTTTATGCTCCAAGAAATCTGTAAATGATTCATAGTGTTGCTGGTGTTCCTTACAGCACACTTGTGTTCAGATATCATTGAGTGACATATTGCGTAGCCCACAGAAGTGTTTGAAATAGTGTTTCATCATAAATTCACGAGGGGTCAGGAAAGAGAAATACTAGGGTGAATATTTAATCAGTTCATGAATGTGACCTGAAGCATTCTTTACCTTGATAAAAATAACTGATCTAAGTTTTTTTTTTTTTTATTACTCAATCTGCAACAATAGAACTGAAGAAATACAACAGTTCACTTAGAACTAGAGTTAGCTTTTTTAATAAATGGTTAAAAAACTACAAATAACGGGGGGGGGGGGGGGGGGGCTAGTGCTTGCAGTGGATGGCTGTGTGAAGCTGCTGCTCCGTGTATGAATTCACCCAAGTTTTATAGACTGTTAAACCTAAAATAGTAAAGATTGGTGGCTCTAAAGCTGGTGACTCCTCTGGTCATCCCAAATCAGTCACAACCAGTGGAGAAATGGAGAAATTCATTAAAAAGGCTGCCTCCGCTTATGTGGCTAGAGAGACAAAGATGGTGCCGACCTCGCCGAAAGTCACCAACCGAAAGCAGTCGGAGCTGTCAGACCAAGCGATCGGAGGTGAGGACGAACCAGGGGATCTCCCCATATCCCGAACATACCTGAGAGAGGCTTTGTCCTCTTCCCTAGCCTCTGCACTGGAGCCGCTGAGTTCCGACCTAGCGGCAATTAGACAAGATGTCCGCCACATTAGGAGAAGGGTCGAGTCCCTAGAGGATTCACAAACCACCATGATACAACATCAAACCGCAGTTTCCCAACGAATGAACACCATTCAATGAAACCTAAACACACTTTACAGTGCCCTGGAGGACCAGGAAAATTGTGGGAGACGCAACAATTTGCGTTTCAGAGGCATCCCTGAGACGGTGGCAGCAGGGGACATTTCTAACACAGTAATGCAAATCTGCCTCTCCCTACTAGGACCAGACTCGGTCCAGGAAGTGATTCTGGAGAGAGCTCATCGGGCTTTAAAACCCAAACCAGCTAATAACGCTCCTCCCAGAGATGTTATATGCAAGCTGCTAAGCTTTCCAGTAAAAGAAGCCATACTTGCCAAGGCGCGTGATGCAGGTTCTATAGTCTGGGATGGCCATGATATCCTGATTTTACAGGACCTAGCCCAATTCACCTTAAGAAACAGGAGAGCACTAAAGCCTTTGACAGACTGGCTCAGACCACATAATATCCCGTATAGGTGGTCTTTCCCATTTGGCCTATCTTTCATGTATGAGGGCCGAAGATTGTCACTAACCTCATATCTGGACTTAGACCCAATTTTTGAGCATCTAAAGATCAAACCTTTGGACATCCAGAATTGGGACCCCATACAGGATCTCACATCTCTCCCTCCACTCCCACCATACGAACCCGGGGACAGACAAGCCACCCCGCACAAGCCGAGGAGAGGAACCCAGAGAGCTACTCCCAAGAGACTTCCCATGGGAGAGTGAGGCCAATCTGCACCCATGTTCACATAAGGTTAAGCAATAGGTCAATCTTGCCTACCTTTTCAATGGACTTCCTATGTTCTTTCTCCTATTTCTCGCCATTTACTGATGCCTATCTCACTAGATGCTAAATACATCTTACTTCTTCTGTCCCTTTCCATGGCGGTTTACTACTCATACTGGGTGAAGATTCACAAATCGGTCACCCCTCTTCTTCCTTTACCTGTTTTACTTAGATGGCACAAACATGCCGTTCTCACTAACCAGTTATATACCACGTTGTTTTTATGGGTTAAATGTTGTTTTTATGATTTTCTGTCTAGGGGAACTTTCCCCTACTGGTACAACTCATAGACATAGATATTCATATCAGATCTGGAAAAAATCCCCCCACAAAGCGAGTCACTCTTGCAGTAAACTTAAATGCAACCCCTTAGTCACATTCAGGATTAGTAATGGCTAACCTACAAGTAGCCTCCTTTAATGTTAAAGGGTTTAAGGCACCCTCTAAAAGATGCCAAATCTTTTCCCATTTGAAAAAGAAAAATGGCTCAGTTCTCTTTTTACAAGAGACACATTTTAAGTTCAATCAATATCCCAACTTATCCCCCTCTCATTTCCCTATATGGTATCACTGTGGATCCAATTCTTCGGCCTCCAAAGGAGTATCCCATTTCAATATTGTGCTCATATACAAGATGTGGATGGTAGATACCTTCTCCTTAAAGGTACCATAGCGAACCAAGTTTACACATTCATTAACATTTATGCACCTAATAATAACAAGGTTTTGTAGTATAAAACTCTCTTTCAAGTGATAGAGCCCTTTAAAGAGGGTGTGGTCATTATGGGAGGTGATTTTAACTTCACCATGGAACCTAATATTGATTCCTCATCAAAGAGATTATCTCTTTCACACAAAGCCTTGAGCTTTCTGCGTAAAAGACTACATGACCTTCATCTGGTAGATGTTTGGAGAACACTAAGTCCCTCCGTAAAAGACTACACCTTCTTCTCCAACGTACATGGGTTTTACCAACGCCTTGACTATATATTGATTTCAAAAGAACATCTACAGTTTTGTTCAAAAGTTATAATTGACCCCATCTACCTATCGGATCATTCCTCCATCAGAATGTCCATCTCCACTCCACACATACCCCCTAAAACCTTCAAGTGGCGACTCAATGAACAATTAATATCCCCTGAACTCATAGAAAAAAACACCTGACTCATTGATGACTTCTTCCTTTTAAATGCCCACTCAACCACCTCACCCCATGTGGTGTGGGACACCCACAAGGCTTATATGCATGGCCAATTTATTAGTATAGGGTCCCACCAAAATAAACTAAGAACGGCCCGTATTGAATCATTGCTATCCGAAATTCAGAGAATTGAGAGATTAAACAAACAATTCCTTTTAGAAACATACATCCCCCAACTCAATACCCTCTGATCCGAACTAAAACATCTCCTCAACACTACCTCAGCTAAGTATTTCTTACATTCACAATTTAAGTATTTCACCGATGGAGACAAGGCATCTAAATTCTAAAAGCCCAAAATTTAATCTGTAAAATTAAAGGAGACGACACGAATTTGTCCACGACAATAAAGTATATATCCCATCAATTTATGTCCTTCTACCACTCACTATATAACATTCCCCAAAATATAATAACACCTAAAACCACCTCCAACACAGAAGCAATCAATTTGTTTCTTCAGTCAGTAACCCTCCCTAAAGTAAACAAAATTCAAAAAACACTCCTGGAGGCCCCGTTCACTTTAGATAAAATTCTCGTAACCATTAAACAACTCCCCAAAGGGAAGTCCCCTGGCCCTGATCGCCTTCCAGCTCTTTATTATCGGACTTTTAGAAAATCACTAGCCCTCCACCTATTAACCATATGCAATCATTCCCTTCAGGGAACTCCACTTTCTGGAGACATGACCAAGGCACATATAACTATTATTCCCAAAGAGGGCAAATACCCTATCTACTGTGCCAGCTACCGCCCCATATCCTTGCTCATTTTAGATTTGAAATTATTGGCTAATTGCCTTGCTTCTATCTTACCACAATTGATACATAGGGATCAAACTGGATTTGTAGCAGGAAGAGAGGAAAAAGATAACTCAGCCAGGATTCTAAATGCTATTTATCACGTAAAAAAACACTCATCCCCTCTGGTCCTTCTCAGTACCGATACCGAGAAAGCATTTGATAGAGTCCATTGGGACTTTATACGCCAGACTCTTGATAAGTTTGGCCTTCCAGCCTCTTTCATACAGGCTATTTTTACGATGTATATCAATGATCCGGCAATGGTGCTGGTGAATAACACTGTCTCCGACCCATTCCCCATTAGGAATGGCACAAGACAAGGGTGCCCCCTTTCCCCTCTAATATTCGTCATGATTATGGAGCCTCTACTTCAAAAAATCCACCAAGAAGTGAAAATTAAAGGAATTAAACTTGGTGATCAAGAGCATAAGGTTGCTGCTTTCGCTGATGACCTATACATTTTAACAACTAACCCTCTTGAATCTATGCCCCTCATATATGATTTATTAGAGAAATTCAGCCCTCTATCCAATTTTAAAGTAAATATGAAGAAATCATTTGCATTGAGCTTGGGAATGAAGACATCAAATAGATTGACTTTAGCCAAAACATCTCCATTCAATTGGGATGCCCCTTACATTACATACCTTGGTATTAAGATTTGCCCAGATCTTTCAAACATATTTGACTTGAACTATACCCCACTACTTCAATCTACCCATGACCAAATGAATGAATTACACTCCCCTACACTTTCCTGGTTTGGACGGAAAAACCTGTTTACTTCACTAGTGTTACCAAAACTAACTTATTTGCAACAAGTTTTATCTATACCGATTCCCAACTCCTACTTTAAACAGCTAGATAAGAATCTTCGCTCCTTCATCTGGAGTGGGAAAAAGCCTCATAACGCTCTTAATACACTACAAAGACCGAGGGCACTTGGGGGTATGGGACTTCCCGCTCCTATAATATATAACAGGGCAATCCTTCTTTCTAGGACCATTGATTGGTTCAGACGAATTCCACAAAGATCCTGGGTGGACATGGAGTCCTCTATCTTAGGTTCTTCCTTCAGGGGCCTACTGGTAAAACCCCAAAACAACCCTGTTATCACTACAGTCACGAGCCCACTAATTAAAGCTACTATAGAGGCATGGAAATGGCTTTAAAACTCAGAATGGGGTTTGCCGTTGCCGTCTCCCCTTGTTCAAATAAGAGATGTAATTGATCTTGCCCCTGTTGAGCTAAAACAGAGCATTCCAAACCTGGTAAGGAATTAAAAAATGTCTGTGGTTTCCTTGTTTGATGAGCAAGGGAAGGTAATAGACAAACAATCCCTTCTCTCATTATTGCCTATAATGGGACCTTACCCCAACTTTATCTCTTTCCTGCACTCATTCATATCCAAACATATACCCTTACAATCACTTTTTAGACCACTTACTTGGTTTGAAAGTCTGATTACCCAGACTAACCCCCCACGCAAACTGATCTCCCAATTATACAAAAAACTTAGTTCTCCTAACCTGTTAATGAAACCCTCCTTTGTTGGGTTATAGGAAAAAGATCTAGAAAGCCAATTCTCACCTGCAGAACTCCACAAATTGAAGATTATGCTAGCGCTAGTGTACTTATAATCTTAATTTTAGTAATGACAGGAGGCGAGTATTTTGCATTAAACTCTCTTTACTTACTCCACATAGCAGTAAAGAAACAGTTAAAACAGTAACCAATCAAAATGCAATAGGAGGTAATATATTCTGAGCCGTGAGACTCCTCCTCCTCTTTCGCATGCGACATCAGAAAAAACTGGACAAACTAAAGTCAATGTCTCTTAAACCACGAACCACCGAACGAACTCCTTGTCCTGTAACTGTAAGGTATGATGAAAAAAATCGGGAATGAACTGTAACCGGAATCAAAAGACCTTCTGTCCGCACTCAAATCTCCGTGAGACGAAGTCCAATCGACACGAAGAAACTCCCTGAAGTTGGACCGGAAACCTCAAGCATTTATACTGAAAAACAATGTGAAATGGGTTAGGAACCGAAACTGAACCTGCTTGCAGGCATGACCCACATAAAATGACAGTAAATGACATCACTTAAAAGGATCTTGGCTGCTAAAACGCAAAAGGGAATGAAACCATATACTTATCTACGAGCACTTACCAAGGGTGGGAAAGAGGTGGGAAAATACTCGCCTCCTGTCATTACTAAAATTAAGATTATAAGTACACTAGCGCTAGCATAATCTTCAATTTTACCACATGACAGGAGGCTTCGTATTTTGCATTTTTTAACGCTGATTCACAAGACACATAGCCGCCCCCGTGCTTGGGCGAAAGTAGAATGTCCTGAAGGTAGACTCCCTCGACCAGTCCGCCGAATGTAGGATGTCTGTCAGAGAAGCGCCTGCCGAGAAGGCCGACGAAGCAGCCGCCCCACGAACTGAATGTGCCCCAAAACAGGGGTCCACGCCCGCCAGAGACAGAAGCCACCGTATCCATCTGGCGAGTGTAGTAGTTGAGACGGGAACGTGAGGCCGAACGTAGGACACCAAAAGCTGTCCCGAGGCAGAAGTTCGAAGCGCGGAAGTGACCTCTACGTACCGAGTAAGGGTAGAAACGACACAATGTTGTGGTTCTGAGGCAAAGAAGGGATAAAAGACCGACGTAGAGTTGGACTTGGTACGTCTAGACACCCGAAAGGTAACTCCCTCCGGAGAGACCGAAAAAGCGTCGACGTCGAAAGCCCGTACGTCCGAAACTCGACGAAAGGAAACGAGGCAAAGTAACAAAGTCAACTTGGCCGACAGCTGTCTTAGAGAGAGGGAGGTATTATTCGGCCAATCTCTCAGAAACTGAAGAACCAAGGCCACATCCCAGAGACGAGAATATCTGGGGCCCGGAGGTCTCTGCAACCTTATACCCCTAAGTAAACGGCAAACAAGTGGATCCCTCCCGATTGGGATACCAAGAGAGGGAACATGCGCCGCCGAAATAGCGGAACGCACCAAGTTGAGAGAACGATAGGAGCGGCCCAAAGAGAACAAATGTGACAGAAAATTCAATATGGCTGTCACAGGTGCCGTAAATGGATCGAAGTCCCGTTCACAGCACCAAGAGGACCAGGAATCACAAGCTGATAAGTAACATCTTCTAGTTCCAGGAGCCCAGGAGTCCCATATGAGGTCTCTAGCTGCCTGCGATAAATCGCTGGTCTGCCAGGCTCCCCGGAAAGAGCCCAAGCCACCAGAAGGAGACGGCCCTCGAGTACCAGGGAATGCGGATTCCCTTTCGGGTCCGTGAGGAGCATCGGGAAAGACGGTAGAAGCAACGGCTCGATGTAGGAGAGCTCCAGAAGGTCCGGGAACCACGGTTGACTCCGCCAAAGCGGAGCGACGAGCAGGAGAGAAATGCGTTGATTCCTCAGGAATTGAATTGTCCGTGCGATCATGCTGAAAGGGGGAAAGGCGTACGCTCCCTTGGCTGGCCATTGTTGGAGAAACGCGTCCACCGCTAAACTCTCCGGATCCGGTAGCCAGCTGAAGTAGGCCGGAGTTTGCCTGTTGTTGCGGGAAGCGAATAGGTCCAGTCGGAGGGGGCCCCTCCTGACCGAGAGTCGTTGAAAGACCTGAGGATCCAATCTCCAGTCGCTGCTGTCCCTCCAGTGACGTGAGAACCAGTCTGCCGTCAGATTCGTCTCCCCCGGAAGGTATTCCGCCTTGAGTGAAATGTTGCGGGGAAGGCAGAAGTCGAAGATCTCCTTCGTCACCTCCGACAGTAGTCGGGAACGGGCTCCGCCCAGGCGGTTGATATAGCGGACCGCCGAGATGTTGTCCATCCGCAAGAGAATACAGCAATGTGACTTGTCCTTCGCCAGACTGCGGATAGCAAACGACCCCGCCAACAGCTCCAGGCAGTTGATGTGGAGAAGACTCTCTTGAGCGGTCCAGGCGCCTCCGGTTGATCTGCCTCCGCCCGTCGCGCCCCAGCCCCAAAGGCTGGCGTCCGACTCCAAAACGACGTCGGGAGAGCTCCCGAAGATGGCTCGGCCGTTCCAAGCCTCCATGCTGTCTAGCCACCATCTGAATTCCTCCCTGACCTCTTCCGTTATCGGGATCGATTGATCGTAGGAAGGATTCCGATGGAGGAAGTAGGTCTTCAGACGTTGCATCGCCCTGTAGTGGAGCGGTCCCGGGAAAATGGCCTGAATGGAAGCGGATAGTAGACCTACGATCCGAGCTAGAGTACGGAGTGGAATGGAGAAACAGCGGATGACTCTGCGCAATTCCTTCTTGATAGCCGCGATCTTCGTCGCTGGTAAGCGTAGTGTGCTGGACCTGGAGTCTATCTCGAATCCCAGAAACTGGACAGTCTGAGTCGGGGACAACTCTGACTTCAAGAAGTTCACCACGAACCCTAGGGAGGTCAGGAAGTCGACGGTAAAATGTGTGTGCCGAGTCAGTCCGGACCTGTCGTCGCAAAACAGAAGCAGGTCGTCCAGGTATATAATGCACCGAATCCCTTGAGCACGAAGATGTGCGACCACAGGCTTCAGCAACTTGGTGAAACACCACGGGGCTGAACTGAGGCCGAAAGGGAGGCACGTGAACTGCCACGGTCGACCTTGCCACAGGAATCTGAGGAAACGTCGGCAGGTTAAGTGGACCGGTACCGATAAGTATGCGTCTTTGAGGTCCAGTCTCGTGAACCAATCTCCGTCTCGAAGGAGGTCCCTCAGAAGGTGAATGCCCTCCATCTTGAAGTGCCTGTATCGCACGAAGGAGTTGAGCTTTTTTAAGTTTAAGACTGGTCTGAAGTCCCCGGTCTTTTTCTTCACCAAGAAAAGATTGCTGAAAAAGCCTCCCTGATCGTGTGCGGGCTCCACCGCACCCTTGGAGTGGAGGTCTAGTAGCTCGTTTGCTATCAACCTGTAGTCCTCTGCGGAGCAGAGAAAAGGATGCGGCAGGATCGACTGGTCTGGACGTCCCACGAAGTCTATGACGTAACCCTGCACCGTTTGGAGTATCCATGCGTCCGACGATATAGCCGCCCAGTTCTGAAAACAAAGGGAAATACGACCTGCTGTATGAGTGAGAAGAGGTACCTGCAACAGGTGACGACTTACCGGTGGAGTTGAAGCGAGCCCTGCCCCGGGCACGTGATCCACGACCTCTGTCGGCTCCTCTGGTGAAGGAGAAAGGCTGTCTATAGCCTGTTTCTGGGTAGAACGGTTGAGGCCTTTGAGAACTGGGGCCCGAAGGCCAGAATCGTCTGGCTGCTCGGCCTCTGTGGCGGCCAGCCCTTCCAAAAACACCCCTTTGGGAGTTGGCTCGGAAGACCCGCTTCATGGAGGTCTGTGCTTTGTTAAGCGAGGTAAAGACATTCACATGTCTATTGAGCTCCTTCAGAAAAGTCTCGCCAAATAGCTTGCCCTGTGCCAGAGGTCCTAGTTCCTTGGTGCCCAATTCCACCAATTTTCCGTCAAGACGGAGTAATGCTGCTTTCCTCCTCTCAGAAGAGAGGGCTACGTTGGCGTTGCCTACAAAGCAGAAGCACCTTTGAGCCCATTCTCTAATGTCGTGAGCCCATTCACGAACCATATTAGCGTCAAACTCCTCTGATCGCGCTAGGGCATCATCCGCCAAATACAAAATGCGGGAAAGTGGACCAATGGAGTCCAATAGTTTATCCTGCACGCCGTGGAATGCCTTCTCAACTCCTTTGCGAGGGTCCCGACCACCCCTAGACATAAAGGTGGTCATGATCTGGTCGAACTCCGGAGTTTGCGCCACGAAGTCGGGTAACAGAGGGCGAGGGCATTCAGATCGTAAACGGTTGCGAACCGTTTTGTCCATAGGTTTGCGTAGCCATAGGTGCATAAACTTTGCGAGGTGATCCGGAGGCGTCCAGTCCCCAGAACGTGGATGACGGATGTTTCTCGGATCGAAGAGACGTTGGCCGGAGGGGTCCAGGATGGTTTCCTCATCCTCCAGCGGTGGCACCGAGTCGTCGGGTAGCTGGGCGGTTTCGAGAAAGGTGCCCTTTTGGTTACCGGAAAACACGCCCTCATCTGAGGCCCAGGCGTCCTCCGGAACGTCGGAGTCCGCGGCCTGCCACGAGTCCAGAATATTCATGGACGGAGAAAGCTTATCCTCCTCGTCCGAGGAGTAATGATGTTCAGGTGAGGGAGCGAGAGGAGACGGTTTGTCGCGCTTGGCGGGGGCCTTGCCCCTGTCCGGATCAGCAGAGCCCTTCTCTCCTTTCCAATGGCGTTTTTGTGGCCGAGAGTCGGCACGAACCTGTGACCCCGAAGCCTCGGAATCGTAGTCCTGTTGCGGGACCTCAGCGAGGTCATCTGGCCCATCAGCCGCCGTTATAATTCTGGAGAAAGCCTTCTCCATCGAGGCAGCAACTGCCTCATTAATCATGGCCTGAAGCTGTGCAGCGTTCTGGTCCATTGTCCAACAACACCCTGGCACAGGGTAGTATAAAGTATATAGAGATGGTACCAGCAGTACCTATAACCCCAGCAGGGTAAATTGGGATTTTTACACTGGGCAGCACCCAGGAATAGAGGATGTATGATTGACACCTCAGTAGCAGCAGCAATTCCGGGGCGACACCCCAAAGCCCAGGGAATGAACCCTGCAGTGATGAGGCCTGGACAAACGGCCACAGATTTGAGAGCCCTGCCTGGTCGTCTGACAGGCTTATGTGATTCGAGCGCAAAAACCGAGCGCGCTGGACACGGAGTCTCTATCCAAAATGGCGGCCACAGTTCTCGCGAGGCGCGAGTATAATTGCCGCGGACGCCGCGAGCAAAAATGCGCAGCGAAATTTTTTTTTACAGAAAATGCGCGGCGAAAAAATCGCGACGCGATATTCGCAGACGGGGTGAACGTTATCCCTTACCATAATCCTTGGGGGGGGGGAGGGCGGAGGATGGGGGGGGGTGCTAGTAAATAAATAAACTAGTAAAGCTTATCCTCCTCGTCCGAGTGAGAAGGCCAGACAGGGACGGGAGACCAACTGAGGAGAAAAAACTTCGCTTGAGCCACAAACCCCCCAAAATGTAGTAGTAGACATTAAATATTACCACAAGGATAGATAGAAAAAACTCAAATGGAGATACGTAACCCCCAAAGCCTTATAACTGGGAGAGCAGAAACTCTGACCTGTCTGTCTGATGGAGCAGTAAAGAAAGAGGAGGAGGAGTCTCACGGCTCAGAATATATTACCTCCTATTGCATTTTGATTGGTTACTGTTTTAACTGTTTCTTTACTGCTATGTGGAGTAAGTAAAGAGAGTTTAATGCAAAATACGAAGCCTCCTGTCATGTGGTAAAATTACTCATTTCTCCCCATACCTCTTCAAGATGTGTGAGGGTGCAAGCAAATGGATACAAGGTGATGACGAGGTGGTATAAGACCCCTGACATTACCCATAGATATGATAATTCCAAGACAGACCTGTGCTGGCGCTGTGGTGAAGAGAGAGGCACTTTCTACCATATCTGGTGGACCTGCTTACCATTTAATAAATGGTGGTCTGAAACTTTCAAGAGAAGTAAGGACATCTGTGGATCTTCTATACCCGTGTCCCCCCAACTAGCTCTCCTACACCTGTCTCCTTACGGCAGTGCCACTCTGGTCCCCTTTCTTTTTAAAGCACTCTTATTGGCAGATCGTCTTCTACTACCTCGTCACTGGTTATCACCTGATCTACCAGTCTATGATCACTGGATCAACAAGGTGGATTCGCTGTTTAGATTCGAAGAAATAGCTTCCTGGGAAAGTCACACACATCATAAGTTCAAAATTAAATGGAAAGATTGGGAAAAATTCAGAAAACCGACATGATATGTTTAACCTGATATGTAAATTATCGATATGTCAATCAACTTGTCATTTTGGCTTGAGTGTACTATTATGTTTATACTGTTCAACTGTATGGTTCTGTCACGGAAGGTGTTACAGAAAACTAGAAGACACAAATGAAGATCCGACTGACTTGATCCGAAACTAAGGAACCAAAGGGTTAGCTCTGCAACAGCCCTAGCTCTCTCCCTTACTGCTCAGCCTATGCAAAAATCTCTATGGTAGATAATTGCATACCCTCGTTCCTCGACTGTATGAAACCTGAACACCCTATAATAGTGAGGGGACACGACCACCGGCTCCCTACACTTAATACGGAGGGAGTCAGGGTCACCTAGGATCAAACAAACAGGAAAACACAAATAAATGAACAGACTTATCTGTAGAAGCATCAGTTGTAGCATCCAGCATGCACACACTCCAGGAAGTTGTTTATGTTTCCCCTTTATTGTAGCCTGGCCTGTGAGATTCCTGTTCCTCCGTGCCTGGGAGGAACAGGTCGTCTTACCCTGCTCCTAGTTGAGGGCCACCCTGAGGGCTAGTAGGGACTTCAAGGTTCCGGAGTATGAGCCCTCCCACAATCAGGGTCAGCTCATACAGCTAGGAGTCAGGGTCAGAGTTAGGGATATGATAGGAGGTGACCTGCTCCCTGATCTCTGTCCTGGCCTTGCAGCGACTAACATCTTTTGGCATCACACGGCTGAGGGTTTCCCCCATCCTCAGCCGTGACAGTATGACCATAATGGCTCCTCACGTGGCAATACCTTCGGAAGAGGGTGCAGCATGCATCGTCATCTGTTTTGAGGTGCATGCGCGTTCTCCGGAGGGAGAGCGTTTTGGGGGTTTCGCCGCTGACGGTGCGGTGCGTTTTGGTGTCCCCTTACCTTTTGTTCCCCACCACCCTCCTATTGTTTGTGGTGCCCCACCAACTTTCCCCTTTTGTGTTGGGGGGGGCTTTGAGCGGTGGGAGTGGCTCGACCTTTGAAAGAGGGTGCAGCATGCGCGTTCTCCGGAGGGAGAGCGTTTTGGGGATCACCATTAACGGCGCGGTTGGTGGCTTATTCCTAGCCACCTTACCTTCTGTGTCCGTGTTGGTGATCCCTCGTCCCTCTCTATGTTCCTATCTCTGGTCGTCTGCTGGCAGCATTCCGTTAGTGTTCCGGCTGTGTGCTGGGTAGGAGTGTCTGTTGGCAGCGACTGGAGTGGGGACGTTAATAGAGAGTGGACGCAGTGTCAGTGCGGTCTCCCCGGGCTGTTTCTTTGCTGGTCTCCGGTTCCTGTGTGTTGCTCCGGAGCCTGTCAGTCGGCTCCTGGTTCCTGTGTGTTGCTCCAGGGGCCGGCAGCAGTCCTGCGAAGACTCGCATGTTTTGATGCTGTTTCCCCTTCTCCTATCCCCTTGTTTGGTCCCTCACTAGTTTTCCCTTTTTTTTTGGTAGGGGGGCTTTGAGGGGTGGGAGTGTCACGACCATGGTCATGGTCGTGACTCCTGTAACCGCATGCAGTTGCCTGCGGTCTAGGTCTGGTTGTCAATCACAGGTGGGGGCTGAAGTATGTTGCCTCACCTGTGGTTGCCGCTGGCAACATTATTTATGTGGCAGCATAGCAGCCTGAGCTGTTGTGTGGCAGCTTGCTATGTTGTGCATGCGGTTGCACCTGGCAACCTGTCTATGTAGGTGTGCCTTGTCTCTGTTTTTGTGCACGAGGTTTATTTATGGGTGCACGTCCCCTTTAAGTGGCTGTCTTCCCTTCCCTGGTGTGAGAAGGGTTAATTCCCTTCCTAGTAAGTGAGCACTGGGTGTGTCTGTGTGGGTGTGGCTACATGGGCTATTTAGCCTCAGTTGAGACCTGATGTCTGAGGGGTACTCCAGCCTTGTTTGTAAGCTGGAGGCACCCTCCTGGTCCCTTTTACCATCTGCCAGTGTGGGCCACCCTTGTGGTCATAAGTTTATGTCACACATGATGTTATGAAGGTGTGTTTTTGATATGCTTGTTTATTGCAGCTTATGGTCCTGGGTTCCTGTGTGATGTGTGGTGTGTGCTGTGTCCGTGTGTGTTCTTTGGACAGCAGCGCTTCTGCATGGGTTCCAGGCTTTGTGTCTGTGGCAGGTAGGTGCTATTCTTGTTGCATTTACCTGCCATTGCCATACGTTGTTTATGTTTCCCCTTTATTGTAGCCTGGCCTGTGAAACTCCTGTTCCTCCGTGCCTAGGAGGAACAGGTCGTCTTACCCTGCTCCTAGTTGAGGGCCACCCTGAGGGCTAGTAGGGACTTCAAGGTTCCGGAGTATGAGCCCTCCCACCATCAGGGTCGGCTCATACAGCTAGGAGTCAGGGTCAGAGTTAGGGATATGATAGGAGGTGACCTGCTCCCTGATCTCTGTCCTGGCCTTGCAGCAACTAACATGTTTTGGCATTGCACGGCTGAGGGTTTCCCCCATCCTCAGCCGTGACAGGTTCCTTACAGTGTTTACTATGCAGTACATCCTAAATATGTACATCTTATCTGATTTTTCAATAAAGCTTTGCAAATAATAATAATAATGTTAAAAAACTACAAATAACCAAATATGTGATTTTTTTTCCCCCTTCAGTTGTGTCTTTTGTATCATCTTTTCCTGGCTACATATTGCAACAAACACCAAAAATCTATTTGTTGCTATGTAGGAGTTTTGCAGTTCAGTTTGGATTACCCCCTAGGGCAGAAGTTTAGCTGCATGACTGCATGAAGCAACATAGTTTGCATACCAGAGTTAGTAAAACAATGCACAATGTGTAGATGCCAAGTGTTATCTCTTTTCTTATTTTTGTATTCTAGCCAATGGAAAAATGCCACGAGCCTCAGGGGGTTGCCCCCTCTGATGTACTTATAAAAATTGCTTAACTTCCTGTAATAAAGGAAAAACTGTTTTGACCATTGCCTGGTGTCAGTGTGGGTTCTTCCATGCATGTAAAATCCTAGGATCAGAACAATTTTGGAGCAGTAGAGCAAATATAATTAGCCGTGATTGAGGGCATCTTCAACAGTTTGGCGCCCAACGTGGGGCTAGAGAAGATAGCATCAATAGCCGAAGGTCTGGGTTCCCAGATCATGCTGGATTTCACTTGGGGATGGGGACTGCAGCCCCAGAGACAAGGTAAGAAAATTGATTATCTTACCTGCCTCTTGTATCCCGCCGTGCTGTGGTGACCTGTTCTGCTGGTTAATGTTATATTATCCTGTGAGTAGCAGCTTCGGCTGATGTTGAAATCCCAAGGCATTAGAACTATAGATTGAAAGAGAAAAAAGATTTGCTCTACTGTGGGTACTGCTTTTATGTCTGTCGTATCAGGCACCTTCATGGTTAACAATTAAGCAGAGCAAAAGATTGCCCTTGTGGGGAGGGGGTCAAGATAGGGGCTATAGTAAATTTCTGTGAGACCTGGACTGGGGTATCTCTAGAGATCTCCCCTTAGAAGGCCACAGAGGAAATAGCTCCGGGGAGCTCAAAGGGGGGGGGCTACAATAGATTTTGGCTGGACCTGGACTGGGGCATCTTTACAGATCTCCCCTTAGGAGGTGGCAGATAGAGTAGCCCCGGGGGACTATGGTAAATTTCTGCAGGACCTGGACTGGGGCATCTTACAAGATCTCCCCTTAGGAGGCAGCAGACCTGCAGGACCTGGACTGGGGCATCTTAAGTGATCTCCCCTTAGGAGGCGGCAGGTGGATTAGTCCCGGTTGGCAGACCAGATGTGGTTGCCAGAGCGCATATACTGCACAGGGTTGAGCACTGCTTGGTGGTGAGAAGTAGGAGGTGCCGGTTGTCTTTTGTCTTGTTTGTGTTTGAGTGAGTAAACTCATGGGACAGTCAATTGGTAGTCCGAGGAGAAGTAAGTAAGTTGATGCCCTGATTGTGTGTCTCCCCTGAGAGGAAGGACTGTCAAGAGTTGAGTCCGGTTGTGGTCCAATATAACAAAACAATAACAAACACAGGTGCACTCTGTAGTCTCACTAAACCCTCAAACTCCCTTCGGTTGTGGTCCCCAGGGAGTGTCGTGTCTTGTCTGTCTGTCTCTGTACCATGGAGTGTACCATGTCTCTGTTGCTCGGTGAATATACGGCCCAACAGCTGGTGGTGGAGGTGTATGAAGGGAGACAGCGGGGTCCGCAGCTGTGAGGGGAACGACGTCACAATATTGGAATGTGTGATAGCGAGTACAATGTCTGCAATACTAACAAGTAGTGTTGATCAAGCACCAAAGTACTCCTGCCGAACACAATCGGTATGCTTGTGTGCTCTACCGAGCCCCCAAGCACAACGGAAGTCAAAGGAGAACCCCAGACACCCCCTGCTCAGAAGATAAGAGGGTGTTTGGTTCACAAAGAAAAGTAAAAAATTGATGGAAACCCCACCAAAATAGTTTGGAAAACAGCATTGGGAGAATGTTTGGATGTATTTTGGACTCCCATTACCTATGATATACAATAGACAACCACACAAAGGCTATATGCCAAAAGCCATGTGCAAGCCAACAATCTATCCATGAGACAGATAACAGTCAGCATACCTTACAATGGCAGCCTTGAGACATTCCAAACCAGCTCTCATCTGACTGAGAGCCAGTAAGCCTCAAAATTGCTTCATATCTGTTGGATGGCTTGGGTGGACCTACGCTCATTAGGGTGACAAAAAGTTTTTGGATTGTCCTAACATAATATCCAATGACCTTTATATACAGTTTTGTCATGTAAACTCATTTGCATGAATATGGATCTATGGGAAAGACATGCAAATAAGCAGAATCTGCCTTGTTTTTCAGCTGAAAAACCATTTGCATGGAAAATTTGCAATAAAAATTTGCGATTAGAATCTTTGCAATCTACACTGCTCATGAACATCGCCATCTATTGGTTTCATTGTCTTATGACAAGACTATTAGTTCTTGAAGTGGATGGGAAAGTAGTACATTCCACTTTTAGCAGAACCCATCTGTGTTAGATTTGCCCTTACCCAAGAAGTGCTTGACAGTTGCTGGTCAGTGATAACGCCCCCTGTTGCGTATTGGGGGCAGACTTATTTGCAAAAGCATGTGCCAGCATCTCATACCAGGAGGATGGCGCTGTGAAGCTCAAAGGTGCCCTCAATGACCAGGAACTTTGTTTTTTGTCCGTTAGTGATAAAACTCCGTGGTCCATCTTTGTGTCAGTACTCCCAGAAGATGAGAAGGAAGCCCTGCTTGCGGGAACCATGGATGTTGTCAAGCTCCCAGTTCCTCCTGTGGAAGTGGAGATGAAACCTAGCGCCCCACTTCCCAGGAACATGCAGTATCTCTTGAGTATGGCAGTCAGATGCAATATCTCAAACAGTCTGAGACTTTTTGAAAAAGAGGTTATCAAGGAGATTGTATCCGCTTCTAACACTCTTTTGTACCCTGTGAAACAGAAAAGGGAGAAGGGCAAACCCACCCAGTACCAGATGGCAGGTGACCTTTGTGCTGTCGATGAAGCTACAGTTTGTAACAGTCCCATTGTACCCAATACACGCACCTTATTGGTTCACGTTCCCACTACCTCTACCCACTTCACTGTGATTGATTTCACAAATGTTTTCTTTTTAGTACCACTACATTCAGACAGTTGGTAGTTGTTTGCTTTCACACATGAGGGTAAACAGGATACCTGGGTGGTACTGCTGCAGGGGGCCCAGAACTCGCCCAGTATGTATATACCGCAGCCATGACACTCCTGTCCTTTTTTACCTGATCATGGCTGCTAGGTAAAGAAGAGGAAAACATAAATAAATAAATAAATGAATTAATTAATTAGTTAATAAAAAAAACTTCGGTTTTGCTGTATTACTGTTACCTTTCTGGGGTGAAACATCTCACCTCTTTGCCCAGAAACATGAATGCACGGAGGACATTTTTGGGCTTTGTTTTTTATTACAGACCTTGGATATGCAAGTTTGATGCAGCCTTTTTATGATTGTTTATCCTTTAGTTTCTTCCATTTTATAAATGAGGTGGTAGATAGCTTTTATGTCCTAAACCTGGCAATTTTGTGCTCCCCCGTACTGGGCCTATCAGATTATTACATTTAGATTGTATTGTACAGAAGTGAATGGCAATGCCTCAGATGTCCTCAGATGTTTCAACGCTTGCAGACTACATTCAACTACCCAAGGTGGGCATGTATGAGTATGTATTGATGTGTGATGACTTGTTTTCAGGATGGCCAAAAGCATACACACTAAAGTTAAAGATTTAAAAAGCCATGAACAGAGTGCCTGCTGGTATCCCTCTTTTCAATAAGGTATACCCCTAACCGTAAGAAAGGCCTTAGTCCCTATAAGGTCCTTTGTGGGTCAGTACCTAGGACAGGATTGTATTTCCCACAGCAGCTCCAGATGCAACATGGTTGTCTGACAGATTATGTGATCAGTTTGCACAAGCATTTGACTAAATCTTGATAAAGTACCAGAAACTTGTGACTGGAGATTGGGTGCTGGTAAAAAGACACATTAGAAAAGTCCTGTCCTCAAACCCTGTTTTGATGGTTCATTTCAAGTGTTGCTGACCACAAGCACATCAGTGAAGCTCAAAGGAAAGCCTGATTGGATCTACACCAGTCATTGCAAGACAATGTTGAGTCTTGTGTGCTGTTGTTACCCCTTGTGTGACTGCTCATCCTGACTCAAAAAATATGGATTTCAAATGAGATAGTAGTAAAAATAGGTTCATGGGCCGTGAAAAAGTTGTGTAAAAGGAAGAACAAAGATGTTACAGTCCAATACTTCCAGCCCAGTGATCAATGGATAGTATTGCCCAAAGATTCTCAGTATTAATAGTTTTCATGTTCACAATAATCGAGAAGTTGAAGACTGAAACTCAACTAAGCATCCACCACTCAACATCGCCCCCATATATTCTGTATTAGGGATAGGTGAGAATCTGACTTCCCATTGTATAAGTCCATTACGAGGGAGTCTATTCAATAGGGATACGTTGTCTCCAAAGTGGTGAAACAACCAACAGGTACAATGGGACAGATTGTAGAACTTACTTAGATTAGGGACAGCGTTAGGCCAATCGAAATGGCTTCAAAGGCGGAACTGAGAGATGTGGATATCATTCTTGATTAAGTAAGATGGCCCCTATATCGTCCAGCTCTCAGTTTACACCTTATTCACCTAAGTTTCAAGAGGACCCTCCTCCCTGATTTGTCACATATGATGTATGCTGTACTGCTGCTAGTGTGAAGCTATTACAATATGGCACTTGCACTTAGATGTTTACATAGTTTGCATACCAGAGTTATCTGTAAAGAATAAATCAAGGCAACTGGACTTACTGTAACAACTGTGAAATGGGTCTGTCATACCCGTTCATTTAGTAGTTGCTTCTGTGCTTTTTGTAGAATCATCTCAGCGTTGTGACCCTTCACTGTGGAGTCCAAATGGATGCTGCATGGTACCAGCCCCTGTTTTCGGCATCTGAGGTTGAAACGCAGGTTGTTTCTATAGTCTGCCAGTTATCTTGCTGTCTTTTCATATTCTCGTACAAGTTTAAGGGTTTTCCCCCCAAAATGTGTTTCAATATGTCTGTGAAGGTTCTCATTTGTTCAGGTCATGGTATATCTGTAAAGAATAAATCATGGATTTACAGTAAGTCCAGTTGCCTTAATTTATTCTATACAGATATACCATGACCTGGATAAATGAGAAACTTCACAGACATACCAGAGCTAAGGTCTCTGGATATGGCTTGCAGATACCCAATAAAAAAAGCAGCCAACATTTATGATGGTTCCAGGTATGACTATGGGCCCATTTGAAAGCAAGAGATTTCCTGACCATTTAAGGTAAACCCATCAAAATGGGGAAGCAGTGAGGTCTCTTATGGAAGCCCTCATGTCGCCAACTTGAGTGGCCGTGATAAAAACAAAGGTTACTATAAAACAGACTCAGAGGAGGCAAAGGGAAAAGCCAAGGCAGATCAGGCGGCAACAATGGCTGCCAAATTGCCTAGGTAGACTCCTGCCTTAGTGGACACAGCTCAGGTCCCTGAAATAACTCCTCCTGTCTCCCTGGAAGTTCTTAAGACCTTACAAAACCAGGCGGGGAAGGAGGAAAGGGACTAGTGAATGTAAAAAGGGGGGACTGCAAATGAGGTAGTCCTAATACAGTTCCAAGGGAAACTCTGACTTACCAGGTCCCTCTAATCCACAACGGCACAGGCAATCCATGGGGTGACACACCAGTCAAAAAACTGCTATGTGTGATTTAGTACAAGGTAAGCACTAGGGATGAGCGAACCCGAACTGTATAGTTCGGGTTCGTACCGAATTTTGGGGTGTCCGTGACACGGACCCGAACATTTTCGTAAAAGTCCGTGTTCGGGTTCGGTGTTCGGCGCTTTCTTGGCGCTTTTTGAAAGGCTGCAAAGCAGCCAATCAACAAGCGTCATACTACTTGCCCCAAGAGGCCAGTGATTGGCCAGTGCAGCATGTGACCCAGCCTCTATATAAGCTTGGGTCACGTTGCGCTGCACGTCACTCTGCTGATTCAAGCATAGGGAGAGGTTGCAGCTGCGACGTTAGGGCGAGATTAGGCAGTGATTAACTCCTCCAAAAGACTTCATTCTGTGATCAATCTGCAGCTGTGGATCATTGAAGTGCTAGTATTGACTTGCTCACTTTTTTGAGGTTGCCCAGAGCGTTTTTAGATCACTTTTTTTATGTGGTGATCGGCGGCCATTTTGTGACTTGTGGTGCGCCAGCACAAGCTATCACCAAGTGTTTTTAACCATCAATAGTGTGGTTATTTTGTGCTATATCCTACATCAGCTGCAGGCTGAGCCTGTGTCACCGAAGTGCATTTAACCATCAACAGTCTGGTTATTTTTTGGCCATATACTACATCAGCTGCAGGCTGAGCCTGTGTCACCGAAGTGCATTCAACCATCAACAGTCTGATTATTTTTTGGCCATATACTACATCTGGTGCAGGCTGAGCCTGTGTCACCCAAGTGCATTTAACCATCAACAGTGTGGTTATTTTTTGGCCATATACTACATCAGGGGCAAGTTGAGCCTGTCACCCAGTGCCTAAAAAATAGACCTGACATTTCTATTCAACCAAATCTGTACTGTTTTAGCTGGTCAAAATATTTGTAGTGACCGTAAAAGCACACTTTTTTTTCTGGGTTGAAAAACTATTCCCAAATTTGCCATTCTCCAAATAACTCGTTTCTGGTATTTGAGGCCTACTTGAAATCTATCCCAAAAAGGATATCTTACATTGAAGGTACTGATAGTGTCATTCAGAAAAACCTAAGACACACGCTACCGTGCAGATAGAAGTCTGATTCTGAGATTAAACCTTAACCTGTCACAAAGTGCAAAAAAAAAAACAGGTCTCACATTTCTATTCAAGCAAATCTGAACTGTTTTAGCTGGTCAAGTTATTTGTAGCGACCGTAAAAGCCCTTTTTTTTTTCTGGGTTGAAAAACTAATCCCAAATTTGCCATTCTCCAAATAACTAGTTTCTGGTATTTGAGTCCTACTTGAAATCTATCCCGAAAAGGATATCTTACATTGAAGGTATTGATAGTGTCATTCAGAAAAACCTAAGACACACGCTACCGTGCAGATAGAAGTCTGATTCTGAGATTAAACCTTAACCTGTCACACAGTGCAAAAAAAAACAGGTCTCACATTTCTATTCAAGCAAATCTGTACTGTTTTAGCTGCTCAAGTTATTTATAGTGACCGTAAAATCACACTTTTTTTTCTGGGTTGAAAAACTATTCCCAAATTTGCCATTCTCAAAATAACTAGTTTCTGGTATTTGAGGCCTACTTGAAATCTATCCCAAAAAGGATATCTTACATTGAAGGTATTGATAGTGTCATTCAGAAAAACCTAAGACACACGCTACCGTGCAGATAGAAGTCTGATTCTGAGATTAAACCTTAACCTGTCACACAGTGCAAAAAAAAACAGGTCTCACATTTCTATTCAAGTAAATCTGTACTGTTTTAGCTGGTCAAGTTATTTGTAGCGACCGTAAAAGCCCTTTTTTTTTTCTGGGTTGAAAAACTAATCCCAAATTTGCCATTCTCCAAATAACTAGTTTCTGGTATTTGAGGCCTACTTGAAATCTATCCCAAAAAGGATATCTTACATTGAAGGTATTGATAGTGTCATTCAGAAAAACCTAAGACACACGCTACCGTGCAGATAGAAGTCTGATTCTGAGATTAAACCTTAACCTGTCACACAGTGCAAAAAAAAACAGGTCTCACATTTCTATTCAAGCAAATCTGTACTGTTTTAGCTGCTCAAGTTATTTGTAGTGACCGTAAAAGCACACTTTTTTTTCTGGGTTGAAAAACTATTCCCAAATTTGCCATTCTCAAAATTGTGGTGAACGGGAACAATGAGGAAAACATCTAATAAGGGACGCGGACGCGAACGTGGACATGGTGGTGTTAGTGGACCCTCTGGTGCTGGGAGAGGACGTGGCCGTTCTGCCACAGCCACACGTCCTAGTGTACCAACTACCTCAGGTCGCAGTAGCCGCCAGAATTTACAGGGATATTTGGTGGGGCCCAATGCCGTTCTAAGGATGGTAAGGCAAGAGCAGGTACAGGCATTAGTCAATTGGGTGGCCGACAGTGCATCCAGCACATTCACATTATCTCCCACCCAGTCTTCTGCAGAAAGCGCACAGATGGCGCATGAAAACCAAGCCCATCGGTCTGTCACATCACCCCCATGCATATCAGGGAAACTGTCTGAGCCTCAAGTTATGCAGCAGTCTCTTATGCTGTTTGAAGACTCTGCTGCCAGGGTTTCCCAAGGGCATCCACCTAGCTTTTCACCAGGGGTGGAAGAGATAGAATGCACTAACGCACAACCACTTATGTTTCCTGATGATGAGGACATGGGAATACCACCTCAGCAAGTCTCTGATGATGACGAAATACAGGTGCCAACTGCTGCGTCTTTCTGCAGTGTGCAGACTGAACAGGAGGTCAGGGGTCAAGACTGGGTGGAAGACGATGCAGGGGACGATGAGGTCCTAGACCCCACATGGAATAAATGTCGTGCCACTGACTTTCACAGTTCGGAGGAAGAGGCAGTGGTGAGACCGAGCCAACAGCGTAGCAAAAGAGGGAGCAGTGGGCAAAATCAGAACACCCGCCGCCAAGAGACTCCGCCTGCTACTGACCGCCGCCATCTGGGACCGAGCACCCCAAAGGCAGCTTCAAGGAGTTCCCTGGCATGGCACTTCTTCAAACAATGTGCTGACGACAAGACCCGAGTGGTTTGCACGCTGTGCCATCAGAGCCTGAAGCGAGGCATTAACGTTCTGAACCTTAGCACAACCTGCATGACCAGGCACCTGCATGCAAAGCATGAACTGCAGTGGAGTAAACACCTTAAAAACAAGGAAGTCACTCAAGCTCCCCCTGCTGCCTCTTCTGCTGCTGCCGCCGCCTCGGCCTCTTCTGCTGCTGCTGCCGCCGCTTAGGCCTCTTCCTCTGCCTCTGGAGGAACGTTGGCACCTGCCGCCCAGCAAACATGGGATGTACCACCAACACCACCACCTGCATCACCAAGCATCTCAACCATGTCACACGGCAGCGTTCAGCTCTCCATCTCACAAACATTTGAGAGAAAGCGTAAATTCCCACCTAGCCACCCTCGATCCCTGGCCCTCAATGCCAGCATTTCTAAACTACTGGCCTATGAAATGCTGTCATTTAGGCTGGTGGACACACACAGCTTCAAACAGCTCATGTCACTTGCTGTCCCACAGTATGTTGTTCCCAGCCGCCACTACTTCTCCAAGAGAGCCGTGCCTTCCCTGCACAAACAAGTGTCCGATAAAATCAAGTGTGCACTGCGCAACGCCATCTGTGGCAAGGTCCACCTAACCACAGATGCGTGGACCAGTAAGCACGGCCAGGGACGCTATATCTTTCTAACTGCACACTGGGTAAATGTAGTGGGCAACATTCTTTGCCTCCTGTCTCCTCCTCCTCCTACTCAGCTTCCTCCTCCTCTTCTTCCACCTGCTCATCCAGTCAGCTACACACCTTCACCACCAAATTCAGCACAGCACGGGGTAAACGTCAGCAGGCCATTATGAAACTCATATGTTTGGGGGACAGGCCCCACACCGCACAGGAGTTGTGGCGGGGTATAGAACAACAGACCGACGAGTGGTTGCTGCCGGTGAGCCTCAAGCCCGGCCTGGTGGTGTGCGATAATGGGCGAAATCTCGTTGCAGCTCTCAGCTCGCAACTACCCCGACATGTCAGAGCTGCTGCATAAAGTGCGGGCCGTCTGTTCGTGCTTCCGGCGTTCACACCCTGCCGCTGCTCGCCTGTCTGCGCTACAGCATAACTTCCGCCTTCCCGTTCACCGCCTCATATGCGACGTACCCACCAGGTGGAACTCCACCTTGCATATGCTGGACAGACTGTGCGAGCAGCAGCAGGCCATAGTGGAGTTTCAGCTGCAGCACGCACAGGTCAGTCGCACTGTGGATCAGACACACTTCACCACCAATGACTGGGCCTCCATGCGAGACCTGTGTGCCCTGTTGCGCTGTTTCGAGTACTCCACCAACATGGCCAGTGGCGATGACGCCGTTATCAGCGTTACAATACCACTTCTATGTCTCCTTGAGAAAACACTTAGGGCGATGATGGAAGAGGAGGTGGCCCAGGAGGAAGAGGAGGAAGAGGGGTCATTTTTAGCACTTTCAGGCCAGTCTCTTAGAAGTGACTCAGAGGGAGGTTTTTTGCAACACCAGAGGCCAGGTACAAATGTGGCCAGACAGGGCCCACTACTGGAGGATGAGGAGGACGAGGATGAGGAGGAGGTGGAGGAGGATGAGGATGAAGCATGTTCACAGCGGGGTGGCACCCAAAGCAGCTCGGGCCCATCACTGGTGCGTGGCTGGGGGGAAACAAAGGACGATGACGATACGCCTCACACAGAGGACAGCTTGTCCTTAACTCTGGGCAGCCTGGCACACATGAGCGACTACATGCTGCAGTGCTTGCGCAACGACAGCAGAGTTTCCTACATTTTAACGTGTGCGGACTACTGGGTTGCCACCCTGCTGGATCCCCGGTACAAAGACAATGTGCCCACCTTACTTCATACACTGGAGCGTGATAGGAAGATGCGCGAGTACAAGCGCACGTAGGTAGACGCGCTACTGAGAGCATTCCCAAATGTCACAGGGGAACCAGTGGAAGCCCAAGGCGAAGGCAGAGGAGGAGCAAGAGGTCGCCAACGCAGCTGTGTCACGCCCAGCTCCTCTGAGGGCAGGGTTAGCATGGCAGAGATGTGGAAAAGTTTTGTCAACACGCCACAGCTAAGTGCACCACCACCTGATACGGAACGTGTTAGCAGGAGGCAACATTTCACTAACATGGTGGAACATTACCTGTGCACACCCCTCCACGTACTGACTGATGGTTCGGCCCCATTCAACTTCTTGGTCTCCAAATTGTCCACGTGGCCAGAGCTAGCCTTTCATGACTTGAAGGTGCTGGCCTGCCCGGCGGCCAGCGTTTTGTCTGAACGTGTATTCAGCACGGCAGGGGGCGTCATTACAGACAAACGCAGCCGCCTGTCTACAGCCAATGTGGACAAGCTGACGTTCATAAAAATGAACCAGGCATGGATCCCACAGGACCTGTCCATCCCTTGTGCAGATTAGATATTAACTACCTCCCCTTAACAATATATTATTCTACTCCAGGGCACTTCCTCATTCAATACTATTTTTAATTTCATTTTACCATTATATTGCGGGGCAACCCAAAGTTGAATGAACCTCTCCTCTGTCTGGGTGTCGGGGCCTAAATGTGTGACAGTGGCCTGTTCCAGTGGTGGGTGACGTGAAGCCTGATTCTCTGCTATGACATGAAGACTGATTCTGTGCTGACATAAGGCCAGATTCTCTGTTACGGGACCTCTCTCCTCTGCCTGGGTGCCTGGGCCTAAATATGTGACAGTGGCCTGTTCCAGTGGTGGGTGACATGATGCCTGATTCTCTGCTATGACATGAAGACAGATTCTGTGCTGACATAAGGCCAGATTCTCTGTTACAGGACCTCTCTCCTCTGTCTGGGTGCCGGGGCCTAAATGTGTGACAGTGGCCTGTTCCAGTGGTGGGTGACGTGAAGCCTGATTCTCTGCTATGACATGAAGACAGATTCTGTGCTGACATAAGGCCAGATTCTCTGTTACAGGACCTCTCTCCTCTGTCTGGGTGCCTGGGGCCTAAATGTGTAACAGTGGCCTGTTCCAGTGGTGGGTGACGTGAAGCCTGATTCTCTGCTATGACATGAAGACTGATTCTGCGCTGACATAAGGCCAGATTCTCTGTTACGGGACCTCTCTCCTCTGCCTGGGCGCCTGGGCCTAAATGTGTGACAGTGGCCTGTTCCAGTGGTGGGTGACGTGATGCCTGATTCTCTGCTATGACATGAAGACAGATTCTGTGCTGACATAAGGCCAGATTCTCTGTTACGGGACCTCTCTCCTCTGCCTGGGTGCCTGGGCCTAAATGTGTGACAGTGGCCTGTTCCAGTGGTGGGTGACGTGAAGCCTGATTCTCTGCTATGACATGAAGACTGATTCTGCGCTGACATAAGGCCAGATTCTCTGTTACGGGACCTCTCTCCTCTGCCTGGGCCTAAATGTGTGACAGTGGCCTGTTCCAGTGGTGGGTGACGTGATGCCTGATTCTCTGCTATGACATGAAGACTTTTTCTGTGCTGACATGAAGCCAGATTCTCTGTTACGCGACCTCTCTCCTCTGCCTGGGTGCCTGGGCTTAAATATGTGTCAGTGGCCTGTTCCAGTGGTGGGTGACGTGATGCCTGATTCTCTGCTATGACATGAAGACAGATTCTGTGCTGACATAAGGCCAGATTCTCTGTTACGGGACCTCTCTCCTCTGCCTGGGTGCCTGGGCCTAAATGTGTGACAGTGGCCTGTTCCAGTGGTGGGTGACGTGAAGCCTGATTCTCTGCTATGACATGAAGACTGATTCTGCTGACATGAAGCCAGATTCTCTGCTATGGCATGAAGAGACTGATTCTGTGCTGACATGAAGCCAGATTCTTTGCTATGGCATAAAGAGACTGATTCTCTGCTGACGTGAAGCCAGATTCTCTGCTATGGGACCTCTGTCCAATTGATATTGGGTCATTTTTATTTTAATTCATTTCCCTATGCACATTTGTTTGCAGGGGATTTACCTACATGTTGCTGCCTTTTGCAGCCCTCTAGCTCTTTCCTGGGCTGTTTTACAGCCTTTTTAGTGCCCAAAAGTTTGGGTCCCCATTGACTTCAATGGGGTTCGGGTTCGGGACGAAGTTCGGGTCGGGTTCGGATCCCGAACCCGAACATTTCCGGGAAGTTCGGCCGAACTTCTCGAACCCGAACATCCAGGTGTTCGCTCAACTCTAGTAAGCACCAGGGTTCAGCACTGTAGCAGCCAGATATACCCAAGGATGTATGATTTTTGCGCAGAACAACGTGAGACAAGGTGGTTAAGGTACCCCAGAAAAACATGTCTTGCCCTTTGTATCTGTTTCAACGCTTGCAGACTACATACAACTACCCAATGTGGTCATGTATGAGTATGTATTGATGTGTGATGACTTGTTTTCAGGATGGCTAAAAACATACCGGTAGCTAAGACCACAGCAAAGAAGATTATGGCCGAAGTTGTATGCAGGTGTAGGGTACCTGAAACCATTCAAAGTGACAGGGGTGTTCACTTCATCGGTGGAGTGATGCAAGAGATGATGAAGGTTTTGGGTGTAGAACAGGCCTTACATGCTTCGTACCATCCACAAAGCAGCGGTAGTGTAAAAAAAAAAGGAACTTAACGGGACACTAAAGTTAAAGATTTAAATAGCCATGAGCAGAGTGCCTGCTGGTATCCCTCTTTTCAATAAGGTATACCCCTAACCGTAAAACAGGCCTTAGTCCCTATAAGGTCATTTGTGGGTCAGTACCTTGGACAGGATTGTATTTCCCACAGCAGCTCCAGATGCAACATGGTTGTCTGACAGATTATGTGATCAGTTTGCACAAGCATTTGACTAAAATACACTCTTGAGTTATTGCTTCACTTCCAGATCTTGATAAAGTACCAGAAACTTGTGTCTGGAGATTGGGTGCTCGTAAAAAGAGACATTAGAAAAGTCCTGTCCTCAAACCCTGTTTTGATGGTTCATTTCAAGTGTTGCTGACCACAAGCACATCAGTGAAGCTCAAAAGAAAGCCTAATTGGATCTACACCAGTCATTGCAAGACAATGTTGAGTCTTGTGTGCTGTTGTTACCCCTTGTGTGACTGCTCATCCTGACTCAAAAAATATGGATTTCAAATGAGATAGTAGTAAAAATAGGTTCATGGGCCGTGAAAAAGTTGTGTAAAAGGAAGAACAAAGATGTTACAGTCCAATACTTTCAGCCCAGTGATCAATGGATAGTATTGCCCAAAGATTCTCAGTATTAATAGTTTTCATGTTCACAGTAATCGAGAAGTTGAAGACTGAAACTCAACTAAGCATCCACCACTCAACATCGCCCCCATATATTCTGTATTAGGGATAGGTGAGAATCTGACTTCCCATTGTATAAGTCCATTACGAGGGAGTCTATCCAATAGGGATACGTTGTCTCCAAAGTGGTGAAACAACCAACAGGTACAATGGGATAGATTGTAGAACTTACTTAGATTAGGGACAGCGTTAGGCGAATCAAAATGGCTTCAAAGGGGGGACTGAGAGATGTGGATATCATTCTTGATTAAGTAAAATGGCCCCCATATCGTCCACCTCTCAGTTTACACCTTATTCACTTAAGTTTCAAGAGGACCCTCCTCCCTGATTTGTCACATATGATGTATGCTGTACTGCTGCTAGTGTGAAGCTATAACAATATGGCACTTGCACTTAGATGTTTACATAGTTTGCATACCAGAGTTATCTGTAAAGAATAAATCAAGGCAACTGGACTTACTGTAACAACTGTGAAATGGGTCTGTCGTACCGGTTCATTTAGTAGTTGCTTCTGTGCTTTTTGTAGAATCATCTCAGCGTTGTGACCCTATACCGTGGAGTCCAAACGGATGCTGCATGGTAGCAGCCCCTGTTTTCAGCATCTGAGGTTGAAACGCAGGTGGTTTCTATAGTCTGCCAGTTATCTTGCTGTCTTTTCAGATTCTCGTACAAGTCTAAGGGTTTTCCCCCCAAAATGTGTTTCAATATGTCTGTGAAGGTTCTCATTTGTCCAGGTCATGGTATATTTGTAAAGAATAAATCAAGAATTTACAGTAAGTCCAGTTGCCTTGATTTATTCTTTACAGATATATCATGACCTGGATAAATGAGAACCTTCACAGACATACCAGAGTTAGTAAAACAATGCACAATGCGCAGATGTCAAGTGTTATCTTTTTTCTTATTTTTGTATTCTAGCCAATGGAACAATGCCACGAGCCTCAGGGGATATGCCCCTCTGATGTACTTAGAAAAACTGCTTAACTTCCTGTAATAAAGGAGAAACTGCTTTGACCCTTGCCTGGTGTCAGTGTGGGTTCTTCTATGCATGTAAAATCCTAGGATCAGAACAATTTGGAGCATTAGAGCAAACGTAATTATCCCTGATTGAGGGCATCTTCAACAGGATCTAAACTTTATATTTAACTTTAGTCTTGTAAGAATGACCACTTTAGATGATGTAGACCTTGGCTGAGCATATATGTTTTATTGAACAGTGCCAGGACTTTTCTTAATGGTCCTCAAACCAGTGCCTCGGACATTTAAGAAAGTCAGGCTGTGCCAAAGTAACTATTGACTATCACCCTGTTTTCTATGCAGCTCTGTGTTTCTTAGTCTCTACTCTCAGCCACAGCCTTCCCCACCTACAGTATATGCCACTTGCTGGATAGCACTTTATTTAAACATTTTCTTGCACTTTTATGGATCTTTGTGGCTTCTATGCCACTATCTTTCATGGAAACCTGACTATATTTGGCTGCAAGTGTGCGAACAATGTACTTTTATTACAAAATATTAAAAAAATGGGTGATAATTCACAAAAAGGTAAACTCAGGCAAAGCCTCAGAGGGTATGCAGTGCATTGTTTGAGAAACTGTTCCATGCACCATTCGTATCAACTGTGCCTACTAAAAATTGTCCCAAGTGCTCCATTTTTAAAATATTTTCTAATTAAAGTAAATTTTTAGTGACAGTCAGTCAGGCAGTTATTAGTATTCATTCATTCACAGTCAGTCGCAAACTTCTTCTATCTCGATATAGTTAACCAATGTACGAATGCACCTATTTTTTGCCCTAGTCCACTAACTCTACTGTTTTGGAGGTATAATCTTCTCTGTAGGCATCAGTTTCCTTATCTCTGTCCAGTATTCTGTCCATTTCTGGCATGGCACTCTAACAGCCCACACTGTACAGTCTCTGTCACCTGCCCACCAGCTTGTTGGTTTATGTTGGTTATAGCCAAGTCTGGTGATCTGCATCAAATACAACAAGCTCCTCTGGCGCTCCATACCATTTTCCTGCACTTTGACCCACTTTATCCTTTCTCCTTTCAATTTGCCCTGCTATTGGTCCCTCCCTATGCAGCAGTAGAAAGGCTCACTGCCTATTCCATCTCAAAAGCTTATAAAAAAAAGGGGCATCTCAAATAACTACTATAAATGTATTATATTTTTTTTTACTCCAAGTTGAAGTCTCAATAAGTGAAAAAAGTCCATGATGGAAGATGGAGATGATATATTCCAACTCTGATCTAGTACATATAGTGCTCATACATGAAGCAGGATTCATACAGCCCCTCAACAAATAAACAAAACAATCTATTTAGTGGGAAGAAAAAAAATACAAAAGCTGAATACAGTAAATATTGTAACATAATGCGAGTGCCAATTTTATCATAATCAAAACTGATCAATTAATATTTATATACCACAATCCATCCAGTGCTTATGCATCAGAAAAGATTAATCAATTCATATTAGTAAAAATACAGTTCATTTCTGAGTAGAATGCCCCAAAAAGAATAATTCAGACAGGAAAATACCTTGATGCCCAAAAAGTGCATTTAGCCATCTGCTTTTTTATGGGGTTTAACTTGTTGCCACAGTGTCACATAAAAGCCCCAATGCCGGACCTCTCCACCTGCAAGCTGGCTACCAGGGCACTATACATTCTCTTACCCAAGAGCACTGACAGCACCATGAACTGTACAGTACATTGGCCTGCTGGACATTCCTAGTTAAAAAAAAAAAGATGTACAGTATAAGTAGGGGCATGCAAACAGAGACATCACTGGGAGACACAACAATGGGGCTATTAAAAAAAAAAAAAAGGAGGGTTTAGAGAACCCTCTGTAACCACAGTCTGGCTGTGTCTTCTGGAGTGTGACTGTGAAAGCTACATGATAACGATGTAGTATGTACAAGCAAGCTGAGTAGTCTGACAGGTTCACCTGTTCAGGAACAAAGAAGGAGGCTTGGCTTGAGAGCAAATCAGTGAAATGTGTGCTCTATTTAAATCCTGCTCTCCGACTGCTTTTTGCCTCTTATTGCACATGTTACTAGCAGGAATGCACCTAGCCTTTTGCTGACTGAAGCGAAAATTCAACCCTCCCCTGCGCTAAATATTATTGAATTACAATATCCATGTCAAAAAATCCTGTGAAAATGCCCTATATGTTTCTGAATTTTTCTTAAAGGGGTTTTATTAGCCTAGGAGTCCACAATCCTAATGGTGGTAACGTGTGTCCAATAAAAAAAAAAATAATATTCACCTGCCTGCAGTCCCTTTACTCCTGTGCCTCTGCCCATCATCTTCCTGGTTTCTAGTGAGTCTAGCAGTGAGGTATCATTCTAGCACATGTTATTCATGAGGCAAAAAATGGGGCAGGACAGTGGACAGTTGAGTTGATTTTTATAAATTGGGCACTATATTCTGTAGTAGGACTCTCCAAAGGTCTTTTACCCTTCCTGCACAATTGTATGTGTACGAATTATTGTATGCGCTTTTATGGCAGTTTTTGCACCAATTGTCTGCAAAATCTACAGCAAAACCACTGTGTTTAGTTCTCCTCAAAGACATATATGTGTGCAGGGCTGTACATGAGTGTAGGGCTGGAGGCTAAATTGCCCTCCTGCAGTCCTATTAGATTGCTGTCTAAGTCAAGAGGATACATTTGCTTCATGAATGATGTGCCCCATGGATCAGGTTTCTTAGTGTTTGCTAGTTCTCTGTGTATACTGTATGTTGAGAATGTCTCATGTTTCTGACCCTGCTTCTTTACCCAACATTTCTTTTGCTTTATTCTTGCTTGCTACTGTGTTTGAACTTTGACCATTTATTGGCCATTGTCCTGCTGTTTGTCTCCGTTTTTTTTTCCTGGTTTTGACTCAGCTTGTTTCTAACATTGCTATTGGACACTGTTTTGGCTTTGCTATTTGACCACTCTATTTGATTCCATAACATCTGCAGGGACTGCTCAAGCTTAACTAGTTAGGTTCTTGATAGTGCGATCTCGGTTATCAGGCTGGCTATACCAAGATATGCAGGACCATGTAATAATTAGTGTTGGGCGCGATTATTCGAATAGAGAATATTAATTGCGAATATCGGCACTTCGAGAATTTGCAAATATTTAGAATAGAGTGATATATATTCGTATTTTTGAATATTCTAGATTTTTTTCATCTGAACCCATGATCCCTCCCTGCTTCTTGCTTGTGGGCCAATAAGAAGGCTGCAATGTCTTTGTCTGAGCTTAGCAACTTCTCTAGCAACCAATAGGAAAGTTGCCTACCCCTTACTATATAAGAACCTCCCCAGCACCCATTTTCTACAGTTTTATGGAGTTCTGAGAGACGGCAATGTCATTTCTGTGCTCTGTGCTTTTCACTCATTACATTAGATAGATAGATAGATAGATAGATAGATAGATAGATAGATAGATAGATAGCTTATATACTGTATATAATACAGATAGTTAGTGGGAGATTAGATAGTGAGAGTCAGTGTAGGTTAGATAGTGATATAGTGGATTATAGGAGCCTGACCGATACAAGAGCGGACGGTCAGATAGCTGTCTGATCGCATTCAGCTACGGTCACATCCCGTCCATAGCGGCTCCTCACAGCCCTCAGATCTTTGTTAAGTGCTGGGCAGAAGTGTTTTACACCTGACTGTTCTACCGCTAACCTGAGAAAGACCAGACGGCAAGCAAAGGAGCCTCTGTCGGCCAAAGAGAAAGAGAGCCACTGCATATATCGGGCCCCGAATCCAAGCCGCGACCAGCGAAGTCATCCCGACCGGGAACCGGAGCTGAAGTTCAACACTGCTGAACCCTGGAAAAGATCAGCGCGACAGCGATTATAAACAGCTGACCCAGGGTAGCTCTGAAGGATCGCAAGTATAATCGCATCACAGCAAACAGATCTGTGTTTAAAGCAGCCACCGCACCAGTGAAAAATCTTGTCTTCAGCCTGCGATCCACCCATTCTGCTGGTAAGCCTATTCAGCTGACTGTGGTGGGAGAAGGGCCTTGAACTAGGTGCTTAAGCGCAGGGCTGCTCATGTGAGAACCTCCAGCTTACTACAATCAAACAAGAAGGATCCCTAATACCGCTGTAGATCCTGTAGCAGTAGTCATAAGGGTGCAGCTGTTGTCTAACCAAATTCACAGCTAATGAACCTCTGACAAAGCCTCTTTCAGGATAATTGGGGTACTATAATGCAGAACCACATGTAATCTGCGGCTGTGGCCAGTGAGGACCACAAGAAATGAGGGACAAATTTTTTCCTTATACCATCCTACCTTACTCTACGCTTTCACACCAGTAGAGTCGACAATCTCAGACATCTGTTCTAACAGTAATGGTCAAAATCGGCCCAAGAAAATCCAGGCCTTCCTCCAACAAGTGTCTCACGGGCTCATTAGACTCTTACATGCAGAAACGCCCCCTTGCACCACCAGCAAAGGTTTCCTACATGCAAAGATCTACGCCTAATAGCTCTTCACTCAAAATACCCACCACCAATAATCCTTCAGAGATAGAAAGCGATCAGGAAGATGACACATGCCTACTCATATCCAGAGGATTCCTAGGTCAGGCTCTGTCAAAAGCACTTGAACCAGTGGTAAAAGATCTCCAAGAGATAAAACAGGAAATTAAATGCATGGGAGGAAGAGTTGAACAACTAGAAAATACTCAAGCACATTTAGTTTGGGAGGCACACAAGGCAACCATCAGAGGCGAATTCATCTCCATTGGCACATACTGCAAAAGACAGAGAGATCAACAAATTAGATCCCTACAGAGATCTCCCATTTTGAAAAACTTCACAAACAATCCCTTATAGTGCCAATCCTTCAAAAACTTACAAAGTCCCGCCTACAACTCAGAGACCTACTGAACAAAAACTCAGCTAAATTATATATGTCAGTCAAGCATTCTTCCTAAGCCCATGGGGATAAGGCTTCCAAACTAATGATGTCCCTTATTAAGAGAAGAAAACCCCACACTTTTATAAAAGAAATTAAGGACAAAACGGGGACTATTACTACCGACCCCAAAAAGATTGAAAAATAATTTATTGCCTTTTACTCCTCCATATATCAACTACACCCCTTAGATCAACAAGTAAGTCCACAGGATACCCTTGTAGCAATTTCCAAATTTCTAACCGGAGCCTCCCTCCCCAAACTAGACCCTAGTACACATTCTAACCTGTTAAAACCCTTCTCACAGGAAGAGGTCCGGTCCACCCTGCGAAGGTGCCCTAAACAGAAATCACCGGGCCCAGATGGTCTCTCCTGCTCTTATTATGATTCTGTCTCAGATATTCTTTTCCCTCACCTGACGGACACATTCAATGCGTACCTTTCAGGCTCCAATATGCAGAGACAAGCCCTTGAAGCTTATATCACCTTAATCCACAAAGAAGGAAAATATGTCACCCAATGTGGTAGTTACAGGCCTATCTCTTTGTTAAACACAGACCTGAAACTTTACGCAAGCTTGCTGGCCAATAGACTTAAACCTTTGATTCCCTCATTGATTTCTCCAGAGCAAGTGGGGTTTGTGTCCGGAAGGGAGGGGAAGGATAACACCCTGATAATTCTCTCCATAATGCAAATAGCTAACCAGAAGAAAACTCCCCTGGTTCTGCTAGGAACAGACGCGGAGAAAGCTTTCGACAGGGTGGACTGGACCTACATGAAACAGGTACTTTTACACTTTGGTCTACCACAAGAGTTTGTTGATGCCATATTCCTGATGTATGACACCCCTTCAGTGAGACTCCGTATAAACCAAACCCTCTCTGCACCTTTTCATATTTGTAATGGTACACGTCAGGGTTGTCCTTTATCACCAATCCTTTTTGTCCTTTCTCTTGAACCACTATTAGCCTATATAAGACTTCACCCAGACATAAAAGGATTTGATGATGGCAAATTTGTACATACCTCAGCTGCATATGCAGATGATATTTTACTGACACTGTCGAACCCATTCTCTGCCTTACCAGCGTTGCAGGGTATCTTACAGGAATACGGCATGATATCGAACTTCAAAATAAATGCTTCCAAATCAGAAGCACTAGGACTTAACATTAGTAAGGAAGAAACAGAAACTTTGCGCTCCCAACATCCTTTTCATTGGCCAAAATCATTTATCACATACTTAGGCATAAAATTCAGCCCCAAATGGAATGAATTATATTCGCTCAACTACGCCCAGATCCCGAACACCTTTAGTCAAATACTGTTATCATGGTCCTTACCCTTCCTATCCTGGATGGGTCGTAAAAACCTAATAAAATCAATACTGCTCCCCAAATTGACATACCTGTTTCAGACTCTCCCGATACCACTCCCAGTAACTTTTTTCAACAATTTGCGCAAAATTGTCAGCAACTACCTTTGGAATGGCAAAAAACCCGGATTAAATCGGAACCTATTAACCCAGCACAAATCAAGGGGAGGTATGTCAATTCCTGACTGGAGATTATATTACGAAGCCACCCAAATCACTAGGATAATACATTCGCTAAGGGCGGATGAAAACAAACTTTGGCTCCCATTAGAAAACCTACTAGCTTCAGCCCCCTTAGAGCGCTGCTTTGGAAAAAAAAAAAAGATAAACCCACCTCCCAACTTACGCTAAATGTCATGACACAAGCCACGCTATCAATTTGGTACCAGTATATGAACTCTCTAAGTCCCATAGTTTCTCCCTTAATGACGATAGCAGACATTCCAGAACTACATCAGGAGAAATATAAAGATATAGGTCTCAAGTTTACAGATGTTAGATCCATCATGCTACATACCTTTCTTAACCCAGAACAATTGGATGATCCTTTGAATCACCTCCCAATGCACACATTACATAAAGCACATGTGCGCTCGGTAATTAAACCGTATCTCACCCAAGCTAATAGTCCCAGGGAACTCACGCAGATTTATAACATTATACAACAAATTAAACATCCACATACTGGAGGTTATCTGGGGGACTGGGAAAAAGACCTAGACACCACCTGGTCTACTGCGGAGACCAAACAAATATACCTCAAATCTCTTGGTATTTCTAGATGTACCCGGCTTCAAGAAAACTCATATAAGATAGTTACTAGATTGTACCGTACGCCTGTGAAATTTAAACAGATGACCTGTCTAAATTCAGACACATGCTGGAAGTGTAAAAGCTCAAGAGGCACGTATATCCACATGTGGTGGGACTGTCCGGTGATTAAACCATTCTGGAACCAGGTACTCAACTTAATCAAAGTGATATGCACCTTAACACAAGACCCAACTCAGGCCTCTATTTTTCTTAACATCCGCCTTGATAGCATACCACTAGAGAAAAGAATACTTTTCCAATACCTCACCGCTGCAGCTAAGCTTTTGATACCCCAACATTGGAACCAACCAAGCTCTCCCACTCTTTCACAGTGGCTACATAAAGTTAACCATATTTTCCACATGGAAGAACTTTCGGCATGGGAGCTAAGAACACATGCTAGATTTCTCAAGATATGGGATGGATGGGTTAAATATTGCACCTCAACTCCTGCTATTCAACTTCTAACTGATTCAATCTAACCAACCCCATGGGTGATCATAACCTTTCTCCATATAATTGAGGTCCTTCCCTTCTTCCCCTCCCTCTATATCATCCCCGCCCCCCCAATTTTTTATTTTATGTTTTTTTTTGTCTCCCCCCCAACCCACCTACTTTTTCTTAACTGACGGAATAAAGAAATTATTCATTATTAGAATAACACATCTATATCTTCTCCCCCACATACATTGCTTTATTAGTCCTCTTTTAGCATTAATAGTTTGAATTGACTTACTGAATTAATTGTCTTTATGCTGTGCATTGTAATAACATCTGTTGAATACCGAACTATATTCTGCTTTATGTATACAATGTACTCCCATTGTTGAATCATATACTTTTCATAAAATCAATAAAAAGAAAATTGAAAAGATAGTGATATAGTGTAGCTGATAGGTTCTGCTGTCCATACATACAGTAGATTCTACAGACATAGTGATGTGATGTCACAACAATACATAGTGCACCAGTAATATGTAGTCAGACCTGCTGAAATGCGAAGTTTCATGTATTGCGCCAAAATATGCACATCATTAATTGCCGATTAGTGCAATAGTGAATATATTGGAGCACTCTATCTGCATATACACCCATTTTTAATGTTCTGCCTTGCCAACCATTTTCTCTGATATATTTATAGCACATAAAAAACTGTACAAAATGCATATTGTAGAGGACATAATTTGGACACTTTAATTACCCCTTCTCAGAGCTGTCACATCTAAAATATAATTATTAATTATAAAAAATAATTTTATCTTGTTAGAATAATTGTAACAATTTACTATATATTAATTTAAAAAAATGTTAATCTCTGTACTTTTCCTTTATAAAGGAATTTTATGAACTCAGTATTTACTGAGTTCAAATTGCATATACAGTGCTGCCCATAATTATTCAGACCCCTGGCAAATTTTGACTTAAAGTAACTTTTTTTCAACCAGCAAGTAATTTTTTGACGGGAAATGACATAGGTGTCTCCCAAAAGATAATAAGATGATGTATAAGTGGCATTATTGTAGAAAAAAATACATTTCTCAGCTTTTATTTACATTTGAGCAAAAAATACAAGATGTTCCGCACTGTGGAAAATCTCAGAGGACGTGGTCGGAAGCCAGAGGTGACACCTGTGCTGGCCAGAGAGAGGTGAAAAAGAATCCAAGGATCACCACCAAGGCCATCCTGGTGAATCTGGGCTCTGCTGGTGGCAATGTCTCAAGGCAGACAATCCAACGGACACTGCACACTGCTGGGTTCCACTTCTCCAGATAAGGCACACAAAAGCTCGCTTGGCCTTTGCAAAAGCTCATCTGGACAAAGAAGAAGACTTCTGGTCTTCTGTGTTATAGTCAGATGAAATAAAAATTGAATTGTTTGGTCACAATGATGTTTCCTTCATTTGGCATAAAAAAGGAGAAGCCTTCAACCCAAAGAACACCATCCCCACTGTCAAACATGGTGGTGGGAACCTAATACTTTGGGGGTGTTTTTCAGCCAATGGACCAGGGAACCTAATCACAGTAAATGGCACCATGAAAAAAGAGCAATACATGAGGATTCTCAACGACAACATCAGGCAGTCTGCAGAGAAACTTGGCCTTGGACACCAGTGGACATTTCAGCATGACAATGACCCAAAACACACAGCAAAAGTGGTGAAGAAATGGTTAGCAGACAACAACATTAACGTTTTGGAGTGGCCCAGCCAGAGTCCAGACTTGAATCCAATTGAGAATCTGTGGAGGGAGCTAAATATCAGGGTGATGGCAAGAAGACCCTCCAACCTGAAAGATTTGAAACTCATTGCTAAAGATGAATGGGCAAAAATACTTGTGGAGACATGCAAAAAGCTGGTCTGCAATTATAGGAAGCGTTTGATTGCTGTAATAGCCAATAAAGGCTTTTCTATTGATTATTGAGAAGGGTATGAATAATTTTGGACTGCACACTTTGTGCTCAAATGTAAATAAAAGCTGAGAATTTTTTTTTTTTTTTCCACAATAATGTCTCTTGTACATCATCTTATTATCTTTTGGGAGACACCTATGTCATTTCCCGTAAAAAAAATTACTTGCTGGTTGAATAAAAGTAACTTTAAGTCAAAATTTGCCAGGGGTATGAATAATTATGGGCAGCACTGTAAATATCCTAATATTAGATCTTGTGCCTGCCTTTTGGGCAACTATGAAAGCACCTCTATGTGTAGATAATGTGGAAACATTGAAAGTATTGTTTTTGTTAAAAAACAGTATTGAGTTTAGAGGTGGCTAGCAGCTTAACCCCTTAAGGACACGGCCATATTTCACCTTAAGGACCAGGCAATTTTTTGCAAATCTGACCAGTGTCACTTTATGTGGCGATAACTTTAAAACGCTTTGACATATCCAGGCAATTCTGAGATTGTTTTTTCGTCACATATTGTACTTCATGACACAAAAAAATTCATTCTTATTTATAAAAAATACCAAATTTACCAAAAATTGGGAAAAATTTGCAAATTTTTAAGTTTCAATTTCTCTACTTCTATAATACATAGTAACACCTCCAAAATTAGTTATTACTTTACATTCCCCATATGTCTACTTCATGTTTGGATCATTTTGGGAATGATATTTTATTTTTTGGGGATGTTACAAGGTTTAGAAGTTTAGAAGCAAATCTTGAATTTTTTTTAGAAATTTTCAAAAACACACTTTTTAAGGACCAGTTCGGGTCTGAAGTCACTTTGTGAGGCTTACATAATAGTAACCACCCAAAAATGACCCAATTCTAGAAACTACACCCCTCAAGGTATTCAAAACTGATTTTAAAAATGTTGCTAACCCTTTAGGTGTTCCACAAGAATTAATGGAAAATGGAGATACAATTTAAAAATTTCACTTTTTTGGCAGATTTTCCATTTTAATATTTTTTTTTCCAGTTACAAAGCAAGGGTAAAAAGCCAAACAAAACTCAATATTTATGGCCCTGATTCTGTAGTTTGCAGAAACGCCCCATATGTGGTCATAAACAGCTGTACGGGCACACTGCAGGGCGCAGAAGGAAAGGAATGCTACACGGTTTTTGGAAGGCAGATTTTGCTGGACTGGTTTTTTGACACCATGTCCCATTTGAAGCCCCCCTGAAGCACTCCTAGAGTAGAAACTCCAAAAAAGTGACCCAATTTTAGAAACTATGGGATAGGGTGGCAGTTTTGTTGGTACTAGTTTAGAGTACATATGATTTTTGGTTGCTCTATATTACACTTTTTGTGAGGCAAGGTAACAAGAAATAGCTGTTTTGGCACCGTTTGTTTTTTGTTATTTACATAAAATAATATTCATCTGACAGGTGAGATCATGTGATATTTTTATAGAGCACGTTGTCACGGATGTGGCAATACCAAATATGTATACAATTTTTTTTATTTATGTAAGTTTTACACAATGATTTCATTTTTTAAACAAAAAAAAATATCATGTTTTAGTGTTTCCATAGTCTAAGAGCCATATTTTTTTTTAATTTTTTGGACGATTATCTTGGGTAGGGTATGATTTTTGCGGGATCAGATGACGGTTTGATTGGCACTATTTTGGGGTGCGTATGACTTTTTGATCGCTTGCTATTACACTTTTTGTGATAAAAGGTTACAAAAAATGGCTTTTTTTACACTTTTTTTTTTTTTTTTACGGTGTTCACCTGAGGGGTTAGGTCATGTGATATTTTTATAGAGCAGGTTATTATGGACGCGGCGATACCTAATATGTATACTTTTTTTATTTATGTAAGTTTTACACAATAACAGCTTTTTAAAAAAAAAAAAAAATGACGTTTTAGTGTCTCCATATTCTGAGCCCTAGTTTTTTTATTTTTTGGGCGATTGTCTTAGGTGGGGGCTCATTTTTTGCGGGATGAGGTGACGGTTAGATTGGTGGGCATACGCCTTTTTGATTGCTTACTGTTGTACTTTTTGTGATGTAAGGTGACAAAAAATTGTTTATTTAGCACAGTTTTTATTTTTTATTTTTTACGGTGTTCCTATGAGGGGTTAGCTCATGTGATATGTTTATAGATATGGTCGATACAGACGCGGCAATACCTAATATGTCTACTTTCTTTTTTTTCCTATTTTTCCCCAATTTTTAGTTTTTTTTTACTTGAAACTTTTTATTATTTTGGGGGAAAACTTAATTTTTTTAACTTTTTTTTTCACTTTTTTATTTCCCACTTTGGGTCTTCAACTTTTGGGGTCTGATCCCCCTTACAATGCATTCCAATACTTCTGTATTTGGAATGCATTGGCTGTATGAGTAATACAGTGTGTATTATTCATACAGCTTCCGGCCTGTGAGATCCAGGGGGCTGGATCTCACAGGTTCGTCACACGAAGGCAGCGCCGATTCCTAAGGAATGCATCGCGCTGCCTTCCATGCCATTGGGTCCCACTTACAGCCGCACGGGGATCCGATGGCACCTCCCACTGCCGCCGCAACCTTCAGTAAAAGCTGCAAACCGCAGGTCTGAATTGACCTGCGGTTTGCAACGATCGCCGTCACGGGGGGGGGGGGGGTCACGGGACCGCCCCGAGCATTGACCCAAGGTGCCTGCTCAATGATTTTAGGCGGCGGTGATCGGAACTACACAGGACGTACAAGTACGCCCAGTGTCCTTAAGTACCAGGACATCAGGGCGTACCTGTACGCCCTATGTCCCTAACAGGTTAAAGGGGTTGTCCTACCTAAACCTGTTGATTGTCGTAATTTCATTGGCTATAATCCCCAGCTCCTCTGCCTGGGGGATGTGGGGTTGACTGCATATTTATTTTTCAGCAATTACTGCAGGATAAATGCCACATTACAAAGTGCTCATTTGGGGAATTTGGGGCTAGAAGTGGCTTTTCTTGGCAATGACATAAGTTTCAAAAGCCAGACCCTAAGTGATCAGCTGATTGTTGGCTAGCTTCTAATTAAAAAGAGGTTGTCTATTTGACTCTTCTAATACCCAGTGTTTAGTAGCTAACACCTTTCATTAGGTGGTGATATCATAAGTTATAATGGGTTAAACAAAGTCTATTATTTCCAATCTGGATGCTTTAAAAATGGAGGCCATTACATCAGTGTATTCAGAACCAAAGAAGTATAAAAAGACACAATTGCATATGGTAATATGTACTTCTTGTTGTACGTCTGGTAACACCAAGAAGTACCTTTACTGCAGACTGCTGACAATTTATTTGTAAACTTCTAGCAGGAATAATACAGGAATGACACAACATGCAGTCATAAGAATAGATACTTCTGAATTGTTATGATATGAGGAATGCAAGTAGTTATAAAACGGATATGTCAGGAGAGGTGACAGGTCCTCTTTAAGGGTTGTTTTAGCCATTGCTAAGATCACCATTATTAGGCCTAACCATTATTAGAGGCTTAATTAGGAGGTTTATAGATACTAATATTCATTTAAACAATGTTTCTGCCAACATTATGTCACTGGACCTCAAGTAACTTGGATCAGTGCTTTCCATATTCATATGTCAGTTCCCTAAAAGATAGAAATTTCCTATTCTGGTCCTCAAAATGCAGACTTCCAACCGATATAACTCAATGGCTCTGCAAAAAAAATGTGGATCACACATGGACAGTGTGAAGAACTGGCTGTGGACTAAAAATTACTGGATCAATGGACTTAGAGCAGATTCCAGAGCTCTAAGCGATGCAAACTTTTTCCAAGATGAAGAACCAGTTAAGTAGATTTTTATTGTTCTGTTTTATCAGATATGTTCCTTTTCTGGTGTCTTAGGGTGCATAATAATACCACTGAGGAAGGAGTAAGGTTTACTCCGAAACGCGTTTGGTGTTTTTAGACGTGCAATTGTGGACTATTCCCACCACTCCATATTTAGTAGAAACGATCCTATCAAAATCCGATATTAAAATCTGTATCCAGACACCGCAGTGAAACGTTTCTCCCAATGCCCTATTGACAGCAGGAAAGAAATCCCAGCGGGCGCTGATTCTTCAATTCATGTATCCTTTATTTCATCTTGGTAAGAATGTAACAATGGACGCGTTTCGGCCCGTCCAGCCTTCGTCAGCTCATTTGAGCTGATGAAGGCTGGACGGGCCGAAACGCATCCATTGTTACATTGTTACCAAGATGAAATAAAAGAGACATGAATTGAAGAATCAGCGCCCGCTGGGATTTCTTTGCTACATTGAGGATCTTCCCTTCCCGTGCAGGCGTTTCGCGAGGTTGAAAGTGCTGACCGTTCCTTATCAACTATTGACAGCAGGAGCACAAGCGCAAGATCGCGGACGTAGTGCCGTCACACATGACAGCTTGGAACTTCAAACCACAGGATCACGTGAAACGCCCAACGCGAACAGCACAGAGTGGCTCCGGTGACCCTCGATTCTACAAGAGAGAGGTAAAAAACTTCTGTGTACCCAGCCAGTGACCCTCGATTCTCCAAGAGAGAGGTAAGAAACTTCTGTATACCCAGACGCACACGTGGGATGCCACGGAGCAGCGGTGGGCATTAAACCTACTAAACCCTAACAGTGAGGGGAAACTGAGCAATACTTGGAAGTAATATCAAGTAATATCTACTATATATGCCAACACACCTAGTTTGGGATATCCAGTGTATCAGATAGAATATAAATTATTGCACTAAAGTAGAAAATAACTCCATGTGGACAACTACCATCATTTTAACCTTTTAATCATTGCTATTTTTTTTTAACATTTAATCACTATTTATATGGACTGCATTTATGAACATTGATGAACTATTGTTACGCCTTGGGCAACCGCCTGGGACAATACTTTTTCAATTGATATTTGACTATAGAGCGACATATACAATGATATAATTATATGATTATATATATATATATATATATATATATATATATATAAAAACAGAAAGAAAAGAAGCAGCACACAAAACACAAACGGGTGCAAAAATATCCTCCTGAGAGACCTGCGACCAAGATCCCAAGTATGGATAGTAGAGTATATATATATATATATATATATATATATATATATATATATATATGTTATATCCACTCTTTTTATATATCCACTCTTTTATGCAATTTAACCTGTATCTTTGTTCCCTATTTTATTTATCTTTCATTTTTGTCCTTTTTATCCTTTTTTTCATTTTTTGGATTGATATCTATATTGATTTTATACTAATTAATTTTTATATATAGACTTAATAAAATATTTTCACCCGTTGTCTGCGGGTGGTTTCAGATAATGAGTGCCTGCCATCCTCTATTCCATAATAAACTTTGTTAGTGGGTAGGGAGGGGCGCTGTGGGAGCCACAGTCAACCTACACACATGCCATGCTCATCCAGAGCCCGGAGCCATGAGTTGAGACACGCTGGCTGGATCTTATGTCCATATAAGGCAAGGCATAGGATTGGTAATTAGAGTAAAACAATCATTCCATTAGCCTCCTTAGTGTCTCGGGGGCCTCAATTAAGCAATTAATTTTTCTCCCAGCCACTACTCCCATTATGTGGATGGTGATGGGTAGACCCAGTGGTGTCATCCCCACAGGTGGTCTCACATGTAGTCTCAGGTAAGGGGCTCGGCCTCTGGAAAATACAGCCACTAATGCACAGTTAGCATTGGTTGGGGGTGTTCCCAGGAGGAAGGGCTGAGATCTGTGAGCGGCATTGGGATACTTAGGACACTGACTAGAGGATGAGGGTGTTGGTGTTGGATCCATGCTCTTCGGTCGTGGTGTCCATCATCTGGATATGCATCGGCTGTGACTGCAAAATTTCACAGCAAATGATATTCAATTGTGGGCCAACCTAAAATGTTGGGAGATAGTGGGTAAAGCCTGGTACGGGGCAGTGGAACTACATGTCCCAGCTTGGGATATCATGGACTGGGTCTTGGAGGGTGTCCACCTAAGTATCCAGGGGTGCAGTTTGTCCTGGCCATATGCATTTTCTGTATAACTGTGGATGAAATAATTAAAACAGTTTCATCGTTATCCTGCCTAGGTGATTAATATGACCCACAACCTCAGATCTTCTCAGACAGTATCCTTATTCAGCAGATACGCAACTTGCAGACCACAAAACTGATATGGTTGTGTGCATGAGGATCTATATACACACTTCAGCAGGCAGTATCATAAAAGATAAGATTAGATACACAGCTCAGCAGACAATATCATAAAAGATAAGATTAGATACACAGCTCAGCAGGCAATATCATACAAGATAGCATTAGATACACATCTCAGCAGGCAGGATCACACAAGATATGATTAGATACACAGCTCAGTAGGCAGTATCATACAAGATAGCATTAGATAAACCTTTTAGCAGGCTGAATCACACAAGATATGATTAGATACATAGCTCAGCGGGCAGAATCATTCAAGATAGGATTAGATAAACAGCTCAGAAGGCAGGATCATACAAGATTAGATTAGATACACAGCTCAGCAGGTAGAATCATACAAGATATGATTAGATACACATCTCAGCAGGCAGGATCATACAAGACAGGATTAGATACACAGCTCAGAAGGCAGCATCATACAAGACAGTATTAGATTTTCAGCTTAGCAGGCAGGATCACACAAGACAGGATTAGATACACAGCTCTGCAGGCAGTATCAGACATGAGAATCTTTGATACAGGAACAGTAGACCATTTCATAGATGACATATTTAGATATAGAGGCATAGCAGACAATATCTGACATGATAAGCTTAGATACACACCAAACACTATAGTACAAGATGGGATTAGAATTTTTATTTTGGGACCGGACAACCTCTTTAACAATGGCCCAACACTATTATACTAACACAATATGCTAACACTAAGAACTACTTTCTAAAATGAAAAGAAAATACTAAATGGCTAAATGTTTTTATTGTATTGTATAGCTTTAACATATTCAATTCATAAAAAGATATGGTCTTTGCAAAAAAATGAATTCTCTGGTGGACACCTACTCTCAAATGGTTTTCCATCTAATCTAAATCAAGTTATAAGTCTTGTATAAATATAGTTTAACTTTATTGTAAGCTTAAAATGAATTAAAGGCTTAAACAATACTTAATATAATGTGGTTGAACTCTGCTCTTCAAAGACTTCAAACATTCATGGTTTCGGTAGATAGCCATATAAAACCTATTTACATAGTTTAGTTCTAATTATCTTTAATTGCTAAAATCTGTGTGTGGTTTCTAGGCATGGAGTGCCTGCTTTTGTGGCCCTGAACGTTAAGGGCGGAAAAAAATAGAAAATGTGTATTTATCGTGCATAGAATAGAATAGAATATTAGAAGAGTCAGGATTAATAAAGCTGAATCCAGATTACATAATTTATTTATTGGCTCATTATCTGTGGTCAAGAAATAAGTGAATATAATTAATTTTTTTCATTTATGGCATTAAGACTGGGTACACATCTGCATTCATTTATTATTATTTCCAGTTTTCATTTTCATCATGAGAGTAGAAAATCAAGAATAACAGAGAGTTGGATCCGTCATATGATGAACAGCAAATTATAATGGGGTGTGTTGGATTCAATAAAGGTGTACGTAATTTTACTCTAAAAATAAACATCTTTTCCTATTTCTTTACCAGAGTAACATGATGGAATCTTCATTGGAGGCTCCAAATTTAGTGACTCAGATGTAGTTGGTCAACCATTTTTCCTGAGTCTTCATTTTTCAACTGATAAACAATATCTGGTATCCCACTAGAGCTGGTGAACATTTGATTTAACCCCCTCAGTACAATAACTAACCTTGATTGTGTTAGTGATCCAGAGGAATTTCCCTGGCATGTCGACCAGATCTAGCATCACTATAAGGGCTCATGCACATGAACGTATTATTTTTCTGTGTCCGTTCCTTTTTTTGCATCCCGTATGTGGAAGCATTCACTTTAATGTGTCCATTTCTGCATGGCTGTTCCGCAAAAAATATAGAACATGTCCTATTCTTGTCCATTTTGCAGACAAGGATAGGCATTGTTATAATGGATCTGCAAAAAAAAAAAAAAACTGATGCAATATGGATGTCACACGGACGTAATCCGCTTTATTATAGATCTGTGTTTTGTGGACTGCAAAATACATACGGTTGTGTGCATGAGCCCTTAACTAGCAAAGGACTAGGTGGATGCTTCTAGAACTGTCTCTTGTAAATGCTTGATACTAAAACAAAAAAATTTAAAAAATATCCTAAGATGTCCCTGTGCATCTTGCTATGCTGAGCCTCAATGCACTGGTATGCAAAAGCTGGGTATGTGAAATTTAATTAAAGCAAGTAAGTAAAAGTAAGTAAAATTAAATTAACCTTACATATTTGCTGTTATAACTACAGTTAACTAAGTATATACTGTACAGATGTAGCCAAGCTAAACTAGACTCTGATGACACATGGCACAGTGTTATCTCGTGACAAACATCATTGAAATCCATTAAAAACGTAATTATCTTTTTCGCATTAACCATCAAGTTTAGCTCGACTGCATCTGTCTGTACTCTGAAATCTCCCAAAAGATGATCTGTGAAGATTACTCCTTATCAAAACCAGATTTGCTCTTATGTTGTATGTAGAGATGAGCAAATTTAAAAAAAAATTTGATTTGGTCGGTTCGCCAAATTTTCCAAAAAGATTTAATTCGATCCGAATTTATTCATGATTAATCTCTTTAAAAAACAGCTATTTTCTGGATGCAGAGAGCCTGCAAAGTGGTGTAGAACACTGTGCCTTGCAGAAACATACATAGGGAGTCTGCTGTGGTAGTAAAACAATACTTTGAGTCAGTATGACACGCAGATGACAGGCGTCACTCTTAGAATCACTTCACACATAACTTATTTGGGCAGTCACGGGGCCAAAACTGACCAAATAACTCAAGTTTGAACTTAGCCTTACAGGTCAATGTTAGCGCCAGGTACCGTGCAGAGGCCCGAGATCCTACTATAGCATGAAGGAGAGCACATCTTTTACACCATCATCAGCTGATTTCACATAGATTTCTACAGAACCTGTTCTGAATGCTTATACAAGTAGAGCCCCCTTGATGTAAGGGTGTAAGCAGTAAGTTTGTGTTGACGTCACTGATTATTTTGCCCTTTCTCTGATCTGTCAGAACAATAACTCCCAAAAAACGGATCCTGTCTGTTGAGCATCCACCTTCACTCGGTCAACATTTATTCAATAATCCATCAGTATTGCTAAGGCCAAAAAAAAAGGAGTGGATCCAAAAAAGAGATGACTTGTGAATTGAATATTTGCATGTCTTCTGTGTTTTGTACCCAATCCTGCTTTTGGCTACCAAATCATAAGTCAATTCTGTTGCAAAATAGGGGCCATATCATACAGGCCTTACAGCTGCTAGATAGACAGGATCCATTGTGCGTCTCATTTTTCTTTACTTCTTACAGTAGAGAGGGTGGTAACAGCATGAGAAGTCCACAGAGTTGCCCAATGACAGAGTGTTGAGGTAGCAGCAGTATGAGGAGACCACAGAGTGGCCCAGTGACAGAGTGGTGAGTTTGCAGCAGCATAAGGAGACCACAGAGTGGTGAGGTGGCAGCAGCATGAGGGGACCACAGAGTAGTGAGGTGGCATCAGCATGAAGAGACCACCGAGTGTTGAGGTGGCATCAGGATGAGGAGACCACAGAGTGGCCCAGTGACAGAGTGTGGAGGTGGGGGGCAATACCAGTACCATCTGAAGATGGTGGGTGGCAGTAGGAGCACCTGGCAGCAGGTGTATGGCATCAGGTGGGTGGCAAAATCAGAATATTAGCTGAAGAAGGTAGCCAAAAGAAACAGGTCTCTTTTACAAAGTTTGAGTGTGGCACCATGGATGATATAGTCTAATGTACTATCAGGCACTGGTGTGTGGAAATCATGGCTGATCCACGCCTGATGTATATTCACAAAGGTCAGTCTCCCCACATTTTGGGGTAACTATGGCCCCTGCCGAACTAAACACCTGCTCTGATGCCACACCACTGGCCGGGCAGGAAAGCTTGTCCAGGGCAAACTCTGCCAGTTGCGGCCACAGATCAAGTTTGGCTGCCTAGTAGTCCAGGGGATCTTTGATGTTGGTTGGCAAGGAGCAATACAAGTATTACACAACCTGCTGGCTCAGGATTAGCTCCATGTCTAGCTGCTGTTTCTGGTGAGTAGTTTATTCACTAGGTGGGTGAAGAAAACTGCTCATCAGCGACTCTAGACTTAAGTTGCTGCTGATGAAGCTGGTACTGACCCCCCCTCCCCAGCAGCAATGGCAGTGGAACGTGAACGCAGAGGGTCCCCCTGGTCAGACCTTCGTGAGGATGGGAGATGGTGCACATAGGCAGCGGTCAACTGACTACATAGGATGTCTAGATAGTAGTTCAGTTTGTCCTCCCTCTCACGGGTGGAAAAAAAGACCACATCTTTGGACCGGTAGATAGGGTCTAACATGGTGGAGAGCCAGTAGTCATCCCTCTGCCAAATGGTGACAATTCGGCTGTCACTACGCAAGCAACTGAGCATGCATCGGGCCATTTGTGCAAGTGACTCGGAGGGACTCCCTGCCTCCATCTCCACTGCATACTGCCACGGTGTGTCTGGGTCATTTGTCTCGTCTTCCTCATCGCCCTGTAGCTCCTCCTCTCCTGTCACCTGTGTAGAAAAACCAGCCATTTTTCTACACATTGCTTGTGCTCGAATGTCTTCCTCCTTCTCTAGCTCAGCTCCCACAGGGCTCATGTGGCCGTGAGATGTAGGCATCTCCTGTGGCATCTCCTGTCCCCTGGCCAGCCAGATTTAGCAGCATCTGTTCCAGGACATGAAGCAGTGGAATGATGTTGTTCATACCATAGTCCTGGCGACTGACAAATAAAGTGGCCTCCTTAAAGGGCTAGAGCAAACGGCAGGTGTCACGCATGAGCTGCCACTGGCTAACATTAAAGTTACACATGGGAGTATCTCTGTCCACCTGTATCATGAAGAAACCGTTTATGGCCTTTCTCTGTTCATATAGTGGGTCCAAAATATGAAGGGTGGAGTTCCAACGGGTGGAAACGTCGCATATCAGTCGATGTTGGGGAACACCATTCTGCCTTTGCAGCTCAAGTAGGGTGTACTTTGCAGTGTAAGAGTGGCTGAAGTGCATGCACAGTTTCCTGGCAATTTTCAGGATGTCTTGCAGATGGGTGGAAGACTTCAGGAAACTCTTTACAATCAGATTGAACACGTGCGAAATGCAGGGCTCATGGCTCAGACCTCCTTGATGCAGCTATGACACCATGTTCTTCCCGTTGTCGGTGACCATGGTTCCGATTATGAGTTGTCGAGGAGAAAGCCAAGAAACAATTTCTTGATGTACGCGGAGCGGTTCCACCCCTGTGTTGCTCCAGGCAAACTAGCTGCAGAACAGTGTAACACTGCCATGCCCTGCACATGTGGTATGCTGGAGGAGAATTTTCCCTGCAGTGGAGGCTGAGGTCACAGTGGAGGATGAGGAGGCAGAGGCGAACATTGTCGCAGGACAAACGGCGTGAGAACGTGGAGGTGGCAGCTGCATCACCTGACCAAGTTGCTGGTGTGGCTGGGCAGGAACCACATTTACCCAGTGGGCCATAAAAGACATGTATTGTCCTTGACCTTAGTTACAGCTCCACACGTCAGCACTGCTGTGCACTTTGGTGGACACCGACAGGCTCAAGGACTGTCCCACTTTCTGTTCAACATAGGTGTGCAGGGCTGGTAGTGCCTTTTTGGCAAAGAAATGACGACTTGGGACTCTCCACCTTGGCTCGGCACAAGCCATCAGTTCTTTGAAAGGTGCAGAGTCCACTAGTGCTGAGCACGAACATTCAAAAAGCTAATTTTTATCGTGAATATTGGCACTTCGAGAATTCGCAAATATTTAGAATATAGTGCTATATATTCATAATGACGAATATTCATTCTTTTTTTTTTGTTTGTTTTTTAACACAGTACACATGACATGATCATCCCTCCCTTCTTCTAGCATGTGGGCCAATGAGAAGGCTTTGTCACAGCATAGTAACATCCCTAGCAACCAATAGAGGCTTTGCCTACCACATTCCAGTATTTTGCGTGCATTACGCAAATAATACATTGCCGATTTTCGCAAACAAGAATATAATCTCAAATTCGCAAAATAAATGACTAATATTCTACAAAATATTTGCGAAATATTGCAAATTCGAATACTGCTCCTGCCGCTCATCACTAGAGTCCACCACTTGGAAAGGAAGGGACTGCAGCACCAGCAACTTGGCCAGGAGCATGTTCAGCTTCTGCGCCGTTACATGAGTGCACGCGTACTGTTGTCTCTTGGCAATCGCTTTGGTAATCGATTGCTGACAAAATGAGTAACGAGAAGTGGGAGGATGAGGAGCAGTAGCATCAGGACCAGTAGATGATGGGAAGGACAGACAGCTCCCTTCAACTGAGGTGGTGGAGCCTTTGCAGAAAAGCGGTGTGGACCACTGGGTGATGCAGTGGCTTCTGCGACAGGCTAGGCCCCTACATTAGCACCACAGTTCTCCCAGGCCACTTTATGGTGACGCTGCATGTGTTGATGCAGGGCAGTGGTGCCAACATTGTCACCCTGGCCATGCTTCACCTTCTGCCCACAGATTCGGCAAATGTACATCTTTACCTCCTCCAGCGGCTTGACAAAAAACTGCCAGACCGCCGACTATGGCATTTTCTCCCCAACACTCTGCGCTGACTACCTGCTACAGCTGCCTCCATGAACCCCCGCACCGCTACTTTGCGGGCAGGTAGGCTCCTGCGAAGTGGGTGGTCTATCCCGGGCATGTTTGACTCCTGACCTTCCACTGCTGCCACCCGGCTGACTCACGGCCATGTTACCAATTTGCTGGCTTAGCCGCTGCCTCACGTGCAAGCTACAATCCTCTTCTCCTGATGTTGATAAAGCCCCTTCTTCACCCGGCTCCCAAGTGCAATCAGCTACATCATCATCCACTACTGTCTGCATGTCACTGATATCGCCCTCAACTGTCGCAGGGCCAGGAGCCTGACCGCTCGCGACACCAGCTCCCGTGTGACTCTAATTCTCACGACTTGTGTTCTGTTTTCATACACGTTCACACAGTGTGCAGTCTGACATTCAATAAAAACCATTCCTGTATTCCAAATAAGAGGACGGTTCTCTGTAGTCTAACTTGTTTATTGGCAAAACAGGAGTATTTGATGTGAGCAATCAATTGTGTAGTAAAACTATAGGAATACAAGAACTTGTGTAAGTATAAGGCATGGCATGTATCAGCAGAAAGCATAGAACAGCATGTATTTCAACATTACATTAACACTGGGCATATGTCCAAAATGGCTGCCTATACATCGATTGCATGTCTAGCATCTAACAGTTAGAACAACTTCCTGAGTGCTGATTATAACTAGCTGGACAGCTCTGCATAACAATATATCCTTGAGACAGAGGAAGACATCTTACCAGATATGCTTGTACAAGGATTGTGGGGATTTAAAAGGAGATATGCAGGAGACTAGTGATGGACGAACATCTGCCGAAACGGTTTGCAAACGCGATCAAATGCTCGCGAACCGCAAGTTCGTGGCGGGTCCCATTCATTTTAATGGCAGGTGAACCTGAAAAACCTTCAGCTCATATTTGCAGCCAAGAAATAATTACTAGAAGTGCACAAATAGTCCCACAACATGGACAGTGATATACCAGAAGTATTATTAGAATTTGCAATCTCCATGCGCAAAATAGTTTTTTTTGGGGGGGCGACTGGTATATCACACCAGTTATAATAATTTTTTCCAATACCGTTTGTCACTGTGTGTAGCAGAGGGAACGCAGCAAAACAGCAAACAAATGCTGCAGTACCCAAATGCACTATATAGAAAGTATATTATTGGTATATAACATCCCTCTTCTATCAGTTTTTTGGGGGGGGGACTGGTATATCACACCAGTTATAATTATTTTTTCTAATTGCGTTTGTCACTCTGTGTAGCTGCAGTATCGCTGCAGAACTGCTCACCACTGCTGCACAAAAACAAATCCACTATAATATGCTTTCTATGTTAGAAAGTATATTATAAGTGTATTACACCCCTCTGTACTGCACACCTATCAATAGTACACCAATACCAGTCCTTAAAAGGACTTTTGTGGACCTACACTCACCTAAAGAATTATTAGGAACACCATACTAATACGGTGTTGGACCCCCTTTTGCCTTCAGAACTGCCTTAATTCTACATGGCATTGATTTAACAAGGTGCTCATAGCATTCTTTAGAAATGTTGGCCCATATTGATAGGATAGCATCTTGCAGTTGATGGAGATTTGAGGGATGCACATCCAGGGCACGAAGCTCCCGTTCCACCACATCCCAAAGATGCTCTATTGGGTTGAGATCTGGTGACTGTGGGGGCCATTTTAGTACAGTGAACTCATTGTCATGTTCAAGAAACCAATTTGAAATGATTCGAGCTTTGTGACATGGTGCATTATCCTGCTGGAAGTAGCCATCAGAGGATGGATACATGTTCTCATTCTGTTTACGCCAAATTCGGACTCTAACATTTGAATGTCTCAACAGAAATCGAGACTCTTCAGACCAGGCAACATTTTTCCAGTCTTCAACAGTCCAATTTTGGTAAACTCGTGCAAATTGTAGCCTCTTTTTCCTATTTGTAGTGGAGATGAGTGGTACCCGGTGGGGTCTTCTGCTGTTGTAGCCCATCCGCCTCAAGGTTGTGCGTGTTGTGGCTTCACAAATGCTTTGCTGCATACCTCGGTTGTAACGAGTGGTTATTTCAGTCAACCTTGCTCTTCTATCAGCTTGAATCAGTCGGCCCATTCTCCTTTGACCTCTAGCATCCACAAGGCATTTTTGCCCACAGGACTGCCGCATACTGGATGTTTTTCCCTTTTCACACCATTCTTTGTAACCCCTAGAAATGGTTGTGCATGAAAATCTCAGTAACTGAGCAGATTGTGAAATACTCAGACCGGCCCGTCTGGCACCAACAACCATGCCACGCTCAAAATTGCTTAAATCACCTTTCTTTCCCATTCTGACATTCAGTTTGGAGTTCAGGAGATTGTCTTGACCAGGACCACACCCCTAAATGCATTGAAGCAACTGCCATGTGATTGATTGACTAGATAATTGCATCAATGAGAAATAGAACAGGTGTTCCTAATAATTCTTTAGGTGAGTGTATTTGATAGCGTTTTTGCCCCTAACAGTCTGTCCCTGCTCCACACAGCAACCTTTCCCTACACTGACAAAAGACTGAATGAAAATTAACGGCCAGATCGGGTCTATTTATAAGGTACGGGGTATGTCCATGTGCTGAAACTTTTCAATTAGCTGTCCTGTACCACCTGATGGATGTGTGATGGGTCAAAGTTCTTCACAATGTAAAAGAATATGGCAGGCGCGAATATCGTCATATGTTCGCATGTTCGGCGAATCGCGAACGAGCAAAGTTTGCCGCCGGGCGAACTGCAAGGCCATCAGTACAGGAGACAGCACTGCGATATCGTGCAACTTGAATTCAAACCCAACTGGGCAGAACAACTTGCCTGCCTACCGGAGGAAGTGGAGGGCGTCTCCTCAAGATCTTGACTGGGCAGTAGCTGCTGACTTTCATCTAGTAGCTTGTCCTCGCTGAAAAGTGGAGACAAACCTACGGCATATAATACTTCTCTTGGTGAGGGAACAGAAAATGATAGAGGCAGGTTGAGGACAGGTGCGGGCACAGGGCCTGCTCCCAGGCCATGCAAAATGAGCGTTGTGTCAAAGGAACCATAGACTCTTGGCTGGGGGTGTCTGATGTCACTTGCAACGAATGAAAGACCGAGTGAACCATTCAAGCATTGCTGGGTTGCTGGTCAAGACAAGACCGCTAGATGACACTGGGAGCTCAGGCCTCTCGCTGCGACTCCTGCTGCCACCCCCATTTCTTCTGTCCACTGCCCATTCCCTTTGAAGGACCTCTCACTTGTTTGTCTGATATACTGTAAAATAAAAGAAATAACTTAAAAGTAAATTAATACACCCCAAAAATGGCTATATAACAATGTCAGTTCACCGCAGAATGGCTAACAAGACGTATTTATTTTTCCTATTAATACACCCCAACAATGGCTATATGACAATGTCAGTTCACTGCAGAACGGCTAATTAGACGTACATATTATTCCTTTTAATACACCCCAAAAATGGCTATGTGACAATGTAAATTCACCACAGAACAGCTAATAACACGTACTTTTTTTTCCTATTAATACACCCCAACAATTGCTATATAACAATATCGGTTCACCGCAGAACGGCTAATAAGATGTACTTATTCTTCCTAATAATACACCCCAAATATGGCTGTATGACAATGTGAATTCACTGCAGGACGGCTAATAAAACGTACTTATTTTTCTTATTAATACACCACAAAAATGGCTGCATTACAATGTAAGTTAACCACAGAATGGCTAATAAGACGTACTTATTTTTCCTATTAATACACCACAGAAATGGCTGTATAACAATATAAGTTCACCGCAGAACAACTAATAGCACGTACTTATTTTTCCTATTAATACACCCCAAAACTGGTTGTATCCCACAGCAATTGAACCCTAATAGCAAGCAAGGTTTGCTGGAATTACTGAGCTATCATATAGTGCAAACCTATAAGCAGCAGTATAACATCAATTTGGATCCCCAATTAGTGCAGCAAGGTGTAATAGAATTGCTCCTATTGCCCAGGCTTTACACTCCCCTATTGGTCCATGCTCTCTCCCTATAGTGTCGATAATGCCTCCCTATCCTTTCCCTACACTTTGAATGATCTAAATAATATTTTTGCAGAATAAAGTATTTCATAACACTGTCCCTAGCGCCTGTTATGTCTCTCTCTACACTAAGTACACTGGAAAATGGCAGAAAGCAAGATGGCTGAAGGCTATTTATAGGACTGTGACATCACAGAGGCTGACTGGCTGCTTATTGACTGCATGCATGGCATTGTGGATGATCCCCCATTCCCAGCATTATTAGCACCATGTTCTAAAATGTGCAGCAGCCATTTTAGGAAAAAATGTGATTCGTTACTAGTGATGAGCAGAGGTGCCATATTCCATTTTGCGATATTTCGCAAATATTCGATTGAATATTCGTCTTATATTCGTCAAAATCAAATATTCTTCAATATTCTATTTATCGCGAATAATATGCAATTAAATTATTCGCGTATTGCGATTTTTTAACTGTATATAGCAACTTTCCTATTGGTTGGCTATGGCTATTGGCTAATATGTGTATTTTACGAATAGTCGCTATATTGCTATATATTCTTGTTTTAGAATATGACGAATATTCTAAAAAACTAAATTATGGCAATATAGCGAATATTTGTAAAATACACATATAGACTGTAATTTAGCTAATATAGTACTATAATCTTTTTTTATAGTCAAATTCTTTTTTGTCTCTTCTGAACTTCAGATTTGGAAAAAAATTGACACTATTAAAAAAAAAAATACTATAGCACTATATTAGGCTACTTTCACACTTGCGTTCGGGGTTCCGCTTGTGAGTTCCGTTTGAAGGCTCTCACAAGCGGCCCCGAACGCATCCGTACAGCCCCAATGCATTCTGAGTGGATGCGGATCCGCTCAGAATGCCTCAGTCTGGATCTGCGTGGCCTCCGTTCCGCTCAGTAGGCGGACACCCGAACGCAGCTTGCAGCGTTCGGGTGTCCGCCTGGCCGTGCAGGGCCAAACGGATCCGTCCAGACTTACAATGTAAGTCAATGGGGACGGATCAGTTTGAAGATGACACAATATGGTGCAATTTCAAACGGATCCGTCCCCCATTGACTTTCAAAGCAAAGTCTGGACGGATCCATCTGACTAACATTCACACTTAGTTTTTTTTCTGAAATATAATGCAGATGGATCCGTTCTGAACGGATACCATCGTTTGCATTATTGGAGCGGATCCGTCTGTGCAGACACCAGACGGATCCGCTCCGAACGCAAGTGTGAAAGTAGCCTTAGCTAAATTGCAGTCTATATGTGTATTTTACGAATATTCGCTATATTTCTATAACTTCGATTTTTAGAATATTACGAATATTCTAAAAAACGAAGTTATAGCAATATAGCGAATATTCATAAAATACACATATAGATTGTAATTTAGCTAATATAGTGCTATAAACTTTTTCTTATAGTCTAATTTTTTTTGTTTCTTCTGAACTTCAGATTTGGAAAAAATGTACACTTAAAAAAAATACTATAGCACTATATTAGCTAAATTGTAGTCTATATGTGTATTTTACGAATATTCGCTATATAGCTATAACTTAGTTTTTTTAGAATATAACGAATATTCTAAAAAACAAAGTTATAGCAAAATTGTGAATATTCGTAAAATACACTTATAAACTGTAATTTAGCTAATATAGCGCTATAAAAAATTTTTTTATAGTCACATATTTTTTTTCTCTTCCGAACTTCAGATTTGGAAAAAAATTACACTGTTAAAAAAATACTATAGCACTATATGAGCTAAATTGCAGTCTATATTAGTGTTGAGCGCGAATATTCGAATATCGAATTTTTTTCGCGAATATCGGCACTTTGCTAATTCGCGAATATTTCGAATATAGTGATATAAATTCGATATTTCGAATATTCTTTTTTTTTTTTTATTGTTATATTTTTTTCTTTCCCACTTCCCTAAAGTTGTTCTTACCTGTCCTTTGGATTCCTGGCTTCCTGGCTGCTCCAGTCAGTGCCCGTTGCCGCTTCTGCCGACTTCCGTGCTCATGGAGCGTCCCCATCACCATGGGAACATCTCCATATACTAGAATGTACTGTCGGATTTGAGAATTACGTGAAAAATCACAATTCGATTATTTCAAGTTATAATAATCGAATTTCGATTTTAACTTAGCACTGCTATATTTAATTCTAGCCTAATATGAAATATAGCAGTGCTAAGTTAAAATCGAAATTCGATTATTATAACTTGAATTAATCGAATTGCGATTTCAACTTGGACCTGGTTTACTATGGTTGGCTTGGTAGAATTAGCGAATATGACGAATGTATTCGTCATATTCCACAAAACGAAGATAACAAAGTATTCTGCATCTTCATTTTAGCTACCTATTCATCAACTTCGCTAATTCTAGCAATCAAATAGGAAAGTTTACTATAGAGACAGCTAAGTTTAATTCGCTATGCGATTATATTACTTTGCTTTTTTTTAATAAATAGAATAATTATAATAATTATCAGGTATTATAATTATTCTATTTAATTTTTTTTTAAAAGCAGTCATATAATCGCATAGCGAATTAAACTTAGCTGTCTCTATAGTAAACTTTCCTATATGATTGCTAGAATTAGCGAAGTTGACGAATAGGTAGCTAAAACGAAGATGCAGAATACTTCGTTATCTTCGTTTTGTGGAATATGACGAATACATTAGTTATATTCGTTTTGTGGAATATGACGAATACATTCGTCATATTCGCTAATTCTACCAAGCCAACCATAGTAAACCAGGTCCAAGTTGAAATCGCAATTCGATTAATTCAAGTTATAATAATCGAATTTCGATTTTAACTTAGCACTGCTATATTCCATATTAGGCTAGAATTAAATATAGCAGTGCTAAGTTAAAATCGAAATTCGATTATTATAACTTGAAATAATCGAATTGCGATTTTTCACGTAATTCTCAAATCCGACAGTACATTCTAATATATGGAGACGTTCCTATGGTGATGGGGACGCTCCATGAGCACGGAAGTCGGCAGAAGCGGCAACGGGCACTGACTGGAGCAGCCAGGAAGCCAGGAATCCAAAGGACAGGTAAGAACAACTTTAGGGAAGTGGGAAAGAAAAAAATATAACAATAAAAAAAAAAATTCAAGTTATAATAATCGAATTTCGATTTTAACTTAGCACTGCTATATTCCATATTAAGCTAGAATTAACGAATGTGGAATCTAGCAGTGCTAAGTTAAAATCGAAATTCGATTATTATAACTTGAATTAATCGCATTGCTATTTCAATAGGAGAGTAGCCTTTAAGTTAAAATCGCAATACGCGATTATTTAAATCGCATATTAATCGCGATAACAAGAATAATGACGAATATTCGATTTCGACGAATATAAAACGAATATTCTATCGAATACTCGCGAATTTCGTCGAAATCGAATATGGCACCTGCCACTCATCACTAGTCTATATGTGTATTTTACGAATATTCGCTATATTGCTATAACTTAGTTTTTTAGAATATGACGAATATTCTAAAAAATAAAGTTATAGCAATATAGCGAATATATTCGTTATTTAGAATATTCGTCTTTTTTTTTTTTTCAATCTGTACTGTTACTCCACTTTGGCATACTCCTCCCCGACAAGCGTCCACGTCACCATGGGAACACCTGTGGGTTAGAATATACCATCGGATCTGAGTTTTTACGATCTCAGGGAAAACTCAGGTCCGATGGTATTTTCTAACCCACAGGTGTTCCCATGGTGACGGGGACACTTGTCGGGGAGGAGTATGCGAACAACTGTATGGATTGAAAAAAAAAAAGGCAAATATTCTAAAAAACTAATATATTCCCTATATTGCTTTATATTCATTTTTTAGAATATGCGTAATTTTTTTTCCATATGAAAACATGATTCCTTTCTTCTTAAGTTGCTTGTGGGCCAATGACTCATTGACCCACAAGAAAGAAGCAGGGAGGAATCATGTTTTCAGATGTTTAAAAATGACGAATATTCGATAAAGCAAATATATAGCACTATGTTTGAAATATTCGCAAATTAGCGAAGTTGCGATATTCGCAATTAATGTTCGCTATTCGAATATTCGCGCTCAACACTATTCGTTACCACAAAGTGTAAGGAAATTCAACTTTGGTGCAAATCAAATTTTTCCTAAAATTCTAATCGAATTCCACTTCGTCAACTTGATTTGTTCATCTCTAGTTGTATGTATACTAGCATATTCTTTGATGTGGACACTCCTCTGTAATTTTTCAACCAAGGACAATATCGGCACAAACTTCCTCTGCATGTCCGCCCAAATTCCAAAAGCATACTAATAGGTTAATTTGGAATTTAGATTGTGTGCCAAATGGAGACAGGGACTGAGATGAGTACTGACCATCTCTGTATAGTGCTGCTGATTATGCAGGCCAGGTACTATGGAAATGAATAAAACTGATATATAATAAATATACTTATTTTAAATTATTGATGAACACTGATTAAAGAATGTGCAGTATTTTTTTTTTGCTTTTTGTTCCAAAATTGTATGTACAAAATGAAATACTAATCGAAATCTATACATTCCAAAAGATTGCACAGCTTGTATCTACACAGGAAAGTTTTAATTTGCAAAATTTAAGGATGTTGTGGTTATTCTCCATGATCATTTAAACCATTTTATAGTATAATATGTACCTTAAGGCTACGGCTTCATGGTGACAAAAAGGGTACAACTACATTACGACATATTTAGCACCAATGTTGTGTGACATTTTTTTGTAATGACAGTCAATAGTGTCGCACTGCCACATGCTGTGACTGCAACGTGACAGTCGCACAGAAATCCAACTTGGATGGATTTTTTTTGTGTCTGTCATGTCACAGTCGCAACATGTCACAGTGTGACACCATTTATTATTATAAAAAATGTTGTATGACTTTTCTGTGTCACTGTGTAGCCCTAGCCTAAAATATATAAAAACAATTGTGATAAAGAGCAAAATTAAGGAGCTAACATGTTCAGAAAACATAAGGGGGTTAAAGTATTGGTCCTAGAGCCATTCATGTTCACATTACGCAAGGTAAAATACACATGCCACAAAGAGTGCATGAAAAATATGTTTATAAAGAGATAGTAAAAGACAGGAAAATGTAGAAATGCATCACAAAAACTCAGGAAAAAAGGTCAAATATGGCTGAGGGGTGCAAATGGGAAAGGGGAGAGGGAAGTTAGCTGTGAAATTATTTTAAGTAATTTTATTTTTGGGTCCTAAGTATATTTACTTTCCACAGTATTTTTCATCCTTGTGCTTATCTTCTTGACCTGTTTTCTTTGCTCATCTTCATCCTTTGGCAATTCTCATTCTTCATTGTCGTCTTCTAGGTCTTATCTTGCTTTCTTTTCTGTCCTAACTCCTTTCTCTCTTTAATTCTTGTAGAATTCTCTAGAAAAGTGATTCACAAAATAGTGAGTTTTATCTTTAACACAAATAAAAACTAATTCTCTAAAGTCTTCTGAAATTCCTAAATGGCATAAAAAATGTGCTACTCGTATTTCATCGATATTATGTATTTGTTGAAGTTTTTCTACATTATTATAGTGCTTGAAAAGTACTGTATTGTTATCCCTCATGTTCTTATATTTTATTTATTCTTCTCCAGTTCTCTGCAACTAATATAGGCCAAACCACTTCATATAGAGGCTCTGTTCAAACTGTATTTCAAAGCTCTTGGTGCAGAGGTGTGCAACAGTATATAAATATTTAGAATCGATAGAATTTTCAATTTTTTATGAATTTATGTTTAAAAAGTAAAAAAAATTCCCCATAGAAATGAATGGAAGAATTCTGTGATTAATAAAGCCTGAAAAGCTTAACATATTGACTCCGTTCAAACTGCATTTCAGTACTCTCGGAGCTGTGAGGTGTTTGGTGTGTTTTTGGAGTTGATTTGTCATTTTTAATAAATAAATGATAAAAAATAAATAAAAAAACTTTAAAGAAATAAATGGCAGAATTCTGAGATTAATAAAGCCCAAACAGTTTAATGTACAGACTCCACTGAAACAGTGTTTGATGAGAGGTGTGCTATGTATTTTTAGAGTAGATTAAGTTTGTCATTTTTAATTAATTTACATTTAAACATTTAAAAAAAAAAAAAAACCTGTTAGGCTGCGTTCACACGAGCGTGTCCGGATTAGTTCGTGTCAGATCACAGATCACACGAGCGTGTCAGATCACATGCTCCAATCACATGGTCCATGTGATTGGAGCATGTGATCTTACGTCACCAAAGGTCCTTTAGCCCATAGTTCATCTTTTGAGAAGTAAAGAAGAGACCGGGACTTACGCGAACAAACTGAGAAGGTGAGTTAATTTTTTTAATTTTTTTTAACCCTCAACTGATCACTTACTATGCATTCTGTTTTCAGAATGCTATTATTTTCCCTTATAACCAAGTTATAAGGGAAAATAATACAGTGAATAGACTGTCACCTAGCAACCATGCGTGAAAATCGCACAGCATCCGCACTTGCTTGCGATTTTCACGCAACCCCATTCACTTCTATGGGGCCTGCGTTGCGTGAAAAACGCAGAATATAGAGCATGCTGCGATTTTCACGCAACGCACAAGTGACGCGTGAAAATCACCGCTCATCTGAACAGCCCCATAGAAATGAATGGGTCAGGATTCAGTGCGGGTGCAATACGTTCACCTACCGCATTGCACCCGCGCGGAATACTCGCCCGTGTGAACGCAGCCTTAGAAATGAATGGTGGAATGTTCAGAGAATCAAATTGTAACTGCCATGGATGATGTTATAGTCATAGTTTAACTACCACCGTCCCACAGAAAAGCATGGCCCCTCTTCTCTCTCTCTCTCTCTCTCTCTCTCACACACACACACAGTCAGCACTATGTATTTCCTTAAGGAAATGCCAAAATTGTTGTATGCTAGTCTTCATTTCCTCTATTTCAGTAATGACATTTTTGGCAAAAACGTATTAGAATAATTGTGTGATGAATCATGGCCTAATGTCTCATTCACATTTCTATGTCCCTTTGACATTTGTGAAAAAATCTGTACGTGTTAAATCCTTGAAGATGTCCGTGTTTGTCCTATGTGTCCATTTTTTGCCCTTTGTGTGTCATCCATATTCCATGACACTGTTCAGCTGAAAGTTAATTTCTAGAGCATTTCCTATTGGTGGTCAGAGAAAACAGACTAAACACGGATGCAACACGGATGCCATACGTGTTGTTTCCATGTTTTTTCACAGACCCATATATCATAATGGGTATGTTTGGTCGACATCACAGACCAAAGTAATGCATGTCTCTGTGATCTTGGTCAGTAAAAAAAATACTGATGTGTGAACAAAAACATAATTTTTTTTTTGGAATTCATGACACCTTTCTAGATGGATAAGATCAACTCCATGCAGTCTCATTTACACAAAAAATGTAATAATGTAACAACTGTATAAGTTGATTAAACATTGTTAATTAACCCGTTAAAGATGCAGCCTAGTTTGGTACTTGAGGCTTGCGATTTTGTTTTGTTTGTTTTTTTATCTCTGCATTTTTTAAAATCAATAACTTTTTTTTATTTTTTAAACCGCATAGTTATTTGGGGGTTTGTTTTATGTGGGGCAAATTTTATTTTTAATAGCACCTCTTTGGGGTACAGCAGGTGAATTGAATACGTTTTGAAAACATTTTTGGGAGAAAAAAGCAATGCAATGCCATCACTGTTTTTAGGGTTTTGCAATGTTTTACATTGTTCATTGTGCGGTAATAATGATGTTTTAACTTTTAAATTCTGAAGGTCAGTATAATTATAGAGATTCTAAATATTTACTCATTGACCAGAGATTCCTAGATCACCACAGCAGCAGTTGGGGCAGTTTGTCACTCCACAGTAGAAGCAGGATTGAAGCCGTCATCACAAGTCCGCCATAACTCTAAGCCGACTTGCTGGTGGGGTCCAAAATAGTGATGAGCAGCATATGCAATATTCGTTTTCGCTATATTTCACAAATTTTTCACATAATATTTACTAAAAATTAGCAAATTCTAGTATTTGTGATCTCCAGTCATTATTTTCTTGATTGTGGTGGCTAAATATCAATGGCAGGACGTGTAATGTGTTTCATGGTACAAATTTCCTTCTATTAAGTGCCTGAAAATGGTGAGCGCAGAGATAAGAGTGTGTAATGAAAGTACCACCTACTGTATGTCTGGATGGTGGACATCAAAACTGTGGAGCTGCACCTGCTTGTTGGTGGATCAAATTACACTTTCTATTGGTAGTTTGTCTGGGCTGCCCGGACCTAGTCAGTGTGTGCATGCCTGCTCTCAACACCTCCTAACAGCTAGGTCAGAAAGGCCTAGATAATAGCAATTTGTCAAAATTACCATTCTGTTTCTCTCAGTCCAATGATGGACCCCCCTTCTGAAAGTCTGTCAACTGGCAAACTGTCTTAGAGGCATGTTTAGCAGTCAATAATCTCTCACCATGAGGTACACTACCTAAAAGTAGCCTCAGAGAGCCGTTTTATAGGGAAATAAAGGGAAAGCATGTGTACGCCCGCTTGTGGCAAGACCCAGTGTCTAATCATACTACACTTGTAATTATTTACATATCTGCATGCCGAGTTTTGCAGCAATCCAGCATTTCTATCTGAGTGCATTATTTTATTTATATTTTTTTCATCAATAAGTGCAAATGTTTTTTGTTATGTTTTGCCAATTTACTAATAAAAAGTATTTTTTTTTATAAAATTGCTTTGTGTTTCTATATGCTGACTATGCATTTACCAGCAGATGGAGCTGTGTAAGGTTTTTTTGTGGATATATTTTTTATTGATACCATTTTGAAATACATGGGACCATTTAATTATCTATTAATGATGAGCGAGCACCAAAGTGTTCGTGTGTTCGGTCCGAACACATTGCGATATTCGTGCGCTCGGCCGAGCACCCGAGTATAATGGAAGTCAATGGGAGACGACCCCTCCTCGGATGAGGAGAAGGTGCCTGGATCATAGGAAAAGGTCTGAAAGTGATGGAAACACCTCTGAAATCGATCAGGAACAGCAGGGGGACCATGTCTGGATGCATCTTGGACACCAATGTCGCTGCTCGGAACCATGTTGTCCGAGTTGTACGCCACTTTTACAGACTGACAAAAAAGCCCCAAACCCCGCCCCCACAAAATAAAATCCTTTTTAGAAGAAAAATTGTTAGGAAACATTCTTTCCTGTAGATTCAATTGTATATACAGTGTAAGTGCTGCCAAAAATTACAAAGAAAAAGAGATACAGCCTCTATATCACATAAATGAGGGCCTCATTCACATGGTGCTACAATTGTTCAGGTAGTGGGACTCCTACACTCATACAGCCTATGCACTAAGTAAAAGACCTGCAAAAAATTACAAGGAACAGGCACTCCAATGCACCTTTTATTACACAAAAAGGAGGGCATCATACACACCCTTTAAATAATAGCCTGCAGCTGACCCTCAAAAAACATTAGGAGCAATGGCCTGCTGGTTACCCTCTAAAACATTATGGGTAAGGGCCTGCTGCTCAGCTGACCCTCTTAAACGCTATGGTTGAGGGCCTGCTGGTCAGCTGACCCTGGAAAACATTGTAGGTGAGGGCCTGAAGGTGAGTGAACTCCATAAAACATCGTAGTGAGGGCCTACAGGTGAGCAGACCGTATGAAACATTGGAGGTGAGGGCCTACAGCTAAGCAAACCCCATAAAAACACTGAAGTGAGGGCCTACAGGTGAGCAGACCATATGAAACATTGTAGTGAGGGCATGAGGGTGAGCGAACCCCATAAAACATTGTAGTGAGGGCCTACAGGTAAGCAGACCGTATGAAACATTGGAGGTGAGGTTCCTGAAGGTGAGCGAACCCCATAAAACATTGTAGTGAGGGCCTACAGGTGAGCAGACCGTATGAAACATTGGAGGTGAGGGCCTACAGTGATCGAACCCCATAAAACATTGTAGTGAGGACCTACAGCTGAGCAGACCATATGAAACATTGGAGATCAGGGCCTGAAGGTGAGCAGACAGTATGAAACATTGGAGTGAGGGCCTACAGGTGAGCAGACCGTATGAAACATTGGAGTGAGGGCCTACAGGTGAGCAGACCGTATGAAACATTGGAGTGAGGGCATATATACTGTATGGTACAGGAGGAGGAGGAGGATGAGTAAATCATATTCAAACATACAGTGGGGGAAATAATTATTTGACCCCTCACTGATTTTGTAAGTTTGTCCAATGACAAAGAAATGAAAAGTCTCAGAACAGTATCATTTCAATGGTAGGTTTATTGTAACAGTGGCAGATAGCACATCAAAAGGAAAATCGAAAAAATAACTTTAAATAAAAGATAGCAACTGATTTGCATTTCATTGAGTGAAATAAGTATTTGAACCCTCTAACAAAAAAAGACTTAATACTTGGTGGAAAAACCCTTGTTTGCAAGCACAGAGGTCAAACGTTTCTTGTAATTGATGACCAAGTTTGCGCACATTTTAGGAGGAATGTTGGTCCACTCCTCTTTGCAGATCATCTCTAAATCCCTAAGGTTTCGAGGCTGTCTCTGTGCAACTCTGAGCTTGAGCTCCCTCCATAGGTTTTCGATTGGATTAAGGTCCGGAGACTGACTAGGCCACTCCATGACCTTAATGTGCTTCTTCTTGAGCCACTCCTTTGTTGCCTTTGCTGTATGTTTTGGGTCATTGTCGTGCTGGAACACCCATCCACGACCCATTTTCAGTTTCCTGGCAGAGGGAAGGAGGTTGTCGCTCAGGATTTCACGATACATGGCTCCGTCCATTTTCCCGTTTATGCGAATAAGTTGTCCTGTGCCCTTAGCAGAAAAACACCCCCAAAGCAAAATGTTTCCACCCCCATGCTTGACGGTGGGGACGGTGTTTTGGGGGTCATAGGCAGCATTTTTCTTCCTCCAAACACAGCGAGTTGAGTTAATGCCAAAGAGCTCTATTTTGGTCTCATCAGACCACAGCACCTTCTCCCAGTCACTCTCTGAATCATTCAGGTGTTCATTGGCAAACTTCAGACGGGCCTGCACATGTGCCTTCCTGAGCAGGGGGACCTTGCGAGCCCTGCAGGATTTTAATCCATTGCGGTGTAATGTGTTTCCAATGGTTTTCTTGGTGACTGTGGTCCCTGCTAATTTGAGGTCATTAACTAACTCCTCCCGTGTAGTTCTAGGATGCTTTTTCACCTTTCTCAGAACCATTGACACCCCACGAGGTGAGATCTTGCGTGGAGCCCCAGAGCGAGGTCGATTGATGGTCATTTTGTGCTCCTTCCATTTTCGAACAATCGCACCAACAGTTGTCACCTTCTCTCCCAGCTTCTTGCTAATGGTTTTGTAGCCCATTCCAGCCTTGTGCAGGTCTACAATTTTGTCTCTGACATCCTTGGACAGCTCTTTGGTCTTTCCCATGTTGGAGAGTTTGGAGTCTGCTTGATTGATTGATTCTGTGGACAGGTGTCTTTTATACAGGTGACTAGTTAAGACAGGTGTCCTTAATGAGGGTGACTAATTGAGTAGAAGTGTCTAACCACTCTGTGGGAGCCAGAACTCTTAATGGTTGGTAGGGGTTCAAATACTTATTTCACTCAATGAAATGCAAATCAGTTGCTATCTTTATTTAAAGTTATTTTTTCGATTTTCCTTTTGATGTGCTATCTGCCACTGTTACAATAAACCTACCATTGAAATGATACTGTTCTGAGACTTTTCATTTCTTTGTCATTGGACAAACTTACAAAATCAGTGAGGGGTCAAATAATTATTTCCCCCACTGTATATCCTTTTTTGGAGGTGAAAAGGGTGCATCTGAATCTTGTGGATTGAGTACATTGTAAAGCATACATTTTAATTGCGTGTTTGTTTCTCATTAGCTCAGCGTTCCTCTGGTGGAGTGGAGAAGTTAGGGACAATCCAGGCCTTGTTCATTTTTATCTCAGTCAACCTGTCAGCATTGCCAGTGGACAAGCGGATACGCTTATCTGTTATGATTTTACCAGCAGCACTAAATACACGCTCAGACAAAACGCTAGCGGCAGGGCAGGCCAACACCTCCAAGGCGTAGAGCGCAAGTTCGTGCCACGTGTTTAGCTTGGACTTACAGTAGTTGTAAGGACGCTGACACGATCTGCTATGTATTCCTTCACCATTTTCCAAAACGTTTCCCTCCTTGTACCACTAGGCCGCACTTCAGGGTTAGGTTGCTGGCGGGGTGTCATGAAAGTGTCCCATGCCTTGGAGAGTGTTGCCCTGCCTTTGTTGGAACTGCTGTGTGTTCCCATTGTCTCCCTTCCTCGGTTGCCTAAGGAAGTACGGACTCTGCCGCCAGCGTTGTCAGTTGGAAAATTCCGGAGCAATCTCTCAACAACTACCTTCTGGTATTACACCATTTTACTTGTCCTCTGCACCACAGGAATTAGAAATGAGAAGTTTTCTTTGTAGCGGGGGTCGAGAAGGGTGAACACCCAGTAATCCGTGTTATCTAAAATGCGTATAACGCGAGGATCGCGGGTAAGGCAGCCTAACATGAATTCAGCCATGTGTGCCAGAGTACCAACAGGCAAGATGTCGACATCAGGATGACTCTCCATCTCCTCTTCCTCCTCCTCCTCTTCGGCCCATCCATGCTGAACAGATGAAATAAAAGTTCCATGGGTACTAGCCTCAGTAGCAGAGGCAACAGTCTCCATCTCCTCCTGCTCCTCCTCTTCACGGTCCAATTCATGCTGAGAAGACGAACTGTGGGTGGTCTGGGTATCACCCTGTGAGATGTCCTCCCCCAGTTCCTCGTCTGCCACATTCAGAGCGTCGTCCTTAATTGTGAGCAGCGATCGTTTGAGTAGACAGCAATGGGATGGTTACGCTGATAATAGCGTTATCACCACTAACCATCTGTGTGGATTCTTCAAAGTTTTTTTAAAATTTCACATAGGTCTGACATCAATGCCCACTTCTCGCTTGTGAATAGTGGCAGTTGACTTGAAAGGCGACGACCATGTTGCAGTTGGTATTCCACAACTTCCCTCTGCTGCTCACAAAGCCTGGCCAACATATAGAACATAGAGTTCCAGGAGTTCCAGCGCGTGCTCACGTCGCACAACAGTCGGTGAGCTGAAAGCTGCAAGCACTGCTGCAGCGTTGACAGGCCGGCTGAAGCTGTGGACGACTTGCGGAAATGGGCACACACACAGCGCGCCTTCACTAGTAGCTCTGGCAAATTGGGGTATGTTTTGATAAACCGCTGAACTACTACGTTTAAGACGTGGGCTAGGCATGGGATGTGCGTCAGGTTGCCGAGCTCTAAAGCAGCCACCAAGTTACAGCCATTGTCAGACACAACCATGCCTGGTTGTAGGTTGAAAGGAGAGAGCCACAGCTCGGTCTGGTCCCTTATACCCTGCCAAAGCTCTGCGGCGGTGTGCTGTTTGTCCCCTAAGCAAATAAACTTCAGCACGGCCTGTTGACGCTTACCCACAGCAGTGCTACACTGCTTCCAGCTAGCAACTGATGGCTGATGGCTGCTGGAGGTGGAAGTGGAGGAGGATGACGCAGAAGAGGAGGAGAAGTGGGGATTGGAGCCAGTAACATGGCTGCTTGCAGAGACCCTGATGGACGTTGGGTCCTCAATCCTGGGCGTGTGTAGCACCTGTGCCATTCCAGGGTACGACTCACTCCCGGCCTCCACCACATTCACCCACTGTGCGGTCAGGGAAATGTAGTGTCCCTGGCCACCAGCACTTGTCCATGTGTCCGTGGTTAAGTGGACCTTCCCAGTAACTGCGTTGGTCAGGGCACGGGTGATGTTCTGGGACACATGCTGGTGTAAGGCGGGCACGGCACACCGTGAAAAATAGTGGCGGCTGGGGACTGCGTACCGAGAGACCACGGCCGACATCAGGCTGCGGAAGGCCTCAGTATCCACAAGCCTATATGGCAACATTTCAAGGGCCAGTAATTTTGAAAGTTGGCAATGGAGTGCTATGGCCTGTGGGTGGGTATTTGCGCTTGCGTTCAAATGACTGTGGTATGGACATTTGGACGCTGCACTGGAACAGGGAAGTGGATGTTGTTGCTGCTGGTTCATTCGAAGGTCCAGATGCAGGGTAAGAGGCATCCGGGCCTGCGTCTTGGAGAGGGGATTGGACAGCACGTAACACAGGGGAAGAGGAGGCAGTGGTGTGACCCGCAGACCCAGATTGTCGACCCAGGCGTTCGGCCCAATTAGTAGGGTGCTTGGATGCCATGTGGCGGATCATGCTAGTGGTGGTGAGGTTGCTAGTGTTCATGCCTCGGCTTAATTTGGTACCGCACAGGTTGAAAACTACCACTCTTTTGTCCTCTGCACTTTCCTCAAAAAAGAGCCATACTGCGGAACACCTACCCCTTGCTAAGGTTGATTTACGCATGGGGGTGATCGGTGTAACGGTTGCGGGCCTGTTTGGTGTGGGCCGACTTCTCCCTTTTGCAACCCCACTGCCTCCTCCAGCCTGTTGCGGTGCTGCGGATCCCTCCCCCTCTGTACTTCTTTCCTCGCTCTGCTTTTCACCTTCCCATGTTGGGTCAATGACCTCATCGTCCAACACCTCCTCTTCCACTTCCTCACTCTGATCATCCTCCTGTCTTGACCTAACCAACCACAACCTCAGTGATTGACAACTGTGTCTCATCTTCATCCACCTCGTGAACTAATGATTGACGTTCACCACTGTCATCTTCTTAAGACTGTGAAGGCTCAAGAGGTTGGGAATCAGGGCACAATATCTCAGGTCCCTCTTCAAGCATGCTGGCCACGAGGACCAAATCTAATAGTGGAGCTGAAAAGAGCTCCTGGGAAAATCCAAGTGTGGGATCACTTGTTTGGCAGGCCTCTCCATGGTGGGAGAAAGGATGATCTGAGCGAGGAGTTGGCTGACCATACTCTTGGCTACAGAGACTGAACTTGGTGGAAGAGAGGGTGGTGCTTAGCCGACTGGAAGCATTATCGTCAGCAAGCCAACCGACCAACTGTTCGCACTGGTCTGACTTGGACAGTGTTGTCGTGTGCCGCCTAGCTAAGTTGGACATGAAGCTGGGTACGGTTTTTTTACTTTTTTTTTTTTTTTTTGATGCACTGGCAGCAGGCACAGTTTCATTGCACCCAGTGCCACGACCTCTGCCTGAACCATCAGCATAACGCCCACTTCCCCGTCCCTTAGTGCTGCTAGCCTTCTTCATATTTATGGATTTTTTTACTGGTTGTGACGCTGTTTTATTTACAGTTTTATTTACAGCACAGATTATGGACAGTATTTTAGCCACAGATTATTGTAATCTGCAGTACAGAGACTGTTTTATGATGTTGTTTATATTTATGACTATTATTCCCAATATATGGGCCTGAAGCGGTACAGAAATGGAATGCACTGTGATTAATGTTTTAAACAGCAGACAAGAAAACTGGGTGCTGATTTAGTGAAATGTGTATATATATATATATATATATATATATATATACACACACGCACATACATACTGATTTTCAATTTCTCCAAATATATGGGATTAAAGTACTCAGATGGCATAGAAATGTAATGCGCTGCAATAAACGGTTTCTGCCGCAGACAAGAAAACTGTGTACAAATTCAGTGAAATTTGTATACATATTGATTTTCACTATTTTCCAATATATGGGATTGAAGCACTCAGACGGCATAGAAATGCAATGCGCTGTGATAAACGGTTTCTGCCGCAGACAAGAAAACTGTGTGCAGATTAAGTGAAATTTGGATATATATTGATTTTCACTTTTTCCCAATATATGGGATTGAAGCACTCAGACGGTATAGAAATGCAATGCGCTGCGATAAACGGTTTCTGCCGCAGACAAGAAAACTGTTTGCAGAATCAGTGAAATTTGTATATATATTGATTTTCACTTTTACCCAATATATGGGATTGAACACTCAGATGGTATAGAAATGCAATGCGCTGCGATAAACGGTTTCTGCCGCAGACAAGAGAACTGGGTGCAAATTAAGTGAAATTTGTATATATATATTGATTTTCACTTTTACCCAATATATGGGATTGAAGCACTCAGACAGTATAGAAATGCAATGTGCTGCGATAAACGGTTTCTAGCGCAGACAAGAAAACGGTGCTGATTCAGTGAAATTAGTATATATTTTGATTTTCACTTTTTCCCTATATATGGGATTGAAGCACTCAGATGGTATAGAAATGCAATGCGCTGCGATAAACGGTTTCTAGTGCAGCCATGAAAACTGTGTGCAGAATCAGTGAAATTTGTATATATATTGATTTTCACTTTTTACCAATACATGGCCCTGAAATACACAGACGGTATTCTAATGCAGAGCACTGAGATTAATGGGTTAAACAGCTGACGGCAAAAATGTGGTCAGATTCTGGGACAAAAAATTATTGTTTTCACTGATATTCTTCCTATCTATGCCCCTGATACACAGAAGGTTTTGCACAGATGTCAGAAGTCACTGCAAACACCTTCTTTTAAATAAAATAAAAAGTGCAAATCTGCACTTTAAATTGCTACCAACACACACAGTAGTCCTTAAGAGGACTTTTGGGTCTTTGAAAGTCTTGAGAAAGGGTAATTAGCGATGCTCGAGCCGAACCGGTACTCGGCCGAGCATGCTGGCTCATCACTATTATCTATCTCAGGGCCGTCTTTATCAAGGGGCAAAAGGGGCAGCTTCCCCGGGCCCAATTGCTCCTCGGGGGCCCAAGGCAGCTGCCTCTTGAGCCCTGCTAGCCACTGCCCCGGGTGTCAGGCTGTCAGCTACACAGGGGGTGCTGCCATGCCATGCCTGCCGGCACTCCAGCCAGCGTACTGTGTTTGTGAGAGCTGTGATCTAGGACCTTAGATGACATCATCACCATGTGACCAGTAACCTAGCAATATTACTGGTCGCATGGCTATGAGGTCATCACAGGTCCTACCAGGAGTGTTGCAGGAGAAGTTTGCCTTAACTGTGGAGCTTTTTTTGTGAAGATTACATCAGAAAAAGGTGACAGAGGCTGTTATGCTAATATACTGTAAACTACTGTATAGTGGAGTGCTGTATACTGTGGGGGGCTGTATACTGTGGGGGGGCTGTATACTGTGGGGGGGCCTGTATACTGTGGGGGGGCTTGTATACTGTGGGGGGGGGGCCTGTATACTGTGGGGGGGGCCTGTATACTGTGGGGGGGGGGCCTGTACACTGTGGGGGGGGGGGCTGTATACTTTGGGGGCCTGTATAGTGTGGGGGGCCTGTATATTGTGGGGGGCCTGTATACTGTGTGGGGGGCTGTATACTGTGTGGGGGGCTGTATACTGTGTGGGGGCCTGTATACTGTGGGGGCATGTATACTGTGGGGGGCCTGTATACTGTGGGGGCCTGTATAGTGTGGGGGGCCTTATACTGTGTGGGGGGCCTGTATACTGTGGGGGGGCTGTATACTGTGTGGGGGGCTGTATACTGTGTGGGGGCCTGTATACTGTGTGGGGGCTGTATACTGTGGGAGCCTGTATACCGTGGGGGCCTGTATACTGTGGGCCCAAGTAAATTTTTGCCCAGGGTCCAATCAATATTAAAGACGGCCCTGATCTATCTATTGTGGCAGTGGAGCTGCCAGATGACCATAGGAGGGCCATTAAAATGGTGTATCTCACCTAGATGAAGCTGGATGAGAAAAAGAGAGGCTGGGAAAATATGTTTTCCCCACTGTCTGCAGCAGCTAGGCTGGTAATGAATTTAATTAGCAGCTAGCTGAGGAGCTCGGATAAATGTGGGCTGAGCTCTTCAATCAGGGCTCCCTGTCTGGGGAAGGAGCAGGCTGTGCTAAGGCCTGTGGGAGCCGGGACCCTCTAACCCTTTGTGGGGTAAGCACTGCTGTGTTTTGGGGAGCTGGGTGGTTGACTTCTATATAGTCAGTGCCCAGACGGCCAAGGTTTTATGTTTATGCTTTATGTTTTGGTCTGCTGTAAAAGTGATAATAAAGCTGGCTGTGGCCAGTTTGCACCCAAATCTGCAGTGTTTGAGTGGCTTCTTGAGGTGTGCCAACCGTCTAAGCGGAGAAGACGGCGATCCTGGAGAGCTAAGTGACCCCCGGGTTGTCACATATGGTGGAGGATACGCGCATGAAAATGGCACATGAAGCTGGGTGCTGCAGAGCTTAAAGGGCCAGAAATCTGTTGTGGAAAAGCTGTGTTTGCAAGGAATTGCTGTATTGGAGCTTAAAGGGCCAGAAGCCCAATTTAAAGAGACTGTGATGTCTGCAGTGCAAAAAAAAATGTGACTGAGTTTGTTTCAAGAGAGACACCTGGAGGCTGTGGTCTCTGATAAAGTGGACTTATTGCTGAAAAGACTGTTGCCTTGGGTCTCATGGAGGAATACGCCTAGTGGTTGTGGCGCATACAGCAGCAGAAAGGAAATGGCCATAGCGATAGGTTACCCCCAAAGTGAATTGGTAAAGTTTGATGCAGAGCCAGAGGCTTTGGAGGCGCAACTGCAGTTGGCCCTGGAGAGAAAGTCTTTACAGCTGAGTGGACACGTTGTAAAGGTCCAAGGTGTTGGTGATGTGCCGGGAGTTCCAGACAAAAAAGGTGATGTGTGCCGTTGCTAAAAGCAACCAACTGGAGCAAAGTGAGATGGAGAGCAGCTCTGCTCTTAGGAGTTCATATGTTCCCTGCAAATGTGTACAGCGTCCTAGTGAGGGCGCGTGGAGTTGTCGTAATGCCATTACTAGGAGCAGGGCCGGCCTTTGGGGTGTGTGAACTGTGCGGCAGCACAGGGCGCTATGGCAACAGGGGCGCCTGTCGGCCAGGCTGTGCCGACAGCGAGGAGGCTCCCTTACTACTTTATATGACTATGTAACAACTTGCACACTTCTCATTTAGGAGATTCGAATCCAACGAATCCCAGGCATAGTTATCTGTATTGCCGTCCTCAGGAGAGGGAGAGATGTGTCTGCTGGGATTCGAACCCACGACCTTCTGTATCAGAGGCAAAGCACCTACCCACACAGCTAAAAAAAAAAATGAGACTTCTACTCTAGACTCTGTTATAGCTGTTATAGCCAATGTACATCTATACACATGACAGCTGCCTCAACACACCCAGCACTGCTATATCTCTATATGACAGCTGCCCCAACACACCCAGCACTGCCAGTAAGTATAAGTGTTTATTTTTTATTTTATTTTTAAATACCCGACTGTTACTGCCATATAGGGGGAGCGGGAGGCACTTGATACTGGCACAAGGGGGGAGGGGGGTTGACACTATGATACTGGCACATGGGGGGAGAGAGGCACTTGATACTGGCACATGGGGGGTTTGGCACTTGATACTGGCACATGGGGGGGGTGGCACTATGATACTGGTACATGGGGGGTGGGAAGGAGAGAGGCACTTGATACTGGCACATGGTGGGGGAGATGGCACTATGATACTGGCACATGGGGGATGGCACTATGATACTGGCACATGGGGGGAGGAGAGAGGAACTTGATACTGGCACTTTTTTGGGGAGGGAGATGGCACTATGATACTGGGACATGGGGGGGTTGGCACTTGATACTGGCACATGGGGGTGGGAAGGAGAGAGGCACTTGATACTGGCACTTTTGGGGGGGGCGAGATGGCCCTATGATACTGGGACATGGGGGAGAGAGAGACACTTGATACTGGCACATGGGGGGGGTGGCACTATGATACTGGTACATGGGGGGTGGGAAGGAGAGAGGCACTATGATACTGACACATTGGGGGGATGGCACTATGATACTGGCACTTTGCGGGGGGCGAGATGACACTATGATACTGGGACATGTGGGGGGGAGGAGAGAGGCACTTGATACTGGCACATGATGGGGGGGGCATCTATGGGGACACTTACTGGCACATTATTTGGGGCATTATGGGGGTCCCTTGTTACTGGCACATTATAAGGCCCTTAATCATACCCAGTGTCACCCATATCTAGTTTCCTGTCCCCCTTATTCATACCCTGTCACCTTTGCCTTGTCCCCTTCCCCCCTTAATCATACCCAGTGTCACCCAGAGCCAGTCCCTTGCCCCCTTAATCATACCCAGTGTCTGTCACCCTTAATTTAAGGGGGGCATGGTCTAATTGAGGGGGCAGGGGACAGGGTAAGGGTGACACTGGGTATGATTAATAAGGGCAGGGGACTGGGTAAAAGTGACAGGGTATGATTAAGGGGGGCAGGGGACTGGCTATGGGTGACACAGGGTATGATTGTACTTGTTTGCACTTGAACTTAAAGATTAGCTCGCACAGGGCGCCTGAACACCTAAGGCCAGCCCTGACTAGGAGCAACCAACCACTAGAGGATGCAGCTGTCCAGCACCAATGGGAGGGCTGCTGGAGATGCCGTCAAGTGGGAAAGTGTGCACCGGATTGTCCTTTGGTCAAGAGGCCAGAGGAATTGCAGTGCAAGACATGCAAATTGTTGGTGGGTGGAATCCCACTATTGGTGGAGCTGGATTGTCGCCAAAGAGTGTCACAAGTACTTCCAGAGGTACTGATGTTCCTTAAGACGGGTCCAGAAACTGGTAAGACTGTATTTCTTACTTTTGTGACTGATTATGGAACTGTACAACATGAACTGTTAAAGTGTGCTGAGCTTAAGGTGGAGTTCATCCTGGGCAAAGACTTTCCATATTTCTGTCAGTTGTGGAAGGGAGACCAGGTCCCAGATCAGGCTGCAGAGCATGCTGTTACGCTACCTAAAAGGGAAAAGCCAGAGGACTCTCAACTAAAAGTCCGTGAGGTAATGGCGGGTGGAGTCTCACTATCGGACAGTCTGAATTGTGACCAGACAAAAGTGCAACCAGAGAAGTTGCTAGGAAAGAGTCCTGAGCATGAGGAGTCCATGCTGGTTTCTGTTGAGACTGTGAAACATGGACTTAAAAAGTCTAATGGACTCATGGACAAGAACGGGTTAAATGAGAAGGTGTCTGATGGAAAAGAGAAACCACTGTTATGCGGAAATAGTAATGTGATGTTGCATACTATGTCTAACCTACATTTGTTTCATTAAAGATGCACAAAACCTGATCAGGTAATATCAGTGTGTGAACTGGCAGGTAAGCCATCTGAGATGTCTCCCTCACAGGTGTCTGCAGGAGAAAAAGTCACTGCTTTACCTGAATTGTCAGTTACAAGAGGTAACTTTTGGATGGTTAAACTCAGGGATCCAATGGTAACCCGTGTAAGATTAGCAGAATAGTAAACCCTGAGGTTGACAAAACTGTTGTAAAATCTGAAGCAGATGTGGTTACTGAGGAAATGTCCAACGTGAGGATTAGCTCATGTGTGCCCCTCGAGGTCAGGGCTGATAATGACATGAGTGGTATGTGCTATGACTGATGGCAGCCTCACTCTCTGGCAGCCATGTCAGTTTCCTGTAAAACTAAGGTGATTGCAAGTGGCAATCGGGAGTCAGATGAACCGGACGAGATGAGTTAAGTCGGTGAGCTTGATGTGGGAAGAGAAAATATCTGGTAGTGACTGTATGCTGGAAGGATGTACAGAACCAGTGATGGATCATGGATGGACTGTTGGAGGCTGCTGATAAGGTGACTGTGTGTGCAGCAGGTGTCAATGCTGAAAAGAGCCTGGGTTCTCTGTTGTGTGATGGGGAGGTGTGTGATGCTTAACCCTGTATGTCGGCTGGTGTCCTATGTACTGACACAGAACCAGTTAAGTTAAGCAATGAGATGTTGCAGGATATGGAGGATCATACTGGGGAGAATGTAGCTCAAGATAATACATTTGAGTGCCTGAATGATAAAATCAGTAAGCTCTGCACACTTAGGGATGCAGTGTTCACGGGTAATGAGCCAGAGATATTTGTGGAAAATTCCTTACAGGTGTCAGCAGGGGCGGATTAAGTGCATTATAGGCCCGGGGCTGTCTACCCAACTTGCCCCCCCCCCCCTCTATTTTAGTTTAGTTTTTTTAGTTTTTTTGTATGAAGAGGCTGCGGTGCTTCATGGGCCATATGACATCTTCAGACTAAAAAAAAATACCCCAAATTGGGTCCTAAACTGAAAGATTTGGTCACCAAATTTAAAATACATATAATTATAATAAAAAAGACATGGAGGAGAATACAGCACCACTTACCTCTTACATCCAGTGACATCTCCTGTCATGTAGACCTTCTCTTTCCTCTTCTCCTCCATTTGACCCAGACCACCATGGCAAATTCTTTCAGCCGCATCTCGTCTCTACAGTTTGTAACACAGACATGTTAGATTTCTCAATTTTTCCATCAACCCCCCCATCCTGGTGTCCCCACAGTGTCATCCTGCTGCCACCCCCAATACTGTGCCCGTTGTGCTCCCCAATGCCCAAGGAACTATACTGCTGAAAAATAGTGACCCTAATAGACATAATTGGGGTAATTTATCAAACTGGTGTAAAGTAGAACTGGATTTCCAAAAGAGCTGTCAAATATGAAAGGTGGAATCTGATAGGCTGCTATGGGCAACTAAGCCAGTTCTACTTTACACCAGTTTGATAAATTACCCCAAATGTTCCTATAGTGTCCACAGCAGCTATAATGTCCCCTAGATACCCCCAGTAACAATACCACCCTCTATTGTGCTCCAGGCAATAATCCCTGTATACTGTCCCCAGAAATAATAGAATTGCCCCTACAGTGCCTCCCCAATAGCAACACCCCCATATAGTAATTTCCACCACACTGCCCCCACATAGTAATCCCCCCATAGTAATTTGCCCCCACACCGCCCCACATAGTAATTTGCCCCCACATTGCCCCCACATAGCAATTTGCCCCCACACTGCCCCAACTAGTAGTTTGCCCCCACATAGTAGTCCCTCCCATAATAATTTGCCCCCACACTGCCCCATATAGTAATTTGTCCCCACATAGCAATTACCCCCACACAATAGTTTCCCCCACACTGCCCCATCTAGTAATTTTCCCCCACATAGTAGTCCTTCTCATAATAATTTGCCCCCACATAGCAATTTGCCCCCACACTGCCCAAACTAGTAATTTGCCCCCACATAGTAGTCCCTCCCATAATAATTTGCCCCCACACTGCCCCCACATAGCAATTTGCCCCCACACTGCCCCAACTAGTAATTTGCCCCCACATAGTATTCCCTCCCATAATAATTTGCCCCCATACAGCCACCACATTCCCCCCCATGTACTCGATTTATCTTCCCTAATATGTCCTCCTGTGTGTCCCCCCCCCCCCAAAGTAGGCACATGAAATAAAAAATTAACAAAAAATGAAAAGATAAATACTCACCTATGTCCAGGGCCAGGCGCTTGCTCGCAGAGGAAGGCGGGATGAGTCAGGCGCGTCACAGTGCTGCGTCCCGGGACAGGCGCGCAATGACATCATCACGCACGCCTGCGCCGGGATTTCATTACCGCATAGGCCTCAGACCTACAAGGCCTAAAGCCTATGGCGGTGATCGGTGACGGGACAGGGAGCTATGCGCTCCCGTGCCCCGCCACAGTATGTGGGCGTTCGGGTCAGCGTTGGGGCCCCCCATCGGTGCTGGGCCCGAGGCTGCTGACCCGAACGTCCCTATTGTAATCCGCCACTGGGTGTCAGTTGTCGGTAGTAACCTGGAGTATAACACCACCAAGGAAGATGTCTATGGTAGAGAACTGTGTTTAGTTGAAATGCTGGCCCCTGCAGGTCGTGAGTGGAATGTGGAAGCTGATACGCCTGCAGAGCTCACTTATTCCCAGGTTGAGAGGGAAGCCACCAAAGGGGATGGCAAGACTGGCCCTGTGGGTGTAAATGTAATGTGTGACCGGGTCACTGATGTTACAGTTGATGTAGACCAGGCTGCCAGTGGTAACAATGAGGATGAGGTTATGAAGAGTGATGTGGTACATGTTGTGATGGAGGCCCCAACATATGAGCTTATATGTGAGGACCCTCAGGTAGCAGAGCTCGGGGTGAGTCATACTGAGTGTAAAGAGCCAAGTGAGGATAGAGGCTCAGCACTGTCAGTAGTGAGAGTTAATGACTGAATGTCTGTCTGGAATTGCTGAAGTAGCCCTTCCACAAGCCCAGGGTGATGAGCTCTGTGATAGTGATGGAGAGAGAACAGATGATGGACCTTTCAGAGAGAAAGGTCAACAGCCTCATGTAGAGGGGAGGCACGTAGGTGATATCACTGATACTGGGGAAGAACCCCACTGTTCTGATCTGCTGAGTAGCTAGCAGGTTATAGCATGCACTCAGCATGGGGATGAATTGAAGGTAATGTCCCAGGAGGGTGTACAAGAGAAAGATGAGACAAATGCAGAGAAGGTAAAGGATTATTGTGTTGCTAACGTTGGGCTAGACCAACTAGAATGTTTAGGGCATCATGACCAATATTGGGAGAATGTACTTTGTGACCCTTGTTCACAAGGTACAAAGGTGACAGGTCAGAGGGTGTCCTCATACAGGCAAAAGAGTAATATGCCTATTGTAGTGACACATGGTGCAGTACAATGTTCTGGACGTGATGTTCAGCCAGCTCATGTCCTGGAGACATCTGAGAGAAATGGTGGGTCTAAGAGGGCCAATGAGACTCTGTTAATTGGTCCAGGTGTAGGTCCTGAAAAGCAAATTATCAACCAGTCTGCATGTAAAATCGTGAGATCAAGATGACAAGCCCCAGCGTGGTGATAGAAGACTATGTACAGAAGTTTGTTAGGCCATCATCATGGATGGGTATTTGTGTTGGTGTTAAAACAAATTCTCAGTGGGAATTATACCATGCATGTAGCAAGAAAAATCACAAAATCAATGTATGTGTGAGGCGAGTAAGCAAATGGAGGAGTAAGTCCATGTCTGAACAAGAGTCTTGTACACCTCTGGAAGGTGATGTACAGTACAGACCAAAAGTTTGGACACACATTCTCATTCAAAGAGTTTTCTTTATTTTCATGACATTGAAGGCATCAAAACTATGAATTAACCACCTCCGGACCGCTGTACGCACAGACGCGTCCTGGAGGTGGTTGATTCATTCCTCCTGGACGCGCCGGCGCGTCCTCTCGCGAGACGCGAGACTTCCTGTGAACGCGCGCACACAGGCGCGCGCGCTCACAGGAACGGAAGGTAAGAGAGTTGATCTCCAGCCTGCCAGCGGCGATCGTTCGCTGGCAGGCTGGAGATGTGTTTTTTTTAACCCCTAACAGGTATATTAGACGCTGTTTTGATAACAGCGTCTAATATACCTGCTACCTGGTCCTCTGGTGGTCCCCTTTGTTTGGATCGACCACCAGAGGACACAGGTAGCTCAGTAAAGTCCCACCAAGCACCACTACACTACACTACCCCCCCCCCCGTCACTTATTAACCCCTTATTAGCCCCTGATCACCCCATATAGACTCCCTGATCACCCCCCTGTCATTGATCACCCCCCTGTCATTGATTACCCCCCTGTCATTGATCAACCCCCTGTAAAGCTCCATTCAGATGTCCGCATGATTTTTACGGATCCACTGATAGATGGATCGGATCCGCAAAACGCATCCGGACGTCTGAATGAAGCCTTACAGGGGCATGATCAATGACTGTGGTTATCACCCCATATAGACTCCCTGATCACCCCCCTGTCATTAATCACCCCCCTGTCATTGATTACCCCCCTGTAAAGCTCCATTCAGACGTCCGCATGATTTTTACGGATCCACTGATAGATGGATCGGATCCGCAAAACGCATCCGGACGTCTGAATGAAGCCTTACAGGGGCATGATCAATGACTGTGGTGATCACCCCATATAGACTCCCTGATCACCCCCCTGTAAAGCTCCATTCAGATGTCCGCATGATTTTTACGGATCCACTGATAGATGGATCGGATCCGCAAAACGCATCCGGACGTCTGAATGAAGCCTTACACGGGCGTGATCAATGACTGTGGTTATCACCCCATATAGACTCCCTGATCACCCCCCTGTCATTGATCACCCCCCCTGTCATTGATCACCCCCCCTGTCATTGATCACCCCCCTGTCATTGATCACCCCCCTGTCATTGATCACCCCCCTGTCATTGATCACCCCCCTGTCATTGATCAACCCCCTGTCATTGATCAACCCCCCTGTCATTGATCACCCCCCTGTCATTGATCACCCCCCTGTCATTGATCACCCCTCTGTAAGGCTCCATTCAAATATTTTTTTGGCCCAAGTTAGCGGAATTATTATTTTTTTTTCTTACAAAGTCTCATATTCCACTAACTTGTGACAAAAAATTAAATCTCACATGAACTCACCATACCCCTCACGGAATCCAAATGCGTAAAATTTTTTAGACATTTATATTCCAGACTTCTTCTCACGCTTTAGGGCCCCTAGAATGCCAGGGCAGTATAAATACCCCACATGTGACCCCATTTCGGAAAGAAGACACCCCCAGGTATTCCGTGAGGGGCATATTGAGTCCATGAAAGATTGAAATTTTTGTCCCAAGTTAGCGGAACGGGAGACTTTGTGAGAAAAAAAAAAATATATCAATTTCCGCTAACTTGTGCCAAAAAAAAAAAATTTCTATGAACTCGCCATGCCCCTCATTGAATACCTTGGGGTGTCTTCTTTCCAAAATGGGGTCACATGTGGGGTATTTATACTGCCCTGGCATTCTAGGGGCCCCAAAGCGTGAGAAGAAGTCTGGTATCCAAATGTCTAAAAATGCCCTCCTAAAAGGAATTTGGGCCCCTTTGCGCATCTAGGCTGCAAAAAAGTGTCACACATCTGGTATCGCCGTACTCAGGAGAAGTTGGGGAATGTGTTTTGGGGTGTCATTTTACATATACCCATGCTGGGTGAGATAAATATCTTGGTCAAATGCCAACTTTGTATAAAAAAATGGGAAAAGTTGTCTTTTGCCAAGATATTTCTCTCACCCAGCATGGGTATATGTAAAAAGACACCCCAAAACACATTCCCCAACTTCTCCCGAGTACGGAGATACCAGATGTGTGACACTTTTTTGCAGCCTAGGTGGGCAAAGGGGCCCATATTCCAAAGAGCACCTTTCGGATTTCACTGGTCATTTACCTACTTACCACACATTAGGGCCCCTGGAAAATGCCAGGGCAGTATAATTACCCCACAAGTGACCCCATTTTGGAAAGAAGACACCCCAAGGTATTCCGTGAGGGGCATGGCGAGTTCCTAGAATTTTTTATTTTTTGTCACAAGTTAGTGGAAAATGATGATTTTTTTTTTTTTTTTTTTTTCATACAAAGTCTCATTCCACTAACTTGTGACAAAAAATAAAAACTTCCATGAACTCACTATGCCCATCAGCGAATACCTTGGGGTCTATTCTTTCCAAAATGGGGTCACTTGTGGGGTAGGTATAATGCCCTGGTATTTTAGGGGCCCAAATGTGTGGTAAGGAGTTTGAAATCAAATTCTGTAAAAAATGACGAGTGAAATCGAAAGGTGCTCTTTGGAATATGGGCCCCTTTGCCCACCTAGGCTGCAAAAAAGTGTCACACATCTGGTATCTCCGTACTCAGGAGAAGGTGGGGAATGTGTTTTGGGGTGTCATTTTACATATACCCATGCTGGGTGAGATAAATATCTTGGTCAAATGCCAACTTTGTATAAAAAAATGGGAAAAGTTGTCTTTTGCCAAGATATTTCTCTCACCCAGCATGGGTATATGTAAAAAGACACCCCAAAACACATTCCCCAACTTCTCCTGAGTACGGAGATACCACATGTGTGGCACTTTTTTGCAGCCTAGGTGGGCAAAGGGGCCCATATTCCAAAGAGCACCTTTTGGATTTCACTGGTCATTTACCTACTTACCACACATTAGGGCCCCTGGAAAATGCCAGGGCAGTATAACTACCCCACAAGTGACCCCATTTTGGAAAGAAGACACCCCAAGGTATTCCGTGAGGGGCATGGCGAGTTCCTAGAATTTTTTATTTTTTGTCACAAGTTAGTGGAAAATGATGATTTTTTTTATATATTTTTTTTTTTCATACAAAGTCTCATATTCCACTAACTTGTGACAAAAAATAAAAACTTCCATGAACTCACTATGCCCATCAGCGAATACCTTGGGGTCTCTTCTTTCCAAAATGGGGTCACTTGTGGGGTAGTTATACTGCCCTGGCATTCTAGGGGCCCAAATGTGTGGTAAGGAGTTTGAAATCAAATTCTGTAAAAATGACGAGTGAAATCCGAAAGGTGCTCTTTGGAATATGGGCCCCTTTGCCCACCTAGGCTGCAAAAAAGTGTCACACATCTGGTATCTCCGTATTCAGGAGAAGTTGGGGAATGTGTTTTGGGGTGTCTTTTTACATATACCCATGCTGGGTGAGAGAAATATCTTGGCAAAAGACAACTTTTCCCATTTTTTTATACAAAGTTGGCATTTGACCAAGATATTTATCTCACCCAGCATGGGTATATGTAAAATGACACCCCAAAACACATTCCCCAACTTCTACTGAATACGGAGATACCAGATGTGTGACACTTTTTTGCAGCCTAGGTGGGCAAAGGGGCCCACATTCCAAAGAGCACCTTTCGGATTTCACTGGTCAGTTTTTACAGAATTTGATTTCAAACTCCTTACCACACATTTGGGCCCCTAGAATGCCAGGGCAGTATAACTACCCCACAAGTGACCCCATTTTGGAAAGAAGAGACCCCAAGGTATTTCGTGATGGGCATAGTGAGTTCATGGAAGTTTTTATTTTTTGTCACAAGTTAGTGGAATATGAGACTTTGTAAGAAAAAAAAAAAAAAAATCATCATTTTCCGCTAACTTGTGACAAAAAATAAAAAGTTCTATGAACTTACTATGCCCATCAGCGAATACCTTAGGGTGTGTACTTTCCGAAATGGGGTCATTTGTGGGGTGTTTGTACTGTCTGGGCATTGTAGAACCTCAGGAAACATGACAGGTGCTCAGAAAGTCAGAGCTGCTTCAAAAAGCGGAAATTCACATTTTTGTACCATAGTTTGTAAACGCTATAACTTTTACCCAAACCATTTTTTTTTTACCCAAACATTTTTTTTTTATCAAAGACATGTAGAACAATAAATTTAGAGCAAAATTTATATATGGATGTCATTTTTTTTGCAAAATTTTACAACTGAAAGTGAAAAATGTCATTTTTTTGCAAAAAAATCGTTAAATTTCGATTAATAACAAAAAATGTAAAAATGTCAGCAGCAATTAAATACCACCAAATGAAAGCTCTATTAGTGAGAAGAAAAGGAGGTAAAATTCATTTGGGTGGTAAGTTGCATGACCGAGCAATAAATGGTGAAAGTAGTGTAGGTCAGAAGTGTAAAAAGTGGCCTGGTCTTTCAGGGTGTTTAAGCACTGGGGGCTGAGGTGGTTAACACATGTGGAATTATATACATAACAAACAAGTGTGAAATAACAAAAATGTCATATTCTAGGTTCTTCAAAGTAGCCACCTTTTGCTTTGATTTCTGCTTTGCACACTCTTGGCATTCTCTTGATGAGCTTCAAGAGGTAGACCCCTGAAATGGTTTTCACTTCACAGGTGTGCCCTGTCAGGTTTAAAAAAGTGGGATTTCTTGCCTTATAAATGGGGTTGGGACCATCAGTTGCGTTGAGGAGAAGTCAGGTGGATACACAGCTGATAGTCCTACTGAGTAGACTGTTAGAATTTGTATTATGGCAAGAAAAAAGCAGCTAAGTAAAGAAAAACGAGTGGCCATCATTACTTTAAGAAATGAAGGTCAGTCAGTCAGCCGAAAAATTGGGAAAACTTTGAAAGTAAGGGCTATTTGACCATGAAGGAGAGTGATGGGGTGCTGCGCCAGATGACCTGGCCTCCACAGTCACCGGACCTGAACCCAATCGAGATGGTTTGGGGTGAGCTGGACCGCAGAGTGAAGGCAAAAGGGCCAACAAGTGCTAAGCATCTCTGGGAACTCCTTCAAGACTGTTGGAAGACCATTTCAGGGGACTACCTCTTGAAGCTCATCAAGAGAATGCCAAGTGTGTGCAAAGCAGTAATCAAAGCAAAAGGTGGCTACTTTGAAGAACCTAGAATATGACATATTTTCAGTTGTTTCACACTTGTTTGTTATGTATATAATTCCACATGTGTTAATTCATAGTTTTGATGCCTTCATAGTCATGAAAATAAAGAAAACTCTTTGAATGAGAAGATGTGTCCAAACTTTTGGTGTGTACTGTACATGGTATGTCTACTGCTGAGGTGACCACAGATGTTTCCCAACGTATGAGTTTTGACCCTGGAGGGGGTTTAGTTAATGTGAAAAATCTTATGGCCTTCATCACTGGGGCGGAATATGTGGCAGTGGAGCTGCCAGAGGGCCATATGAGGGCCATTAAAATGGTGTATCTCACCCAGATGAAGCTGGGTGAGAAAAAGAGAGGCTGGGAAAATAGGTTTTTCCCACTGTCTGCAGCAGCTAGGCTGGTAATGAATGTAATTAGCAGCCAGCTGAGGAGCTTGGATAAATGTGGGCTGAGCTCCTCAATCAGGGCTCCCTGTCTGGGGAAGGAGCAGGCTGTGCCAAGGCCTGTGGGAGCCAGGACCCTCTAACCCTGTGTGGGGTAAGCATTGATGTGTTTTGGGGAGCTGAGTGGTAGACCCAGATCCCGATAGAAAGGGAGAACTTCTGTGTAGTCAGTGTCCAGGTGGCCAAGGTTTTATGTTTATGCTTTGTTTTGGTCTGCTGTAAAAGTGATAATAAAGCTGGCCGTGGCCAGTTTGCACCCAAATCTGCAGTGTTGAAGTGGCTGCTTGAGGTGTGCCAACTGTCTAAGCGGAGAAGACGGTGATCCTAAAAAGCAAAGTGACCCCCGGGTTGTCACACTTTCTATCTATTTATCTATCTAAAAACGTTTTTCAGATTTTTACAATATATTTTATTTTTTTTACTTTCAGAAGGCCCTGGATGCCATACCAAGTTCTTGGCACCTTGTAATTGCATTCAAAGGGTGCTGTTTGAAAGAAAAAAAACGAACTTCCTCCCTCTGTCTACACGCTAAAATGCTGTGGTCATTATTCACCACAGCATCAGAGTGAGAGTTGGGTGCCTGTTGTGTAATATAACTGGCATCTACAAGCAATGGCATGGGCGCAGCTCCTGAGCACAGGGCATTATTATGGCACAGGGCATTAACAACCAGCAATTTGTGACATAACAGTATGTCACAGAGCAGGAACAGGTTAAAGAACACTAAGGATAGGCCATATGTAGTGTCCCACTAGGTAAAGGTGGGTGCTACACAAGGTTTAACATGTCTTTTGCATTAATGTGATGCTTAATATGCATTTCCCCATGTTATCTGGGTGTCAGGCCTGTTAGGGTGTAGTTTAGCCTCCTAGACGTTAGAGGGAGCTAGAGAGCCCTAAGTATATATAGGTAGGCCCAGACAGGGGAGAGTAGTTCATTCCAGGTGGCTAGAAGAGTAATGTAGTCAGCCTGAAGCTCCTGAGGCTAAGTTAGCTCAGTAGAGTCACCCCAGAAGAAGAATCTACCTCCTGGGAGAAACCTGCAGCTTCCCTACCTGCTTCAAGGATAATACAACAAGTTCAGATAAGTAACTTGATGAGCAGAGGGACTTTAATATAAAGCAAGAGCCAATACTGGAGGAAGGATTCATTACCAAGGATTAAAGCCAGCATTTAGGCATCCGGGCCTTGGGATTCAGCCAGCTAGGATAGCTGAAGGGGATAGTGCAGCATAGGTCTGCTAAGCATTAACTTTAAACCCTCCAAGTATCTTGCAAGATTATACCTGCCATATTGTGAAGTAAACCTGCTTGTGGAATATTGCTGTAAGGAATGCATCATTATCAACTGTAACTGTCTGTACAAAGTTGGACTGTTTTCCAAAGTAAAGCAACGTTTGGTTCACTATACCACCTGTGTACCTTGATTACTACTACTAGAAAACCGGTGTGCCACCGTTACAGGCACTGGCGTCATGATCCTTAAAGGGACCTTGCCTCAGGCACTCAAAATACCTGCAACACCCAGGGCACCTCACACACCATCAGGTCTGGTCCCTACATCCAGAGTGTGCCCCAGAGGAACTTGTGTCTACCTCTCCTTCACTGCCGCATGCCTGCCCAGGGTCCTCCAAAAAGTGAGTAACCCTCGATTGCCCATAACCGTGACCTCACTGTCGCAATACCCTGCAGGTCTGGCGTGCTGCATAAATTGGCGTCACGAACAGGATACGATCATATCCGCTCCATTGTTGGATTACAAAAACTGTGTGCCATTATCCACCTAAAAAGTGACTAAGCCCTATTGCTTTATTGAAAAATTGCTGGGCCAAAGAGAACTGTAATAATTTGCGGTGTGAAGATTATAGTGCATGGACTGTTTGCCATTTGTGTAAGCCACCGCTTGCTGTCAGCGAATATACAGCGTTTTGCTCAAAGGTGGCCGCTTAACCTGACTGGATTACAAGTGCGCCTCTTTGTACCCATTTGGCGCGAAAAAGGACAAGGTGAAGGTACTGCCCAGCCTGCAAGGAGGAAGAAACGCCGCCCTGTGGGAGAAAGTACCGCCTACCTGAATCCCAGAGCTGCAAGAGGCCGCGCCTACCTTCTGACGCTGAACTTGGGACTCCCGTCTGACGTAGCCACGCATCTCGCGAGACTTGGAGCGAGCACCACCGGAGTGAGTACTAACTTTACCCTTCGCCGGCCCCCTTCTGATTACGATACCAGAGCGTCCCCGACCCCTGCCAGGGTACGGGAGAGGGTCCCCCACTAGCGACAAGAGGCTTGACCGAAAAACAAAAACAAAAAAAAAACTGACATTTTGCTCCGGTCCGCTCCGCTGTCATTTAAAGGGCCATACCCATCTAACAACACTATGTCTGCACCTGAAGGAGCAGGGCAGGCGGCCCCAGAAATGCCTTTTGAAGTGCCCGCAACTGACCATAGGGCACCTGCCGCCGCGGCAGCATCAAGCCTGATGCCATTAACCATGCCGTATTATTTTGGGGCCCCCTGGTTTCCACGATATTCAGGGGAAGCCCATAAATTAAAGGACTTTAGGGACCAGATACTGGCCTTATTCCGGCTCTATCCTATATCTGCTGAATAACAAATGGAGATCCTCCTAGCTCAGTTGGAAGGGGCTGCCCGCAGGGAAGTCATGTCCTGGCCCCGTTCTGAAAAAGAGTACCCTGGAGCAGATTTTTGATCGCCTCGGCACCACATTTGAGGCCAGAACGGTGTCCGAAGTTAAAATGCAATTCTTCAGCAGGAAGCAGCAACCTGGGGAGTCGCTCCGCGATTTTGCTCTGTCCTTGCAAGAGACCCTGAGGGCTGTGGTCCAAGTGGACACCAAGGAAGCTGAGGATCAGGATAGGACTCTTAGAGAACAGTTCATTGCAGGTATAAGTACGGAGCATTTAAAGGGTTAGCTAAGGATGCTGTCAGCCCAACATCCCAATTGTGCATTCTTGGACTTTAAAGAGCTGGCCATCAGCATTCTAGGCCAAAACCCGGCCGCAGGGCCAGCAGCCTTGCCTGAATCTCAGGTTTGTCAATCAAAGACTGTCAATGTAGGGCCGGCTGAAGTCAGTCAAGCCACTCAGGCTCCAGTAACAGATGTAGTGGCAGCACTAATGGAGCAGGTGAACCATCTCACTCTGAGCTTAGAGAAAGTATGCAAGAAAATAGAGGAGTGGGAAAGACCAATACTGCTGGAGGATGAAGGCCCTTTTCCTCCAAGGCTCCCACCTGCATATAGGAATGTCTACCCAAAAGAACCTGATGGACGGCCAAATTATCGGTCTAGAAATCGAAAACAGCCTGTTTGCCACTATTGCAAAAAATATGGACATACTGAATCAATGTGCTGGCAGTTAAACGGGCAACCCCTGAGGCAGAGGACCGCCCCTCGGGAAGTAGAACAGTAGGTCCAAAGGATCCAAGCTGGATGCCTAAATACGTGGGATCACGTCCAAAAAATTAAAATATGTATCAACGGGGTACCCTTTGAAGCCCTTCTGGATACGGGGTCACAGGTCACCACCATCCAAAGACCTGCCTTTGACAAGTTCTGGGATCCAAGTCTCCTCACCCTGCAACCAGAGTCCTGGCTAGATATCATTACCAGCAACGGGAAGCCAGTGAAAGTCCACGGATACTGGGAACCTACTCTTCAGGTGGGAGAGGCCACCTTACCACAGCAAGGTGTAATTGTGGTACAAGAAGGAGATAAAGGCGGACACCCTGTGATCCTAGTGAACAATGTCCTTTAAAACTGTTACTCTGAAGTGCTTGAGGCATTGAACCAAAACTATATCCTCAGCCTCGCCTGCTTCCAGAAGGGTCATTCAAAAGACTATCAGCGTGCTGTGCGCTCAACAAAGGTTTGCCAACAAAAAAGGGGAAATTTGTACTGTTCGGATCCGGGACAACCGGCCAGTAATCCTGCCTCCAAATTCTCAGATCATCCTTTGCTGCCGTGCGGTGTTGGGGATCCAGGGTCAGGACTATCAAGCCCTAGTGGAACCCATCCAGATTGACAATCATCCCTTCGTACGGACAGCCAAGAGTCTGGTGACCGTGTCCCAAGGTAAAGTGCCTGTCCGTTTAATTAACTTTGGTGATCACCCTGTTACTCTTTTTAAGCACTGCCCCGTTGCTCAGCTTTTCCAAGTGTCTTTCCAGGATGTGATCCGTCTGCCTGCCACGGAGACGTTCCAGACCGCACAGAGCAGCAGCACCTCTACAGTATCCTGGTGGGGAGAACTTCATGTGGGGAACGAATCCACCCCGAAGGAGCAAATAGAGGGAGTTCTGAATCTGGTGAAAGAGCACCACAAGGCTTTCAGCAAGCACTCCACGGACTACGGAGAGGTCAGTGTAATCAAAACACACCATACCCACTGGCTCTCATCCTCCTATCAAGGAGAGGCACAGACCCATACCACCTACTACCTATCAGTCTGTGAAAGAGATGATACAAGAGATGAAAGACTCTAACATAATTCGGGACAGTCACAGTCCCTAGGCTGCGCCCCTAGTCCTTGTGCGAAAAAAAGATGGCATCATAAGGTTCTGCGTGGATTACAGAAAGATAAATCAAATCACCCACAAAGATGCTTATCCACTACAACACATTGAGGAGTCCTTGACTGCCCTGGGGTCATCAGCCTATTTCTCCACCTTGGACTTAAAGAGTTTCTGTCACCCCATTAAACCGTTTTTTTTTTTTTTTTCTTTACTAATAATCCCTATAGTGCGATCTCATGATACATAAGCAAATTAATCATTTTGGTTCAGTAGAATTTGCTAAAAATCGATTTTTAAAATATGCTAATTACCTTGCTACCAGCAAGTAGGGCGGCTACTTGCTGGTAGCAGCCGCATTCTCCGATGGTAATGACGCCCCCTCGGCATGCTGATTGACAGGGCCAGGGAAGGGAATCGTTCTCTGCTGGCGCTGTTAGAATTTGAAATTCTGTCTTCAATCGGCGCAGGCGTACTGTGAGGCGGCCGCTCTCTCGACCGCTCCATCCTCAATGCGCCTGCGTCGATGACGTCATCAAGTACACCCGGAAGAGATTTATTATTAATAATCATTGGTGGTATAGTGTTAATAACTGTCATTTTTATAAAATTATTTATTCCCATTTCGTTGGTGGTTTTTGTGGCAGCATGCTTATTATGTACATACTTACCTGATTCGAGCATCCAGCGACGTCACCAGACTCTCCGCCTCCTTCCAGCGATGCCGGCGTCTTCTCTTCCGGGTGTACTTGATGACGTCATCGACGCATTGAGGATGGAGCGGTCGAGCGAGCGGCCGCCTCTCAGTGCGCCTGCGCCGATTGAAGACAGGTACGGCGCAGGCGCGAGATTTCAAATTCTAACAGCGCCAGCAGAGAACGATTCCCTTCCCTGGCCCTGTCAATCAGCATGCCGAGGGGGCGTCATTACCATCGGAGGATGCGGCTGCTACCAGCAAGTAGCTGCCCTACTTGCTGGTAGCAAGGTAATTAGCATATTTTAAAAATAGATTTTTAGCAAATTCTACTGAACCAAAATGATTAATTTGCTTATGTATCATGAGATCGCACTATAGGGATTATTAGTAAAGAAAAAAAAAAAAAAAAAACGGTTTAATGGGGTGACAGAAACCCTTTAACTAGTGGGTACTGGCAAGTGCCTATGGCCCCAGAAGATCGAGAAAAGACTGCTTTCACTACACCTATGGGCCTGTTTGAATTTAACTACATGCCGTTTGGACTGTGTAACACTCCAGGGACATTTCAACGGCTGATAGAACGTTGTTTAGGACATAGGAACTTTGAAACCGTATTGTTGTATCTAGATGACGTCATTATATACTTCAAGACATATGAGGACCACTTAGAACACCTGGCGGAAGTGTTCCAAGTCCTTACCAAATATGGCCTCAAAATCAAGCCATCAAAGTGCCACCTGCTGAAACCAGCGGTAAAATACCTAGGGCACGTTGTCAGTGCCGAAGGAGTACAGCCTGATCCTGATAAACTTGCTGCTGTCCGTAATTGGCCTACTCCTACCACCGTAAAAGAGGTGAGAAGCTTTCTCAGTTTTGCAGGGTATTACAGGCGTTTCATTCCCCATTTCGCACAAATTGCGGATCCAATCCAGGAACTCTTGAGGGGGCATCCAAAGAAGAGCCCAAAAACTCCTATTCCTGTTGAATGGAACGAAGAATGGGAAATTGCCTTTCAGCTCCTAAAAAAAAAAAAATCTGACCGAACACCCTGTTCTGGGTTACCCAGATTATCAGCAGCCGTTCCACCTCTACACAGATGCCAGTAAAAGAGGCCTGGGGGCTGTGTTGGCTCAAGTGCAAGATAACAAAGAAAGGGTAACTGCCTACGCCAGCAGATCCCTAAAGGGAGCTGAGAAGAACGACCAGAACTACAGTTCCTTCAAGCTGGAGTTTCTTGCCTTAGTGTGGGCTGTGACCGAGAAGTTCAAAGACTATCTCGCTGCCACGCCATTTGTGGCCTTCACAGACAATAACCCCCTGGCGCATGTGAACACGGCCAAGTTGGGGGCTCTGGAGCAAAGATGGGCCTCCCGCCTTGCCAACTATGACTTCACTGTCAAATACCGGGCAGGCCGCTCCAATGACAATGCTGATGCCCTGTCTCGGCAACCCACTACAGAAGCCCCAGATGAACCAAAAGATGCCTGGGAAGAAGTGGAAATGCCCGCGTTCTACAATAAATTTGCCCAGCAGGATAATATCCGCACTGAAAACCATCCTGCTGCTGATCCTTCCTCACCAGATGTTCCTGAGTCCAGAGGCGACCAAGAAAGGTGGATTAAGCTCCAGTCCGAAAGTAGAGTCCTCGGTGAACTGCTCGACTTCCTGACCAGTGGGAGAACTCCTGAGAGAGTCCGCAGGAGGAGTGCAGACCCAGAACTGATGAGACTGTGGAGACATCACCACCTACTTGTCCTTCAAAGAGGCCTGTTGCTTAGAAGGAGCCTGGATCCAGTGTCCTGTGATAGGATATACCAAATCCTCCTACCACGTAGAGATGAAAGTCTGGTGCTAGAAATGTATCACAACCAGTCCGGACACTTCGGCGTGCAGAAGACTGAGGCCACCATTCGCAGAAGATTCTATTGGATTGGGATGAGAGACGATATTGAGAAATGGTGCCGAGAATGCACTCCCTATGCTGTGGGGCGGCCTGAACGCCATGACCAGAGGGCACCTCTCCATCCTATCGTAAGTAAAACTCCTTTAGAACTTGTTGCTATTGATCATGTGAAGTTGGAGCCAAGTCGCTCAGGGTATACTTATGCCATGACCATTATTGATCACTTCACTAAGTTTGTCATAGCAGTGCCTGTGAAAGACCTGACAGCTAAGACTACAGCAGAGGCGTTATGGAAGTATTTCCTTCTGCCCTATGGCTGCCCAGAGAGAATCCTCACCGACCAAGGGTCTGCGTTTGAGTCACAGCTGTTTCCAAGAAATGTGCCTGCTGCATAACTGCCAGAAAGTCCGGACCACCGCCTATCATCCACAATATCGAAATGCTGAGAGCAGTGCCCCCAGAGACAAGGGGTAATTGGTCTACTCTGCTGCCACAACTCATGTTTACCTATAACAACACAATTCACTGCTCCACCGGTTACACACCTTTCTATCTGATGTTCGGTAGTGATGAGCGGCAGGGGTCATATTCGAATTCGCGATATTTCGCGAATATTTTGTAGAATATTAGTCGAAAATTAGCAAATTCTAAAATTCACGATTTATTTATTTTTACTCAAAAAATCGGAAAGGTAATGATTGGGTAATATGCAAATTTTCTGAATTCAAATTTTCGGATTCAAATTATTTATTGCAAATTTTTCAACTTACAACTATTAGACAAAGAAGATTATATCACTATATTAGCTAAATTGCTCTATTCGATTTTTTTCAAATATTCTCTATATTGCTATAACTTCGTTTTTTCGAATATTCGTAATATTCTAAAACAAGAATATATAGCAATATAGCGAATATTCAAAAAAAACGAATATAGAGCAAAATTCGCAAACACTACTACTCCTAAAGTCAAGTATATTGCAGCCTTCTTATTGGCCCACAAGCTAGAAGCAGTGAGGGATCATGTGTACTGATTAAAAAATTTTAAAAAAAAATCGAATTTTCGCGAATTTTCGAAGTACCTATATTCGCAATAAAAATTTGAATATTCGTGATCAACACTAATGTTCGGCCGTCAAGGGAGGTTGCCTGCTGATCACTCCCTAGATATACAAGTGCACGATGTCATTAACCCACTACCAAAAACTGATTGGGTAGTGGAGCACCAAAGACGTCTCCTCAATGCCAAAGAGATTGTTCAGGAACGCATGGAAAATGTCCGGGAACGACAACAAAGAGACTATGACCTGGCTGCTCATGCGAAACCCTTAGCTCTGGGAGACATGGTGTGGTTGAAGAACAACCATAGAACCAGTAAATTGGACAGTAAGTGGGAAAGGATTCCCTATGTTATTTCTGCCATTCCTAACGCTGAGGCTCACATCTACCAAATCTCCAGAGAAGGTAAAGGCTCTCAAGTTGTACATAGAAATCGGTTGAAACCCTGTATAGAAGGAGAACCTGCAGCAGAGGACATTGAACCAGAATCTCCTGAGCCTGAGTTGCCAGCCCAACCTGATGATCCTATGCAGGCTGTTGAGAACCTGATACATGATAAAGATCCACTTCATTGGTTTCTCACTCCCTAGTTTAACCTGGTAGTACATGCTCCTGTTCCAGTTGTTTCTCCATCCCAGGATGAACCCACTTCAGTTCTTGTTATTTCTTCGCCTCAGAGTGTACCTGAAGGAGTTCCAGAGCCTGTGGACTCCCCCAATCCTCCTGAACCAAGTCAGGAGGAATCTCCGCCAGTAAGAAGATCCACGCGGTCTACCAAGTGGCACCCACCTGTGAGATTTGGAGACTACATTATGGGCCCAGGTAGCCCCTCACGGGAAAACCCTGTTTAACCCTCTACAAGCCTTGGGTATGGACTCAATGTGTTCCTTGAGCCTCTAAGAATTGTTATTTTGTTCTACATTTTCTATGGACTATCCTGGTATTATTGATACGCTGCACCAGGTCAGCGCCCCTGTTCCCTTAAATTATCCTGAGAGAAGAGAACGACGCCCCTTTTCACCGCACTTTCAGTGAAACTGTTTATTATATTTCAATTGCTAAAGTGGTGATTACTGTGTATGCCTGTTCTCTATTTTTGTCTTTCAGGCTGCAGTATCCAGCTAGGCAGGGCCCCTCCATGTTGCGCCGAGGACGGGCAACGTTGTAGCATGGGGGTATGTAGTGTCCCACTAGGTAAAGGTTGGCGCTACACAAGGGTTAACATGTCTTTTGCATTAATGTGATGTTTAATATGCATTTCCCTGTGTTATCTGGGTGTCAGGCCTGTTAGGGTGTAGTTTAGCCTCCTAGACGTTAGAGGGAGCTAGAGAGCCCTAAGTATATATAGGTAGGCCCAGACAGGGGAGAGTAGTTCATTCCAGGTGGCTAGAAGAGTAATGTAGTCAGCCTGAAGCTCCTGAGGCTAAGTTAGCTCAGTAGAGTCACCCCAGAAGAAGAATCTACCTCCTGGGAGAAACCTGCAGCTTCCCTACCTGCCTCAAGGATAATACAACAAGTTCAGATAAGTCAATTGATGAGCAGAGGGACTTTAATATAAAGCAAGAGCCAATACTGGAGGAAGGATTCATTACCAAGGATTAAAGCCAGCATTTAGGCATCCGGGCCTTGGGATTCAGCCAGCTAGGATAGCTGAAGGGGATAGTGCAGCATAGGTCTGCTAAGCATTAACTTTAAACCCTCCAAGTATCTTGCAAGATTATACCTGCCATATTGTGAAGTAAACCTGCTTGTGGAATATTGCTGTAAGGAACTGCATCATTATCAACTGTAACTGTCTGTACAAAGTTGGACTGTTTTCCAAAGTAAATCAACGTTTGGTTCACTATACCACCTGTGTACCTCGATTACTACTACTAGAAAACCGGTGTGCCACAGTTACAGGCACTGGCGTCGCGATCCTTAAAAGGACCTTGCCTCAGGCACTCAAAATACCTGCAACACCCAGGGCACCTCACACACCATCAGGTCTGGTCCCTACATCCAGAGTGTGCCCCAGAGGAACTTGTGTCTACCTCTCCTTCACTGCCACATGCCTGCCCAGGGTCCTCCAAAAAGTGAGTAACCATCGATTGCCCATAACCGTGACCTCACTGTCGCAATACCCTGCAGGTCTGGCGTGCTGCACATACTGATCAACACTGAAGAGGCCATGATGCAGCTGAAAACCATGGCAGTACACTGCCCACTGCAGGTTTTAGTTTTTTTGTTCAGTAGCCATATGATTTTCGGGGAAATGGTTTTACCCACAAAACTGTGCTGCATATTGTTAAAGCCTCTTTGTTTTGCTGATGAATAGAGTTGAGCGAACCCGAACTGTAAAGTTCGGTTTCGTACCGAACTTTAGGTTTTTCGGCACACGGACCCGAACCCGAACATTTACGTAAAAGTTCGGGTTCGGTGTTCGGCTCTTTCTTGGTGCTTTTTGAAAGGCTGCACAGCAGCCAATCAACAAGCGTCATACTACTTGCCCCAAAAGGCCAACTGCAGCATGTGACCCAGCCTCTATTTAAGCTGGAGTCACGTAGCGCCGCCCGTCACTCTGCTCGGATTAGTGTAGGGAGAGGCTGCAGCTGCTGTGAGGGAGAGATCAGGGAGCAATTTTATCAAAAAATGGTTTATGTACTCAGCGATCTACAGAATAAGTGTTTTGTGGGTGCAGTGCACAATTTTTTTAAGCCTGCCCTGAGCCAACTACTGCTGAAAACGAAAAAAAAATTCTTGAGTTAGTCAATATCAATACATGTTCGGCAGCCATTTTATGCAACGATAGTGCACCAGCACAGGCTATCTGCAAGTCCAGAAATACAGCTTTGGCATACTGGGGTGAAAAAAGCCTCTAATATATTGCACATCTGGGATTACACGTCCATAAGTGAGTGTCACATTTAGGCCACAAATACAGCTGTCATATAGAGTTTTTAACATACCTAACCACTTTTTACTTTGCTTTGTGAACGCTCACTATGAAGCAAACATCTAATAAGGGACGCGGTCATGGTCGTGGTGTTGGTGGAGCCTCTGGTGCAGGGAGAGGACGTGGCCATTCTGCCACAGCTACACGTCCTACTGAACCTACTACCTCAGGTCCCAGTAGCCGCCAGAATCTGCAGCGATATTTGGTCGAGCCTAATGCCGTTCTAAGGATGGTAAGGCCTGAGCAAGTACAGGTGCTAGGCAATTGGGTGGCCGACAGTGGGTCCAGCACGTTCACATTATCTCCCACCCAGTCTTCTGCAGAAACCGCACAGGTGGCACCTGAAACCCATGCCCATCAGTCTGTCGCATCACCCCCGTGCATATCGGGGAACCTGTCTTAGCCTCAAGTCATGCAGCAGTCTCTTATGCTGTTTGAAGACTCTGCTGGCAGGGTTTCCCAAGGGCATCCACCTAGCCCTTCCCCAGGGGTGGAAGACAAAGAATGCACTGACGCACAACCACTTATGTTTCCTGATGAGGCCATGGGAATACCACCTCAGCACGTCTCTGATGACGAAACACAGGTGCCAACTGCTGCATCTTTCTGCAGTGTGCAGACCGAAAAGAAGGTCAGGGAGGAAGACTGGGTGGAAGACGATGCAGGGGATGATGAGGTCCTAGACCCCACATGGAATGAAGGTCGTGCCACTGACTTTCAGAGTTTGGAGGAAGAGGCAGTGGTGAGACCAAGCCAACAGCGTAGCAAAAGCGGGAGCAGGGTGCAAAAGCAGAGCAGCCGTCGCCAAAAACAGTTTGCCTGCTACTGGCCACCATATATAGGGTTCGGACCGCGCTTCTGGTCCAGGTCAGTATGCAAGTTCTTTAATCCTTCTCACTTCCTCGTTTGCAGAGAGAGCCTGAGGGCTGCAAATATCCCTCAAGTAGATATCCTGCAACCAATGGAATTATAATAGTGTAAATCCGTATGTAACAATAACCTGCATTGCACTGATTGTACTCACACACTGCGTATCACACAAGGCTTCACTATTGCAGAAGCCATTCTTGTCCACAGAATACTTTCAGGAATCTGAAGAAAAGAAATACAGATTTGTCTGTGGTATATACCATTTGAGTCCGTGTGGGGACTGAACCAGATTGTATGGAAACGTGGCTGTTTCGACAGAATAAGAGCAACCTACCACGGAGAGATTACATTTACGCCTTGTGTGATACGCAGTGTGTGAGTACAATCAGTGCAATGCAGGTTATTGTTACATACGGATTTACACTATTATAATTCCATTGGTTGCAGGATATCTACTTGAGGGATATTTGCAGCCCTCAGGCTCTCTCTGCAAACGAGGAAGTGAGAAGGATTAAAGAACTTGCATACTGACCTGGACCAGAAGCGCGGTCCGAACCCTATATATTGTACCTGTTTATAACGTGATTGAACCCACATCACTTTTCGGACCTGCTGCATAACATTATTGCGGACTGGTGATATATTTATTTCTTTATTGCTACTGGCCACCGTCAACAGGGACCAAGCACACCAAAGGCAGCTTCAAGGAGTTCCCTGGCATAGCACTTCTTCACACAATGTGCTGATGACAAGACCCGAGTGGTTTGCACGCTGTGCCATCAGAGCCTGAAGCGAGGCATTAACGTTCTGAACCTTAGCACAACCTGCATGACCAGGCATCCTCATGCAAAGCATGAACTGCAGTGGAGTAAACACCTTAAAAACAAGGAACTCACTCAGGCTCCCCCTGCTACCTCTTCTGGTGCTGCCTTGGCCTCTTCCTCCGCCTCTGGAGGAACGTTGGCATCTGCCGCCCAGCAAACAGAGGATGTGCCACCAACAACACCACTTCCATCACCAAGCATCTCCACCATGTCACACGGAAGCGTTCAGCTCTCCATCTCGCAAACCTTTGAGAGAAAGCGTAAATTCCCACCTAGCCACCCTCGATCCGTGGCCCTGAATGCCAGCATTTCTAAACTGCTGACCTTTGAAATGCTGTCATTCAGGCTGGTGGAGACGGACAGATTCAAACAGCTCATGTCGCTTGCTGTCCCACAGTACGTCGTTCCCAGCCGCCACTACTTCTCCAGGAGAGCCCTCCCTGCACAACCAAGTATCGGATAAAATCAAGTGTTTACTGCGCAACGCCATCTGTGGCAAGGTCCACCTAACCAAAGATACGTGGACCAGTAAGCACGGCCAGGGACGCTATATCTTCCTAACTGCACACTGGGTAAATGTAGTGGCGGCTGGGCCCCAGGCGGTGAGCTGTTTGGTGCACGTCCTTCCGCCGTCAAGAATCGCAGGGCATCATTCTTTGCCTCCTGTTGCCTCCTCTTCCTACTTGGCTTCCTCCTCCTCTTCTACCACCTCCTCATCCGGTCAGCGACAGACCTTCACCCCACACTTCAGCACAGCCAGGGGTAAACGTAAGCAGGCCGTTCTGAAACGAATGTGTTTGGGGGACAGGCCCCACAACGCGCAGGAGTTTTGGTGGGGTATAGAACAGACCGACGAGTGGTTGCTGCCAGTGGGCCTCAAGCCCGGCCTGGTGGTGTGCGATAATAGGCAAAATCTCGTTGCAGCTCTGGGACTAGCCGGTTTGACGCACATCCCTTGCCTGGTGCATGTGCTGAATTTGGTGGTACAGAAATTCACAACTACCCCGACATGTCAGAGCTGCTGCATAAAGTGCGGGCCGTCCGTGCGTGCTTCCGGCGTTCTCATGCTGCCGCCGCTCGGCTGTCTGCTCTACAGCGTAACTTCGGCCTTCCCGCTCACCGCCTCATATGCGACGTGCCCACCAGGTGGAACTCCACCTTGCACATTCTGGAGAGACTGTGCGAGCAGCAACAGGCCATAATGGAGTTTCAGCTGCAGCACGCACGGGTGAGTCGCACTGTGGAACAGCACCACTTCATCACCAATGACTGGGCCTCCATGCGAGACCTGTGTGCCCTGTTGTGCTGTTTCGAGTTCTCCACCAACATGGCCAGTGGTGATCACGCCGTTATCAGCGTTTCAATACCACTTCTATGTCTCCTTGAGAAAACACTTAGGGCGATGATGGAAGAGGATGTGGCCCAGGACGAGGAGGAAGAGGGGTCATCTCTAACACTTTCAGGCCAGTTTTTTAGAAGTGGCTCAGAAAGAGGATTTTTGCTACAACAGAGGCCAGGTACAAATTTGGCCAGCCAGGGCCCACTACTGGAGGACGAGGAGGAGGATGAGGAGGAGGATGGGGATGGGGATGAAGCATGTTCACAGCGGGGTGGTATCCAACGCAGCTCGGGCCCATCACTGGTGCGTGGCTGGGGGGATACAGAGGATGCAGACGATACGCCTCCCACAGAGGACAGCTTGTCCTTACCTCTGGGCAGCCTGGCACACATGAGAGACTACATGCTGCAGTGCCTGCGCAACGACTGCAGAGTTGCTCACATTTTAACGTGTGCTGACTACTGGGTGGCCACCCTGCTGGATCCCTGTTACAAAGACAATGTGCCGTCCTTAGTTCCCTAACTGGAGCGTGATCGGAAGATGCGCACGTTGGTAGAGTCGCTCCTGAGAGCATTTCCGACTGACGCCGGGGGACAAGTGGAAGCACAAGGCGAAGGCAGGGGAGGAGGAAGACGTCGCCAACGCAGCTGTGTCAGCGTCAGCACCTCAGAAGGCAGGGTTAGCATGGCCGACATGTGGAAAAGCTTTGTCACCTCGCCGCAACAACCGGCCCCAACTGCTGATATGGAGCGTGTTAGCAGGAGGAAGCATTTGAACAACATGGTGTAACAGTACCTGTGCACACGCCTACACATACTGACTAGTGGTTCTGCCCCATTCAACTTCTGGTTCTCCAAATTGTCCACATGGCCAGAGCTTGCCCTGTATGCCTTGGAGGTGCTGGCCTGCCCTGCAGCCAGTTTACTCTCTGAACGTGTATTTAGCACGGCAGGAGGCGTCATTACAGACAGACGCAGCCGCCTGTCCACAGCCAATGTGGACAAGCTCACGTTCATTAAAAAGAACCAGGCTTGGATCCCACAAGACTTGTCTGTACCTTGTGCAGAATAAACATTTATACCACCATCAAACATACATTCTTGTACTCAAGTCAAGTGCAATGATTCTTTGTTTTATTTTTTTTTTTATTTGTCCCAATATTTTGGGGGCTACCTACCCCAATTAAAAAAAAAAAAAAAAAAACATTGTTGGCTACCTCCTCCTCCATTGCTGCCTCCACCTACAACACCACATTCACCGCCTCCTCAACCTCTGACTCCATATCCACCTCCTTCTCTGAGTTGCAGGTTAATAATTTGTAATTTTAAGTTATTTTATTTCATTTTAAGTTATTTCCCTATCCACATTTGTTTGCAGAGCAGTTGCCATGCTCTTAAGCACATTTTACTGCCTTTTACATCCCTCTAGCCTTTTCAAGGACTATTTTAGAGCCATTTTAATGCAAAAAAGTGCCAATTTTAGTGCCCTAAATTGAAAAAAATTAATTTCAATTGTCGGGTGACATTTTACCATTTTTGGCGTATACAAACCCCTGCTGTGCCTGGGTGACATGGGCCTAAATCTCTCAAAATCCTCTGCTCTATTGCTGGGTGACAAGAACCCCCTTTTGCCGTGAATGAACCCCTGCTGTGCCTGTGTGACAGGGGCCTAAATCTCTCAAAATCCTCTGTTCTATTTCTGGGTGACATGAACCCCCTTTTGCCGTGAATGAACCCCTGCTCTGCATTGCTGACAGGAAGCTAAATTTAGTGAAAACATCTGTTACTGATCGGAAGATGCGTGACTACAAACACATGCTCCTGATGCATTCCCACCTCACAGCGGGGGCACAGTGGAAGCACAAGGCGAAGGCAGAGAAGGAGGAAGAGGTCGCCCACGCAGCTGGGGCACCGCCAGCACCTGAGAAGGCAGGGTTAGCATGGTTAAAATGTGGAATAGCTTTGTCAGCCTTGGAGGTGCTGACCTGCCCTGCAGCCAGTGTATAGTGTGAACGTGTGTTTAGCACGGCAGAGAGCTTTACGGAGAGCAATGTGGACAAGCTTACATTTATTAAAATGAACCAGGCATGGATCCCACAGGACTTGTCCGTACCTTGTGCAGAATAGACATTTATACCAGCCTCAACCATCCATTCTTGTACTCAAGTGCACTTATTCTTTGTTTTATTTTGTTATATGTCCCAATATTTTGGGGGGATACCCCAATTTAAAAATAAAAAAAAACACAAATCAGTGTTGGCTACCTATTCCTCCTTCACCGCCTCTTCAACCTACACCGCCACGTCAACCTACACCGCCACATCCACCGCCTCCTCAACCTCCTACTCCTAGATCCAGATTGTTATTTTTAATTTTTCTGTATTTTATTTTAAGTCATTTCCCTATCCACATTTGTTTGCAGAACAGTTGCCATGCTCTTAAGCACATTTTAATGCCTTTTGCAGCCCTTTAGCCCTTTCCAGGACTATTTTAGAGCCATATTAGTGCCCAAAAGTTCAGGTCCCCATTGACTTCAATGGGGTTCGGGGTCAAGTTCGGGTCCCGAACCCGAACATTGTTTTCAAGTTCGGCCGAACCTGCCGAACCCGAACATCCAGGTGTCCGCTCAACTCTACTGATGGAGAAACAATATAGTCCATTTGTACTCTATATTCTATTAAACACTTGTACAAGACTTTTTGTTTGTGGATGGGATTTCTCATGCAGCTCCTGGCCATAATGCAGCCACATTTTAACGCCTCTATTAATGTCTCCATACCTAGACAGGTTAATATGCACAATGGACCGTGAAATGCATGTGAAACTACAAAGGGTGAATACATTTTTTAGTCTTTAGGCAATTTCAGATAAGCCTTTCCAATGCAGAAAGCATACTCAGTGTGGGAACATGATTTCCTATTATGGACATTGCTCTTTTCACAGGACTGCATGGCATTATGATAATTTATAATGCTGGGCATCCCTGTCTGATCTTGCATCTACTGATTTATGCTGACAGCATTATAGAAGTTCAGTTAAGTAGATCAAGGTTGGACAGAGACACAGCATTAAAATAATTATAATGCCTGCAGTCTTGTAAAAGGAACAGTGTCCATAATGGGAAATCACGCTCCTATGCCGAGGACATGCTCATCTGAAATTACCCTTTAGGTTTTATTTATTTTTTCCTGATTTTGAAAATACGGTATCCATATCTCCATATTTTCTTCTTTTACATATGCATTCTGCTTTACATTTTTAGCCCTATCCTATTTGCTCATTTCTCTATGTTCAACTATTACACTCTTTTTTTATCAATTTTTTTTAGATTATTTCTTTGCCCACTGACCTTTTTGTCTATCATGTCTTTTCCTCCTCCTTTCACCCATGCTTTTAACTTTTTGTCTCAACATTATCAGAATTGCATTTCATTTAGTTTATTATTATGAGTGATTAATACATACATATTAGAGTCTTCTTTATTAAAGTGGGTATCAGGGTCTATAAAAATGTAATAACTCACTACAATAGCATCTAATATGACAGACTAAAGCTGAGTATCTTGAAACAAGTTTTGATCAAGCTGTGCTTTTCTCTTCTATGCCATGAAGCCAGAATGTTCTGCTTCTGTACTTCCTGGTTGTGGGAGTGTCAGCAGTGATGAAGCAGCTGTTCTATGTGTCCTCCCACTGCCCCTCCCAGCAGTGCTGCTCCACACACACCACACTTCTCTGTATCCTCCCACTGCCCCTCCCGGCAGAGCTGCTCCACGCCCACCAATCCTCGTTTTCTTCTTCTTCCCCGCCTACTACATCAACTTAGCCTAATAGCTACACCCATTACATAATCAGTAAGAGCCCAGTACTCCAGGGAGCATGCTCAGTTTGTTTCCATGTGTAACACCCCAGAGTTGTGTTATGAAACTCTTATACCCCGCTACAATCTGTTAAGAGCCTTAACCTTGTCATCTGATGTGATTTTACATGATGTCTTCACAACTGTGCAATATAAACCATGTTAAATGTAAATTATTGTTGTAGTTTTCCATGTTCACCAGCAGGTGGCAACAATGTGTTGGTAAGGAGCTAAGTTCAGTTTAGTATTTCTAAGCTGGAACAGTTCATTCCAGCTTAGCTCCCCCTCTGTGAGCAGAGTGGGCTGTGCCCACATCCTGCAGCTTAGGTGGAGAAGGAAGTTAGAGGAGTGTGCCAGCCACACCTGTTGGGGAAGGCTGTGTGTGTTAGGAGCTTCCAGCTATTGGTAAGAAAACCAGGATCTTGTCTCGGCTGGGACATTGATCACATCCCCAGCCTGAGCCCTGCAACCTCAGCTGGATGAAACAGCAGACAACCTCCAGTTCCAGGAAGAAAGCATACCCTGAGAAGATAACTGTGAGTAAAGTCCAGAGACCCAGGAAAAGCCATATTCCTCCTCAGCTAGTCAGTCCCCATACAGCATAAGATAGAAAGTGAAGAAGCCAAATTCCTGCCACAGTATAGAGCTACAAAGCAGTCGCCCTTTCCTGCAAGCTCCAGGTTGATAGAGCAGGAGATACATTCCTGCCGACCATTGCTGTAAGCCTGCTGGGACCTAAGACCAAAGCTGTATTTTGCTTGGATGAAAGTTATCAGTAAAGACAAGTTTGAATTGTATCTAAAGGTCTGTACCTCAATTTCTACTGCAAATTCCTCTATTACTCCTATCACTACACTCAATTTATTGCAAGTGAGCTACACAGTTCTCTTTGCAGACCTTTTTATGCTACAAATGGTTGGATACAGTCATCTCTTCTATCCCTCTGTGACTCACGGTAAGCAAAGTGATCTAATGCACATTAGACTATGCTATCATATTGTTTATCACTTTTTATTAATATCACAAGTCAAGTACAGTACACCCTTTTCTTAGGTATAACAGTGTTTTTCTGGTGTGGCAGTCCGTTATTTAGCTCACCTTTCCAGAGGTGAAAAGGTAGGGGGATTAGTCAGATTATTTCGCAGAAGGAGACCTCAGGAGACAGAAGTGCATTTCAACTGGCGTCCTGCCAGCTTTATTTCACAGGTTGCATTAAAACACAAAAACATAAACGGAACACCTAGCCTTGTCCAGGCTCTAACTAAACAATAGGTCCCTCTCTAGGACGTGGATGAGCTATCCTCAGTCCACCCAAAACAAGCACGCTGTCTGAACAGCAACCTGTGATACTTGCAGTTTGCAGGCTCTGGACCTTCAGGGTCCCTCAGTGAGATGTGGCTTCTCTCACTCCCAGGAAGTTCTGAGCAAGTGTGTTGACAGCCCAGTTTTCTAGCAACTCCCCAGGTGCAGCTCATCAGGACCCAGGCTTAGGTTTTTTAACCCTTTCCTAAATAACTTTCTTCAGCATATGCTAAGAACCTGGGAGACACATATATACCCTCAATTACTTCACCCTGTGAGACACCACACTGGCTATATATTTGATACACACTTAGTGCTAGGCAACCAGACTACATAGTTACATAGTTAATACGGTTGAAAAAAGACATACTGTACGTCCATCAAGTTCAACCAAGGGATAGGTGGGGATGTGAATCACAAAAGGAATTGAGAATCAGATTTCTACAAGTTTTCATAAGCATTAATGTTTTTTACTTTTAAGAATTAGTCTAAACCTCTTTTTAAAACTGTCCACTGTTCCTGCTGCAACCACATCCTGAGGAAGTATATTCCACAGCTTCAAAGTTCTTACAATAAAGAAGCTTTGACGCTTTTGGAGACTGAACTTTTTCCTTTCCAATCGAAGGCAGTTCCTCCTTGTCTTTTGAGCGCATTTTACATGGAACAGCTTTTCACCGTATTTTTTGTATGGCCCACTTATATATTTGTGTAGGTTAATCATGTCCCCCCTTAGACGTCTCTTCTCAAGACTAAATAAATTCAATTCTTTTAATCTTTCTTCGTAGCTAAGACCCTCCATGCCCCTTATCAGTTTAGTCGCTCTCCTCTGTACTTTTTCCAGCTGCAGTGCATCCTTTCTATGTACTGGTGCCTTCTCTCACTCCCAGGAAGTTCTGAGCAAGTGTGTTGACAGCCCAGTTTTCTAGCAACTCCCCAGGTGCAGCTCATCAGGACCCAGGCTTAGGTTTTTTAACCCTTTTTAACCCTTTTTTAACCCTTTCATAAATAACTTTCTTCATATGCTAAGAACCTGGGAGACACATATATACCCTCAATTACTTCACCCTGTGAGACACCACATTTCCCCCCCTTTTGCACTAACCTATGGGTTGGGGCACCCTGGCTTGACAAACAGTAAGTACGAGACAAACCATCTACCTTTCCCTGGAGGCTGCCTGCTCGGTGCTGTACTGTGAACCTAAAAGGCTGGAGGGACAGAAACCACCTGGTAACCCTACTATTCTTTTCCTTGTTATTCTGCATCCACTTTAGGGGTGCATGGTCTGTGATGAGGGTGAATTCTCTGCCCAGTAGGTAGTATTTGAGAGCGTCCAGGGCCCATTTAATGGCCAAAGCCTCTTTCTCTACAGTGGCATACCTCTTTTCATGGTCATTCAGCTTCCGACTTATGTATAAGACAGGGTGTTCTTCCCCATCAATTATTTGTGATAACACTGCTCCTAACCCAGCCTCCGAAGCATCAGTTTGCAGTGAGAAGGGTTTATGAAAATCCGGACATACCAGTACCGGCTGGGAGCACAGGGCTTGTTTCAAGGATTGGAACGCCCTCTCGGCCTCTGGGGTCCATTTTATCATCACCGAATTTTTTCCTTTTGTAAGATCGGTTAAGGGAACCGCCATAGATGCAAAATTAGGGATAAACCTTCTGTAATACCCTGCAATTCCCAAAAACGACCTCACTTGCTTCTTGTTTAGGGGTCTAGGCCAGTTTTGTATTGAGTCTATTTTGTTTAGCTGGGGTTTGATCAGACCTCGCCCAATGATGTATCCCAAATACTTGGCTTCTTCCAAGCCGATGGCACACTTATTAGGGTTTGCGGTGAGACCCGCCTGTCTTAGTGAATCCACGACCGCCTGCACTTTTTGTAGGTGAGACTCCCAGTCGCTACTGTAAATTATTACATCATCCAGATATGCTGATGTATAACCAATATGTGGCCTTAGGATCCTATCCATCATCCGCTGAAAAGTCGCCGGGGCCCCATGGAGGCCAAATGGCAACCTAGTGTATTGGAAATGACCACTGGGTGCAGAAAAAGCCGTCTTTTCCTTGGCCCTTTCAGTTAGCGGAATTTGCCAGTACCCTTTAGTTAAGTCCAATGTTGTTAAGTACCGAGCACTACCCAGCTTGTCTATTAGTTCGTCTACTCTCGCCATTGGGTAGGCGTCAAACTTTGAGACCAAGTTTAACTGGCGATAGTCATTACAGAACCTTATGGACCCATCAGGTTTGGGAATTAAAACGATGGGACTAGACCACTCACTTACGGACTCTTCTATTACCCCTAGGTCTAACATCTTGTTAATCTCTTGGGTAATGACCTCGCGCCTCGCTTCGGGGACCCGGTAGGGCTTAATCTTCACCTTAACACTGGGTTCTGTGACAATATCGTGTTTTATCACATGAGTGAGGCCTGGGAGTTCTGAGAAGAAATCGTTATTTCTCATAACGAATTCCTGTGATTCCTGTTTCTGATGGGGAAACAGGGACTCAGCAATTCTAACCTCAGGTACGGTGTAACTTCGTGGTACCGAGTTTACCACCAGAACTTCCCTATCTTTCCAGGGTTTTATCAAGTTAATATGATAGTTCTGTTCGGGTTTTCTCTTCCCGGGCTGATGAACTAGATAGTTCACGTCGCTTATCTTTTTAACAATTGTGAAGGGCCCTTATCTTTTTAACAATTGTGAAGGGCCCTTGCCATTTTGCTAATAATTTGCTCTCTACTGTGGGTATTAATACAAGCACCCGGTCCCCTGGACTAAAATGACGCAGTTTCGCACCCCGGTTATATATTCTACTTTGGGCCTGTTGGGCTTGCTGCATATGTTCTCGAACCAAGGGCATGACTGCCTTGATCCGGTCCTGCATCTGTGACACATGCTCAATTATACTGCGGTACGGGGTAGATTCGTGCTCCCACGTCTCTTTAGCTATGTCGAGTAGCCCTCGGGGCTGCCTGCCATACAGAAGTTCAAAGGGTGAAAACCCCGTAGACGATTGCGGTACTTCTCGTATGGCAAACAGTAAATAGGGAAGTAGGCAATCCCAATCCCTACCATCCTTGGCAATCACCTTTCTTAACATGTTTTTCAGGGTTTTATTGAATCTTTCCACCAATCCATCCGTTTGCGGATGGTAGACTGAGGTTCGGATATGCTTCACCCTGAATAGCCGACATAATTCTTTGGTCACCCTGGACATAAATGGGGTGCCCTGATCCGTTAAGATCTCTTTAGGGATCCCAACCCTACTGAATACCAGGACCAACTCCTTGGCTATGGTCTTTGCCATCATATTTCTTAATGGAATAGCTTCTGGATATCTGGTGGCGTAGTCTAGGATCACCAGTATGTACTGATGTCCGCGAGCTGATTTCACTATAGGGCCTACCAGATCCAAAGCTATTTGTTCGAATGGCACTTCCACAATGGGTAAGGGTACCAATGGGCTTCTAAAGTTAGGGGACGGAGATGTATATTGGCACTCGGGACAAGATGCACAGTAATCTCGTACCTCTGCTACTAGCCCTGGCCAAAAGAAACGCATTAAAATTCGTTCTTTTGTCTTTTCAATCCCCAGATGTCCCCCCAACAAATGACCATGTGCTAGATCCAAGACCATCTTCCTAAATGGCTTGGGAACTATCAGTTGTTCTACGATGTCTTCACCTTGCTTGTCTACCTGATACAGTAAGTTATTTTGCATCGCGATATGGGGATAAGCAAGCGTGACATCTGGGTAAACCAGAACACCATTTATTATTTTTACATTTTCCCGGGCCCGAACCAAAGTAGGGTCATTCAGCTGCGCTGTGGCAAAATTGTCGCGTGACACCTTTATATCCGCTAAGACATTTTCAACCCTCTCCTCTGGCTCCCCACTTAAATCAGTGGTTTCGGTGTCCCCTGACATTACATCAAAAGGAAACACGGCCTTATCAGGAGATGACAGAACCTCATGAAGAAGCTCAGGTTCTGTGACTCCTGTTGCCCTTTCTCCAGAGATCGTAACCACTGTTGGCTCTTTAACCCTTTTTTCCCACAATTCCCAGAAAAAAGGAAAATCCCTCCCCAGTATTACGTCATACATGAGAGTGGGTATTATCGCTACCTGACAGGTTACCTGGTTGAGCACAGTTCCTATGGTAACACGTGCCGTATTATACTCGCGAGTTTCCCCATGAATACAGGTGACCCCTACTGACTGGGTCTGTAAGCTATCGGAGTTTATCAAACTGGCTTTGACTAACGTGATCATACTGCCAGTATCCAGGAGAGCCTGCACCTCTCTCCCCTCTACTGAAACAGGACACAGATGTTTATCGACCCTTTCAGGGGTCCCAATAGAACAAACCCCTTGGGCAAACATCGATTTCGTATTTGGCATAGCACTCATATCACACTGCATGGGCTCTGAGTTTAACGGACAGTTAGCAGCAATATGTCCTGGTCCCCTACATTGGAAGCATTTGATAGGTTCTGGTCTCAGAAAGTCAGACTTGGACCTTTCGGAGCGTTCCGGCCAGAGTTCAGCTTTGGCCCTTGTGTTCCTGTTAGGGGCCCCACCCCTCGCAGGAGCACCCCCCTGCCGGGTACTTTCCTGGGTTAGGCGGGGCTTTTGTAACAGGTCCTTTGCCGCAGTATATATTTCTACCAGAGAGACCAACTCATCTGCGCTGTTAGGGTCATCGTGGGTAACCCACTTGCATATTTCAGGTGGAAGGGCTCTAAGATATCTGTCCACTACCACACGCTGGACAACCTCTGGAGCCGATAGAACATCTGGTTGTAACCACTTCTTGGTTAAGTGTACCAGGTCGTACATTTGGGAGCGAGCTGGTTTGTCTGCCTGAAAAACCCAATGGTGCACTCTTTGGGCCCGAACCGACAAAGTAACTCCCAGACGGGCCAAAATCTCCGCTTTCAGCTTACAGTAATCCTGAGCGTCGGCAGGACCCAAATCATAATAAGACTTCTGAGCCTCTCCACTCAGAAAGGGGGCTATCAACCCCGCCCACTGATCTAGTGGCCGTCTTTCACGCTCAGCGGTGCGCTCAAAGGTCATCAAATAAGCCTCCACATCATCCGTGGCAGCCATCTTTTGTAGGTAGTTCCCAGCACATATGTCCTTCTTCCCCATGGGACCAATTTCAGTCGACCAAGGGGTCTGGTCTGCAAAGCGCTGCACCACCTCAGTCAAAGCAACACGATCTTTGTTTTGCATCTCGGTTAGAGTGTTAAGTTGCATTGCCATAGACCGCGCCAGATCCTCTGTCTGCCGATTAGCTTCTTGCTGCACTTTGTTTGCATGTTGCTGGGCTGCGGTGGCTTGCAGCAAAGCCTTTAACATATCCTCCATGTCAGGAGTCTTTCTCTGCAGCAATGTAGCAGGTTTTACCCAGGACATATACCTGTTCCCAAGTCCAGAAACAATTTTCAGAGGCAAGCCCCCTTTAACTCCACACAGTTTTTTTTTTGGTTTTTTTTTAAGTATTCAGCAGCACCTGTTCCCACACAGCACTGCAGCATTCAGCTTTTCTGAGGCGTCGTTGCCCGCATCCGACACCAATTGTGGCAGTCCGTTATTTAGCTCACCTTTCCAGAGGTGAAAAGGTAGGGGGATTAGTCAGATTATTTCGCAGAAGGAGACCTCAGGAGACAGAAGTGCATTTCAACTGGCGTCCTGCCAGCTTTATTTCACAGGTTGCATTAAAACACAAAAACATAAACGGAACACCTAGCCTTGTCCAGGCTCTAACTAAACAATAGGTCCCTCTCTAGGACGTGGATGAGCTATCCTCAGTCCACCCAAAACAAGCACGCTGTCTGAACAGCAACCTGTGATACTTGCAGTTTGCAGGCTCTGGACCTTCAGGGTCCCTCAGTGAGATGTGGCTTCTCTCACTCCCAGGAAGTTCTGAGCAAGTGTGTTGACAGCCCAGTTTTCTAGCAACTCCCCAGGTGCAGCTCATCAGGACCCAGGCTTAGGTTTTTTAACCCTTTCCTAAATAACTTTCTTCAGCATATGCTAAGAACCTGGGAGACACATATATACCCTCAATTACTTCACCCTGTGAGACACCACACTGGCTATATATTTGATACACACTTAGTGCTAGGCAACCAGACTACATAGTTACATAGTTAATACGGTTGAAAAAAGACATACTGTACGTCCATCAAGTTCAACCAAGGGATAGGTGGGGATGTGAATCACAAAAGGAATTGAGAATCAGATTTCTACAAGTTTTCATAAGCATTAATGTTTTTTACTTTTAAGAATTAGTCTAAACCTCTTTTTAAAACTGTCCACTGTTCCTGCTGCAACCACATCCTGAGGAAGTATATTCCACAGCTTCAAAGTTCTTACAATAAAGAAGCTTTGACGCTTTTGGAGACTGAACTTTTTCCTTTCCAATCGAAGGCAGTTCCTCCTTGTCTTTTGAGCGCATTTTACATGGAACAGCTTTTCACCGTATTTTTTGTATGGCCCACTTATATAATTGTGTAGGTTAATCATGTCCCCCCTTAGACGTCTCTTCTCAAGACTAAATAAATTCAATTCTTTTAATCTTTCTTCGTAGCTAAGACCCTCCATGCCCCTTATTAGTTTAGTCGCTCTCCTCTGTACTTTTTCCAGCTGCAGTGCATCCTTTCTATGTACTGGTGCCCACAACTGGACTGCATATTCCAGGTGAGGCCGCAGCAACGCTTTGTAAAGTGGTAGTATTACATCCCTGCCCGCTAGTCCATGCCTCGTTTAATGCATGAAAATATCCTGGTGGCCTTAGAAGCAGCTGTGTGCTTTAATTTAATCTACCATCCACAGGGACACCCAAATCCTTCTCTATAAGTGACTTTTCCAGTACTAAATCACCTAGGACATATGAAGCACAGAGATGCATAACTTTACATTTGTCCACATTGAACCTCATTTGCCAAGTTGATGCCCAATTACTCAGAGTGTTCAAGTCAGCTTGTAGTTTATGGATATCTTCCATAGACTGTACAGTACTACACAGCTTAGTGTCATCTGCAAAAATAGATATTGTGCTATTAATCCCCTCCTCAATATCATTAATAAATAAATAAATTAAATAAAAGGCCCAGCACTGAACATTAGGGTACACCACTTATAACATGGGCCCATTCTGCATAGGAATCATTGACCACAACTCTCTGGACAAGGTCCTTCAGCTAGTTTCCAATCCAATTACAGACTATACTTTTCAAGCCTATAGACCTTACTTTACCTATTAAGCGTCTATGAGGGACAGTATCAAAAGCCTTTGCAAAATTCAGAAACGCTACATCCACAGCCGCCCCTCTGTAGAGATGTCCCAAACTATTCGCCGGCGAACATATGCGATGTTCGGTCCGCCCCCTATACGTCATCATTGAGCAAACTTTGACCCTGTACCTCACAGTCAGCAGACACATTCCAGCCAATCAGCATACCCTCCCTCCCACCTCCTATCAAATAGCAAGGACAGCATCCATTTTAGGGACAGCATCCATCTTAGATTCATTCTGAAGCTGCAGTGTCACAAATTTGACTAAGTTGTAATCGCAATGCGATTAATACGGGTTATATTAATCGCATGGCAAATTCAACTTAGAGCTGGGTTCCTAATGGTTGTTGTATTGCTAGAATATAACGAAGATTGAGAATATAGTGCTATATTCGTTATATTCGTCAATTCTAGCAATACAACCATTAGGAACTCAGATCTAAGTTGTAATCGCAATGCGATTAATACAGGTTATATTAATCACATTGCGAATTCAACTTAGAGCTGGGTTCCTAATGGTTACAGTGGCGTTGCTGTGGCTGGTGTCACCCGGTGCGGTAGAAAATGGTGTAACCCCCGCCCCCCCTCCCCCCCCCCGAAGCCATAATAAGAGGAAAAAAAGAAGTCACTAAGTCAGCTCCAATCAGATATCTGCATAGACCCAGAGTCTTGGTCTATGTGCAGATATCTGATTGGAGCTGACTTCTTATTTTCTCTTTTGGACATAAACATTTAAACTATATTCATTAGTAAAAATGACCAGTCCACACCATGTGGGTCTATATTTATGAGGGCCCCCCTGAGCAAAGATTAGTAAATGTGGCCGGGTGGCCCCAGCCCACAGTTCAACCCGACCCCTTATGTCTCCTGGCCTGGGGCCGTCTCTATAATAATCCACAGTAATTTATGAATGGGGTTAGGTTATTAACTTATTATTATTGGGGTATTATTAAAATAATTTGGTCTATAAAGTCAGAGCCGCTCTACCTAACTCCTCCTCCCGGCACCAGAGACTCCTGCAGGGCAGCTGCCGCGGCGCCCCACCACTCACCAGGCTGCAGTGAGTCACACCCCCGTCCACCTTTACCACGTGACGGTGCGACCAATACAACCATTATGAACTCAGACCTAAGTTGTAATCGCAATGCGATTAATACATGTTATATTAATCGCATTGCGTATTCAACTTAGAGCTGGGTTCCTAATGGTTGTATTGCTAGAATATAACGAAGATTGAGAATATAGTGCTATATTCATTATATTCGTCAATTCTAGCAATAAAACCATTAGGAACTCAGATCTAAGTTGTAATCGCAATGCGATTAATACATGTTATATTAATCGCATTGCGTATTCAACTTAGAGCTGGGTTCCTAATGGTTGTATTGCTAGAATATAACGAAGATTGAGAATATAGTGCTATATTCATTATATTCGTCAATTCTAGCAATACAACCATTAGGATCTCAGATCTAAGTTGTAATCGCAATGCGATTAATGCAGGTTATATTAATCGCATTGCGAATTCAACTTACCACACTCTGCGTCAACTACGTAATTTTCCATGGGAGTTTTGCCATGGATCCCCCTCCGGCATGCCACAGTCCAGGTGTTTGTCCCCTTGAAACAACTTTTCCATCACTATTGTGGCCAGAAAGAGTCCCTGTGGGTTTTAAAATTCGCCTGTCTATTTAAGTCTATGGCGGTTCGCTCATTCGCGAACATTTGCGGAAATTCGTGTTCGCCGTTCGCGAACGGAAAATTTTATGTTCGCAACATATCTACCCCTCTGTCCAGGTTACTACTCACCTCCTCATAAAAACAAATCGGGTTAGTCTGACATCTTCTGTCCTTGGTAAATTCATGTTGGTTATTACTTATAATATTATTTATTGTCACATACTCCTGTATATAGTCCCTTAAGAGTCCTTCAAACATTTTTCCCGCAACAGAAGTTAAACTAACTGGTCTATAATTACCTGTGGAGGACCTTGATCCTTTTTTGAATATGGGCACAAACATTTGGCATTGTACCAGTGCCTAGAGAATCTTTAAAAATTATAAACAGGGGCACAGCAATGACTGAACAGAGCACTTTAAGCACTCTTGGGTGTAATCCATCTGGACCCGGAGCCTTGTTCACACTTACCCTATTTAACTTCTCTTGGACCATATCTACAGTTAGCCAATTGAGTATATCACTGGATATACACAGCCCCGACACCACAGATATCAGCTCCTTTCTCTTCTTTTGTATATACAAAGCTAAAAAAAAACTATTTAGGAACTCTGCCTCCCCCCCCCCCCCCCCCCGCTTACCATTATTTAGGGGACCTACCTGCTCAGACCTAGTTTTTTTATATTTATCATTTATATATATTTAAAAAATACTTTTTGAGATTAGTTTTTTGCTTTCTTTTGCTACCTGCTGTTTGTTTTGTATCTTTGCAAATTTTATCTCCTTTTTGCAGATTTTATTAAGCCCTTTGTAATCTTCAAATGCTACAGCTGACCCCTCAGATATGCCCTCTTTTTGTCTTTTATTGCCCTTCTTACAGTAGCTGTATGCCATGGGGGGTTTAATTTTAGCCTTTTATACTTGTTACCTAAAAGGATACATTTTGTAGTGCAATTACTCAATGTGGATTTAAAGCTCTCCCATTTTTCCTCAGTATTATTTTGCAACAGTAGCTGCTCCCAGTCTATGCCCTGAAATGCTGCCCTCAACCCAGGGAAATTAGCCTTTTTGAAATTCAGTATCTTTGCTCTGCCTGGCAGAGTTTGCTTCTTATAGTGTTGGGGGAATATGATTATATTTTGGTCACTATTACCTAGTGTTTCTAAAAACAGTAACATTACCAACAAGCTCTGCATCATTAGAAATTACCAGATCCAACAGAGCATTGCCTCTAGTGGGAGCTTCTACAAACTGACCCATAAAGTGGTCCTGCAGCAAGTTGAGGAATTTTCTCCCCTTTGCGGTTGAGGCAGAACCATGATCCCAGTCAATGTCTGGGAAGTTAAAATCTCCCATTATGACCACTGTACCAGCCTGTGCCGCCCACTCTATTTGGTTATACAGTTGCGTTTCTATCGCTTCTGTGAGGGGGTCTATAGATTACACCAAGTATTATTTTTTTCAGTGTTTATATCCCTTTGAACTTCCACCCATAAGGTTTCCACATCCTCACCATCCTCACGCACAATTGCCTCTTTCACACTTGTCTTCAGATCACTCCTCACATACAGGCACACACCACCACCTTTTCTATTGACCCTGTCTTTCCTAAATAGTGTAAAACCCTCAATATTTACAGCCCAGTCATGCAAAGAGTCCAACCATGTCTCAGCCACACCAACTACATCTATGTGTTCTTCTAGTACCATAGCCTCCATCTCCCCCATTTTTCTAGCTAAACTTCTGGCATTGTGAAAATACATTTTAAATTACTATTACCTGTAAAGTGAATATCCGGGATTTTTTGGTTACCTTAGTTGATTTTTGTATGTAACAGATTCTTGTTACCAGCAGCTCTATTTTTCATAAATGTATAGTTATGCCCAGTCTTCTCCCTATTTTTCTCGCTAACCCCACCCCACATTGTCCCCTTCTATAACCCACTCTCTATCTACACTATCTACCCCCTTATTAGTATGATCCCCCACACACATCCCAGATCCTAGTTTCAAAAGCTCTTCCAGCCATCTAACCATTTTTTCCCCCAGGGCAGTTGCACCCTCCCCATAAGTGTCCATTCACACGTCCGCAAAATGGGTCTGCATCCATTCCGCAATATTGCGGAACAGGTGCGGACCCATTCATTTTCAATGGGGCCGGAATGTGCTGTCTGCATCCGCAGATCCGAACTTCAGAAAAAATAGAACATGTCCTATTCTTGTCCGCAATTTTGGACAAGAAAAGGCATATTCTATGAGAGTGCCGGCGATGTGCGGTCCGCAAAATGCGGAACGCACATTGCCAGTATCAGTGTTTTTCGGATCCGCAAAACACATACGGACGTGTAAATGGACCCTACTGTAGAGCCTGTAACCGACCGAGAAGTCGGCTCAGTTCTCCATGAGCCCAAACCCTTCCTTCCTGCACCAGCTTCTGAGCCACTTATTTAACTCCCTAAGCTCCTGTTGTCGCTCTGGTGATGCTCGTGGCACTGGTAGTATTTTTGAAAGAGAATGCACTTACTTTACCATAACAGCTCATTTACACGACCATATGGTCGCCTTGCCCATGTTGCAGACTGCAAATAGTGGTCCTCAAAACATGGGCAGCATAAGTGTGAACTTCATATCGGGGTATGGACCCATTTATTTTATTGCTTCCACCATGCACAAAATACCTCAAAAGATAGGACATGTTATAGTGCAGAGATACAGACCCGAAAGCCGACAGAAGTGCTTCTGGGTGTTTCTATGGGCTTGCCAAACAACTGTCCCAAGATGCCAGACAAAAATGGCTAAAACTAATGCAAAAGGATCCATTTTTTACAGGATATTTTTTTTCCTCTTCTGACAGATCAGAAGAACGGAAAAAAACTGTGATGTGAACTCCCCGTTAGGTCTCATACACACACGTTGGCTGTCCATGCCCATATTACAGGCTGCAAATGGTGTGTCCACATATACGGGGATGCTGATTCAGGGCTCATGCACAGTTGTCTGGTGCCCATATTGCGGCCTACAAACAGCGGGACCTCAATATAGAACTTGGTATTATACTTTTTGTGAAGCAAGGTTACAAAAAATTGCTCTTTTACCACAGTTTTTTTTTTTTTTTTTTTAAGCATTCACCTGATGGGGCATATCATGTGATATTTTTATAGAGCAGGTTGTTACAAATGTGGCGATACCCAATATATGTATCATTTTTATTTTTGTTAAGTTTTACACAGTGAAAGGATTTTTGAATAACATAAAATCTTGTTTTTGTGTTGCCATTTTCTGAGAGCCTACGGACCGCAGCATGGAAGGGGTTAAATGGCTGACATCAGTGCCAGCACCGGTATCAGTCATTTCAAGCAGAGTGTTAGCTGTATATTACAGCTGACACTCTGTAACCGCTGCCGCTCTGTCATCCTGAATGGGGGGGGAGGCTGCGCTGGCCATCCTCAATGGGGAGGTGGGGTTTGTGTCCACTGGTAACATTAAGAGTGGAGGGTGGGAGGGAGGGTTGGACCGCTGCGCCTGCGATCCTGAAGGGGGGGTGGTGTTTGTATTCACCAGCAACATTGAGAGGGTGGAGGGCGGGAGGACTGCTGCACCGGTCATTCTGAAGGAGGGGCATCCTGAACGCGATATGGGGGCGGGGTTACATCAGGTGCCACTGGCTTGCAGAGAGCAGGAGGCAGTCCATGAACGTGTGGTTATTGCTTGACTGACAGGTTCATGGTAGGTGGTACTGAAGCGCCAGTATCGTGCACAATGAACGGCATGTGTTCTTGGAGCAAGGATGAAGTGCGGGCAGGGCACCACATGAACAGGTTTCTGAGATCAGCCCCGGTAGTAAATTTTTTATAAATGTTATTTTAAAACTTGCAGGGTGTGCTATTGTTGCAAACATAAGATTAAAAGTTTAATGTCAGATAACCAATTTAAATCTTCTTCTTTCCTAAAAATCATTTTCCTGCTTTTTGGTATATAAACCTATTTTGTTCTTGCTTCCAGTCAAATGCTTTGTCATCTGAAGATTTTGTCACACTGTGCTTTAAATGTTGACATTTCAAAGTATTGATTTGGGATGCTGGATGCTAATTGACATTGGTAGGGATCAATTAGATGTTCTCAAGATGCACTTGTGAGTGTATATACCGTATGTTTCAAAAAACCTCTTCAAGATTTCCATTCCTTTAAGAGTATGTTTCAAAACACATTTTACTTATCATATTGGCTGCTTGCCATTTATAGACTCATGATCACTCAGGCCTCTTTCACACAAGAGTGACAGATTAGGTCCGGATGCGTTCAGTGAAACTCACACCATTTTGCAAGCAAGTTCAGTCAGTTTTGTCTGAGATTGCGTTTAGTTGTTCAGTTTTTTTCCACGCAAGTGCAATGCGTTTTGATGCGTTTTTCACGTGCGTGATAAAAAACGGAAGGTTTACAAACAACATCTCTTAGCAACCATCAGTGAAAAACGCATCACACCCGCACTTGCTTCCGGATGCAATGCATTTTTCACTGAAGCCCCACTCACTTCTATGGGGCCAGGGCTGCATGAAAAACCTCAGAATATAGAACATGCTGCGTTTTTCACATAACGCAGAAGTGATGCCTGAAAAAAAATGCTCATGTACACAGACCCATTGAAATTAATGAGTCAGGATTCAGTACGGGTGCTATGCGTTCATGTCACATATTGCACCCGCTCGGAAAACTCGCTCGTGTGAAAGGGGCCTCAATCTACCATAAGGGCATTTGTGAAGTTAGGAAATATGGTTGGATGGGAAGCTTTCAAATAACTCCAAAGGTGTTCCATTAGGTTTAGAGCTTTATGCAGACCACTCAAACTTCATCTGATTTATAAAATGGGGTCACATCTTGGGGGATTATTTTTTATTTCACTTCAGAGCCTCAGCAGTTGTTGGCCAGTGCTGTATAAATCACTAGTCTAGGTCTCAAATGCACATGGTGCTTTTTCTCTTCTGAACTCTGCCTCCGACTGGAGAAGAAAAAGTTCAGTCTCCAGTAGTGATGAGCGAGCACCAAAGTATTCGGGTGTTCGGCCCGAACACATTGCTATATTTGTGTGCTCGGCCGAACACCCGAGTATAATGGAAGTCATTGGCAACTATGGTAGGCAACTATGAAGACTATGAAACCAATAGAGGGAGCTGTTGAGTTATGAACAGCGCCCTCTATTGGTTTCATAGTCTTCTGACAAGAATATTTGTCTTGTCATAAGACTGTGAAACCAATAGATGGTGCTATTCATAACTCAATTGCACCAGCTATTGGTTTTCATAGTCTTATGAGAGCTGAAAAACAAGGCAGATTATGTTCACTTGCATGTCTTTCCCATAAACCCATGTTTATGCAAATTAGTTTTTAGATGACAAAACTGTATAGAAAAGTTATTGAATATTATGTTAGGAAAACTTTTTGTCACCCTAATGATATTGATATAGGTGTGCAGGTCCACCCAAGCCATCCAACAGATGCAAAAATAACTTAGAGATTTACTGGTTCTCAGTCAGATGAGAGCTGGTTTTGAATATCTCCTAGTGCACAAGGCTGCCATTGTAAGGTATGCTGGCTGTCATCTGTCTCATGGATAGATGGATGGCTTGTACATACCTGGCTTCTGGCATATAGCCTTTGTGTGGTTTTCTATTGTATCTCGTACATAATAGGAGTCTAAGACACATCCACCTATCCTCTTATTGCTGTTGCCAAACCTTTTTGATGGGGTTTCCATCAATTTCTAACCTTTTTTTATTAACCAGACACCCTCTTCTCTTCCGAGCAGGGGGTGCCTGGGGTTCTCCCATTGACTTCCATTGCATTAAATTGTATTCGAGCACCCAAATTATTCTGCCGAGCACTCTGATCTGCCGAGCATAGCGATGCTCGAGCCGAACAGCAGGGCTTGCTCATCACTAGTCTCCAGAAGAGTCAAAGATTCTTTACTGTAAGAACTGTGAATCTGTGAAATAGAGTTCCTCAGGATGTGGTCACAGCAGGAACAGTGGACAGTTTTAAAAAGGGTTTAGATGAATTCTTAAACGTAAACAACATTAATGCTTATGAAAACGTGTAGAAATCTGAGTCTCACTTGTGTTCCCACCTTTCCCTTTGTTAAACTTGATAGACTTATGTCTTTTTCCATTTCATTCACCATGACGGCTCTACTATGAGATTGACCCCTGTAGGGGCAGGAACACAGAGTTTAAAAGGCCACCACCCACTCTCACCCTCAGTGTTTCCTGTCCCTACGGGGGCATCTCACAGAGAGGCCTCCTGATGGAGGTGAAGACTTTTATTATTTTAAAGAAATACTTTGGGATTTGTGTCCCTTTCCTCTGCCCTCCTGCGGTTGAGTCCAAAGCTGGGCAGAGGATACCTATGGAGCTGATCGCGTTCCTGTCTGCAGGAGCCTGTATCTGTCCCCATAGCGTCGGTCCCCTGCATTGAGGAAGCTGACCACGCATCGCTAAGCACAGTGCACGCTGACTCCGGGTTGAAGCTTCAGCGCTGCACTCTGCTTCGGCCGGCAGGAGGCGGAAGGGGCAGAGCTTGGACCGGGGCGCACCTCGATGACATCAGACGCCGCTCTGAGTATTAGAAGCGGCAAGTTTGAATAGGCTGTGGCATACAACCAGATCTCTCTCCTAGAGCAGACAAACCACAGATGTCTGTCCCTGACGCCCCTGCAGTCCAGATGGAATCTGAAGCCCCCTAGGCTACTCCAACTGTGAGTTCCCCTGTGGGGAGAGAGACAAATGATGTATCATATCGACTTGCTTTATTATCATGTCTATTGATACCTGGTTGCTCCTCTCTTATAGGGAGTAAAACAGCCCAGAACCAGAACTAAAGTTCATAGGTGTGAGACTTGTAGCAAGAGACTTCCTGAGAATCATAAAAAGAAACTCTGCCAAGTTTGCATCAATGATCCTGTAAAAGAGGAGCAACCGTCCATACTGATGGAGGTCAAAACCCTAATTCATAACGAAATAAAGTCCTCCCTGGCCTCTCTCAGATCTGTCCCTCCTACACCTCCAGCAAAAAAACTAGGATGTCTGTCCCATCCTCCTCTGATTTAGAGGATATGGACGAGGAGGCCTCCACCTCTAGACAGAACGTTGATATTGACGCTCTATCAGAGGGTGAAATTGTGGAGGATAGTAAAAAATATTTTTTCTCTTCCGAGGACATGGAGGAATTATTGGGCGCTGTCAGAGCAACCATGGGTATTTAGGAGGTGAAAAAAAACACGATCAGTCCTGGATGAGATGTTTGGGGGACTCAGAGCCAAAAAACTAAAAGTATTTCCAATGAATGAAAACATAAAAGATTATGATCCTGGATGATTGGACGGACCCTGAAAGAAGACTGGGGGTATCCAGGGAATTCAGGAATAGGCTATTATTTGATCCAGCTGACGTTAAACTGTTTAATGAAACCCAAAAAATTGACATTCAGGTAGCCACGGTAGTCAAGAAGACCTCCCTCCCATTCAAGGACTCATCACAACTGCAGGACCCAATGGAAAGGAAGGCCGACTCACTTCTAAAAAAAATCCTGGGAGGCATCTATGTTTGATATTAAAACCAACATAGCTGCGACGTTGGTGGCTAGGTCCATGTGTTTCTGGCTCAATGAGTTGGAAGACCATATTAAAAACAAAACCCCAAGAGAGGAAATATTAAATTCTATTCCACTCCTCAGATCAGCCAATGCCTTCTTAGCGGATGCCTCAGTGGAGTCGGTGAGGTTCGCCGCCAAGGATGCTGCTCTCACCAATTCAGCTAGAAGGGCATTGTGGATGAAAGCATGGGGAGGGGATAGAACATCAAAAGAGATTGTTCCTTCCCTTTGCCCCTATAGGGTCTAATCTGGGAATTGAAGTCGGGTAGGTGGAGTTACCAGAGGGGGGGGAAAGGCAGAGGTTTCCTTCTCAACCCCCAGAATAGACAGTCCAATAAACAATGACGCCAGAGTAGGGGGAAGACTGAGGAATTTTCTGTCCTGGTGGGAATCAGTCACCAAAAATCTGTGGGCCTTAGACATCCTACGAAATGGCTACCGGATAGAATTTTCCTCAGCCCCTCCAAAAAAGTTCAAAATAACCTCACACAGCCCAAAAACTCTAGAAAAAAAATATGGCAGGGGGTCCTTCAACTTATAGATTCAGGAGTGGTAGCAGAAGTCCCCAGTATGGAAAGAGGAAGGGGTTACTACTCCAATTTATTTCTGGTTCAGAAAGCAGACGGTACCTTCCGCACTATTATAAATCTAAAGGGATTAAACAAAGCTGTCACATACAGAAAGTTCAGGATGGAATCCATAACATCCATCATTCCTTTGATCAAAGCCGGAGATTTCATGACGTCCATAGACTTAAAGGACACTTACTATCACGTCCCCATAAACAAAACATCTCAGAAATACCTCCGATTCGCCCTAGTCCAGTTCACTGTGTTACCCTTTGGAATCTCCTCTGCCCCAAGGGTATTCACGAAGCTCGTAGTGGAAAGGATATCCCCCTGAGAGCGGAAGGAATAAAAATATTTCCATACTTAAACGATTTCCTAGTTCTAGGATCCTCGGAACTGGAAACAACCAGCCTTACCAATAACCTAATACGCAGGTTCTCAGACCTAGGCTGGATAATAAACCTAAAGAAATCATGCATAATTCTATCTCCCTCAGGAGAAAATAAAATCCTTTATAGACAAAACAAGAAAATTCCAGAGTCAGTCTCAGTGCTCCATACGCAGTGCCATGAGTCTCTTGGGAATGATGACTTCCTGTATAACGGCGGTATCTTGGTCCCAGGCTCATACCAGGATAGTCCAGTCGTGGATCCTGAAGAATTGGAACAAGAGGCAGTGCTCTCTAGAAAAAAGAATCTCCATCCCAAACCATGTAAGATCAGATTTAAACTGGTGGACGGAAAACAGAAACTTGCTAAGAGGTGTACCCTGGATAAAGAATCCAGAGATACAAATTTATACAGATGCAAGCGGCACAGGATGGAGAGCAAAAATAGGCTCGCTAAGCTACCAGGGCACTTGGTCGGACATCATAAGAACAAAGTCATGGAACCACAGAGAACTGAGGGCGATCTGGAAGGTTCTGAAGGCATCACAAGACAAGGTATCCGGAAAACACCTTAAGATCCTTTCAGACAATGTAACAGCAATCGCATATCTGAAGCATCAGGGGGGCACAAGATCCCCAAGCTTAAAGATTCTGGCGGAAAAAATATTCTTCTGGGCAGAAAGAAATGTTCCCTCCATCACAGCTATCCATTTAAAGGGTACAGAAAATATTCAGGCGGATTTCCTCAGCAGGATGACCATAGATCCAGGAGAATGGGCCCTAGACTCAGAGGTATTCCATCAGATAACCAAGAGATGGGCAACCCCCCAGATAGACCTGTTTGTGTCAAGAAAAAACGCAAAAGTCCATCCTTTCTGCTCTCTAAACCCCAGGGCCAACCCTTGGGCAGTGGACGCATTCTCAATCAGGTGGACTTGGGGTCTAGCCTATGCCTTTCCCCCTTGGCCGCTAATACCCAGAGTGCTGCAAAAGATAAGGTCGGACCTAGTAACAGTAATACTGGTTGTTCCATACTGGACAAAAATAAATTGTTTCCCAGTACTAAGGGAACTAGCTCTGGAAGAACCCTGGAGAATTCCACCACAGGAGAACATCATTTCTCAGGGCCCAATCCTTCATCAGAATTCAGGACTGTTCAAATTATCAGCCTGGATCCTGAGTGCGAGGTCCTAAAAGGCAGGCGGCTATCTAAGAAGGTTATAAATACCCTCAAATCCAGCAGGAAAGAAGTCACCTCTGTGATCTATTTTAAAATCTGGAAGAAATACTGTAGCTGGCTAGGCCAGAACCCGCCGGTAGACTCTACCCCAAATATTGAGAAAGTACTGGATTTTCTTCAAAGAGGATTAGATCTGAGCCTGAGACCAAGTACTCTTAAAGTACAGGTCTCGGCCTTGGGGGCTTGCTATGATACTGACCTAGCCAGTCATAGGTCGATAAGGAGGTTTAAGAGCCGCCTCCAGGTTAAGGCCATCCTTAACCCCCAGGACGCCTCAATGGGACTTGAACTTGGTCCTGAGAGGTCTTACAGGGTCACCTTTTTCTCCTATTCAGGATATTTCACTCAAACCCCTGTCATTAAAAACGGCCTTCCTAGTAGCCATAACTTCAGCCAGACGATTGGGCAAAATCCAGGCACTGTCCTGCCGGGAACCATACCTCACTATCTTTCCAGATAAAATAGTTTTACGTCTGGATCCAGGTTTCCTGCCGAAGGTCGTGTCGGACTTTCACAGAGATCAGAAAATTGTCCTTCAATCTTTTCCCAAAAATTGTCCATCACACGATCAGTTCCAGCTCCTGGATGTTCGGGATACTATCATACAGTACCTAGATTCAACAAAGGAATTTAGAAAGGATGATAATCTTCTTGTTCAATACGCAGGTCCAAACAAGGGAAAAAAGGCATCCAAAGCCTCCATTGGACGATGGATTAGATCTACCATTGTCTGTTGCTATCAAAAATCTGGTCTAAACAGCCCCACAAATATAAAAGCCCACTCTAAAAGAGCTATGGCTTCTTCATTGGCAGAAAAAGGGGGTGTCTCCTTATACAAAATTTGTAGAGCGGCCACCTGGTCAAGTAAAAATACTTTTATCAAACATTACCGCATTAATGTTTCGGCTTCTGCTGACTTAACCTTCGGTCAGAAGGTTCTGCAAGCAGTTGCCCACCCTATTTAGTAATCTGGTAGCTCTCATAGTAGAGCCGTCATGGTGGACGAAATGGAAAAACCATAATAAAACTTACCAGTAATACCTGTTTCCTTGAGTCCACCATGACGGCCCAGATATTCCCCCCCTGAAAATTAAGGAGGGATTGAGTATGAATTAATACTCAAAAAAATTTATAAATATTTTTTTAATTTTTTTATATATAATATACAGTACAGACCAAAAGTTTGGACACACCATCTCATTCAAAGAGTTTTCTTTATTTTCATGACTATGAAGGCATCAAAACTATGAATTAACACATGAGGAATTATATACATAACAAACAAGTGTGAAACAACTGAAAATATGTCATATTCTAGGTTCTTCAAAGAAGCTACCTTTTGCTTGGATTACTGCTTTGCACACTCTTGGCATTCTCTTGATTAGCTTCAAGAGGTAGTCCCCTGAAATGGTCTTCCAACAGTCTTGAAGGAGTTCCCAGAGATGCTTAGCACTTGTTGGCCCTTTTGCCTTCACTCTGCGGTCCAGCTCACCCCAAACCATCTCGATTGGGTTCAGGTCCGGTGACTGTGGAGGCCAGGTCATCTGGCGCAGCACCCCATCACTCTCCTTCATGGTCAAATAGCCCTTACTTTCAAAGTTTTCCCAATTTTTCGGCTGACTGACTGACCTTCATTTCTTAAAGTAATGATGGCCACTCGTTTTTCTTTACTTAGAATTTGTATTATGGCAAGAAAAAAGCAGCTAACAGTCTATTCAGTAGGACTATCAGCTGTGTATCCACCTGACTTCTCCTCAACGCAACTGATGGTCCCAACCCCATTTATAAGGCAAGAAATCCCACTTATTAAACCTGACAGGCCACACCTGTGAAGTGAAAACCATTTCAGGGGACTACCTCTTGAAGCTCATCAAGAGAATGCCAAGATTGTGCAAAGCAGTAATCCAAGCAAAAGGTGGCTACTTTGAAGAACCTAGAATATGACATATTTTCAGTACTTTCACACTTGTTTGTTATGTATATAATTCCACAGGTGTTAATTCATAGTTTTGATGCCTTCAGTGTGAATCTACAATTTTCATAGTCATGAAAATAAGGAAAACTCTTTGAATGAGAAGGTGTGTCCAAACTTTTGGTCTGTACTGTATATAATTCCTAAATTAAGGCTGCACCCACTTGGTAATTTGGAAAGTACTGAGGGTGAGAGTGGGTGGTGGCCTTTTAAATTCTCTGTGTTCCTGCCCCTACAGAGGTCAAGGGGTCAATCTCATAGTAGAGCCGTCATGGTGGACTCAAGGAAACAGAATTACCGGTAAGTCTAATTAAGTTTTTTTCAACCGTATCAACTATGTAACCCTGCAGTGTGCCCATACAGTAGTTTACGACCATATATGGGGTGTTGCTCTATTCAAGAAGAAATGGATAACAAATTGTGGGGTCTTTTTTCTACTCTAAATACTTAAAAATTGAAAATCTATAATCAAAAATTGAAATTTTTCTTATAAAAAAAAAATAATAATAAATAACAGGTCATGTTCACAGCTAAGTGTTTTTAAGTTATATAAAATGCATTTTGGGTCATAGTGCTCGCTGCACACCTTGAAAAATTCATTAGTGGGTTTAGTCTCCAAAATGGGATCACTTTTTTGGGGGTTTCTGCTGTAGGTGTACCTCAGGGTCACTTTAACTGGTACATGGTATCCTAAAAGCATTCCAGCAAAATCTGCCCTCCAAAAGCATATGGTCCTGCGATATGCCCGTACTACAGAATCAGGGAAATAAATATTGAGGTTTGCTTTGCGGTTAATCTTTGCTGTCTTATAGGAAAAAATTGATTAAAATTGAAAATTTGTAAAAAAAATAAAGTGAAATTTTGAAATTTCACCTTCATTTTCCTTTAATTCTTGTGAAACATGTAAAGGGTTAATAAACATTTGTAAAATAGTCTTGAATAATTTTAGGGGTGTAGTTTCTAAAATGGGGTCATTTATGTGTGGTTTCTACTACTTAAGAACCACAAAGTGACTTCATATCTGAATTGGTCCTTAAAGTGGGTTTTAAAAATTTTCTTAAAAATGTAAAAAAATTGCTTCTAAAATTTTTAACCTCTCAATGTTCTATAAAAAATAAAAAGACATTTACAAAATTATTCAAACATAAAGTAGACATATGGTGAATGTTAACTATTTTATGAGCTACCACTATGGGGAAGATTTATCAAATGGGTGTAAAGTAGAACTGGCTTAGTTTCCCATAGCAACCAATCATATTCAACTTTTCATTTTGCAAAGGAGCTGTGAAAAACGAAAGGTGGAATCTGATTGGTTGCTATGGGCAACTAAGCCAGTTCTTCCTTTCACCAGTTAGATAAATTCTAATAAATTCAACGTCGAGTCAACCATATTGACTCGAAATTACCCCTTACAACAAGTGTAATGAGAACACATTATCATAATGGCTTGGATAAGTAAAGGCATTTCAAAGTTATTACCACTTTCCAAAATTTGACTGTCAGGAAGGTGAAAAATTACTTGAAGGGTTAAAGGTTTTGAATTACAAAAAAACTATGGGAAGCACCCACTAAATTATTTTCTCAGGTGCTTAATACAGCTTTAACTGGATCCAAATGTATCCCATTGACTTTTATCTAGAGTTGAGCGAACACCTGGATGTTCGGGTTCGAGAAGTTCGGCCGAACTTCCCGGAAATGTTCGGTTTCGGGATCCGAACCCGACCCGAACTTCGTCCCAAACCCGAACCCCATTGAAGTCAATGGGGACCCAAACTTTTCGGCACTAAAAAGGCTGTAAAACAGCCCAGGAAAGAGCTAGAGGGCTGCAAAAGCCAGCAACATGTAGGTAAATCCCCTGCAAACAAATGTGGATAGGGAAATGAATTTAAAAAAAAATAAATAAATAACCAATATCAATTGGACAGAGGTCCCATAGCAGAGAATCGGGCTTCACGTCAGCAGAGAATCAGTCTCTTCATGCCATAGCAGAGAATCTGGCTTCATGTCAGCAGAGAGTCAGTCTTCATGTAATAGCAGAGAATCAGGCTTCACGTCACCCACCACAGGAACAGGCCACTGTCACATATTTAGGCCCCGGCAACCAGACAGAGGAGAGAGGTCCCGTAACAGAGATTCAGGCTTCATGTCAGCACAGAATCAGTCTTCATGTCATAACAGAGAATCAGGCTTCATGTCACCCACCACTGGAACAGGCCACTGTCACACATTTAGGCCCCGGCACCCAGACAAAGGAGAGGTTCATTCAACTTTGGGTTGCCCCGCAATATAATGGTAAAATTAAAATAAAAATAGGATTGAATGAGGAAGTGCCCTGGAGTACAATAATATATTGTTAAGGGGAGGTAATTAATGTGTAATCTGCACAAGGGATGGACAGGTCCTGTGGGATCCATGCCTGGTTCATTTTTATGAACGTCAGCTTCTCCACATTGGCTGTAGACAGGCGGCTGCGTTTGTCTGTAATGACGCCCCCTGCCGTGCTGAATACACGTTCAGACAAAACGCTCCAAGGCATAAAAGGCTAGCTCTGGCCACATGGACAATTTGGAGACCCAGAAGTTGAATGGGGCCGAACCATCAGTCAGTACGTGGAGGGGTGTGCACAGGTACTGTTCCACCATGTTAGTGAAATGTTGCCTCCTGCTAACACGTTCCGTATCAGGTGGTGGTGCAGTTAGCTGTGGCGTGGTGACAAAACTTTTCCACATCTCTGCCATGCTAACCCTGCCCTCAGAGGAGCTGGCCGTGACACAGCTGCGTTGGCGACCTCTTGCTCCTCCTCTGCCTTCGCCTTGGGCTTCCACTGGTTCCCCTGTGACATTTGGGAATGCTCTCAGTAGCGCGTCTACCAACGTGCGCTTGTACTCGCGCATCTTCCTATCACGCTCCAGTGTAGGAAGTAAGGTGGGCACATTGTCTTTGTACCGGGGATCCAGCAGGGTGGCAACCCAGTAGTCCGCACACGTTAAAATGTGGGCAACTCTGCTGTCGTTGTCTGCCCAGAGGTAAGGACAAGCTGTCCTCTGTGGGAGGCGTATCGTCATCATCCTGTGTTTCCCCCCAGCCACGCACCAGTGATGGGCCCGAGCTGCTTTTGGTGCCACCCCGCTGGGAACATGCTTCATCCTCATCCTCCTCCACCTCCTCCTCATCCTCGTCCTCCTCATCCTCCAGTAGTGGGCCCTGTCTGGCCACATTTGTACCTGGCCTCTGGTGTTGCAAAAAACCTCCCTCTGAGTCACTTCGAAGAGACTGGCCTGAAAGTGCTAAAAATGACCCCTCTTCCTCCTCTTCCTCCTGGGCCACCTCCTCTTCCATCATCGCCCTAAGTGTTTTCTCAAGGAGACATAGAAGTGGTATTGTAACGCTGATAACGGCGTCATCGCCACTGGCCATGTTGGTGGAGTACTCGACACAGGTCTCGCATGGAGGCCCAGTCATTGGTGGTGAAGTGGTGCTGTTCCGCAGTGCGACTGACCCGTGCGTGCAGCAGCTGAAACTCCACTATGGCCTGCTGCTGCTCGCACAGTCTGTCCGGCATGTGCAAGGTGGAGTTCCACCTGGTGGGCACATCGCATATGAGGCGGTGAGCGGGAAGGCCGAAGTTACGCTGTAGCGCAGACAGGCGTGCAGCAGCAGGGTGTGAACGCCGGAAGCGCGAACAGACGGCCCGCACTTTATGCAGCAGCTCTGACATGTCGGGGTAGTTGCGAATGAACTTCTGCACCACCAAATTCAGCACATGCGCCAGGCAAGGGATGTGCGTCAAACCGGCTAGTCCCAGAGCTGCAACGAGATTTCGCCCATTATTGCACACCACCAGGCCAGGCTTGAGGCTGACCGGCAGCAACCACTCGTCGGTCTGTTGTTCTATACCCCGCCACAACTCCTGTGCGGTGTGGGGCCTGTCCCCCAAACATATGAGTTTCAGAACGGCCTGCTGACGTTTACCCCGGGCTGTGCTGAAGTTGGTGGTGAAGGTGTGTGGCTGACTGGATGAGCAGGTGGAAGAAGAGGAGGAGGAAGCTGAGTAGGAGGAGGAGGAGACAGGAGGCAAAGAATGTTGCCCTGCGATCCTTGGCGGCGGAAGGACGTGCGCCAAACAGCTCTCCGCCTGGGGCCCAGCCGCCACTACATTTACCCAGTGTGCAGTTAGGGAGATATAGCGTCCCTGGCCGTGCTTACTGGTCCACGTATCTGTGGTTAGGTGGACCTTGCCACAGATGGCGTTGCGCAGTGCACACTTGATTTTATCGGACACTTGGTTGTGCAGGGAAGGCACGGCTCTCTTGGAGAAGTAGTGGCGGCTGGGAACAACATACTGTGGGACAGCAAGCGACATGAGCTGTTTGAAGCTGTGTGTGTCCACCAGCCTAAATGACAGCATTTCATAGGCCAGTAGTTTAGAAATGCTGGCATTCAGGGCCAGGGATCGAGGGTGGCTAGGTGGGAATTTACGCTTTCTCTCAAATGTTTGTGAGATGGAGAGCTGAACGCTGCCGTGTGACATGGTTGAGATGCTTGGTGACGCAGGTGGTGGTGTTGGTGGTACATCCCATGTTTGCTGGGCGGCAGGTGCCAACGTTCCTCCAGAGGCGGAGGAAGAGGCCGAGGCTGCGGCAGCAGCAGAAGAGGCCGAGGCGGCAGCAGCAGAAGAGGTAGCAGGGGGAGCCTGAGTGACTTCTTTGTTTTTAAGGTGTTTACTCCACTGCAGTTCATGCTTTGCATGCAGGTGCCTGGTCATGCAGGTTGTGCTAAGGTTCAGAATGTTAATGCCTCGCTTCAGGCTCTGATGGCACAGTTTGCAAACCACTCGGGTCTTGTCGTCAGCACATTGTTTAAAGAAGTGCCATGCCAGGGAACTCCTTGAAGCTGCCTTTGGGGTGCTCGGTCCCAGATGGCGGCGGTCAGTAGCAGGCGGAGTCTCTTGGCGGCGGGTGTTCTGATTTTTCCCCACTGCTCCCTCTTTTGCTACGCTGTTGGCTCGGTCTCACCACTGCCTCTTCCTCCGAACTCTGAAAGTCAGTGGCACGACCTTCATTCCATGTGGGGTCTAGGACCTCATCGTCCCCTGCATCGTCTTCCACCCAGTCTTGATCCCTGACCTCCTGTTCAGTCTGCACACTGCAGAAAGACGCAGCAGTTGGCACCTGTGTTTCGTCATCATCAGAGACGTGCTGAGGTGGTATTCCCATGTCCTCATCATCAAGAAACATAAGTGGTTGTGCGTTAGTGCATTCTATCTCTTCCACCCCTGGGGAAGGGCTAGGTGGATGCCCTTGGGAAACCCTGGCAGCAGAGTCTTCAAACAGCATAAGAGACTGCTGCATAACTTGAGGCTCAGACAGTTTCCCTGATATGCATGGGGGTGATGTGACAGACTGATGGGCTTGGTTTTCATGCGCCATCTGTGCGCTTTCTGCAGAAGACTGGGTGGGAGATAATGTGAACGTGCTGGATGCACTGTCGGCCACCCAATTGACTAATGCCTGTACCTGCTCAGGCCTTACCATCCTTAGAATGGCATTGGGCCCCACCAATTATCGCTGTGAATTCTGCTGGCTACTGGGACCTGAGGTAGTTGGTTCACTAGGACGTGTGGCTGTGGCAGAACGGCCACGTCCTCTCCCAGCACCAGAGGGTCCACTAACACCACCACGACCATGTCCACGTCCGCGTCCCTTATTAGATGTTTTCCTCATTGTTCCCGTTCACCACAATTTTGAAAATGGCAAATTTGGGAATAGTTTTTCAACCCAGAACAAAAACTGTGCTTTTACGGTCACTACAAATAATTTGACCAGCTAAAACAGTACAGATTTGGTTGAATAGAAATGTGAGGCCTATTTTTTTTTGCGCTGTGTGACAGGTATACGTTTAATCACAGAATTAGACTTGTATCTGCACGGTAGCGTGTGTGTTAAGTTTTTCTGAATGACACTATCAGCACCTTGAATCTAAGATATCCTTTTTGGGATAGATTTCAAGTAGGCCTGATATAGCATAAACTACTTATTTTGAGAATGGCAAATTTGGGAATAGTTTTTCAACCCAGAACAAAAACTGTGCTTTTACGGTCACTACAAATAACTTGACCAGCTAAAACAGTACAGATTTGGTTGAATAGAAATGTCAGGTCTATTTTTTAGGCGCTGGGTGACAGGCTCAACTTGCCCCTGATGTAGTATATGGCCAAAAAATAACCACACTATTGATGGTTAAATGCACTTAGGTGACACAGGCTCAGCCTGCCCCTGATGTAGTATATGGCCAAAAAATAACCACACTATTGATGGTTAAATGCACTTGGGTGACACAGGCTCAGCCTGCACCTGATGTAGTATATGGCCAAAAAATAACCACACTATTGATGGTTAAAAGCACTTGGTGGTAGCTTGTGCTGGCGTACCACAAGCCACAAAATGGCCGCCGATCATCCCAGAAAAAAGTGATATAAAAACGCTCTGGGCAGCCTAAAAAAAGTTAGCAATTCGATATTAGCACTTCAATGATCCACAGCTGGAGATCGATCACAGAATGAAGTCTTTTGGAGGAGTTAATCTGCCTAATCTCGCCCTAACGTCGCAGCAGCAACCTCTCCCTATGCTTGAATCAGCAGAGTGACGTGCAGCGCTACGTGACCCAAGCTTATATAGAGGCTGGGTCACATGCTGCACTGGCCAATCACAGCCATGCCTATAGTAGGCATGGCTGTGATGGCCTCTTGGGGCAAGTAGTATGACGCTTGTTGATTGGCTGCTTTGCAGCCTTTCAAAAAGCACCAAGAAAGCACCGAACCCGAACTTTTACGAAAATGTTCGGGTCCGTGTCACGGACACCCCAAAATTCGGTACGAACCCGAACTATACAGTTCGGGTTCGCTCATCCCTACTTTTTTCCCATTATTTGCATTAATCAGCCTTTTATTAAATAAACTGATTAACTGCATTAACAGTCCCTTAAATTGCCTTAAAAAGTATTTGCAATCTAATCATTGGTTCCTCTTTACATTCAAAATTGTTTAATTAGACCTATTTTAACATCAGACTGGTTTTACAGAATCATTATTTTGTCATTATACATAATTTGCACTATTATGCTGCTTATTTCTTTCTAGCATTGACGGATCAGCGTATGTGAACCCACTGTGCCACTGACTAGCAATACTCTGGAGGGGAGTAACTAAGCAACTACCCAGATTTCACTAGAGCCTCTGATGGTGAGGATATGCTTGACCGTCGGTAGTTGCCAGGGGCTGCTCCAGAGCGTAAACCAGTCAGTGGCAGCCGGTCCAGGCAGACCAGAAGGTACCTGCGAAGGTACAGAAAGTACAGACGTGGTTAGACAGGCAGGGTCGAAACAAGGAGCAACAAGGCAGGAACCGGAGGAAGAGGCAGAGACGTAGTCCGAACATGCAATGGGTCAGGGCACGTGGCACAGGAACAAGGTCAGACAATCCAGATCGGCAACTGGAGAGGCGATGCAAGCAGGCAGGGATCAGATGATAAATAAAGTTCAGGAACGAAGTATTAAGTCAGGAACACGAGTGGTAAGCAAGCTCTTTAGCACAAGAGTAGGACCTTGACTCTGAGGTGTCTGGGTAAAGGGCTGAGCCACTTAAATACCTGCAGGAGAGACAGTGTAGGTTCACGAGATCACATGACATAACTCAGCCCTCCCATGGAGTGATGCGTACTTCCACCTCAGCAGCCAAGTACAAGCAGTGTCCGGGTTAAAGGGAAGTTGTGGAGCGGAATCCAAATAGGCAATACCGATCACAGAGCTGCAACAGAGGCCGGAAGCAGAGATCACAGATGAGCACGGCGCCCGGGACCATGGTGATGAATGGGGGAACAGTGCTGCACAGAGGTCGCTGTTACATTGACATTTTTAGAACAGAACTCCCTTTGTGGTAATATTACAATACTTAACTTTGAATTGTAAGAAGGATGTGTCTGTTGGTGGCTCCTAAAGAAATTTATTATGTTATCACTGACATCATAAACATGTTTCTTGCATAAGAAAATGTTCTCAGCAGCTCACAGCAAGATACTCATTAGGCACTTTTTCTCTTTACTTGTCTTGAATTACCTGTGAGACATGGATCAGACAGACGAGCGCTAAGAGAAGGCTTCCTCTCTTCAAAGGCTTTTTTTTATCATTGATGGGACAATTCTAATAGTAGAGGTTCTCATGTCTTCTTCTTTGACTTTGTCTGCTCTAGTTGACAGCCTGCACATTTTTTAACATAAAAGATTTCAGTCTGTGCAACTTCAGGGTTGAATCCCTATTGGGGATTCAAGAATAATTCCAAAGCACATGCAACACAAGACAATCTCTTATATTATTATGAAAATAGACAAACAGAACCTTCATTTAAGAAATAGGTAGTTTTTATATTATGGATGTAAGCCTTGGTATTCTAAAAATGCCAGTTAATCTTTGAAAATTTCCTTTACTAAATTCAATAGTTGACTAATGAAAAACAGGAGTAATAATAAATGCATGCAAATGATGATGTAATCATGTATTGTTTCTGCATTATATTATAGTGTTTGTCCCATCATGGACATTGGTGGCATAGTGCAAGGATTGATACCAATATCAGTTGAAGTATGTTATAAACTGGTCACCTGGAAAAAGCTGAGCCGAGTTGATAGAAGGTGCTTTACACTACTTTCTGACATTTAGCATTGGTCCACTTAAAAGGATCCATGATTAATTGTCATCAATGTCAGCAATGAGACAACCTATTTAACATCCCTGGTGTTTTTGGAATGTATGCATAAAGCCCTAATATCCTTCAGGTTCATATGCATTATGTTGACTTTTTTTTTTTTTTTTTTCAGGGCTCAAGCAAAAGATCAAGAACTTGATCACATAATAAGATGTGAAGATACTGTAAAATAAAATACAGAACGATTACCTGTTGAAAATACTTCACTATTGGTTGAGGTTTAACAGAATTAGAGAGACTATCTATAATTTTCACAAACTTTTGACAAGGCATAGTGACATGTCAGAATTTTTCTATCAGGAATTTCAGGTGCTGCAGAGATCCCCACCAGTAACTGAAAACAAAGTTGCAGAAGCACTCAGCTAAGCACTATGTCCCCTTTTTGTTTTGGAGAGCTGATTGATTATATGGTGTATGGATACACAAAAATGTCTAACATTTCTAATGAATGTGCACATTGCACAGTTCTATCTCCTTGGAGTACAGTGCTCAGTTGGACAGTGGAAGTCTCAGTGCCCAGTTCCCCATTTATGATGTAGCCAGGTGAAATCTCAGATCTTCCTTAATTGCTGAACCTTTAGAAAATCCCATAATTTAAGAAAAAGTAGATGCATGGGTAGACCTTCCAGCAGCGTACAATAGATTGTAATGTAAAAGGGGCTATCCAGCCTTTTAAAATAGATGGCCTTAGATGGTCTTTAGCTCACAGATGCTGTTTGTATTACACGCATCATACTTTTAGTAGCCGTGGTGAAGGATTTTATTGTGAATGGGTGAAATCTGCTATGTGCTGAATCACAATTACTATAAGTGTGGTGTGTGCAGAATGATGACCTCCTGGAACTGATGCAAGCAATGAAGAGGCAACACCACTAATACATGTATCTTCCTATAACTATCTCAGTTTTAGAGAACATTTATTCTAGTTCTAAATAGCACACACAAATTCTCACTTAATGTATTATTAAAAGCAACATTTTAGCAGTAGTGGGCACCTATTTATGTCAATAGCTACCTACATGAATTGAAGGTATACAACACACCATATGCAGTAAAAGTCAGAACACTCTTTCAATTGCATTTTTTTATAATTTTATTTCAAGGTATTATGTCACCAGGAAATTCAATGTTTAACCAGGCACAGTGGCTTGTAGGGCTACCTCAGCTGAATGCAATGATACTTTTCACTTAACGTTTCATTGCTTCATTCTGGAGAAAAAGTCGTTTTAATCCATATGCAAATGAGCTGTTAAGTGCACCAACAGTGGCCAAAACCTCCTTTGTGCACACTTGGTTCTTCTGTTTCCGCTATTCCTTTTGCTTCCTCTGCATAGTCCTATTGCATCGTCCTGTCAATTGAGAAGTAGAGGGAGGGGTTAGCAATGGAAGCTAGAAAGAGGTGAAAAGGTGTACAGAGTGGATGGGGCCCACCCTTGGTGCTGTTAACGGTTCCTTTGCATATGAGTTAAATGTATTTTTTTGTTAGGAATAAATCTAGTGATCACTAGTGAAAGCCATCGTTACATTCAGCTGAGCTAACACTACAAGATTATTGTTCCTACCTTGTTTCAAAGTAAATTTCCTGGTCACAGATTAAATACACAATATATATATATCAGGCCAAGTTTGTCCATTTTATTTTTATGGACATTTAGACTTAATGAAAGAGGTAGAAAAGAAAAACAAATATGCACAGAATAGTTTATTTGCAAATTTTCAGAAACTTTGACAAGAGATGCTAAGGAACCTGCTGTTTGGTAAAAATGAACATGTTGTTTAGCTAGCAAACCTGCTTATAGAATATATTTTTGGCAAAGAAAACCAAAACAATTTACAGATTTGTTATCGCAAAGATAGAATTCACAAGCTGGCAGATGCGGACAAGAGGGAAGATGCGAATGCACCAACTGCTACAGGTCAAAAGAAACTTAACAGTTACATTTGCAGACTGCTAATTCCCTGTTGAAGTTAAATAATTATCAAATTCTATCACTCTTCTTTATACTTTTCTCCCTCTTTATTGTGTAAGTGCCACTTTTTTTAATTACTAATATATTCCTCTAACTAATTTTACATAACATGAAATCTTATGTAGAGCTTCTTCTGTTCTATGAACATAACCTTTTATTTGAAGCTAAATATACAAAAATGTCTGACATGGATGGACTGCAAAATTCAGTCTTCTCTATGTTCTGAGGCATACAACAAAAGTTGTGAATGGAATCTGTGGGCTGCCCCAAAGGTCAATACAGATATCTATATACTGTATATGTCTTTATACTCTTTACTAGTGTTTAGCGGTTCGCAGTTAATGAAGTGGACTTTGATCTAAATTTCAGGAAAAAGTTGATTCATCATTAAGCTGAATTTTCTCACGCTTCGTGGTAACTAATCAATTTTAACTAAAATGGTGGTAAAAAAAAACAAGTAAATACATAGTCATCTCATCCATTTGCTCTCGGAGAGGCCATCACTGCAATCTTGATTGAAGATAACGCGCCCAGCCAGAGTGATGATGTGGTGACATCATACGTCAGCGCATGAACAATTTGCGCATTTTCTTCAATCAAAATGGCCATAACGGCCTCTCCGCAAGCAAATGGATGAGATGACTATGTATTTTTTTTTTGTCTTTAACCCCCGATTAACCCCTGAAAGGCCTCAATGTGACTGGCAGATACCACGATCAGTGCTGAATGTGGCATCTGAGGGATTCAATGATTCAATGACAGACGTACGGCATGATTGCTGTTCCTTGTCATTGCGCCCGCTACATACAGTGGAATGCGATTCGTGATGAAGTCATTCATAAAAAATCTAATTTCTTTGTGAACTTAGGTGAAGTGCCTGAATTAAATTTTTGATAACTTCACTCATCTCTACTCATTACTATGAATGACAGCAAAATGAAGCATTTGAAGTGGAATTTGGTCTAAAGTCCAGGAATTAGTAACGAATCAAAATATTCTCGCGCTTCGTGGTAACAAATCAGGTTTTCTTAAAATGGAGGCTACACGTGTTGCAAAGTGAAAGTAAGTGTAGAGGAGACAAGCCCCGGACCACAAGATCATCCATAACACTGTGTAGCCAGCTAATCCGCAGATAGTCCTCCATTGTGATGTCACAGACCTATCAAACCCTCATCCTGTCCTTTGAGCTGAGTATAGGAAAAGACGTGGCAAGCAATCATGCACTAGGGACAGTGTTGCTGAAAAAACAGGTGAGTGCAGGGAGCGTGCAGCGAGAGTGTAGGGAGACTTATTATGTGTCACTTTTATATATTTATTCCTACATTTACTTATCCCTACATTATTCATAAAGTAATATATGTAAATAAATACCAATAAGATGGAAGCCTTTATTATTCCACTTACCTCGTGCAACCATTACTATCCAGTCTGCACCCCTTAGAGGTGCCAGATCTTAATGATGACCATCCTCATCTTTGGTTTTACTTCTTCAAAATCATTCTTCAAAATCTCTATGTCCTAGAAAAGTCAGCACTATGCAGAGAGAGGAGGAGCTGGAGGTTCCTGATGACATATTCTATTTGCTGATGTGGAAAAGGAGGAAAAGCAGATGGTAGAAAAAGGGCTTCTACCTGTAGGACAGGAGAGTGCTGGGGTTAGAGAAGTGGGTATGTCAGAGCTGATTAATATTCTGTGTTTACTGTCAAATAACTTGCAGGAGATTGACCAGAACAGTAATAATTTGCATATTGTGTCCCTACCTAACCAGCCAAGCCCCATACCAGCAACAGGTTTAAAGGTGCAGCATGGCCATTAACAATGAAGACCGACTATACAGTGCAGTCTTCATTATTAAATGAAAGGCAGCTATGGGCTAATTGGCCGCACGGTTCTTCACCACAGCATTGCCGCAACTCGTCTGCAGCACGGCTGCTCTGTGTGGCCGTACCCTAAGGCAGATTGGCCTGGGTATACCTGATTTATAGTGAATCGTGATGAATTAATTTAGAAGTAATCAAATTTCTTGGTGAGCTTTGGAAAAGTTGGTGATGACAAGTTAGTCTCCACTACATACTGTAAGAGAAGTAAAACTTTAAAAAACCCTATCCAAGCAAGTAGTGAGTGTTAATTACTTGAAAGATTTGAAAACAGATCTTGATTAGAGTAGAGTAGAGTAAATAGATTCTAAACAAATCAGAATTTCATAAAAATGTGTTCCCCAATCAAATAAGAAGTTTTGACGATTTGTTTTGCTGTGAAAATTAGTAAAGAAACAACAGATGGAGAATCACAAGACCTTGGGAGGGGAGGTATTTCCCTAATTGGGGGCAGTAGTCAGCCAGGTCCGTCTGTTTAGAAGAAAGAAACCCCCTGTGTGCTCCTAGGGATGCAATAGGAAGTGTTGTGGCTCTGTCTGACAAAAAATAAAATAAAATAAAAATTTGCAGAGAGGCAAGCCATTCATTTAGCTACTAGAACACAATAGGGAAAGTATACGGGTAGAATAGAGAGAAATTATTGGGTAGATAGTAGGATTTTATCAGGGAAAGTTTAGATAGCATAGAGTGGGGTAGAACTGGTCATTCTGAGTTATGTGTTGTTTCATAGTTCATACAGCTTACTGGCAACTAATTTCTGCATTACAAACAAGTTTTTTGTATATTGACAGCAAGCCAGTTTTTTTTTGTCAGATTTGCAAGTTTCTCCAGTTAACAGGTTTATTACAAGCACCTGCAAGATAGCATTCAGTTACAGCAAAGTTACTGAGACATTTTACTGCAATAGCACCATTAATTTATTAATTTTAGTGAACTTGTTTTACTTTAAGACACCATGTAGTTACAGCAAACACATTTTAAACACTGCATTTTCAGACCTTCTCCTATCCATAACAGAATGTTTGGTGATCAGAAAACTATTTGCGACCAGCAATTAGCTTGTGCGCAAGCTGAACTATCACCTATTATTCACAGTTTGAACACAATCCTGTTCAGGGGAATCTGTTGTAGAATGAGGAGGTATATATAAACAATTTTCACAAAACTACCACCATTCTAAAATATTACCTTTATTGTTATTATATAAAAGTAGTTACACCCTTTTATAGATACAAAAAATGAATAACAAATGAGAAAAGAATATAGAAGAATACGAATCTAGGTCTGGTAGTGAATACCCACTGAGGTTATATGGTAAGGGTTGGAGTGGGTTAGTAGGGACCTATTGGGATAAATGTCCCTGGTTCTGGCCCTGATGTAAGATTCCCTACCTGGATACGGAATAGCCGCCCTGATAAGGGCGATCCCGTTTCTCGTACCTCCTGGTGGCCCTAAAAGGACCCTGATAGGGGAGGATAAACTACCCTAATTGATGACCTATACTAAAGTACAGAAAAAAATAACAATTAGAACAATATAAGTACCCAACAATAGTGAAGGTGAATATCCAGGTGAATATCAAAAAGAAACCAAAATATAGAGAAATGAAGATGTTCAAAACCGTCCCTACGCGTTTCGCCTGGTTGTTGTCAGGCTCATCAGGGGACAAGATTGATCATGGAAAACCCGACACCCGAGTACCTAATACATTATTATATACACTTTAGTTCATTTATTTTTAATTAATTATTTTTGATATTTAATAAAATCATGATAGAAAACCACTGGCTCAAATGAACATAGATGCACTATCAGCCTAATAGCTGGTTAGTTAGTCCGACAGAAAATCATATCATGCCAGTTATGGATTTGAGAGATAGGGTCAAATGTGTATAATCCGGTCAGGGATGACTCCTATATCTCACAGTCCACGATATGGCTGACTAATGATATACCAATTTATATATACATATGTATATCCCGCATAGAGTATTAAAGTAGGTTAGTAGTCAAAGACCAAAACAATCGTAAGGCCTAAAGAGTGGTATACAAATATGACTATCACCCATGGTATGAAAATCAACAGTGATTGGCCAATTCAAACAATAAGTCTCGATCTATATAAAGGATCAGACATAAACTGTCCACATATAGTGCGACACTGATAACAGTCAGATGATGCTGTCATAATGCGCGGTACTTGCGTTCCCCAGGGAGGATTATTAGGCCGTTGATGATATCCATAGGTTAGGAGGCCAGTATCTGCTGATGCATCCTGATAGCGTTAGGATGTGCTGACGTCCGGTCGATAGGATAGCAATGAGATGCCGGCGTTGTTACCTTTAAATAGTGCTTTCGGATATCTAATAGGATCTAAGGCTCATGTGATATGTATCACGTGTGACGTCTTACGTCAGACGTCCACCACGTATGTTGGTAAAACCAAAAGAATTTTCAAAAAACGTATCCTTGAACATATCGGGGATATCCGCAATAAACGAGATAAACCGATATCAAGACATGTATGGATGAATCATGCAGGGTCTAGTAAAAGCATCCATTTCTTTATGATTGAGGTTTTAAAAATGTCTAAGCGAGGTGGTGATTTAGATAAATTATTAAAACAGAAAGAATCTAGATGGATCTTTAGATTAAATACTGTCACACCAGCAGGACTAATTGAAAATATAGATTATGCGTGCTTTATTTGAGGCCTTTTTATCTTGTAGGATCAACCTATCATTTATATAGTACAACACATGTTGACTGGGTAGTTAACCGCCCCAATCTTGATCCTCATATATATATATATTAGCCGGTCACCCTTTGTTTAATTATCCACTGGTAACCTATCAAATAAGAAGATAACTATCTACTGATATATACATCTGTATCTGACTCATTTTCTATACCCTTTATATTGTCACAGTATATCCCCTTCTCACTATATTATATTCTTCCTGGGAAGATATTTTCTCTCCCCTTGGCAACAACAATTGGCTTTTTACAGCTCCATGTCCTCCGTTCCCCATTTATTTTTCTTGATTCTGATTGATAGTCACGTGACCGGCACCTGTAGTCATGTGAGAGCGGTGGTCACTACACGTCATCTAGTTACCACGCTCCGGACCTGTAGCTCCACCTAGTCATGTGTCCGGCATTGTGACCTCACTAAGTCATGTGACCGGCACCTTAGTCACATGTCTGTGATCTTCTGGCTACCTTATTGCGGTCCCTTAATTCCATTTAGCTCACGCCCCTTGGCATTGTGACCTCATCCGGTCACATGAGCGGCTACTTCTCTGACCCGGTCACGTGGTGGACGTCTGACGTAAGACGTCACACGTGATACATATCACATGAGCCTTAGATCCTATTAGATATCCGGAAGCACTATTTAAAGGTAACAACGCCGGCATCTCATTGCTATCCTATCGACCGGACGTCAGCACATCCTAACGCTATCAGGATGCATCAGCAGATACTGGCCTCCTAACCTATGGATATCATCAACGGCCTACTAATCCTCCCTGGGGAACGCAAGTACCGCGCATTATGACAGCATCATCTGACTGTTATCAGTGTCGCACTATATGTGGACAGTTTATGTCTGATCATTTATATAGATCGAGACTTATTGTTTGAATTGGCCAATCACTGTTGATTTTCATACCATGGGTGATAGTCATATTTGTATACCACTCTTTAGGCCTTACGATTGTTTTGGTCTTTGACTACTAACCTACTTTAATACTCTATGCGGGATATACATATGTATATATAAATTGGTATATCATTAGTCAGCCATATCGTGGACTGTGAGATATAGGAGTCATCCCTGACCGGATTATACACATTTGACCCTATCTCTCAAATCCATAACTGGCATGATATGATTTTCTGTCGGACTAACTAACCAGCTATTAGGCTGATAGTGCATCTATGTTCATTTGAGCCAGTGGTTTTCTATCATGATTTTATTAAATATCAAAAATAATTAATTAAAAATAAATGAACTAAAGTGTATATAATAATGTATTAGGTACTCGGGTGTCGGGTTTTCCATGATCAATCTTGTCCCCTGATGAGCCTGACAACAACCAGGCGAAACGAGTAGGGGCGGTTTTGAACATCTTCATTTCTCTTTATTTTGGTTTCTTTTTGATATTCACCTGGATATTCACCTTCACTATTGTTGGGTACTTATATTGTTCTAATTGTTATTTTTTTCTGTACTTTAGTATAGGTCGTCAATTAGGGTAGTTTATCCTCCCCTATCAGGGTCCTTTTAGGGCCACCAGGAGGTACGAGAAACGGGATCGCCCTTATCAGGGCGGCTATTCCGTATCCAGGTAGGGAATCTTACATCAGGGCCAGAACCAGGGACATTTATCCCAATAGGTCCCTACTAACCCACTCCAACCCTTACCATACAACCTCAGTGGGTATTCACTACCAGACCTAGATTCGTATTCTTCTATATTCTTTTCTCATTTGTTATTCATTTTTTGTATCTATAAAAGGGTGTAACTACTTTTATATAATAACAATAAAGGTTATATTTTAGAATGGTGAATGAACTATCACCTAACCAAGTTGCTGGAGGCGCATACAGTATGCTTCCATGCCACTTATTTGTGGTAAATACAGAGCAGTACCTCGCCTTATTCAAAATTACATTCTCTAAAATGTTATTCCTCTCTATTTCATCAGCCTCAGTTTTTGCCATATCCAATCCTTTGGACTTTTGTCCAGGAGTCTGTAGTAGCCCACTAGTGTTGATCACGAATATTCGAATTTCCAATTTTTATCGCGAATATAGGTACTTTGAAAATTTGCGAATATTTCTAATATAGTGATATATATTTGTAATTTTGAAAATTCAATTTTTTGGGGGGATTTAGAATTTTTTTTTTTTTTTATATTCGATTATTTTATTTTTTATCAGTACACATGATCCCTCCCTGCTTCTAGCTTGTGAGCCAAAATAAGGCTGCAATATACTTGACTTTAGGAATAGTGTTGTTTGCGAATTTTGCTCTATATTCTTTTTTTTTAGAATATTCGCTATATTGCTATATATTCTTGTTTTAGCAATATATCGAATATTCCAAAAAAAAACGAATATAGAGCAATTTTGCTAATATAGTGCTATAATCTTCTTTGTCCAATAGTTGTAATTTTTTTCTCATCTAAAAGTTGAAAAATTTGCAATAAAAATGCGAAAATTCGAATACGGAAATTTGCATATCACACGATCATTACCTTGCCGATTTTTGAGTAAAAAAAAAAATCGTAGAATATAACGAATATTCGAATTTGCGAATATTCAACGAATATTCTACGAAATATTCGCGAAATATCACGAATTCGAATATGACCCCTGCCGCTCATCACTATAGCCCACCTCCATACCTTCTCCAAAATTGAATTCTTCTCTAAACTTTAATCCTTCTCTATCTTATGAGCCACAGTTTTTGCCACATCACATCCATTGGACTTTTAGCCAGGTGTCCATAAGTGGCTCACTTTTGCTCATTCCTAAAATTTTTATCTTCTTTAACTTGCAATTCTTCTCTATGCCATTAGCATCAGTATTTGCCATTTTCACTCCATTGGACTTTTGGCCAGTACATAGTGATGCAGTTCTGTGTCTTCAATAATAAAAAAAAAAAAAAAATTCTTAAAAATTGTATTCTTCTATATATTCTCAGTTGGGGTTTTCTAGGCAGGCAGATTGGAACAGTGGCCAGAACTGGCCCAATTTACTCTCTCTGTTCTCTCTTGCCCATCTTCCAATGACATCTCAGAGAGGGTTTTTAATGTAAAAGATGGCTTCCTCACACCAATTGTACAAAACATTACTTTTCTCAAAATTAATCAGGCAAATATCTTTGAGGATTTTTACAAATCTCTGGCTGAGGCTGATGAACTGATTTCTATTGCTGATGGTGGTTATTTAACATTGGTGCCTCAAACCACTGTGGCTTTTTGCCCGCCTATCATCATTTTCCATACAATATGGCTGCTGTTGTTCTCACTGCCACAGTTGCTATTCCCTGCTGCTAATCCCCCTACTACCACTTCCATTATCCCTTGTGCCACTATCATTACCCCTACACAGCTGCCACTACTACAACTACTACCCCAACACAACCGCACACACATCCACTTCTTCCCTTATCTGTTATGTGCTGTGGTGCTACTGCTGGTGCTACAATTGCTGCCACTGTCACCCCTACACACCTTACCCTTTCCACATCTACACTGTACTGCTGCTGTTGCAAAAAAAAAAAATATATATATTGCAGGCTTGTTCAACTTATGTATATAAATATGAGCAGGCATTCTGCCCTCGCTAATGCATAATTTTTGGATGCCTGGTCCCAACAAGCCACTGTTTTTTTCTGATAAAACTCTTTAGCCTCCTCCCGACATCCTCCATAGTTGTACAGTGGATATAGGATCTTTAAATATGGCGCCCTCTCTGGAGAGGAGTGAGCACCATAGCTACCATGTGCCTGCTGTTTCACACTGCAACCACCTGAGGCTAATGTATTCTGTGAACGCAGTAATACCGTTTGGGTACACAACCTTTCAGAGGCAAAATGGCAAAAAACACAGAAGTGTACGCTTTCCTGTCAGAAATGCATCCCATTGGCTTAAATCGAGGAAGGTGTTCCATTGCAATAATAAGCCAAATCCTGTACTAGGCTTGTAGGCGTATTACTGGTATATCGCAATACAGGCCTGCAAATGGCAGCACTGCATTGGAATTTACCAATCTTTGTATGTTGTAATGGATACAATTCCATTACTTTATTCAAATGGAAGTGGGGGGAGGTGTAAAAAAGTGGGAAAAAAAAGTTTAAAGTTTAAAGATAGAAAAAAATATATATATAGTAATTCAAATCACTCCCTTTCCCCAAAATAAAAACAAACAATAAAAAAAACATCATAGGCATTGTTCTAAATAGAACAGAAAAAAAAACCCTATATGGCCAATTTGCCCTCACACACACTCCATAAATACAACTATGGGGGGTCAGAATAGGGCGACAAACAGAAAAAATGTATTATAATAAGTTTTTTTTCCCACAGTATTAAAGCACAAAAAAAATGCTCAAATGTGGTGTTATTGTAATGGTACTGACCTGCATAGTGAACACCGTATTAACAAAACCCATGAAACTGGAGGAATTACATTTTTTTCCAATTCCACCACATTTGATTTTTTTTTCCTACTATATTATATGGAATATTAAATGGTGTCATAGAAAATGCAACTTGTCCCACAAAAACAAGCCCTTATATGGCTATGTGAACAGGAAAAAAAATAAATATATGAAATCACACTGCATTTTTAAACACATTGTTAACACTGTCAACCATGCGTTTACCCACAGCCATATTTGTCAGTGACCTTATTTGCTATTGTCTTCATTGCTTTACAGAGCTCAAAAACAGGGGTTGGAAGGGTGAATCAGAATGGAGGAGCACAGTAGTTAAGAAGACCTGTCTGAAAAATATGTATATATTGAGGTCAGCAAATGAAGACTAGCAATCCTCATGAGGTAGGATGAGGCTACAAACCATGTACCATCGTCCAAACATTTTGGGTCAAACATGGGAAATATTGTGAGTGGTCATAGGAAGTGTTCCTCTTTATAAGGGTACATTTAACGCACAAAGTTATTACAGCCAGAGAACACTAGTAATATGAGGGCAGCTGATAAAATTTGGTTCCGATTTGTACTGATCATAGATGTGTGTCTGTTTTGTTTTTGGATGGGGTTACTTAAACATTTTGTTGACTAGAAGATACTTGGCGTGGTTTAAACTACAGCTCTAATTCCTTTTAAGATGATTTCCTGACTTGTTCATCCATTTTATAGCCTTCTTTAACAATGCTGCTACATATTTAATTGGTACAGTGTACTGGGGTTATCTACAGTTTCCAGGGATCTTATAGTGCATAGGAGTATGCTTTTGTTTAGCTAAAAAACAAATTGCACTAGAACAATTTAACATCCTCGTGGGAAATATGTGGTGTTCTAAATTCTTTGTTAATTTAAACACTTTTGAAAACTTAGCTTTTTGAATTGAATTCTGTAGTGAATTAGCATCAGTTAATATGTTTTTTTTTTCCTAGTGGTGTATTCAACTAAGCTCCATTTATGTATAAAGGCTACACATCAATTCTGTTATTTGGAATAGAATATGCCTGATTCTGAATATTACATACCCATGAGTCAAGGGAGTTCAGATTTCTTGACAAAAGGCTATGTATTACTTTTTCTTGATGACCTTTAAATTAAGAATTGATTCTTATAAAGAGGACATTTATTTTTGGCATTATTTCTTTTCAGATCTCAGTTATAATGATTAGCTTGTTAGGCTGACATATTATGGTGTGAAGGTTTAGTTTATATCAATGGCTGAGTATGTCTTCAAAGCCTTCAGTAAAACATTGTGTTACTAAGGCATGAGAACTCTTATTCCACAATATTTGTTAATGTTTAGTCTGAAAGATCTGCATAGCGTTATTATATTGCTTCTCCAAACGCTCCTATTAGTAGCAAAGTAGCATTACACAAGATACATGTTGCCTTTTATAGAAAATAGCCCTTAAAGGGAATCTTTTACATTCAGAATACACAATCTGTAGGCAGCATGTTGTAGATCAGGAGGAGATTGATATATAGTTTTATGGGGAATTATTCAGCAAAACTTGCCATTTACTCATTTAAACCACGGGTCTTTCTATGCTTAGGAGTCATGTGGACTGTCCTACTCAGTGATTGACAGCCTTCAATGCTTAGTCATGCACAGTTAGCTGCCAGTCACTGATTAGGATGACGCACAGGACTCCTAACCATAAAAAGAACAGGGATTTAAATGAATTAATTATTGACTCCTTTCCCATAAAACTATATATCTGCAGTTTCATGGTGATAAACTCATTTTAAACTCTGGTATTTTCTATTTTACTTTTGACTGAAACAAATTTTAACCTAACAGACCAAACAATTTGAGGCCTCATTTTTATGAGGATGTGTTGCATATTTTAGATATAATTTACATGCACATACATGATATGTAGAGATGGGACGGGGGATTCGTCGAATCCACGAATCCCTCAAATCTTGCTGGATTCGTGGGATTCGTGGACTCGAATCCAGACGTAATTTGCCTGAAACGAATCCGACGAATCCGGTGGGAGGGACTGGGAGGCGGAGCTGGGGGCCGGTGCGTTCACTGTGCTCCGGCCCCTCCGCTACAGTAGTTATAAAATGTGTAATTGTGATTAATAATCATGCTGCCCCCCCCCCTCTGTCTGTAGTATTACATTCAATAAATCTTACTTACAGCCGGCTACTGCTATCGTAACAGGCCGGCCGGGCAGACGAGCGGCAGCGTCATTGACTGACGTCACCTGCTTGCGCCGCTTCATTCATAAAGCAGGCGGCGCAAGCAGGTGACGTCAGTCAGTGCCGCTGCCGCTCGTCTACCCGGCCGGCCTGTTACGATAGCAGTACTAGCCCTGTAAGTAAGATTTATTGAATCATGTAATACTACAGACAGAGGGGGCAGCATGATTATTAATCACAATTACACATTTTATAACTACTGGAGCGGCAATGGGGGGGTCTGTGGATGACACTGTTAAGGGGTGGGGGGTGGGTCTGTGGATGGCACTGTTATAGGGTGGGGGGGTCTGTGGATGGCACTGTTATAGGATGGGGGGGTCTGTGGATGGCACTGTTATAGGATGGGGGGGTCTGTGGATGGCACTGTTATGGGGTGGGGGGGTCTGTGGATGGCACTGTTATGGGGTGGGGTGGGTCTGTGGATGGCACTGTTATGGGGTGGGGGGGGTCTGTGGATGGCACTGTTATGGGGTGTGGATGGCACTGTTATGGGGTGTGGATGGCACTGTTATAGGATGGGGGGGGTCTGTGGATGGCACTGTTATGGGGTGGGGGGGTCTGTGGATGGCACTGTTATGGGGTGGGGGGGTGTCTGTGGATGGCACTGTTATGGGGGGGGGGTCTGTGGATGGCACTGTTATGGGGTGGGGGGGGTCTGTGGATGGCACTGTTATGGGGTGGGGGGGTCTGTGGATGGCACTGTTATGAGGTGGGGGGTCTGTGGATGGCACTGTTATGGGGTGGGGGGGGGTCTGTGGATGGCACTGTTATGGGGTGTGGGGGGGTCTGTGGATGGCACTGTTATGGAGTGGGGGGGTCTGTGGATGGCACTGTTATGGGGTGGGGGGGGGGTCTGTGGATGGCACTGGTATAGGGTGGGGGGGTCTGTGTATGACACTGTTATGGGGTGGGGGGGTCTGTGGATGGCACTGTTATGGGGTGGGGGGGTCTGTGGATGGCACTGTTATGGGGTGGGGGGGGGTCTGTGAATGCCAGGGGGAGAGGTGAGAGGCACTATGATACTACTGGCACATTGGGGGGAGGCACTATGATACAGGCACATTGGGGGGAGATGGCACTATGATACGGGCACATTATGGGGGGAGATGGCACTATGATACGGGCACATTATGGGGGGAGATGGCACTATGATACGGGCACATTATGGGGGGAGGTGGCACTATGATACGGGCACATTATGGGGGGAGGTGGCACTATGATACGGGCACATTGGGGGGGAGATGGCACTATGATACCGGCACATGGGGGGAGGAGAGAGGCACTCCGCACTTGATGCTGGCACATGATTAGGGGGGCATCTATGGGGACACTTACTGGCACATTATTGGGTGGCACTGTGGGGGCATCTACTGAGGCCACAAAGAAGGGGTATTTTATATGGGGGGCTCTGTGTGGTACTACTATTATCAGGGGGTTTATCTGTTTCTGCAGTATAGTATTGGGGAGCACAGCGGCACAGTAATGGGGGTGTTAGGATGATTTGTCCAGAAGATGGGAGGATGATGGAAAAGTAGTAAACAAAGATTTTTATTTTTTTTGTCAAGCTGCAGAGACGAAAAATGGCTGAAAACTGGTGGTCTGGTCTGAAGGTCTGAAAGGAGAAGATGAGGAAAGAGAACATCTACAAGAGACGTCACTGGATGTAAGAGGTATGTGGCTGTATTAAAAAAAGGGGGTCAGTCAGCACATCCCATAGCACCGCATTATTGCAAATGCTATACCAGCAAGTTAGAGATATTTGGCAAATCATTTTGTACAAAATTATCTGAGCCCGTCTGCCGAACGTCAAGGCAATCTCTAGTTAGACGGGTTCCTAACACTATATACCTGTTATGTGCCATGGCGGCTAACATACAATTCAGAAGGTGTAGGTTCCACTCACATGCTGGGCCCACCTGAATTTCTGTCATTTTCGGTGCCACAGTGGCCTCCATTGAATCCAGGGAAGACATGAACCAGCATGCACGCTGGGCCCACTCCACACCACCCCCGGCACCACATGGTCACCAAGGACTGCAATGAGAGTCCACACACTATCTCTCTCCTGGTGCCATATGGTTTCAGTGAGTGAGGGGGAGTGAGCCAAGCTATATACTAACACTAATTAAAATCAACCTGTGAGACAAACCAGCTGGTCAGGAGTGCAGGACTGGAGAGGCAGCCACGCCTCCAGCAAACTGTGAAGTAAAAAAAGGGGGTCAGTCAGCACATCCCATAGCACCGCATTATTGCAAATGCTATACCAGCAAGTTAGAGATATTTGGCAAATCATTTTGTACAAAATTATCTGAGCCCGTCTGCCGAACGTCAAGGCAATCTCTAGTTAGACGGGTTCCTAACACTATATACCTGTTATGTGCCATGGCGGCTAACATACAATTCAGAAGGTGTAGGTTCCACTCACATGCTGGGCCCACCTGAATTTCTGTCATTTTCGGTGCCACAATGGCCTCCATTGAATCCAGGGAAGACATGAACCAGCATGCACGCTGGGCCCACTCCACACCACCCCCGGCGCCACATGGTCACCAAGGACTGCAATGAGAGTCCACACACTATCTCTCTCCTGGTGCCATATGGTTTCAGTGAGTGAGGGGGAGTGGGCCAAGCTATGTGGCTGTATTACCCTGTATGTTCTGTAGTGATAGGAGCAGGGGTCATCGCGGTCATATAGGGTGTGACCGTGACTGGGAGGTGGAGGTTCAGACAAACTGACGCGGTCTGACTTTGTTTCTTACACCATGCGTTCACACAATTATGTACAGGATTCGTAGGATTCGAGATTCGAAAGATTCGATATATTCGAGAACCTTTTCGGATTCGGATTCGAAAAAATTTGGATTCGTCCTACCTCTAATGATATGCATTAAGATATACAATATTTTTAGAATGAATTAAACACATAGAAAAGCAAGTGCATCATTTATTTACATTTTTTTGGCATTTACTATTAAAATTAATAAATAGCATACACTTTTTTTATATAGGTGAAGACAAGTTTGGAGAATACCTAGTTAGTTTTTGTTCTAGTGTTTTTGTGATTTTTATGGAATGAAACTTTTTAAATGCATTTATTGTATTTTTTAATTGTTAATTTAATTGTTTATATTTTTAGTTCAAAAAGAGAATTTTTATCATTTTTATCATAGTGTACTGTCATACATTTGTATCACAGTACTTTACTATGCATATAAAAGGCAAAATCATGTATTGGGGTATACTGACAGTACACCCTAACAGAGCTAAAGCTACACAATCTTGGAATCCATTATAAGACCCAGGGCTGTCAGGATTTATCAGTCTAACCTGGCAAATGTGTTGCCAGAGACAGCACAAATGGAGTATCAAGAATTAAATGTCCATAATTGGAGATTTCTCCAATCCTAGCCATTAGTTCAAGCATGTGGCTATCAGTCCCATGCACACTCTTCATCTTGATCAGGCAGGGAAAGATATTCTACTGATGCAATCAGTAATGACACATACAGTATTTATGGCATGGTGTAAAAACTAATTTCTCTGTTTTCAGGGGTCAATGTATATGTGAACATTATGGGGGTCAAATATTAAGGGAAGTATGCCATTTTTTGGCATGCTTTTGTCGCAGATTTGGTTGTAAAAAAATTTTGAGGCCAAATCTGCGATTTTTTTTCCCAATCACATTACTTTGCCGAGGTGGTTAGAAATGGGGGGCTTACATGGGCGGAGAAGGGAGTGGGCCGGCTGGCCCATCTTATTCATAATTTTCTACGCCTGTTTTTGGTGAAGAAAATGACTTAAATTTGCACCATTAAGGGAGCTGACATAGATTTAAGCAAGTCGTATGGCCACCAGTAAAGGCCGGAATTTCTACATAACTTAGGTGCATCTAGGTGCTTCGGACATGGACTAAAACCGGCATCTAAATTGCAGGTCTTAGTAAATTTCCCCATGTGCCCTTTTGTAGCCATTTTTTATAGTTTTCCTAAAAGTACTACCACACAGTCAGGTTTCGATATACAGTTTAGGAAGCCCAAACCAGTAGTATCTTATTTTCCTTTATACTTTCTCTCTTTTTATGATCCAATTCTGATTTGGGCTTCCAAACCTGCATACAGGAACCTAACTATGTGGCCATACCCTTTAAAATATCCTAATATTTTATGCCTACAGGTCCTATGTAGTGATGATCTCGATGCTTGGCCGAACACCAGTTCGGCTCGAGCATCTCGATGCTTGGCACATGGCGGTATTCGGCCGAATACCGCATGTGCTCAAACCCAATACTCAAATCTCCACCCCGCACGTTTTTTGGCAGCTATGCAGCCAATAAATGTGCAGTTAAGTACTGTTGGCTGCTGGCATTACAGTAATTGGCTGGCCTGAACGCGTCATCGGGTGCTATATAGCACCCGATGACGCATGTTCGGCTCATTCTTAGTCAGGGAGAGCTGTGCTGAGAAAGAGAGAAACAGTGTAGGGAGTGATTTAAGAATATTTTTACCACCAAAACTTTTCAGAGACGCAAAAGTCCTTTTTAAGGACTATTGTGTGTGGCAGCAGCAATCTGTATATTTTTAGCGCAACCTGCTCTAAATTGCTAAAACAAAACAGACCCAAAATTCCTTCTAAGGATTATTATGTGTGGCAGCAATATTTATTTTTAGCGCATCCTGCGCTAAATAACGTACAATAGTTAGGCCGCTGCAGACAGCGACATTAGCTGCGCCACATCTCCAGTGTAAAGTGTGCACATCCCAAAAAATCTGTGACATCCAGTGTTCTTTTTCCAAAGATGGTGTCCGCTGCAGACAGTGACATTAGCTGCGCCCCATCTTCAGTGTAAAATGTGTGCATTCAAAAAATATCTGTGACATACAGTGTCCTTTTTATTTAGTCTGTGTCCGCTGCGGACAGTGACATTATCTGCTCCACATCTCCAGTGCAAAGTGTGCACATCCAAAAAATATCTATGACATCCTGTGTACCTTTTCTGTAGACATGTCCACTGAGAACAGTGATATTAGCTGCACCACATCTCCAGTGTAAAGTGTGCACATCCCAAAAAATCTGTGACATCCAGTCTTCTTTTTCCATAGACGGTATGCGCTGCGGACAGTGACATTAGCTGCCCCACATATTCAGTGTAAAATGTGCGCATTAAAAAATATCTGTGACATACAGTGTCCTTTTTCTTTAGTCGGTGTCCACTGCGGACAGTGACATTATCTGCTCAACATCTCCAGTGCAAAGTGTGCACATCCAAAAAATATCTGTGACATACAGTGTCCTTTTTGTTTGGTTTGTGCGTATTATTGTCAGTCTGTAAAAGTGGCGTACTACTCGTACAACATCGTTCCCAGCAGCGATCTGGTAGTCCAAGATGCATCCAGACATCCTCCTTATGCTGTTCCTGAGCAATTTTAGTGTTGTTTCCATCAATTTCTGACATTTTCCTATTCACCAGGCACCCTCCCCTCTTCAGAGCAGGGGGTGCCTGGTTTAATGCTCGGGTTTTCCTATTGACTTCCATTATACTCGGGCGCTCAGTAGAGGGCACCCGAGTACTTTGGTGCTCGATCAATACTATTTCTATGCACCTACTGTATTTGTCTCAGTTGTTTTAACTATAATTAGAGTTGAGCGAACACCAGGATGTTCGGGTTTGAGAAGTTCGGCCGAACTTTCCGGAAATGTTCGGGTTCGGGATCCGAACCCGACCCGAACTTCGTCCCAAACCCGAACCCCATTGAAGTCAATGGGGACCCGAACTTTTGAGCACTAAAAAGGCTGTAAAACAGCCCAGGAAAGAGCTAGAGGGCTGCAAAAGGCAGCAACATGTAGGTAAATCCCCTGCAAACAAATGTGGATAGGGAAATGAATTAAAATAAAAAAAAATAACCAATATCAATTGGACAGAGGTCCCATAGCAGAGAATCGGGCTTCACGTCAGCAGAGAATCAGTCTCTTCGTGCCATAGCAGAGAATCTGGCTTCATGTCAGCAGAGAATCAGGCTTCACGTCACCCACCACTGGAACAGGCCACTGTCACACATTTAGGCCCTGGCACCCAGACAAGGAGAGAGGTCCCGTAACAGAGAATCTGGCTTCATGTCAGCACAGAATCAGTCTTCATGTCATAGCAGAGAATCAGGCTTCACGTCACCCACCACTGGAACAGGCCACTGTCACATATTTAGGCCCCGGCACCCAGACAGAGGAGAGAGGTCCCGTAACAGAGAATCAGTCTTCATGTCAGCACAGAATCAGTCTTCATGTCATAGCAGAGAATCAGGCTTCATGTCACCCACCACTGGAACAGGCCACTGTCACACATTTAGGCCATGGCACCCAGACAGAGGAGAGAGGTCCCGTAACAGAGAATCTGGCTTCATGTCAGCACAGAATCAGTCTTCATGTCATAGCAGAGAATCAGGCTTCACGTCACCCACCACTGGAAGAGGCCACTGTCACACATTTAGGCCCTGGCACCCAGACAGAGGAGAGAGGTCCCGTAACAGAGAATCTGGCTTCATGTCAGCACAGAATCAGTCTTCATGTCATAGCAGAGAATCACAGGAAAAATAGTCGGCACTCACTCTGTTTGCACGTTGCACGGGATAGGAATGGAATCCACGTATATTCAAGGAAAATCCCAGCAGTCGTGTCTTCAATCAATAGGATATTTATTTCATCAAATTAGAAATGTCCACAATCCTGGACGCGTTGCGGCTAGCATGCCTTCATCAGCAGATACAGGTATACAAAATGACCTAGTTTATATAAAGGGATATACTCCTCCCCTCATGACAACATCTCCCACTCCCATTACCTACACAGGTGATGGGAGGGGTGTATAATTAGCAAAGAAAAAACGCTCATTAGTAAATCACAAAGAATGGGTCTGTGTCTCAGATTATACTTCACAATCACATGTAAGCAAAAAAATGATACTAAATCATATCCACATTTATATATATATATATATATCTCATACATTGCCAGGTATATAAGGCCCCTCACCGAATATTAGAAGTCTGAAAAATAGAACATAAGCATAGTATTAGCTTATTAAATATGCATATTCTCATAGTCCCTATTAAGGCCTCTGGGATGTAAAGTATCCAACGTGTGGATCCAATACGCCTCTCTGCGCAGTAACAGCTTCTTTAGATCACCTCCTCTCCTAGGTCTTTTAACCTGTTCCAAAACTTGAAATCTCAACTGAGCAATCCCATGTTTGCACTGTTCAAAATGAGATGGAATAGGTAACAATAAATTTTTTGTACGAATGGTCGATTTATGTTTCCCAATGCGATCCCTAATCGTTTGTGTAGTCTCCCCAATATATAATAGGCCACACGGGCACTTTATTAAGTATATCACATTAGTAGATTCACATGTGAAAAAACCTTCAATAGAGAAGGGGCGCCCACTATGGGGATGAAAAAATGTAGAACCTCTGATTATATGGGAACATTGGGAACAGTGCAAACATGGGAACGTGCCCTTGCGTTGCGTCGCTAATACAGATTGTTTCAGGGTCTTCTTAGTACTTCCAATGTCTGAATGTACCAATTTATCCCTATAACTAGAATTTCTCTTATTGCATATCAGAGGTGGATTTTTAAACTCCTCAATAATAGGGTAAGCCTTCTGTAACAGAGGCCAATGTTTCCGGATAATATTATCTAATTTCTGGTTATAGGGATGAAATTTATGTACCAATGCTACCCTAAAAGATGTATCTCTAGATGATTTACCAGATTCCATAAGTGTTGTTTGTGTTTGACTCAGGATGGAACGGGGATAACCCCTTTGTTCAAATCGCTGAGTCATTTCATTCATCCTGACAAGTTGCATGTCAGGGTCAGATACAATGCGCCGCACTCGTTGATACTGAGATTTAGGGATTGCTCTTTTCAATGCTGGTGGATGAGAGCTTGTGAAATGAAGAATGCTGTTCCTATCCGTATCCTTCCTAAATAGATCTGTAGATAACCTGCCATATTGATCCTTTATCACCATGGTATCTAGAAAGCTAACTCTTTCACTATCTTGAACCAATGTAAATTTTAAACCCTCGTATGCATGGTTAAGATGGTCAAGGAAGGTTAAAAGGGTCTCATGTGGCCCCGCCCATATGCAAAAGATGTCATCAATAAATCTTTTCCAAACAAGGACATTATTTGAATACCATACGGTGTTATATACTTTTAATTCCTCGAATTGTGACATATATGCATTTGCATAGGGCGGGGCCACATTCGACCCCATCGCGCTCCCCCGCCTTTGTAGGTAAAAGTCATCTTCAAACATAAAGTAGTTTTAATATAATACTAATTTCAATAGTTCCAACAGAAATTCCTGTTCATCCTGAGTATACTGACTCCTACCTAATAATGATTTGACTGCTTCAACACCATTGACATGGTCTATAGAGGTATAGAGACTTACCACGTCTATAGTTACTAATAGACTGTCAGATGGAACTGTTTCTAAATTGGCTATAGTGTTGAGAAAATGCTGTGTGTCAGACAAAAAAGATTTTGTATCCTTAATTAACCATCTCCGGACCGCTGTACGCACAGACGCGTCCTGGAGGTGGTTGATTCATTCCGAGTGGACGCGCCGGCGCGTCCTCTCGCGATGGCCGAGACTTCCTGTGAACGCGCGCACACAGGCGCGCGCGCTCACAGGAACGGACGGTAAGAGAGTTGATCTCCAGCCTGCCAGCGGCGATCGTTCGCTGGCAGGCTGGAGATGTGTTTTTTTTAACCCCTAACAGGTATATTAGACGCTGTTTTGATAACAGCGTCTAATATACCTGCTACCTGGTCCTCTGGTGGTCCCCTTTGTTTGGATCGACCACCAGAGGACACAGGTAGCTCAGTAAAGTAGCACCAAGCACCACTACACTACACTACACCCCCCCCCGTCACTTATTAACCCCTTATTAGCCCCTGATCACCCCTGATCACCCCATATAGACTCCCTGATCACCCCCCTGTCATTGATTACCCCCCTGTCATTGATCACCCCCCTGTCATTGATCACCCCCCTGTAAAGCTCCATTCAGACGTCCGCATGATTTTTACGGATCCACTGATAGATGGATCGGATCCGCAAAACGCATCCGGACGTCTGAATGAAGCCTTACAGGAGCGTGATCAATGACTGTGGTGATCACCCCATATAGACTCCCTGATCACCCCCCTGTCATTGATTACCCCCCTGTCATTGATTACCCCCCTGTAAAGCTCCATTCAGACGTCCGCATGATTTTTACGGATCCACTGATAGATGGATCGGATCCGCAAAACGCATCCGGACGTCTGAATGAAGCCTTACAGGGGCATGATCAATGACTGTGGTGATCACCCCATATAGACTCCCTGATCACCCCCCTGTAAAGCTCCATTCAGATGTCCGCATGATTTTTACGGATGCACTGATAGATGGATCGGATCCGCAAAACGCATCCGGACGTCTGAATGAAGCCTTACAGGGGCATGATCAATGACTGTGGTGATCACCCCATATAGACTCCCTGATCACCCCCCCTGTCATTGATTACCCCCCTGTCATTGATCACCCCCCTGTCATTGATCACCCCCCTGTAAAGCTCCATTCAGACGTCCGCATGATTTTTACGGATCCACTGATAGATGGATCGGATCCGCAAAACGCATCCGGACGTCTGAATGAAGCCTTACAGGAGCGTGATCAATGACTGTGGTGATCACCCCATATAGACTCCCTGATCACCCCCCTGTCATTGATTACCCCCCTGTCATTGATTACCCCCCTGTAAAGCTCCATTCAGACGTCCGCATGATTTTTACGGATCCACTGATAGATGGATCGGATCCGCAAAACGCATCCGGACGTCTGAATGAAGCCTTACAGGGGCATGATCAATGACTGTGGTGATCACCCCATATAGACTCCCTGATCACCCCCCTGTAAAGCTCCATTCAGATGTCCGCATGATTTTTACGGATGCACTGATAGATGGATCGGATCCGCAAAACGCATCCGGACGTCTGAATGAAGCCTTACAGGGGCATGATCAATGACTGTGGTGATCACCCCATATAGACTCCCTGATCAACCCCCTGTCATTGATTACACCCCTGTCATTGATCACCCCCTGTAAAGCTCCATTCAGATGTCCGCATGATTTTTACGGATGCACTGATAGATGGATCGGATCCGCAAAACGCATCCGGACGTCTGAATGAAGCCTTACAGGGGCGTGATCAATGACTGTGGTGATCACCCCATATAGACTCCCTGATCACCCCCCTGTCATTGATTACCCCCCTGTCATTGATTACCCCCCTGTAAAGCTCCATTCAGACGTCCGCATGATTTTTACGGATCCACTGATAGATGGATCGGATCCGCAAAACGCATCCGGACGTCTGAATGAAGCCTTACAGGGGCGTGATCAATGACTGTGGTTATCACCCCATATAGACTCCCTGATCACCCCCCTGTCATTGATTACCCCCCTGTAAAGCTCCATTCAGATGTCCGCATGATTTTTACGGATGCACTGATAGATGGATCGGATCCGCAAAACGCATCCGGACGTCTGAATGAAGCCTTACAGGGGCGTGATCAATGACTGTGGTTATCACCCCATATAGACTCCCTGATCACCCCCCTGTCATTGATTACCCCCCTGTAAAGCTCCATTCAGATGTCCGCATGATTTTTACGGATGCACTGATAGATGGATCGGATCCGCAAAACGCATCCGGACGTCTGAATGAAGCCTTACAGGGGCATGATCAATGACTGTGGTTATCACCCCATATAGACTCCCTGATCACCCCCCTGTCATTGATCACCCCCCTGTCATTGATCACACCCCTGTCATTGATCACCCCCCTGTCATTGATCACCCCTCTGTAAGGCTCCATTCAGACATTTTTTTGGCCCAAGTTAGCGGAATTATTATTTTTTTTTCTTACAAAGTCTCATATTCCACTAACTTGTGTCTCAAATCTCACATGAACTCACCATACCCCTCACGGAATCCAAATGCGTAAAATTTTTTAGACATTTATATTCCAGACTTCTTCTCACGCTTTAGGGCCCCTAGAATGCCAGGGCAGTATAAATACCCCACATGTGACCCCATTTTGGAAAGAAGACACCCCCAGGTATTCCGTGAGGGGCATATTGAGTCCATGAAAGATTGAAATTTTTGTCCCAAGTTAGCGGAACGGGAGACTTTGTGAGAAAAAAATAAAAAATATCAATTTCCGCTAACTTGTGCCAAAAAAAAAAAATTTCTATGAACTCGCCATGCCCCTCATTGAATACCTTGGGGTGTCTTCTTTCCAAAATGGGGTCACATGTGGGGTATTTATACTGCCCTGGCATTCTAGGGGCCCCAAAGCGTGAGAAGAAGTCTGGTATCCAAATGTCTAAAAATGCCCTCCTAAAAGGAATTTGGGCACCTTTGCGCATCTAGGCTGCAAAAAAGTGTCACACATCTGGTATCGCCGTACTCAGGAGAAGTTGGGGAATGTGTTTTGGGGTGTCATTTTACATATACCCATGCTGGGTGAGAGAAATATCTTGGTCAAATGCCAACTTTGTATAAAAAAAATGGGAAAAGTTGTCTTTTGTCAAGATATTTCTCTCACCCAGCAAGGGTATATGTAAAATGACACCCCAAAACACATTCCCCAACTTCTCCTGAATACGGCGATACCACATGTGTGACACTTTTTTGCAGCCTAGGTGGGCAAAGGGGCCCATATTCCAAAGAGCACCTTTAGGATTTCACAGGTCATTTACCTACTTACCACACATTAGGGCCCCTGGAAAATGCCAGGGCAGTATAACTACCCCACAAGTGACCCCATTTTGGAAAGAAGACACCCCAAGGTATTCCGTGAGGGGCATGGCGAGTTCCTAGAATTTTTTATTTTTTGTCACAAGTTAGTGGAAAATGCTGATTTTTTTTTAAATTTTTTTTTTCATACAAAGTCTTATATTCCACTAACTTGTGACAAAAAATAAAAACTTCCATGAACTCACTATGCCCATCAGCGAATACCTTGGGGTCTCTTCTTTCCAAAATGGGGTCACTTGTGGGGTAGTTATACTGCCCTGGCATTCTAGGGGCCCAAATGTGTGGTAAGGAGTTTGAAATCAAATTCTGTAAAAAATGACCTGTGAAATCCGAAAGGTGCTCTTTGGAATATGGGCCCCTTTGCCCACCTAGGCTGCAAAAAAGTGTCACACATCTGGTATTTCCGTACTCAGGAGAAGTTGGGGAATGTGTTTTGGGGTGTCATTTTACATATACCCATGCTGGGTGAGAGAAATATCTTGGCAAAAGACAACTTTTCCCATTTTTTTATACAAAGTTGGCATTTGACCAAGATATTTATCTCACCCAGCATGGGTATATGTAAAAAGACACCCCAAAACACATTCCTCAACTTTTCCTGAATACAGAGATACCAGATGTGTGACACTTTTTTGCAGCCTAGGTGGGCAAAGGGGCCCATATTCCAAAGAGCACCTTTCGGATTTCACAGGTCATTTTTTACAGAATTTGATTTCAAAATCCTTACCACACATTTGGGCCCCTAGAATGCCAGGGCAGTATAACTACCCCACAAGTGACCCCATTTTGGAAAGAAGAGACCCCAAGGTATTCGCTGATGGGCATAGTGAGTTCATGGAAGTTTTTATTTTTTGTCACAAGTTAGTGGAATATGAGACTTTGTATGAAAAAAAAAAAAAAAATCATCATTTTCCACTAACTTGTGACAAAAAATAAAAAATTCTAGGAACTTGCCATGCCCCTCACGGAATACCTTGGGGTGTCTTCTTTCCAAAATGGGGTCACTTGTGGGGTAGTTATACTGCCCTGGCATTCTAGGGGCCCAAATGTGTGGTAAGGAGTTTGAAATCAAATTCTGTAAAAAATGACCTGTGAAATCCGAAAGGTGCTCTTTGGAATATGGGCCCCTTTGCCCACCTAGGCTGCAAAAAAGTGTCACACATCTAGTATCTCCGTACTCAGGAGAAGTTGGGGAATGTGTTTTGGGGTGTCATTTTACATATACCCATGCTGGGTGAGAGAAATATCTTGGCAAAAGACAACTTTTACCATTTTTTTATACAAAGTTGGCATTTGACCAAGATATTTATCTCACCCAGCATGGGTATATGTAAAAAGACACCCCAAAACACATTCCTCAACTTCTCCTGAATACAGAGATACCAGATGTGTGACACTTTTTTGCAGCCTAGGTGGGCAAAGGGGCCCATATTCCAAAGAGCACCTTTCGGATTTCACAGGTCATTTTTTACAGAATTTGATTTCAAACTCCTTACCACACATTTGGGCCCCTAGAATGCCAGGGCAGTATAACCACCCCACAAGTGACCCCATTTTGGAAAGAAGAGACCCCAAGGTATTTCGTGATGGGCATAGTGAGTTCATAGAAGTTTTTATTTTTTGTCACAAGTTAGTGGAATATGAGACTTTGTAAGAAAAAAAAAAAAAAAAAAATCATCATTTTCCGCTAACTTGTGACAAAAAATAAAAAGTTCTATGAACTCACTATGCCCATCAGCGAATACCTTAGGGTGTGTACTTTCCGAAATGGGGTCATTTGTGGGGTGTTTGTACTGTCTGGGCATTGTAGAACCTCAGGAAACATGACAGGTGCTCAGAAAGTCAGAGCTGCTTCAAAAAGCGGAAATTCACATTTTTGTACCATAGTTTGTAAACGCTATAACTTTTACCCAAACCATTTTTTTTTTTACCCAAACATTTTTTTTTGATCAAAGACATGTAGAACACTAAATTTAGAGCAAAATTTATATATGGATGTCGTTTTTTTTGCAAAATTTTACAACTGAAAGTGAAAAATGTCATTTTTTTGCAAAAAAATCGTTAAATTTTGATTAATAACAAAAAAAGTAAAAATGTCAGCAGCAATGAAATACCACCAAATGAAAGCTCTATTAGTGAGAAGAAAAGGAGGTAAAATTCATTTGGGTGGTAAGTTGCATGACCGAGCAATAAACGGTGAAAGTAGTGTAGGTCAGAAGTGTAAAAAGTGGCCTGGTCATTAAGGGTGTTTAAGCACTGGGGGCTGAGGTGGTTAAAGGAGTCAAAGTTTTTTCCAACACAATAGCCAATGGTGATAATATAGAACCTACAGAAGCCACAATTGGTCGCCCTGGGGGGTCAATTAAGGTCTTGTGTACTTTGGGCAAAACATAGAAAACTGGGGTAATCGGTGTGTGATTGATCAAAAATGTGTGTAATTTACCATCAATAACCCCTAAGGATAAATATTGGTTAACTAATTGCATAATTTTATCTTTGATACGAAACACCTTATCCCCTGATAATTTCAAATATGTCTCTTCATCCGAAAGTTGACGCATTATTTCTGTAACATATTTTGCCCGATCCATTAGTACAATAGCACCGCCTTTATCCGCAGGCTTCAAAATAAGACCTTTATCCTCCATCAATGACCTAATGGCCATATTTTCCTGCAATGTCACATTATGTGAAAAACGCAATTGTCCCCTCTTTATCGAATCCAGCTGGCTCTGAATGTCTCTGTTAACTAAATGAATATAAGTCTCTATAGGATGATACACCTTAGGGGGTATGAAGCGGCTCTTGATCTTGAGACCCAAATCAGCAAGGCGTAGACCTGAATGTCCCTTCTCAACCCCATGCACACTATGCGGTTTTTCTGGAGACTCCAAAAAATGCGCCTTGAGTCTCAGTTTGCGAAAAAATGTATTCAAATCAATGTCAAACTGAAAGGAATCAAATGGAGTGGATGGACTAAACGAAAGTCCTTTCTGCAGCGCAGTCATTTGTTCAGTATTAAGACTTTTAGAGGACAGATTAAATACAAGAGACGGGCTCTTACCTGAGAGCGCGTCTGAACCATCTGGCTCGCTCCCGTCATCTCGCCGGCGTCTCTGGTGCTTCCGGCCTGCGCACCTCGTGTGTCTCCTCCCCCTCCACGCGGACGCCGACCGCCCTTCCGAAAAAAACGGCGAGTCTCCTGTGGTCCCGTGAATTCGTTCGATGAACTGGAGGTATATGATCCTGGTTTTGCAGGTCTTCTGTAGCCCCCTCGCTGGCGGGATGATGTGTCTTGCCATCTGTAAACTTTATTAAGATGGTAATCCTCACTGTCGCATAGAAATTTCGATCGTTTTTGATCCTCAGTCTCCTTTTTCTATATGGCAATCTGTGAATCAATGGATTCTTTAAGTTGTTGAAATTCCTCAGATGTTATCGAATCTTTCAGTTGTTGTTCAGTAGTGGCGATTTGTGTTTGTATCTCAGTAATAGCAATCTGTATACGATTGATTGTCAACAGCATGAGATCATAGGAGCATTTATTTATAATACGTTCAAAATCTTTACAATATTCAAGATCCTCTGGAAAGAAAGTCGGACGCAGATGCACCCTGAGGCCTCTTGGAATTCTTTTTACCTTGTGGTATTCGGCCAATGTAATAGCATGTAACTCATATGATGTGAGCCGTCTGAGTTCACGTTCCCAGTGTCGTTTTTTAAATTCACTAGTTGGTATATTCAAAAAATCTGAAGTCGTTGTCACTTGGGAAAGGATCCTTTCAGCATCAGCATTATCAAAGCTTAAGGTCATCGAGGTCGTCATTTAGGGTGGTGCGCGGCTCAGAGAATAATTCACAGGAAAAATAGTCGGCACTCACTCTGTTTGCACGTTGCACGGGATAGGAATGGAATCCACGTATATTCAAGGAAAATCCCAGCAGTCGTGTCTTCAATCAATAGGATATTTATTTCATCAAATTAGAAATGTCCACAATCCTGGACGCGTTGCGGCTAGCATGCCTTCATCAGCAGATACAGGTATACAAAATGACCTAGTTTATATAAAGGGATATACTCCTCCCCTCATGACAACATCTCCCACTCCCATTACCTACACAGGTGATGGGAGGGGTGTATAATTAGCAAAGAAAAAACGCCCATTAGTAAATCACAAAGAATGGGTCTGTGTCTCAGATTATACTTCACAATCACATGTATGCAAAAAAATGATACTAAATCATATCCACATTTATATATATATATATATCTCATACATTGCCAGGTATATAAGGCCCCTCACCGAATATTAGAAGTCTGAAAAATAGAACATAAGCATAGTATTAGCTTATTAAATATGCATAATCTCATAGTCCCTATTAAGGCCTCTGGGATGTAAAGTATCCAACATGTGGATCCAATACGCCTCTCTGCTAATTATACACCCCTCCCATCACCTGTGTAGGTAATGGGAGTGGGAGATGTTGTCATGAGGGGAGGAGAATATCCCTTTATATAAACTAGGTCATTTTATATACCTGTATCTGCTGATGAAGGCATGCTAGCCGCAACGCGTCCAGGATTGTGGACATTTCTAATTTGATGAAATAAATATCCTATTGATTGAAGACACGACTGCTGGGATTTTCCTTGAGAATAGCAGAGAATCAGGCTTCACGTCACTCACCACTGGAACAGGCCACTGTCACACATTTAGGCCCTGGCACCCAGACAGAGGAGAGAGGTCCCGTAACAGAGAATCTGGCTTCATGTCAGCACAGAATCAGTCTTCATGTCATAGCAGAGAATCAGACTTCACGTCACCCACCACTGGAACAGGCCACTGTCACATATTTAGGCCCAGGCACCCAGGCAGAGGAGAGAGGTCCCGTAACAGAGAATCTGGCTTCATGTCAGCACAGAATCAGTCTTCATGTTATAGCAGAGAATCAGGCTTCACGTCACCCACCACTGGAACAGGCCACTGTCACATATTTAGGCCCCGGCACCCAGACAGAGGAGAGGTTCATTCAACTTTGACAGGTATACGTTTAATCACAGAATTAGACTTGTATCTGCACTGTAGCGTGTGTGTTAATTTTTTTAGAATGACACTATCAGCACCTTGAATCTAATATACCCTTTTTGGGATAGATTTAAAGTAGGCCTGATATAGCAGAAACTACTAATTTTGAGAATGGCAAATTTGGGAATAGTTTTTCAACCCAGAACAAAAACTGTGCTTTTACGGTCACTAAAAATAATTTGACCAGCTAAAACAGTACTGATTTGGAGGAATATAAATGTCAGGCCTATTTTTTATGCGCTGGGTGACAGGCTCAACTTGACCCTGATGTAGGATATGGCCAAAAAATAACCACACTATTGATGGTTAAATGCACTTGGGTGACACAGGCTCAGCCTGCACCTGATGTAGTATATGGCCAAAAAATAACCACACTATTGATGGTTAAATGCACTTGATGAAAGCTTGACCCTGATGTAGGATATAGCAAAAAATAACCACACTATTGATGGTTAAATGCACTTGGGTGACACAGGCTCAGCCTGCACCTGATGTAGGATATAGCAAAAAATAACCACACTATTGATGGTTAAATGCACTTGGTGGTAGCTTGTGCTGGCGCACCACAAGCCACAAAATGGCCGCCGATCACCCCAGAAAAAAGTGATATAAAAACGCTCTGGGCAGCCTATAAAAAGTGAGCAATTCAATATCAGCACTTCAATGATCCACAGCTGGAGATCGATCACTGAATGAAGTCTTTTGGAGGAGTTAATCTGCCTAATCTCGCCCTAACGTCGCAGCAGCAACCTCTCCCTACGCTTGTATCAGCAGAGTCACGTGCAGCGCTACGTCACCCAAGCTTATATAGAGGCTGGGTCACATGCTGCACTGGCCAATCACAGCTATGCCAATAGTAGGCAAGGCTGTGATGGCCTCTTGGGAAAAGTAGTATGACGCTTGTTGATTGGCTGCTTTGCAGCCTTTCAAAAAGCGCCAAGAAAGCGCCGAACACCGAACCCGAACTTTTACGAAAATGTTCGGGTTCGGGTCCGTGTCACGGACACCCCAAAATTCGGTACGAACCCGAACTATACAGTTCGGGTTCGCTCATCCCTAACTATAATTAAAGCCTTTCATCTGCTTACTCTACTACTGTCTGTAGGTTAAGAAAGAGTGTATATAGAAGTTAGCAAATCAGTGCAGATGATATTACACAAAGAGCTTAGATCTGGAGCTACATAGGTCTGCTTAAGATCTGTATACATAAAATGGTAGGACATTTTTCAAGTACAGCTGGTAACTAAAAACATGTTTTTAGAAGAAATTGTGGCAAAAGTACACATAGGAATGTAAAGTTTGTTAAGATGCTTAAGATGCTCATCAATGAAGTGGAGCAGATAGTGGCTACAAAGATCATCCCTCACTCTGGAGGACCAATAAGATCCTTGCATTGCATGTACAGCCATTGTTGAATATGTAATACAATGCATCATTTCCCCTGTGTTGGCACTGCAGGGAAATCGAATACTTGCTGCCACATTCTGCCAATGATAGACTATACTACCAAATAAGACTATTTTTTCTCTCTTAACATTTTCCAATCATGACATTTTCAGGGCTTCACCTTAAAGCATATGCATACCTTTGGTTGAAAATCATATTTTCAATTTTCAAAAGCTAGATCTATATCCAACACGAACTCCCCTAATTGGCTTGAGAACCTATTATCCAATGCCTGCTACCCCCCCAAACTGATCTCCCTTCTCTATAAAAAACTGAACCCCCCCCCCCCTTCCCCACAAAGGTTAAACCTGCCTTTGTTGGCCTATAGGAGAAAGACCTAGTCAGACAATTCTCTGACAAAGAAATTAATACACTTCTCAACATTCCACACAAACTCTCAAGGTGCATCCGGGTGCAGGAGAACGGATATCAAATTTTGTCTAGGTGGTACAGGACTCCTGATAAGATAGCTCTCCTGTACCCCGACGTTCCCGATACGTGTTGGAGATGTGGCTCGGAAAAAGGCACTTTTCTACACATTTGGTGGAATTGCCTATCAATATCTACACGGTGGAAACAAATTTTCGAAGTAAGCAATAACATTTGAAAATCAAATTCTCCCTGCACCCCTGAAATTGCCCTCTTGTCCTTTGGCATAACAAATACTGGCAATCAAAAAACTCTTCTATCCTACATGCTATCAGCAGCCCGCCTCTTGATTCCCACTAAGTGGTGATCTGCTGAAACCCCCTCCATTGAACAATGGAGAAACAGACTAGACCAAATTTACCGTCTTGAGGAGCTCTCTAACTGGGAACTAGGGACTAGAAAGAAATTTCTCTCTACTTTGTCCGCATGGAAAAATTACAGAAATTTCTCTTAGCTAAAAGATCTCCCATGTCTTCCCCCTCATCTTACTTCCTTAACCATAAGAGAACTTGTCCCCCCCTCTTTGTTCTTTGACCTATTTGATATTTGATCTCTGCATAATCAACTGCATAATGTACTCTTTGCATACCCTCTGTATATGCATATTTTGACACCTGTTTGAGATAAACTTTTACCCTGCTGTGTCAGGGGATATTGGATGCTCAATTTAATGTAACCTCATCCTTCAGAAAATGCTTTATTGTTTAAAATCAATAAAATTGTTTATAAAAAATTTTTAAAAAAAAAATATTAAAAGTACCAAAGTTACCAAAAATTGGGAACAATTTGCAATATTTAAAATTTTTTCTGCTTTTAAAACAGATAGTGATACCTCCTAAAATAGTTATTACTTTACATTTCCCATATGTCTACTTCATGTTTGAATCATTTTGTAAATGACATTTTCTTTTTTTGGGACGTTAGAAGGCTTAGAAGTAGGGTTGAGCGAAGCCGAACTGTAAAGTTCGGGTTCGTACCGAACTTTACGGTGTTCGGCACCCGAACATTTCAGTAAAAGTTCAGGTTCGGTGTTCGGGTAATATTAATATACCATCGGATCGGAGTTTTCTCCAATCCGATGGTATATTTTAACTTGAAGCGTCCCCATCACCATGGGAACGCCTCTATGTTAGAATATACCATCGAATTTGATTTAGATTGTGAAAACTCAGATCCGACAGTATATTCTAACACAGAGGCGTTCCCATAGTGATGGGGACGCTTCAAGTTAGAATATACTGAGAACTGTGGACATAACGGCCCCCTGCTGCCTGGCAGCACCTGATCTCTTACAGGGGGCTGTGATCCGCACAATTAACCCCTCAGGTGCTGCACCTGAGGGGTTAATTGTGCGGATCACAGCCCCCTGTAAGAGATCAGGTGCTGCCAGGCAGCAGGGGGCCAGACCCCTCTCCCTCCTCAGTATTAAAATCATTGGTGGCTAGTGCGGCCCCCCACCCCCTATTACAATCATTGGTGGCTAGTGCGGCCCCCCATTAAAATCATTGGTGGTTAGTGCGGCCCCCCCCTATTAAAATCATTGGTTTCCAATGCGGCCTCCCCTCTCCCCCCCACCCCTAATTAAAATCATTGGTGGCTAGTGCGGCCCCCACACCCCCACCCACCCCCTATTAAAATCATTGGTGTCCAGTGCGGCCTCCCCTCTCCCCCCACCCCCTAATTAAAATTATTGGTTAACAACCCCCCCCCCATCATTGTTGGCAGCGGAGCGGCAGTTCCGATCGGAGTCCCAGTTTAATCGCTGGGGCTCCGATCGGTTACCATGGCAGCCAGGATGCTACTGCAGTCCTGTCTGCCATGGTTACTTAGCACTTTTAGCAGCATTATACTTATGTGCGCTGTCTGTGGCCGGCCGGCGCTCCTCCTACTGGTAAGTGACAGGTCTGTGAGGTGCATTGCTTATAGCACAGACCTGTCACTTACCAGTAGGAGGAGCGCCCGGCCACAGACAGTGCACGTAAGTATAATGCTGCTAAAAGTGCTAAGTAACCATGGCAGCCAGGACTGCAGTAGTGTCCTGGCTGCCATGGTAACCGATCGGAGCTCCAGCGATTAAACTGGGACTCCGATCGGAACTGCCGCTCCGCTGCCACCAATGATGGGGGGGAGGGGGGTTGTTAACCTGTGGCCACTGCCACCAATGATTTTAATTAGGGGTGGGGGGGAGGCTGCACTGGACACCAATGATTTTAATAGGGGGGGTGGGGGGGCCGCACTGGCCACCAATGATTTTAATACTGGGGAGGGAGGGGGGTCTGGCCCCTGCTGCCTGGCAGCACCCGATCTCTTACAGGGGGCTGAGATCCGCACAATTAACCCCTTAGGTGGGGCACCTGAGGGGTTAATTGTGCGGATCACAGCCCCCTGTAAGAGATCGGGTGCTGCCAGGCAGCAGGGGGCAGCTATGTCCACAGTTCTCAGTATATTCTAACTTGAAGTGTCCCCATCACCATGGGAACGCCTCTGTGTTAGAATATACTGTCGGATCTGAGTTTTCACGATCGTGAAAACTCAGATCTGAAAAAGCTAATACTATTATTTTCCAAAACCCAATTTTTAAGGATCAGTTCAGGTCTGAAGTCACTTTGTGGGGCTTACATAATAGAAACCAAATATTAATGGCCCCATTTTAGAAACTACACCTTCAAAGTATTCAAAACTGATTTTACAAACTTTGTTAACCATTAAAGTGTTCCACAAGAATTAAAGTAAAATGGAGATGAAATTTCTGAATTTTACTTTTTTGGCAGATTTTCCATTTTAATCCTTTTTTTTTCAGGAACAAAGAAAGGGTTAACAGCCAAACAAAACTTAATATTTATTACCCTGATTCTGTAGTTTATAGAAACACCCCATATGTGGTCATAAACTGCTGTACAGGCACACGGCAGGGTGCAGAAGGAAAGGAATGCCATACGGTTTTTGGATGGCAGATTTCACTGGGATAATTTTAAGTTGCCATGTCCCATTTGAAGATCCCCTGATGCACCCCTAGAGTAGAAACTCCAAAAAAGTGACCCCATTTTGGAAACTACGGGATATAGTGGCCGTTTTGTTGGTACTATTTTAGGGTACATATGATTTTTGGTTGCGCTATATTACACATTTTATGAGGTAAGGTAACAAAAAATAGCTGTTTTGGCACGGTTTTAATTTTTAGTTTTTTACAATGTTCATCTGACAGGTTAGATCATGTTCTATTTTTTTTAGAACAGGTTGTTAAAGACGTGACAATACCAAATATAACTACTTTTTTTGGTTGTTTGTTTCAGTTTTACATAATAAAGCATTTTTGAAAAACAATATTTTTTTGTGTTTTTGTATTCTGAAAGCCATATTTTTTATTTTATTTTGGGCGACTGTCTTATGTAGGAACTCATTTTTTTCGGTATGAGATGACTGTTTTATTGTTACTATTTTAGGGTGCATATGACGTTTTTATCGCTTGGTATTACACTTTTTGTGATATGTTGACAAAAAATAGATTTTTTTACACCGTCTTTTTTTTTATTGCAGTGTTCACCTGAGGGGTTACATCATGTGATATTTTTTTTTCAGCCGGTTGTTACGGATGTGGCAATACCTAATATATCTACCTTTTTATTTAAGTTTTATACAATAAATGCATTTTTGAAACAAAAAAATCATGTTTTAGTGTCTCCATATTCTGAATGCCATAACTTTTTTATTTTTTGGGCGATTGTCTTACGTAGGATCTCATTTTTTGCAGGATGAGATGACGGTTTGATTAGTTCTATTTTGGGGTGCATAAGACTTTTTGGTTGCTTGGTATTACTCTTTTTGTGATGTAAGGTGACTAAAAATGACTTTTGACACCGTTTTTTACGGTGTTCATCTGAGGGGTTAGGTCATGTGATATTTTAATAGACCTGTTTTTTACAGAAACGGCAATAACTAATATATCTACTTTTCACTTTAACACAATAAAAACATTTTTGAAACCAAAAATTATTATTTTTTTTTTTTCGGCGATTGTCTTAGGTAGGGCTCATTTTTTGTGGGATTAGGTGACGGTTTGATTGGTATTTTTTTGTGGGGGGCATACGCCTTTTTAATCGCTTAGCGTTGCACTTTTTGTGATGTGACAAAAAAATGGTTGTCTTAGCGCAGTTTTTTTTTTTTTTCTACGGCGTTCAGGTGAGGGGGTGGATCATGTGATATTTTTATAGAGCCAGTCGTTACTGAAGCAGAAATATCCAATATGTCTGTTTTTCTTTTTTTTCACAATTTTATGTTTTATTTTTGGAAATTTTATTTATTAATTTTTTTACTTGAAACTTTTTTTTTTTATTATGAAAAACACATTTTTTTTCCTTTTTTTTTTCCTACTATGGGACTTTAACTTCTGGGGTCTGATCCCCTCTGCAATGCATTACAATGCAACCTGTATGGTATTGCATTGTCTGTCAGCTTTTATGCTGACAGCCTGTCTGTGAGACCCAGCCAAATGGCTGGATCTAACAGGCTTCCGTAGGAGACAAGCCCCGATGCCTATGGAAGGCATCGAGCTTGCCTTGTCTGCTATAGGGTACTCACCTTTGTAGCACAGGGACCCGGTGGACATGTGGAGGGCACCCGTACTACTCGTAAACCCTCTGCATGCTACGATCAGCTTTGATCGTGGCATACGAGGGGTTAATACGCAGGCATTGGTGTCTTCACCGATGCTGGCATATGCAGCACGGACCCTGCTGTCAGTGACTACCGGGTCCGTGCCGCTGATCGGAGGTCACAATCTGCAACAAAATCATAAAAAAATGCACCTGCCCGAGCATGTACATGTATGTCGCTGGTCCTTAAGTCACTTCCAGCTGTGATGTACATGGACGGCAAGGGTTCTTAAGGGGTTAAGCCACATTCTTATCAGTAAGATAAGAACTGAGCTATACTGAGTGTTTATAATGTCAGAGAGCAGAGATAAGGAGCCTGTCAGCTCCCCAACTGACAGAAAAGAGAGTAAATCCAGAGGCTCCTACTAGAGGATCTCAGCCATGTACAGAAAAAAAGCTTGATATTTTTAATAAAGACCAATTGAAAAAATTATTTTCAGCTCAAAATGAGTACAATGCAATAATAAAAATAAATTGCCCCCAAAGATGTAAATAGACTTTATCTTTGAGATCTTTCCAAAAGTTTTCCAATATCAACTTTCTTTTTTTTTTTATAATGGCCCAATAAACAGTTTGAGCATGATTGATAACTAGAGATGAATAAAGTTTTGAAAAATTAAATTCTGTAACTTTGCCAAATTTTGACAAGAAATTCAATTTGTTACAAATTAATTTGTCACGTATCACTATGTTCAAACCCTATTCAGCTTTTTAATCAATGGGACCATTTTTATCGGCCGGTTAGACAGAAATGCACCCATCAAACAGCCGTTAAAAATCGCAATACGCTAGTGCAATATGGCCTTTTGAGTAAAAAAAATAAAAATCACTCACCTCATCCACTTGCTCACGCAGAGGCAGTCCGCTTCTCTCTTGGTGGAAAAGACCTGCTGAATGACCTGCACTGAGCATGATGATATCACCGTGTGCTCCCAGTGTGATTATGAGGTGATGTCATCACTGATGACGTCACCACGTGATCACGCTGGGAGCATACAATAATGTCATCACGCTCAGTACAGGTCCTTTGGCAGGTATTTTTGCCCCACAGCCGGCGTGTGCTGGAGGACACTAGCAGTGGGGTGATTGTTCAACTGATCTCTCCTGTGTGCTGTGTTCTGACTAAAGGAGTGCCAAGTCATGGACCTATCAGGTTCTGATCCTGGGATTCGGTGCTCTATTTAAATCCCTGCTGCCAATACACCCTTGCCAGTTATAGGTTTTCCTTGCTGTACTCCAGTTGCTATTTTGCGGTTTGTATTGTTACTATTGGATTTGACATCGGCTTTACTTGGACCTCTCTCTATCCTTTGTGATTTGGTACTGAATTGACCTCCCGGCTTTGACCTTTTCCTGCACTACCTTTCTCTGTGTGTATGTCTGTCTGTTTCTGGGTTCCAGTTGTGTGAACAGGTCCCTGCAGTTTTTACCGTGGGTGCTTGATTTGACTCCCTGCACTTGCCAGCATAGGGACGGTCAACAAGTTCTGGACTTGCCACTTAGGGCATGCTCTGCAAGTAGACAAGGACAGCAGGTTGGGTGCAAGTTAGGGCTCACTGTGTAAATGTGTTTTCGCTGCCTACCGTGCTGACATTCCAACTTCAGGCTTGGATTTTCAGATGTCAGATTAATGTAATATAATAGTAATAATTAGGTGTGAGCGAATTGAGCTTTGGATGCAAATTCCGAAGTCTATTTGTTTCAAAACTTCGTAAGTAAGAACTGCAGAACTGCCAACTCTGGTACCCAGCACCTGGGGCCCATATCCAACTGCACTTTCCCTGTCTGAAGCTACTGTATTATAATATGCACTTTGATAATGCTGGTATGGGCAGTGTAGCATGTGGACAATCACATGAAACATACCAAATCTCAGATGGTTCTGATTTCATCTTAACAATACAAGTAAGAACAGTGTAGCTATATTGTAAAAGAAACAGAATGAAGCCATAAAATATAATAGTGAAAGAAAAGTAGAAAGGATCAATGAAAGTATCAGCAATGGCAATGCATCTAAAAATATTACTGTTCATATTATTGCTAAAAATTACCTTTGGGGCCACATCTGTCTTAATATAGAATTTAATGATAGTTGTATTTGCAGTTTTTGGTAGTAAAGGGCTCCAGCGCAAGTATTATTACCTTGATGATAGCGATATTCTAGGATCAGGCCTTTTGGTTGCCATAAATAAAAAAGTTTCAATATAAATTGTCTGCTTTATGTATTCTTGTGGGTTGTATTATGTTACACTGTGTAATGACTTTTAAAGTTCTAGGTAAATGGTTTAAAAAAAATAAAAAATTGTAAAGGATATTTTTAACAAGCTCACCTTGGAAAATAAAAATAAGGCAATAGGAATTAAAGGCTTGAAAGCATTGTTGTGGTTGCTAGATAAATCATCTTACAGTCATAGACAATTGCAACAAAAATAATGAAATACATACAGTAAATTTACTGGGCTGAGCGCTCAGTGTAAACATATTACTAGACTTTCAGAACATTTATATGGGCAGATAAACCCAGCGCAAACATCATTTTATTTTTTACATTAGTCACGACTTCTACAGTGCAGTATACAGTCAATTTGTGCATCTCACCCATTTTTGCACCCCGACCTGATGGACTTCAGCAACTTCTGTGTTTTCTCTGGTGGAAAAAAACAAGAAGTTAGTTCTTCTTCTTCAGAAGATGACCCCACCGAACAGGGGGTGGGTCTCTCGACTGGTGCAGCCACTTCCATAGGAGCCTGGGAGGATCCTGGTAGCCTCTCATTAAGTAGGCGCACTACTCCCTTTATGGAATCGTCCACATAGGTCTTGGTCCACTGGAACATCTCCTGCATCGTGAGTTCCGTGGTTGTTTGTGTGCGACAATTTTCACACCTGGAGTAAGGGCAGTTGTCGTCCAAGGGTGTGTTACAGTCGTAACAGGCCAAGTGCTTTCTCTTGGCCCCGGACTTCCGCTGTTGATCCGAATCCCTAGGGGAAGCCATCACTGTAACAGAAAAAGACAGGTCATAACTCCAACAAAAAACACACAGAGGTGCAAAGAGACCATATGGGACGCCCACCAGCACTTGAAGAAAATAGAGCTGGACAAAATATACAATAGCAATTGAATAATATGCCAAGCGCAGGGGACTCTGGAGCTAGCTTGTCAAAGCAACACAACCAGAGACTGAATGACAGGCTCTGGGAATTTAAGAAGGGGAAGCTCCGCCCCTGGGTGGGACTTTCACTGAGAACTAAGCCCAGAGTTCTAACACTCTAATGGAGCCTTATTATAGGCTCAGACCTTCACACACACATCTCCTTAACAATCCTGACTGTGCAGGATGTCCCTGGAAGAAAAACAGACCGTGCGGTGAGGAGAAAACCACTGCGCCGCCGGAGAAACGAGAAACCGGAAGTGACGTTGCGCACATGCGCGTCACTTCCGGAAGGTGGCGGCGCCCAACGCGCCGATACTAGCGCGGCGAACAGACAGGCGGCACAGCTGCGCCTCCGGAAACCAGCGTCAGAGGAAGAGGGGGGGGGCACCCCCCCCCCCGAGGTACAATCTGTAAAATATAGCGCCACAATAAGCTAGAAAAGAAAAGGCAAAAGAAAAGGCAAAAGGGGCAATCTCTTAGAAACGAGAGAGCTCCCTTCCATGCCCACTTCAGTTCCCCAAAAGGGAAGCCTCACGCCAGTCCACCTGTCCAAAGGACAGAAAAAAACATGGTGGGCTGGGGGGCGATCTCCTCCCTTTCAGGGGGCTGAAGATCGCTTATTGGTTCTTGGGCTCATTAAAAATTCCGCCAGTCCTACCAGTCCACAGGGGGCAGTTAACCCCATCTGTGCTGCTGGTAGGACGTAAGGGAACCTACAGTACCCAATACTGATTTCCGATGTTCTGTTAGGGTCCATTCACGTGTCCGTAAAATGGGCCCAGATCCGTTTCTCAACGTTGCGGAACGAATCCGGACCCATTCATTCTCTATTGGGCCGGAAGAGATGCGGACAGCACACAGCGCGGCCCCGATCTTCCGGTCTGCGGCTCCCGGAAAAAAAAGAACATGTTCTATTCTTGTCCGCAATTGCGGACAGCAATAGGCAGTTCTATGGGGGTGCCGGACGGGTGTATTGCGGATCCGCAATATACTACAGACGTGTGAATGGACCCTTAAAGGGGTTGTGTCACTTCAGCAAGTGGCATTTATCATGTCGAGAAAGTTAATACAAGGCACTCACTAATGTATTATTATTATTATCCATATTGCCTCCTTTGCTAGCTTGATTCATTTTTCCATCACATTATACATTGATTGTTTCCATGGTTACAACCCAATCCAGCAGCAGTGGTGGTGCTTGCACACTATAGAAAAAAGTGCTGGACTATGCGCACTCCTGCCGTCCTAGCTACCAGGTGCTTTTTCCTATATTGTACAAGCACGGCCACTGCTGCTGGATTACAGAGTGATCATAACTAGTGTTGAGCGCAAATATTTGAATAACAAATTTTTATCGCGAATATCGGCACTTTAAGAAATCACATATTTAGAATATAGTGCTATATATTCGAGAAAACTAATATTTGTCTTTGTTTTTTCATCTGAACCCATTACCTGCGTGCTTCTTGGTTGTGGGCCAATGTGAGAAGGCTGCAATATCTTCGTCTGTAGTGATTTTGAATATTCTTCATTATTTAAAGTATTTTACCGTATTTTTCGCCCTATAAGACGCACCGGCCCATAAGACGCACCTAGGTTTTTGAGGAGGAAAATAAGAAAATAAATATTTTTAACCAAAAGGTGTGCTTTTGGTGGGTTTGAACTAATGGCGGTCTGTGCATGACACTACTATGGCGGATCTGTGGGTGATGCACTGTTATGTGGGGGATCTATGGATGGCACTGTTATGGGGGGAGCTGTGGATGGCATTATGATGGTGGGGGGATCTGTGGATGGCATTATGATGGGGGGGATCTGTGGATGGCACTGTTATGAGGTAGTGGATCTGTGAATGACACTGCTATATGTGTCATCCACAGATCTCCCCATAACAGTCCCATCCACAAATCCCCCCATCATAATGCCATCCACAGACCCCCCCCATCATTATCCCATCCATAGATCCCTAAGGAGAGTCTGTAGTAGGCGGGGAGAGCGGCGGGGCCATGCAGGCACTGTACTCTGGCCTGCCGCTCAGTATGTACTGTATACGTAGTGTTAATAATCATATCTAAACTGCGCTCCCCCTGCTCCCCATGTGTACCGTACTTACCGGTACACGTCACGCTCCTGTAGTAAGCACTAGCAGCTAGCAGGCAGGCCGGGCGGGTGGGCGTAACTCACTGAGGTCACGTGCCTGCTCCTCCTACTTCATTCATAAAGTAGGCGGAGCAGGCACGTGACCTCCGTGAGTTACGGCCGCCCGGCCTGCCTGCTAGTGCTTACTACAGGAGCGTGACGTGTACCGGTAAGTACGGTACACATGGGGAGCAGGGGGAGCGCAGTTTAGATATGATTATTAACACTACGTATACAGTACATACTGAGTACAGTGCCTGCACGGCCTCGCCGCTCTCCCCGCTTACTACAGACCCTCCTCACTAATACATCGCAGTCTGCGATGCTGCAGCATCGCAGACTGCGATGTAAATTGCCAGCATTCGCCCCATTAGGGGGGGAAAAGTGCGTCTTATGGGGCGAAAAATACAGTATCTTATGCGAAAAATCAGCAATGTATTATGCGCGTTAATCGAGTAAGTGCGGGTTATAGTCAACTTTCCTATAGGGTTGGCTTACTAGAATTCGCCAATATGTCAAACTCAAATATAGTGTGATATTATTCTTTAAAACGAATATTCGTTTTTTTTTTCATCTACACCCATTACATTTACTAATGGTTTCTGATGGAAAAAAAAAACAAATATTCGTTATTACGAATATAGCGCTATAGTCTACATATTCGGGAATTCTAGCAAGCCAACCCAATAGGAAAGTTGCCTAATGCCCAAAACCTGCACTCGATTAACGCGCATATCACATTGCCGATTTTTCGCATAAGATAAAATACTTTAAATAATGAAGAATGTTCTAATTCACTATAGATTAAGATATTGCAGCCTTCTCCCATGGGCCATCACCTGCCTGCTTCTTGCTTGTGGGCCTATGGGAGAAGGCTGCAATATTTTAATCTATAGTGAATTAGAATATTCTTTATTAATTAAAGTTTTTTATCTTATGCAAAAAAATCGGCAATGTAATATGCGCGTTAATCGAGTAAGTGCAGGCTATAGGCAACCTTTTGTCCGTCTGTGTAAAAAAGTCTCTTAGTCTTAGTGTTGTAGTGTCCGTCCAGTTCGTGTATAGACTGTGATATTTTTTTTTTGTTAGTTAAAAATAAGTCTTTTAGTCTCATTGTTTTAGTATTTAGTTAGTGTCTGCGTCTTTTGTGTAAAAAAAAAAAAAGAAAAAGAAAAAAAGTTTTATAGTCTTACTTTGTCTGCGGTTTGTGTAGTGTTTTCGTCAACTGTTAGTGAAAAAAAAAAACTGTCTTTTAGTCTCTCTATTTTAGTATTTAGTTAGTGTCTGCGTCTTTTGTGTTTAAAAAAAATAATAAAAAATCTTATAGTCTTAGTTTTTCTGTGTTTAGTGTAGTTTTTTTGCAGTTAAATAAAAATAAAAAATTAATTTAATTTTTTTTGTCTTTTAGTTAGTGTCTGTGTCTCTTTAGTGTGTGCATAAAATTTAAATTAAGTTTAACTATGTTTTTTTGTTGTTGTTATATTTCATTTCATCTTTGGCCCATCGTCCCCACCCCAATAAAGTTTGTCCAAATTCAATTTTTAATAAAACATTATTTGTGGGGGGGATATATATATATCAGCAGCATGAGTAGACGTGCAGGCAGCCGCGGTCGTGGTAGGGGTACTAGGGAAGTTGGTTCCGGTGCTGGACCGCTGCCAGCACGGTGCCGCTCCTCTGGCCACGGACAGGCGGGCACAGGTGTCAGGGGCGTCCGCCTGATCCAAGATTTCTTTAGGCGTGGCAGCAGCCCCATTAGTTCCAAAAATGCTGAGGCAGTGGTGGCTCTCGTGGCACATTCCAGTGCCACGGAGTCCTCTGCCCTGGCTCCCAGGAGCAGCAGCAGCAATACGCCTCCTGCAGGACCAACCCCCAGCGCCCAAGAATCTTCTCTGCTCCTATATGACGACAGCGACACTGAGAGGGACGTTTTGTTGGAGGCAATGCAGGAGGCTCAATTGGAGTTTAGTCCTTCTGATGGGCAGGACCTTTTGGAATGGATGGAGGAGGAGGGGGAGGAGGAGGGGGTAACACCTGTCAATACCCCAGTCATATCCCTTCCAACTGGTGCGGGTGGTGTCAGCCACACTACCCCTGCACCTAGTCAGACCCAGACGTCAGCGAGGGGACAGCGGAGCCTGGTCAGGGGCTCCATGTCTGCTGTTCCCATCAGTTCACCACTGGTTGGCCCTGGGTCTGACATTATAGGGGATGAAGAGGAGGGTGATCCAGAATGGGTGCTACCTCCTTTGTCAGGTGACTGCAGCACCGATGAAGGTAGGCACCTGAGGCAAATGGTGCGCCAGGTCACCAGGGAGTCCAGTGTCAGGGGCTCCACTGGTAATGGCAGCAGGAGTAAGTAGCAGCAGCAGCAGCAGTCAGCTCCACCTGTGCGCACTGAGCCCGAACAGGCGCAAGTCAGCACCAACCCATCTGACAGGAGGTTGGTGCGAAAGTCACCTGTTTGGGCTTACTTCACCTTGGCAGCAGACAATGTCACAATTGGCATCTGTCAGCTGTGCCATGCCAGGGTGAGGAGAAGGCGTTTTGTGGCTCGGCTGGGTACCACTGCCCTGACCCAGCACATGGGGGTCAACCACTGGCGGGAGTGGGAACAGATGCAGGGTGGTGGTAGCAGCGCCGCCAGCAGTGTGCAGGGGACAGCAGCTCCTACCACTGTACTGCAGCCACCCCAACCCCTTCCACCGATTCATTCCTACTCCCCCGCTCCCTCTACTAGAGGTACTGGTACCGGCAGCCATACTTCTGCCTCCACTGCACCCTCCTTTAACTCCTCCTCTTCTGCTGTCCGGTGCCAGCCATCAGTTGCCGACGCCTTTGAACACACCGCGTCCTACGTCCCCGGGGACCGAAGCGTGCGTTCACTCAATGTGCTCCTGGCAAGGGTCAATCTTGTGGACAGCAATCCATTCAGGCAAATATTGGAGCAGGCCAAACCCAGATGGTGTGTCCCAGCCGCCATTTCTCCTGGCAAGGGTCAATGTGCTCCTGGCAAGGGTCAATCTTGTGGACAGCAATCCATTCAGGCAAATATTGGAGCAGGCCAAACCCAGATGGTGTGTCCCAGCCGCCATTTCTTTGCCGGGACCGGCATCCCTGCCCTACACCAGCACATTGTGCAGAATGTATCCCTGTCGCTGGATCACGCTGTCAGCGACAGGGTGCATCTGACAATGGATTCTTGGACCAGCAGACATGGGCAGGACGATATATAAGTTTTACTGCCCATTAGGTGTACCTCTAAGGCATCGGGGAGGGATCAGCAGCATCTGACTTTGTGGTGCCACCCCGGGGTGTCCAGGAGAGAACTGCTGCCCTCCCCCCACAAGCTATTGTCTCCACAGCAAGTGTCCCCGTAGCTACGCAAGTGTGCCGCTGCCAGGCCGTGCTCCCGCTTGTGAGCTTAGGGGAACGGAGACACATTTGACCTGATGTTCTGGCTGCACTACAGGCTAAGGTCCAGAAGTGGCTGACACCCCGCAGGCTAGAGGCAGGTATGGTTGTCTGTGACAACGGCAGCAACCTACTCCATGCTAGCAGTCTCACACACATGCCCTGCATGGCACATGTCCTCAACCTTGTGGTACAGAAGTTCCTCCGCACGAACCAAGGGTTGAGTGACATTGTGCCAAGGGTACGGAGGATTGCCAGCCACTTCCTACGCTCCGCAACCGCTGCCTTGTCCCTGTCAAAACTGCAGCGGGACAACAGCCTGATTGTGGACAGCGTGACGCGGTGGAACTCCACCCTCCACATGCTGGAGAGATTGTGGGAGCAGCGACAGGCGGTCAGGGAATACCTGCTAAATATAGGCACTCCAGGGCCATCACACCCACTCCCCTACATCACTAATGCGGAGTGGGAGCAGATACAACAGGTCTGCCATGTGTTGGCCCCATTTGAAAAGGCGACCAAGATGGTCAGCGGGGAGCATGTCGGCCTCAATGACGTGTTCCCCATAGTGTTACTGCTAGACAGGACACTAGATCGCCTGCTTGAGGCTGGGGAGAGTGCCTTGGTGGAGCAAGAATAGACAACAATGCTCCACCAGGCCCAGGATGAGGAGGAGGAGGAAGAATTTGTCGACATCCAGGAGTCTGGGCCTGGTCAGGAGGGAGAGACGGTGCTGGGGGCGCCGTTAGTTCGGGGGTGGGGCAGCTCCCACCGGGAGCAGCAGCAACAGCAGCAGGAGGAGGACCAAGAGGTCATTGTCCCGGGCAGCTATGAACAGTTACAGCGGGCTGTCCTCTTCCCCATGGCTGCCCACATGCTGCCCACATGCTGCGAGACCGCCAGATCAAGAAAATTAAGGAGAGGGATGATTATTGGTTGGACACCCTTTTAGACCCTCGCTGCAAGGGGAAACTGGAGCAGTTCATCCCAGCCAGCCGGAGACAGGCCCAGATGGATCAACTGCGGGCCTGTTTGATCAACCGGCTGGAGCAGGCAAACCCTTGGCCTCACGCTCCAGTTCTCCCTGCCCATCTCACCCAGCAGGTGGCTGGCCCCAGCAGCACCAGCCGAGCAGGTGATCTTATTGGTGAGATGAGGTTATCTAGTAGCAGCAGTCACCACCATCAGCTAGCCCGCATGGTGGCAGACTACATGAGGTCCGTTGGTGCTTCCGACAGCATGAGCACCGACCACCCCATGGAGTACTGGATTGCCAGGCTGGACACCTTCCGTGAGCTTGCTCAGTATGTGCTGGAGTTACTATCTTACTATCTTGCCCCCACTCCAGCATACTCTCTGAGCGGAAATTCAGCGCGGAAGGTGGGGTGGTGACCGACAAGCGGACCCGTCTGTCCACTGACTCCGTGGACAGACTTACATTCATCAAAATTAACGAGTCCTGGATCGGCAGTGACTTCTTGGCCCCCGCTGTCGGTTCAGGCCTTTTTATTATTTATTCATCTTTTTAATTATTTATTTATTTCACATTTTAAATTATTAATTTCTTCATTTATTTATTTATGTATATGATTCATGATTTATTTATTTATGAATTATTAAATGTATATAATTATTTTTTGTTTTTATTTAATGATGACATTTTAAATATATTTGTTATAATGTTTTTTATATATTTTAATATTTATTTATGTAAATCATGTATTTCTAGATTATTTGATTGATTTGAGGTTCGAATATTTTAATATATGTATTTATTTATATATTTATAATTTTGTAAATTATTATAATCATGTATTTTGTTAATAATTTATTAATTTAATGAAATTTGCTCCCACAACCTCTCCAGCATGTGGAGGGTGGAGTTCCAATGCGTCATGCTGTCCACAATCAGCCTGTGAGGGGGCAGGCTGTTTTTAGTCTTCAAAAAATCTATTTATTAATTTAATTACTGTTATTGTCACACAGCGCTACACACGCCGCCAACACCAGTCTGCTATAATTTTTTATATCAGGCACATCGATTCAGCCTCACCGTGTGATGATTCCTCCAAGCCAGAGGGCAGTGTTTAGCAGCAGCTCTCTAATCCTCCTTTAGTCTGTGAGGAGTAATGGGTACCGCTGCTCTCCCCACCCATACTAGATCATCACAGCACACACGCTGGGCTCCGGCCAACAGCAGGACCCATCCGTGCTGTGCCCGTCTGAGCACAGAAAGCAGTGGTGAGCCAGCTTGCCTCGGCAGGGTCTGGAAGAGTCACCTTCAGGCTCCGGGATTAGTTCACCTTCCCATCAGTGAAGACTTGGCTGCATTCCCCAGCTGCTGGCGGGGTCCTTGGAGGTTGCCTCCAGTGCGCAGGCCGGATCATTGATCGCACGTCATGGTGCAGAATAAGTCTTTAGATACTAGGCTTGTCTACATCCGGAGGGGTATTGTCACACAGCCCGTGGCAGACTTCACCGGAAAGGGGCTGATAGGCAAAGTGGAGCACCTTCTCTGTCATTCAGCAGAGTGCAGTTTGGAGTCTCTTGTGATGGCGCTATTTTTTCAGGAGTTACATAGAACTTGCGGTAAACTTTCCCCACATAACGAATGCAGCTGTGCGTCTTTTTTTTTTCTACTTGAAATATAAATATTTATTCCTTTAAGTTTAATAAAAACATACATTAATCAGGTCAGTATAAGGGCTACTGTTTAGCCCGAAATGTTGCCATAATCTTTTGTGCATCATGTCCGGCTGAATAAAACTCACAAATTACTTCATCGTATCATTTGGAGTGCTGTCTGATTATACTATGTATTATAGTCCTTATACTACAACATTACCTTTATATGCTGATGCTGCCTGCCGGGCAGAGTTATGCAGAGCTATGTGTAGGCCTTATACTCAACCGTTTCCATCTTCCATCCTGGTGATGCTGCTGCTGCTGTCTGTCCTGATCATGCTGAGTTATGTTTAGTCCTTATGCTACAACATTACCTTTATATGCTGATGCTGCCTGTCCTACAGAGTTATGCCGAGTTATGTGTACAGTAGGTGTTTGTGATATTGTGCTTTTAGCACGACAGCGTCGCGCTGATACTCGGCGACATGGTGCCGAGATCTCGCACTCACTGGAATAGTGACAGCACATCCCAGCAAGCACGTCATAGAAGCGACGGGAGATCCGACTTGGATTCCCGCCAATTCTACACGTGTGCGGCGTTTGTTATGAATCCTGAGGGGGAAGTCCCCGCCGGATTTTAAATAAAAATCCAGCATGGGTCCCCCCCTCAGGAGCATACCGGGCCCTTAGGTCTGTTATGGGTTGTAAGGAGAGCCCCCCCTACGCCGAAAAAAACGGCGTAGGGGGTCCCCCTAAAATCCATACCGGACCCGTATCCAAAGCACGCTACCCGGCCAGCCAGGAAGGGAGTGGGGACGAGCGAGCGCCCCCCCCCCCCCTCCTGAGCTGTACCAGGCTGCATGCCCTCAACATGGGGGGGTTGGGTGCTCTGGGGCAGGGGGCGCACTGCGGCCCCCCCACCTCAGAGCACCCTGTCCCCATGTTGATGAGGACAGGGCCCCTTCCCGACAACCCTGGCCGTTGGTTGTCGGGGTATGCGGGCGGGAGGCTTATCGGAATCTGGGAGCCCCCTTTAATAAGGGGGCCCCCAGATACCGGCCCCCCACCCTAAGTGAATGAGTATGGGGTACATCGTACCCCTACCCATTCACCTGCAAGAAAAGTGGTAAAAACACAAATAAACCACACAGTGTATTAAAATATTTTATTTTTCTGCTCCGGAGGCCGCCCCCTGTCTTCTTTATTAGCTCTTTTACCAGGGGGGGCTCTTCTTCTTCCGCTATCCCGACGGGTCTTCTCCGCTATCCGGGGGGTCTTCTCAACTCTCCGGGGTTCTCCTTCTGTCTTCGCCGCTCTCCGTTGTTGACTCGGCGCACCCCGGTTCTTCGTCTCGCGAGATCTCGGATTTTAAATAAAAATTTAGCGAGACGAAGAACCGGGGTGCGCCGAGTCAACAACGGAGAGCGGCGAAGACAGAAGGAGAACCCCGGAGAGTTGAGAAGACCCCCCGGATAGCGGAGAAGACCCGTCGGGATAGCGGAAGAAGAAGAGCCCCCCCTGGTAAAAGAGCTAATAAAGAAGACAGGGGGCGGCCTCCGGAGCAGAAAAATAAAATATTTTAATACACTGTGTGGTTTATTTGTGTTTTTACCACTTTTCTTGCAGGTGAATGGGTAGGGGTACGATGTACCCCATACTCATTCACTTAGGGTGGGGGGCCGGCATCTGGGGGCCCCCTTATTAAAGGGGGCTCCCAGATTCCGATAAGCCTCCCGCCCGCATACCCCGACAACCAACGGCCAGGGTTGTCGGGAAGGGGCCCTGTCCTCATCAACATGGGGACAGGGTGCTCTGAGGTGGGGGGGCCGCAGTGCGCCCCCTGCCCCAGAGCACCCAACCCCCCCATGTTGAGGGCATGCAGCCTGGTACGGCTCAGGAAAGGGGGGGGGTTGGGGCGCTCGCTCGTCCCCACTCCCTTCCTGGCTGGCCGGGTAGCGTGCTTTGGATACGGGTCTGGTATGGATTGTAGGGGGACCCCCTACGCCGTTTTTTTCGGCGTAGGGGGGGCTCTCCTTACAACCCATAACAGACCTAAGGGCCCGGTATGCTCCTGAGGGGGGGACCCATGCCGGATTTTTATTTAAAATCCGGCGGGGACTTCCCCCTCAGGATTCATAACAAACGCCGCACACGTGTAGAATTGGCGGGAATCCAAGTCGGATCTCTCGTCGCTTCTATGACGGCTCTGTCTCCATCGCGGCAAGCCAGCTCGGCGCTGGCTCCCGCGATGGGGCTCGTAGGTGCTCAATCTCGCCGAGAAAGAGAGCGAGATTGACACAAAATCGGGTTCACCTACTGTAGGCCTTATACTCGACCGTTTCCATCTTCCATCCTGTTAATGCTGCTGCTGTCTGTCCTGAACATGCTGAGTTATATTTAGGCCTTATACTACCCCATTAACTTTAAATGCTGCTGCTGCCCAGATAAAGTGTTCCTAAATATTTGTGATCTCGAAAATGATTACTAATATTTTTTGGAATACATACAAACTGAGATTTTATCATGTTTGAGTATATATTAATGATTTGGAACAATAAGTATTGTTGTGAGTCAATGTCAATTTGTATGTATTCCGAAAAATATTTATAATAATTTTCGAGATCACTAATATTTCGGAACACTTTGGCAGCATATAAATACATTTAAATAACAAGCATGTGATACAACATTACAGTGCTATAAAGTTTAATTACTTACAGTGATGATGACATCTAACTCGGAGTCAGTAAAATTACTCCTGATCACCACAATTTTTTCCAGACTACTTCACAACCAAATCTTTGAAAACGCTTGCGAGACTAAGCCACGCCCGTATATGCGCATGCAAACACAAATATTTCCGTGACGAGTTCTCGCGCTAAAAAAAATTGCACAAATATAACGAAGTCACGAATTAGCGAATATATCACGAATATTTGACGAAATATTCGTGAAATATTGTGAATTCGAATATGGGACCTTCCGCTCTTCTGGAATCATAACTAGAGATGAGCAAACTTATCAAAAATTTGATTCAGCTGCTTTGCCGAATTTCACAAAGAAATTAGCATCGTAACAAATTACTCAGATGCCACGTTCATCGCTGATTGCGGCATCTGTGAATAATAGTGAGGGCTTTCAGGGGTTAATCTGGTAAAAAAAAAAATAATAATACTCAACTTATACATTTGATTGCATAGCCATCTTGATTGAAGCCACCACACGAAATGCGATGCATGATGACATCATCATGCTGGCCAGAGTGGTGACGTCATACGTCACAGCACACAAGATTTTGCACTTACGAGGATTTTCAATCAAGATGGCCGCTGCTGCGTGTGAATGGATGAAGTGAGTATGAAGTTTTTTGTTTTTACCACCATTTCAGGGAAATTTGATTTATTACCACAAAGCACGAGGAAATTCAGTGGCAAATCAAATTTTTCCTGAAACTCAGATCGAAGTCCACTCTGGATACTTTGATTCACTCAACACTAGTTTACAAAGCTTAGATTCACCTGCTTCGCCGAATTTCATAAAGAAATTTGCTTTGTGACGAACTACTCTGTCACTAAGCAAATTTCTTTGTAAGTGGTGGGCGCAATGAAGGGGAGTGGATATCGCTCAGCTCCTCATCATTAAACCCCTCAGATGCCGCGTTCATTACTGATCGCGGCATCTGAGATAAAAAAAATAGGGCTTTCAGGGGTTATTCGGTTAATAAAAAAAAATAATACTCACCTTAACCATTTGAGCTGCCATTTTGATTAAAGATCTCACCTGAAATCTCACGTGGTGTGTGATGACGTCATCACACTGTCTGGCATGGTGACATTATTATGTGTAGGCCTTATACTCCACCGTTACCAATGACTGCTGCTAATATCCTGATACTTCAGAGTTATGTGTAGGGCTTATACTCCACCGTTACCAATGACTGCTGCTATTATCCTGATCCTTCAGAGTTATGTGTAGGCCTTATACTCCACCAATACCAATGACTGCTGCTAATATCTTGATCGTTCAGAGTTATGTGTAGGCTGTATACTCCACCGTTACCAATGACTGCTGCTATTATCGTGATCCTTCAGAGTTATGTGTAGGCCTTATACTCCACCATTTCTATGTACGTGCGGCTGCTGTATGTCATGATACTGATGAGTTTGGGCTGGACTAAAGGGTCCTTACTGTAACCCTATTGGTTAAAATAAAACAGAACCATAAAATTATAAAAACAAAACAAGTTATAAGTTAACTAGAAAACCTTTATATTAACATTTAACATAACTAGGGTTGAGCGAACCCAAACTGTAAAGTTTGAGTTCGTACCGAACTTTAGGATTTTTGGACCCCGGACCTGAACATTTCAGTAAAAGTTAGGGTTTGGGTTCGGGGTTCGGCACTTTCTTGGCGCTTTTTGAAAGGCTGCAGAGAAGCCAATCAACAAGTGTTTAACTGTGTGCCCTTAGAAGCCATCACAGCCATGCCTACTAATGGCATAGCTGTGATTGGCCAGTGCAGCATGTGACCCAGCCTCTATATAAGCTGAAGTCACTCTGCTGTGTTTAGTGTAGGGAGAGGATGCTGCTGCTGTGAGGGATAGAATAGGACAGAATCTTTAATAAGAACTCCAATTGAACTCACCGATCTACATAGATTTAGTTGTGTGGGTGCAGTGCACAATCTTTTTATCCTGCCCTAAGCCCAGTGACAGAGAAAAATAACTTTTATCCGTCTGTTAGTTAGGTGGGCGGCGGCGGCCATTTTATGCAAGCTCAGTGCACCAGCACTGCATATGTGCTTTTGTGACATTCAAATCCAAGTTTGAAATACTGCAATAATAATCTGATTTTAAAAAAACACGCTTTTTTGGCAATATCCTACATCTGGTGCCTTTGCAGCATTAGTCAGTGTGCAATTTAAGCTACAAATACAGCTATAATTTTGTGGGTTTTAAAAAACACCCTTTTTGGGCAAAATACATATTTTATAGCCCTTGCTGCATTTGTATGTGTGCAATTCAAGTGTTATATACATCTGTCATATTCTGTTATTAAAAAAAAAAACCCTTTTTGGGCAAAATACTTAATATTGCAACCCTTGCTGCACTTGTTATTGTTAAAAACAAGTTTTAAATACTTCAATAATAATCTGATTTTAACCACCTCAGCCCCCAGTGCTTAAACACCCTGAAAGACCAGGCCACTTTTTACACTTCTGACCTACACTACTTTCACCGTTTATTGCTCGGTCATGCAACTTACCACCCAAATGAATTTTACCTCCTTTTCTTCTCACTAATAGAGCTTTCATTTGGTGGTATTTCATTGCTGCTGACATTTTTTGTTATTAATTGAAATTTAACGATTTTTTTGCAAAAAAATGACATTTTTCACTTTCAGTTGTAAAATTTTGCAAAAAAAACTACATCCATATATAAATTTTGCTCTAAATTTATTGTTCTACGTGTCTTTGATAAAAAAAAAATGTTTGGGTAAAAAAAAAATGCTTTGGGTAAAAGTTATAGCGTTTACAAACTATGGTACAAAAATGTGAATTTCCGCTTTTTGAAGCAGCTCTGACTTTCTGAGCACCTGTCATGTTTCCTGAGGTTCTACAATGGCCAGACAGTACAAACACCCCACAAATGACCCCATTTCGGAAAGTACACACCCTAAGGTATTCGCTGATGGGCATAGTGAGTTCATAGAACTTTTTATTTTTTGTCACAAGTTAGCGTAAAATGATGATTTTTTTTTTTTTCTTACAAAGTCTCATATTCCACTAACTTGTGACAAAAAATAAAAACTTCTATGAACTCACTATGCCCATCACGAAATACCTTGGGGTCTCTTCTTTCCAAAATGGGGTCACTTGTGGGGTAGTTATACTGCCCTGGCATTCTAGGGGCCCAAATGTGTGGTAAGGAGTTTGAAATCAAATTCTGTAAAAAATGACGAGTGAAATCCGAAAGGTGCTCTTTGGAATATGGGCCCCTTTGCCCACCTAGGCTGCAAAAAAGTGTCACACATCTGGTATCTCTGTATTCAGGAGAAGTTGAGGAATGTGTTTTGGGGTGTCATTTTACATATACCCATGCTGGGTGAGATAAATATCTTGGTCAAATGCCAACTTTGTATAAAAAAATGGGAAAAGTTGTCTTTTGCCAAGATATTTCTCTCACCCAGCATGGGTATATGTAAAATGACACCCCAAAACACATTCCCCAACTTCTCCTGAGTACGGAGATACCAGATGTGTGACACTTTTTTGCAGCCTAGGTGGGCAAAGGGGCCCATATTCCAAAGAGCACCTTTCGGATTTCACAGGTCATTTTTTACAGAATTTGATTTCAAACTCCTTACCACACATTTGGGCCCCTTTTTTTGGCACAAGTTAGCGGAAATTGATATTTTTAATTTTTTTCTCACAAAGTCTCCCGTTCCGCTAACTTGGGACAAAAATTTCAATCTTTCATGGACTCAATATGCCCCTCACGGAATACCTGGGGGTGTCTTCTTTCCGAAATGGGGTCACATGTGGGGTATTTATACTGCCCTGGCATTCTAGGGGCCCTAAAGCGTGAGAAGAAGTCTGGAATATAAATGTCTAAAAAAATTTACGCATTTGGATTCCGTGAGGGGTATGGTGAGTTCATGTGAGATTTTATTTTTTGACACAAGTTAGTGGAATATGAGACTTTGTAAGAAAAAAAATAATAATTCCGCTAACTTGGGCCAAAAAAATGTCTGAATGGAGCCTTACAGGGGGGTGATCAATGACAGGGGGGGTGATCAATGACAGGGGGGGTGATCAGTGACAGGGGGGTGATCAATGACAGGGGGGTGATCAATGACAGGGGGGGTGATCAATGACAGGGGGGTGATCAGGGAGTCTCTATGGGGTGATCACCACAGTCATTGATCACCCCCCCTGGAAGGCTCCAGGGAGACGCCTGTATGTGTTTTGCAGATCCGATCCATCTATCAGTGGATCCGTAAAAATCATGCGGACATCTGAATGGAAGTTTACAGGGGGTTGATCAATGACAGGGGTGTAATCAATGACAGGGGGGTGATCAGGGAGTCTATATGGGGTGATAACCACAGTCATTGATCACGCCCCTGTAAGGCTTCATTCAGACGTCCGTATGCGTTTTGCGGATCCGATCCATCTATCAGTGCATCCGTAAAAATCATGCGGACATCTGAATGGAGCTTTACAGGGGGGTAATCAATGACAGGGGGGTGATCAGGGAGTCTATATGGGGTGATAACCACAGTCATTGATCATGCCCCTGTAGGGCTTCATTCAGACGTCCGGATGCGTTTTGCGGATCCGATCCATCTATCAGTGGATCCGTAAAAATCATGCGGACGTCTGAATGGAGCTTTACAGGAGGGTAATCAATGACAGGGGTGTAATCAATGACAGGGGGTGATCAGGGAGTCTATATGGGGTGATAACCACAGTCATTGATCATGCCCCTGTAAGGTTTCATTCAGACGTCCGGATGCGTTTTGCGGATCCGATCCATCTATCAGTGCATCCGTAAAAATCATGTGGACATCTGAATGGAGCTTTACAGGGGGGTAATCAATGACAGGGGGATGATCAGGGAGTCTATATGGGGTGATAACCACAGTCATTGATCATGCCCCTGTAAGGTTTCATTCCGACGTCCGGATGCGTTTTGCGGATCCGATCAATCTATCAGTGCATCCGTAAAAATCATGCGGACATCTGAATGGAGCTTTACAGGGGGGTAATCAATGACAGGGGGGTGATCAGGGAGTCTATATGGGGTGATAACCACAGTCATTGATCATGCCCCTGTAAGGCTTCATTCAGACGTCCGGATGCGTTTTGCGGATCCGATCCATCTATCAGTGGATCCGTAAAAATCATGCGGACATCTGAATGGAGCTTTACAGGGGGTTGATCAATGACAGGGGTGTAATCAATGACAGGGGGGTGATCAGGGAGTCTATATGGGGTGATAACCACAGTCATTGATCATGCCCCTGTAAGGCTTCATTCAGACGTCCGGATGCGTTTTGCGGATCCGATCCATCTATCAGTGCATCCGTAAAAATCATGCGGACATCTGAATGGAGCTTTACAGGGGGGTAATCAATGACAGGGGGGTGATCAGGGAGTCTATATGGGGTGATAACCACAGTCATTGATCATGCCCCTGTAAGGCTTCATTCAGACGTCCGTATGCGTTTTGCGGATCCGATCCATCTATCAGTGGATCCGTAAAAATCATGCGGACGTCTGAATGGAGCTTTACAGGGGGGTAATCAATGACAGGGGTGTAATCAATGACAGGGGGGTGATCAGGGAGTCTATATGGGGTGATAACCACAGTCATTGATCATGCCCCTGTAAGGTTTCATTCCGACGTCCGGATGCGTTTTGCGGATCCGATCAATCTATCAGTGCATCCGTAAAAATCATGCGGACATCTGAATGGAGCTTTACAGGGGGGTAATCAATGACAGGGGGGTGATCAGGGAGTCTATATGGGGTGATAACCACAGTCATTGATCATGCCCCTGTAAGGCTTCATTCAGACGTCCGGATGCGTTTTGCGGATCCGATCCATCTATCAGTGGATCCGTAAAAATCATGCGGACGTCTTATGGAGCTTTACAGGGGGTTGATCAATGACAGGGGGGTAATCAATGACAGGGGGGTGATCAGGGAGTCTATATGGGGTGATCAGGGAGTCTATATGGGGTGATCAGGGGTGATCAGGGGTGATCAGGGGCTAATAAGGGGTTAATAAGTGACGGGGGGGGGGGTGTAGTGTAGTGTAGTGGTGCTTGGTGGGACTTTACTGAGCTACCTGTGTCCTCTGCTGGTCGATCCAAACAAAGGGGACCACCAGAGGACCAGGTAGCAGGTATATTAGACGCTGTTATCAAAACAGCGTCTAATATACCTGTTAGGGGTTAAAAAAAACACATCTCCAGCCTGCCAGCGAACGATCGCCGCTGGCAGGCTGGAGATCAACTCTCTTACCTTCCGTTCCTGTGAGCGCGCGCGCCTGTGTGCGCGCGTTCACAGGAAATCTCGCGTCTCGCGAGATGACGCATATATGTGTGACTGTGCGCAGGGCTGCCACCTCCGGAACGCGATCCTGCGTTAGGCGGTCCGGAGGTGGTTAAAAAAACACGCTTTTTGGGCAAAAACCTTCATTTTGGGCCTCTGCCGCATTAGTCAGTGTGCAATTTAAGCTAGAAATACAGCTATAATTTTCTGGGTTTTAAAAAACACCTTTTTTGGGCAAAATACTCTATTTTACAGCCCTTGCTGAATCTGCACGTGTGAAATTCAAGCTTTATACACTGCTGTCATATTCTGTTATTAAAAAAAACACCCTTTTTGTGCAAAAATTGTGAGGTACACCCTTTAGATACTGTGGTTCTATTCTGCTATTAATAAAACACCCTTTTTAGGCAAAATACACAATTTTACAGCCCTTGCTCCATCTGCACGTGTGAAATTCAAGGGTTCTATACTGCTGTCATATTCTGTTATTAAAAAAACACCCATTTTGGGAAAAACTTAATTTTGCAGTCTTTGCTGCATATGTCATTGTGAGATAAAACCCTTTAGATACTGTGGTTCTATTCTGCTATTAATAAAACACCCCTTTTTGTCAAAAATCCTTAATTGCAGCCTAGTCTGCATCTGTATGTGTGAGATAAACCCTTTACATACAGTCATTCTATTCTGCTATTAATTGAACACCCATTTAGGGCAAGATCCTAAATTTGAGAAATATGAGGAGAGCGTCAAATAAGGGACGTGGCCGAGGTCATGGTGCCTCCAGTTCCTTCACATTGTCTCCCACCCAGTCTCCTGCTGAAAGATCAGAGTTGGCACCTTAGCCGGTGTCCATCAGTCTTTCACCTCACCCCCTTGCAAATCAGCCAAGCAGTCTGAGCCCCAAATCATGCAGCAGTCTCTTCTGCTTTTTGATGACTCTGTTATCAGGGTTTCCCAGGGCCATCCACCTAGCCCTGCCCCAGAAGTGGAAGAGATTGAGTGCACCGATGCCCAACTACTTATGTTTCAAGATGAGTAGGACCATCGCAGCACGTCTCGGATGATGACAAAACACAGGTGCCAACTGCTGGGGCTTTCGAGTGTGCAGACTGACAAGGAGGGCAGGGGTGAAGACTGGGTGGAAGATGATGTGGAGGACGATGAGGTCCTCGACCCCACATGGAATCACGGTCATGCGAGTGACCTGTGTAGTTCGGAGGAAAAGGCGGTGGTCGCACAGAGCCACCAGCACAGCAGAAAAGGGAGCAGGGTGCAAAAGCAGAGCAGCCGTCCCCTAGACAGTATGCCTGCTACTGCCCACCACAGCAAGGGACCGAGCACACCAAAGCCAGCTCCAAGGAGTTCCCTGGCGTGGCAGTTCTTCAGACAATGTGCTTACGACAAGACATGAGTGGTTTGCACGCTGTTCAATCAGAGCCTGAAGCGAGGCATGAACGCTCTTAACCTGAGCACAACCTGCATGACCAGGCATCTAAGTGCAAAGCACGAGCTGCAGTGGAGTAGGCACCTCAAAAACCAAGAAAGGTCTCTGGCTCCTCCTGCTTTCTCTTCTGCTGCAGTCTCGGCCTTTTCATCCACCTCTGGAGTAAAAGTGGCACCTGCCACCCTGCAAACAGAGGATCTGCCAGCAACACCAGCATTTGGGTCACCAAGCATCTCCACAATGTCCCAAGGAATCATTCAGCTCTCCATCTCCCAAACACTGGAGCGGAAGAGGAAGTACCCAACTACCCACCCGGGATCCCTGGCCCTGAATGCCAGCATTTCAAAATTACTGGCTTTTGAAATGCTGTAATTCCGTCTGGTGGAGACGGAGAGTTTTAACGGCCTTATGGCGGTGGCTGTACCACAGTATGTCGTGCCCAGCGGCCACTATTATTCCAGGCAAGCCATCCCTTCCCTGCACAACCAAGTAGGGGACAAAATCAGGTGTGCACTGCGCAACGCCATCTGTGGCAAGGTGCACCTCACTACGGATACGTGGACCAGTAAGCACGGTCAGGGCGATTATATCTCCATAACAGCACACTGGGTAAATGCAGTAACAGCTGGGCCTGAGGGGGATAGCAGTTTGGTGCATGTCTTTCTATCACCGAGGATTTCAGGGCGCTTCAGTTTGCCTCCTGTTGCTTCCTCCTCCTACTCTGCTTCCTCATCCTCTACCGGCTCCTCATCCGGTCAGCGTAACACCTTCACCACCAACTCCAGCACAGTCAGGGGTAAACGAGAGCAGACCATTTTAAAACTTATCTGTTTGGGGTAAAAAACCCACACCGCACAGGAGCTGTGGACGGGCCTTGAACAAGAGACCGATGAGTAGACCGATGAGTGGTTGGTGCCAGTGAGCCTCAAGCCCGGCCTGGTGATAATGGACAAAATCTCGTAGCAGCTCTGGGACTAGCCGATTTGACACACTTCCCTTGCCTGGCGCATGTGCTGAACTTGGTGGTGCAGAGATTCCTTAAAAATTACCCCAATATGTCAGAGCTGCTGCATAAAGTGCAGGCGTTCTTACCCTGCTGCTGCTCGCCCGTCAGCACTGCAGCGTAACTTTGGCCTTCCCGTTCACCGCCTCATATGCGACGTGCCCACAAGGCGGAACTTCACCTTGCACATTCTGGTCAGACTGTGTGAGCAGCAGTAGGCAATAGTGGAGTTTCAGCTGCAGCATGCACGGGTGAGTTGCTTTGCGGAACAGCACCACTTCACCACCAATGACTGGGCATCCATGCGAGACCTGTGTTCCTTGTTGCGCTGTTTCGAGTACTCCACCAACATGGCCAGTGCCGATAACGCCGTTCTCAGCGTTACTATCCCACTTCTTTGCCTCCTTAAAAAAACGCTCCTGGCGATGATGGAAGAGGATGTGGCACAGGAGGAGGAGGAGGAAGAGGGATCATTTCATAGGGTTTCCAGCCAGTCATTCACAAATGGCTCCGAGGGTGGGTTCCTGCACCCACAAACACCAGGTAGACAATTGTCCAGCCTGGGCACAGTTCTGGAGGATGACGAGGTGGACGATGAGGAGATGGAGGAGGAGGAACCTTGTTCACAGCAGGGTGGCCCCCAGACCAGCTCATGGCCATCACTGGTGCGTGGCTGGGGGGATACAGAGGACACAGACGATACACCTCCCACAGAGGACAGCTTTTCGTTGCCTCTGGGCTGCCTGACACACATGAGCGATTACATGCTACAGTGCCTCTACAACGATCGCCGAGTTTCCCACATTCTAACTTCTGCTGATTACTGGGTGGCCACGCTGCTGGATCCCCGTTACAAGGACAACATACCGTTCTTAATTCCCTCACTGGAGCGTAATCGTAAAATGCGCGAGTACAAGCGCACGCTGGTAGCATTCCCACCTGACAGCGGGGGCACAGTGGAAGCACAAGGCGAAAGCAGAAGAGGAAGAAGAGGTCGCCAACACAGCTGGGGCACCGCCAGCACCTCAGAAGGCATGGTTAGCATGGCCGAAATGTGGAAAAGCTTTGTCAGCACGCCACAACAACCAGCACCACCAGCTGATATGGAACATCTTAGAAGGAGGCAGCATTTCACCAACATGGTGGAGCAGTATGTGTACACACGCCTACACGTACTGAATGACGGGTCTGCCCCCTTCAACTTCTGGGTCTCCAAATTGGGCACATGGCCTGAGCTTGCCCTTTACGCCTTGGAGGTGCTGGCCTGCCCTGCAGCCAGTGTATTATCTGAATGTGTGCTTAGCACGGCAGGGGACGTCATCACAGACAAGCCCAGCCGACTGTCCACAGCCAATGTGGACAAGCTCACGTTCATTAAAATGAACCAGGCATGGATCCCACAGGACTTGTCCGTACCTTGTGCAGAATAGACATGTACACCGGCCTTAAACAGCCATTGTTATACTACAGCGCAATTGCTCATTCTTGTATTTTGGATATTTCACACTCTTTTGGAGTGTACCCTAATAAAAAAAAATATTAAAATTTAAACAAAAAACCTGAGTTGGCTACCTCGTCCTCCTCCACCGCTGCTTCCACCTACACCGCTACATCCACCGTCTCCTCAAACTCCTACTTTATATGGACCTCCACCTCATAAATCAAGTATTTTATTTTTAATTTGTACGTATTTTATTTTATTTTATGTCATTTCACTAATTTGTCTGTTACATTTTTGGGTGAAATTCAGCAATTTTTGGGTGTGATATACCACTGCTATACCTAGTAGACAGTTAAAAAAAAATCACTAATTTGTGTGTTACATTTTAGGGTATAATTAACCAATTTTTGGCTATGATATACCCCTGCTCTACCTAGTTGACAGCTTAATAAATTTCACATTTTTTTCTTTTACATTTTCGAGTGACATTCAGCAATTTTTGGCTGTGTTAGACCCCTGCTCTACCTAGTTGACAGGTTAATAAATTTGACTAATTTTTCTGTTACAGTCTTAGGTTGACATTTTACAAATTTTGATGTGAATAAACCCCTGCTCTGCATAGGTGACAGGGACCAACATTTTTAAAAATAATCTGTTCCATTGGTGGGTGAAATTAGCCCATTTCTGGTGATTAAAAACCCCTACTCTGCATAGGTGACAGGGACCTAAATTTCTAATATTCGCCTTTAATTGGCCCTTTCCTTCGATCCTTCTGTTTTAATAACTTTTCCCATATTTCCGCTCAATCAAAATAAAATTTCATCCATTTATCTCCCTTGGATGTGGTCTCTTTCTCACGCTCCCTCTCCGGCATGGAACCCTGATTCGCCGATAACCGTGATCAACATGGTATGCTCAGAAAAGAACATCGAAAGTTGATAGAGAAGATATCCAAATGAATGGTGGACGTCACGGGGGCACCAATGCATAGGTGACAGGAACATAAATTTCAATAAATCGTCTGTTACATTGTCAGGTCACATTTTACCAATTTTGTCTGATAGAAACCCCTGCTCTGCATAGGTGACAGGGACTTAAATTTCAAAAAATTGGTCTTTAATTGGCCCTTTCCTTTGATCTTTCTGCTTTAATAATTTGTCCCACATTTCTGCTTCATCCCATTGCAGCCATTGACCTCCCTTGGATGAGGTGTCCCTTTCTCACTCTCCCTCTCTGGTATGGAACCCTGATTCGCCGATAACCGTGATCAACATGGTAGTCTCAGAAAAGAACATTGAAAGTTGATAGAGAAGATATCCAAATGGATGGTGGACGTCACTGGGGCACCTCTGCATAGGTGACAGGAACATAAATTTAAAAAAATCGTCAGGTGACATTTTACCAATTTTGCCGGATAGAAACCCCTGCTCTGCATAAGTGACAGGGAATTAAATTTCAGAAATTCTTTAATTGATGCGCGCCACCTCCTTTCATTCAATTATTAAACTTTAACAAGTTGTCCCACATTTGCGCTTCAATAGTTTGTCCCACATTTCTGCTCTATCATATTTAATTGGAAACAATTAACCTCCCTTTGATGTGGTCTCTCTTTCTCATGCTCCCTCTCCGGCTTTGAACCCTGATTCGCCGATAACCGTGATCAACATGGTAGGCTCAGAAAAGAACATCGATAGTTGATAGAGAAAATATCCAAATGGATGGTGGACATCACAGGGACGTGCGATCAGGCAGAAGTTATCTATAGTCAAAAAAGCGGCAGCAGGGCCTCTCCTGTCTAACGTTTTCTAATACAAAATACTGCAGTGACATTCCCTGTAATTTTTAATTAATCATTCAAATAACAGGGCATCTTAAGAGTCCTGTATTGTTATTTATCGTCACTACCTCCCCGAGTCGGGAGTGGGTAATTGCCGCTGCATCTTCATAATTTTGTGCGAAAACTGGAGTTTCAGCTCCCGCAACTTTCGCAGCTGCTGCTCCCGTAGCTCCTTTAAATCTTTTTGGTGCTCCCGCAGCAGCTGTGAGAATTTCTTTTTCAGTTGTATTAGTACTGTGTAAAAAAAAAATATATATATATATATTATCTGATCAGATTAAAAGCCAATTAGTGATTAGTGTATAAAGCTACCACGAAGCACGAGGAAATTCAGTGGCAAATCAAATTTTTACCGAAACTCGGATCGAAGTCCACTTTGGATACTTTGATTCACTCAACACTAGTTTACAAAGCTTAGATTTACCTGCTTCGCCGAATTTCATAAAGAAATTTGCTTTGTGACGAACTACTCCGTCACTAAGCAAATTCCTTTGAAAGTGGCGGGCGCAATAACAGGGTGTGGATATCGCTCAGCTCCTCATCATTGAACCCCTCAGATGCCGCATTCATCACTGATCGCGGCATCTGAGATAAAAAAAAATAGGGCTTTCAGGGATTATTCGGTTAATAAAAAAAAAATAATACTCACCTTAACCATTTGAGCTAGAAGAGGCTGCCACTGCCATTTTGATTGAAGATCTCACCTGAAATCTCACGTGGTGCGTGATGACGTCACCACACTGTCCGGCATGGTGACATTATACGTCACCGTGTGCGAGATTATGCACAGGATCTTCAATCAAGATGGGTGCGACGACTTCTTTGCACTCAAATGGATGAGGTGAATATGATTTTTTTTTTTACCTCCATTTGAGGGGAAATTGATTTGTTATCACGAAGCACAAGGAAATTCGGCTTTGCAGCAAATCGAATTTACCCTGAAATTCAGATCGAAGTCTATGAGTTTTATCATTATATAGCAACTGAGAACCTACTGGAGATGAGCAAAGTTATGGAAAATTCTATTTGGCTGCTTTGCCGAAATTCGCTTAGTGACTAACTACTTGGTCAAAAAACGCATTTCTTTGTATGGAGCGGGTGCAATGGCGAGGAACGGCGATTGCGGTGCCCCTCAGCTGCCATATTCATTGCTGATCACTCCATCTGAGATATAAAAAATGAGGGCTTTCAGGGGTTAAACAGTTAAAAAAAAAAAAACTCACCTCATCCATTTGATCAAGAAGAGCCTATCAAGGCCATCTTGATTGAAGACACTGCGCAAAATCTTACACTATGACATCACGCCGACCAACGTATTTTTATTTTTTTACTGCCATTTCTGTGAAAATCGATTCGTTACCACAAAGCGCGAGGAAATTCGGCTTAGAAGGGAATCAAATTTTTCCTGTAATTCAGATTGAAGTCCATTTTGGATGCTTCGATTGGCTCAACAGTAGATAATACAGGCAACATTTAGATGAAATACTTTTTCTGAAGTTACTTCTTTATCATTCCTTATAAATGTAACTGCATATAGTGTTAATGAAATGAGAGGTGTATATGCTAATGTCCAATGTAAAAAAACTGTCTAATACAAAATTGCATGCATGGACCTTGTATGGCAACATACAGATGGTCTGTGTGTCAGTGCATGGTACCTCTGTCAGGCTGACTTTAATTATCCCCTAAAAGCAATGTGTAAAAAATTTGTGTATGAGCAGTACAAACCCGTAGAAAGCTACAACCACCTTATTAGCGACCTATACAACATTGTTATTTAATAATGTCTATGCACGAGTCCTTTTGGATACAGAGCTGGCACAGAAACTAGTCTAGATTCCTCCAAATCATTCATGAACTCTACAGCTTTGGCAGCAATTCAAGGGAAGAGCTTGATAAAGCTTTTTAAACAATAAAAAGTGGACGCTGCTGCAAAATACCTCAATTTTTTTAGCCATTTTTCTGCATAAACGACAGCACTGAGACATATTCTGAACCAAAAAATGACATCCAGAAGACCTTCTTTTTATAACTGACCCTCACTTTCTGTTCATTTACAATTGTCCTCTAACATTTTTATTGTCTTCTCATTCTAGGTAAACATATTTCTAGCTCTGTAATCGGTTGATTCCATTTGTCCATAATGACAAAGAGAAAGTCCACAAACTCCATTTGCCACCCCCAAGGTTACAGTGGTAATTGTTCCCAACTGCAGAACTGACTTTATTTTCTCAATTTGTCACTTTAGCTATAAACTTATACAGTTGGCGTGGGTCATGCGGGAGTGAAAGGGCCAGGTAGAGGCCATTCAATGTTGAGTCTTACTGGTAACACAAATACATTGCTCAGAAAGCAAGCACAGCTGTTTCTAAATACAGAAAGTGTCAGCTAGACCGTAGATCATCTATCGTCATTGCAAAACAAAATCGTTTTCTAAATTTCCAGTGTTTTCAATTAGTGTTACTTTGTGCTAATTTTTCTGGCTCATCAGCTACACATTTTGTTACACAGTAGGATGATCTTGTGACTGTATTGTACTGCACTTCTGCCATTGTCTTTGTTACATTATACATTTTTGTGGAACACACAGGTTGGCATAAAAAATGTTTTACCTTTATGTTGACACCACATTATATAGTCTTGTATTCTTCAATATTTTTGCACAATAAATAGACTTTTCAAAAAAAAAGATATTATTTGCTTTTAAGTTGCCATATTCTGAGAGTCAAAACATTTTTTATTTTCTGTCAACAAAGCTGTCTGATAGCTTGTTTTATTTTTACAAACTGTAGTTTTAATTGACAAATACTATGTGGTTTAATTGACAGGCTTATTTATTCTGCAGATAGATACAGTTATGGAGATGCCAAATTTACATAGCTTTTTGAGTTTTACAACTTTTGTACCAAAAAAAATTAATCTTTTTTTAAAGAATATTTTTTGTTTCCATATTTTAAAATCCATAACTTTTTTCCTTATTTTTTTTTATTTATTTTTTGTTTAGGTTCATCCAGGTCACGGTATGTCAATAGTACTAAGTCAGAGTAACTTAGTACCTTCTTGAAGACATTTCATAGTCATTCAGCTGGATTTCTCAATTAGAATTAGGCTTGTACAATAATTCCCCCACATTAAATACTGGTGAGTCATGCTTTAGTCATGGAGGTAATGTTTTGATTACAATTTTTTCAACAGACATAGCTGTGTCCTGGTTTATTTTTTTGGGACCCCCGGAAGGTTTTATTGGTACCATTTTGGGATACATATAGAGATGAAAGAATTGATTATAAACTTAAGTAAATCAAATTAATTACAAATTCCCCCACAAATTGAATCACTTAAAATGGACAGAACAGCAAGCAAGATGAAGAATTAAGACCATATGAACCCAAACAGCGCTCTGGCTGGTAGGCTTGACTATAATGGCTAGTCAGCCTCAGCAAATCAGGAGGGACTATACTGTCATGTGTCATAGACACTACATAATATCCCATGGTGGCTCAGTGGTTAGCACTAGTGTCTTGCAGTGCTGGAGTCTTGGGTACAAAGTTGACCAAGGACAACATCTGCATGGAGTTTGTATGCTCTCCCCGTGTTTATGTTAGTTTCCTCCCATATTCCAAAGACATACTGATAGGGAACATAGATTGTGAGCCCCATTGGGGACAGCCCGATGCGAAGACTGTAAAGCACTCCAGAATATAGTAGCTCTCTCTATATATATATGGGTAAATTAAATAAATAAACCCTGAAATACTTGTGTTTTCTGGGGTTATACACTGCTGTGATAGGATGTCTGAGAGGGAGAAGGTATCTTATCTTTAAACAGAGAATACAACTAGTTCAGAGAGCATTTAGTCAGACAATAACTAATGAGTCAGATTTAAATAATGGACAAACGGAGAGATAGGCTTTAGCTATGAACAGGACAGTGTTGTGTGTTACTTTATAACTCTGTCAGGCTGCTAGCCATTTTCAGCGAGTGCTGCAACAAAATTTAAAGCTATACAACTAAATTTTTTTATTATTGTGTATAATTCCAGTTTACATCACATAATTCACTATCACAATCACAAATCTTTCAACATCAGTAAAGGGCTCAGCTCACCTGCAATCAATTAGGGAGGCAAGGATTGACCTGAAACCAGGAGCGGAGTATAATCCAAAACAAGGAGAGATGTGCAGCTTCCCATGAAAAAGTGATAGCCTTGATTCTTTAAAGCGATAAAATATCCAATGACACAGTACAGACACACAGTGTTAGCATCTACACGTTTTGGATCTTAAAATTTGAACCTTACTCATGACCATGATCTGAAATGTATAGACACTAATGCTGTGTGTCTGTTTTGCGTCATTGGATATTTTTTCTCTTTAAAGAATAAATTCTATCACTTTTTTATTGGAAGCTGGATGTCTCTCCTTTTTTTGGATTACATGCATTTTACTGTACTCCATCCAATTGACTATTAAAAGAATATTCCAAAGTTTTTTTTAAAAATTCAGTTGATCACAGACTAGTGTACCTGATATATTAGTTTGCATCACAGTTGCCGTACATTGTATTGTATTCTTTCTAATTGATCATTTAAATAAATATATATATTCCACAGTTTTATAAATAAATTCAGATCCACAAGGGACTTGAACAAGCAGTCTTTGGATCATATATATAATACACTCCGCTACCTATTTAGTGTAGAGTATTATGTCAGCCTGTGTATATATTTTTGATAGGAATTCTATTGAGTCCTACCTCTGGCTGGGGATTGATGGAGTAACAGAGGTGGCCCCTTACCTCTGTCTAACCACTAAGATAGCGTGGTTGCCACTGATCATGGCTAGAGTTGAGTGGACACCTGGATGTTCGGGTTCAACGGGTTTGGCCAAACTTGAGAAAAAAGTTCGAGTTCGGGATCCGAACTTGACCCGAACTTGACCCCGAACCCGAACCCCATTGAACTCAATAGGGACCCGAACTTTTGAGCACTAAAATGGCTGTAAAAATGTCATGGAAAGGGCTAGAGGGCTGCAAATGGCATCAAAATGTGGATAAGAGCATGGCAAGTGCTCTGCAAACAAAAGTGGATAGGGAAATGACTTTAAATAACATAAAATAGGTAAAAATAAAAAAATAATAATCTTGATCTAGGAGGACGAGGTCCATATGGAGTAGGAGGTTGAGGAGACAGTGGATGTAGCGGTGTAGGTGGAAGTGGCGGTGGAGGAGGAGGAGGTAGCCTACACTGCTTTTTAGTTTTAAATTTTATTTTTAAAATTAGGGTACACCCCAAAACATTGGGAAATATAACCTGTGATAACCCCCTCCAGTCATGCTAAACACACGTTTAGACAATACACCGGCTGCAGGGCAGGCCAGCACCTCCAAGGGGTAGAGGGCAAGCTCAGGCCATGTGCCCAATTTGGAGACCCAGAAGTTGCAGGGGCTGACCCCTGTCAGTCAGTTCGTGTAGGCGTGTGCACACTTACTGCCCCACCATGTCGCAAGTCCCCGTGATGTTCACGATCCAACAGAAAATGTAACTGACAACTTTTTTATTTATTTTTACCGGTCTACTAGGTATAGCAGTGGTACGTGGTACTATACACCCAAAAATTTGTGAATTTCACCATAATATATAACTGACAATTTTTTTTTAAAGGTCTACTAGGTATAGCAGTGGTACGTGGTACCATACACCCAAAAATTGGTGAATTTCACCCCAAAATTTAAATGACAATATTTTTTTTTTAAACCTGTCTACTTTGTTTAGCAGTGGTACTATACACCCAAAAATTGCAGAATTTCACCAGAAAATGTAACTGACAAAGTAGTGAAATGATATAAAATAAAATACGTGCAAATAAAAAAAAAATATTTGATTTATGAGGTGGAGTTCCATATGGAGTAGGAGTTTGAGAAGGCGGTGGACGTAGCGGTGTAGGTGGATGCGGAGGTGGAGGAGGACGAGGTAGCCAACACAGGTTTTTGGTTTAAATGTAATTTTTTTTTAAATTAGGGTACACTCTAAAAGAGTGTGAAATATCCAAAATACAAGAATGAGCAATTGCGCTGCAGTATAACAATGGCTGGTTAAGGCCGGTATACATGTCTATTCTGCACAAGGTACGGTAAGTCCTGAGGGATCCATGCCTGGTTCATTTTAATGAACGTGAGGTTGTCCACATTGGCTGTGGACAGGCGGCTGCGCTTGTCTGTGATGATGCCCCCTGCCGTGCAAAACACACGTTCAGATAATACACTGGCTGAAGGGCAGGCCAGCACCTCCAAGGCGTAAAGGGCAAGCTCAGGCCATGTGCCCAATTTGGAGACCCAGAAGTTGAAGGAGGCAGACCCGTCATTCAGTCCGTGTAGGCGTGTGCATACATGTTGGTGAAATGCTGCCTCTTGCTAAGACGTTCCATATCAGCTGGTGGTGCTGGTTGTTGTGGCATGCTGACAAAGCTTTTCCACATTTCAGCCATGCTAACCTTGCCTTCTGAGGTGCTGGCGGGGCCCCAGCTGCATTGGCTACCTCTTCCTCGTCCTCTGCCTTCGCCTTGTGCTTCTACTGTGCCCCCGCTGTCAGGTGGGAATGCCACCAGCAGCGCGTCTACCAGCGTGCGATTGTACTCGCGCATCTTACGATCACGCTCCAGTGACGGAATTAAGGATGGTACGTTGTTCTTGTAATGGGGATCCAGCAGTGTGGCCACCCAGTAATCAGCACAAATTAGAATGTGGGCAACTAGGAGGTCATGGGCAACACGTCTGTGTCCTCTGTATCCCACCATCCATGCATCAGTGATGGCCATGAGCTGGTCCAGGTGCCACCCTGCTGTGAACATGGTTCCTCCAGGAACCCACCCTTGGAGCCACTTGGGAATGACTGGCCGGAAACCCTACAAAATTATCCCTCTTCCTCCTCCTCCTCCTGTGCCACATCCTCTTCCATCATCGCCAGGAGCATTTTTTCAAGGAGGATAGTAACGCTGAGAACGGCGTTATCGGCACTAGCCATGTTGGTGGAGTACTCGAAACAGCACAACAAGGAACACAGGTCTCGCATGGAGGCCCAGTCATAGGTGGTGAAGTGGTGCTGTTCCGCCGAGCAACTCACCCATGCGTGCTGCAAATGAAACTCCACTATCGCCTGCTGCTGCTCGTAGCATGTGCAAGGTGGAGTTCCACCTTGTGGGCATGTCGCATATGAGGTGGTGAACGGGAAGGCCGACGTTATGCTGCAGCGCTGACAGGCGAGCAGCAGCAGGGTGAGAACGCCGAAAGTGCGCACAGACGGCCCGCACTTTATGCAGCAGCTCTGTCATATCAGGGTAAGTTTTAAGGAATCTCTGTACCACCATATTCAGCACATGCACCAGGCAAGGGATGTGCGTCAATCCGGCTAGTCCCAGAGCTGCTATGAGATTTCACACTGCCTGAACCAGACTTGGCCTCAATTAAAGATTTCTTTGCCCAAAATGGCTGTATTTCAAATCCCTGAATCAAACCCCTGTATGTAGACGGTGTATCTCACATGGCCTGACCCACTGTAGGCCTGAATTAAAGATGTCTTTGCCCAAAATGGCTGTATTTCAAATGCCTGAATCAAACCCTTGTATGTAAAGGGTGTATCTCACACGGCCTGAACCAGTGTAGGCCTGAATTAAAGATTTCTTTGCACAAAATGGCTATATTTCAAATGCCTGAAACAAACCCCTGTATGCAGAGGGTGTATCTCACACGGCCTGACCCACTGTAGGCCTGAATTAAATATTTCTTTGCCCAAAATGGCTGTATTTCAAATGCCTGAATCAAACCCCTGTATGTAAAGGGGGTATCTCACACTGCCTGACCCACTGTAGGCCTGAATTCTATAATGGAGCACCAAATGACAGTATTTGAAATCTCTGAATCTAACCCAAATGTATTAAGGGTGTATCTCACAATGACATATGCAGCAAAGGCTGCCAAATAAACTTTTTTTGCCCAAACGGGTGTTTGTTTAATAAGTCAATATGGCAGCGGTATATAACCCAGGAATTTCAAACGTGCTTATGCTGCAAGGCCTGAAATATTGTGTATTTTGCCCCAAAAAGGGTGTTTTATTAATGAAATAATATAAGCCCTATATATACAGGGTGTATCTCACACGGCCTGAACCACTGTAGGCCTGAATTAAAGATTTCATTGCCCAAAATGGCTGTATTTCAAATGTCTGAATCCAACCCCTGTATGTAGAGGGTGTATCTCACACGGCCTAAACCACTGTAGGCCTGAATTAAATATTGGTGCACCAAATGGCGGTATTTCAAATCTCTGAATCTAACCAAAATGTATTAAGGGTGTATCTCACAATGACATCTGCATCAAAGGCTGCCAACTAATTTTTTTTTGCCCAAACGAGTGTTTGTTTTACAACTGAATTTGACAGCAGTATATAAGCCTGTAATTTCACACGTGTTGATGCTGCAAGGCCTGAAAATAGTGTTTTTTGGCAAAAAAGTGTGTTTTTAAAACCCCAGAAAATAATGGGTGTATTTCTAGCTTAAATTGCACACTGACTAATCCAGATGTTGTATATTGCCCAAAAAGTTTTTTTTTTTTTGGTAACAGAATATGAAAGCTGTATATATTAAACTTGAATTTAACACTTGCAGATCAGGAAAATTCAGGTTTTTGGCAAAAAAAGTGTGTTTTTAAAACCCCAGAAAATGATGGCTGTATTTCTAACTTAAATTGCACACTGGCTAATCCAGATGTTGTATATTGCCAAAAAATGGTGATTTTCAATGTCCCAAAAGCTCAAATGCAGTGCTGGTGCACTGAGCTTGCATAAAATGGCCGCCGCCGCTGCCCACCTAACAGACAGATAAAAGTTGTTGTTTTTTTGGTCAATGGGCTCAGGGCAGGGTAAAAAGATTGTGCCCTGCACCCACACAACTATTTCTCTGTAGATCGCTGAGTTAGATTCTCTGCTATTCTCTCCCTGAAATCACAAGTCCAGCAGCATCCTCTCCCTACACTTGTAACAGCAGAGTGACGTGCAGCGCTACATGACTCAAGCTTATATAGAGCCTGGGTCACATGCTGCTTTGGCCAATCACAGCCATGCCATTAGTAGGCATGGCTGTGCTGGCTTCTAAGGTCAGACAGTTAAACGCTTGTTGATTGGCTGCTCTGCAGCCTTTCAAAAAGCGCCAAGAAAGCACCGAACCCGAACCCAAACTTTTACTGAAATGTTCGGGTTCAGGTCCGGGGTCGAAAAATCCTAAAGTTCGGTACGAACCCGAACTTTGCAGTTCGGGTTCGCTTAACCCTAATCATGGCATCTACGGGGTTAAAAGCAGAGATCAGCACTAGCTCTGATCTTGGTCATTGTAGCCGGAGTCCAACCGCTGTGCTCGTTTATGAAGCATATGGAAGATAAAATCGTTTGGAAGATAAAATCCAAATTATTCTTAAAATACAATACTCTGAACTGTAGGCATTACTGAGGAGAGAAAATGTGATATATGTGTACCTGTTATAGGTAGTTTCCTGGATTTGAACTGCATAATTCATAAAATATGCATACAATCTATCCTAAAATGATTGTTGATGATTTGAATTGTACCTTTAAAGGGGATTTCTAGGTGTTTAATATTGATGACCAATCCTCAGGAATAGGTAATCAATTTTAGATCAGTGTTGGGTCAGAAACCTGGCACCCCCACCAATCAGCTGTCTGAGGAGGCCTCCTTGCAACTTAAGCATGGCACCATGCATTGAAAAGCGTCTGTCCTTGATATTGCCATTCAGCCTTGTTTATTTTAGCTGCACATAGGATATGTGACCAATGAACGTGTCACTGGCCTAGGTAGAGGTTGCAGCTCTCAACAGAGTGCTACGGTTGCTTCAAATAGCTGATCAGCGGATGTTAAGGGTGTCAGATGCCTGCTAATCTGTTATGGATGACCATCAATCTAAAAATTGTAGACAACCCCTTTAATGAGGTTTTCCCATGTTTTAAAGTAATAGCATATTGATAAGACAGGCATGCTCCAGCTGTTGCAAAACTACAACTCACAGAATTCCCAGACAGTCTACAGCTATCAGCCTGCAGCAGGGAATGGTAGAAGTTCAAGTTTTACAACAGCTTGAGCAAAATGGTTGAGCACCCCTGGCAAAGCTATACCATTTGTTTATGATCAGCAAAAGTCCAAATTGAACCTCCACTGATCCAGAGGTCAGGGTGAATGGGATGCAGCTCTGGCCAACCACAGTGCATGAGACTGCATGATGGCTTTAGTTAAGTGATTGGGAATTGGACAGTCATCAGTTTTCTGGACAGTCAGATGTCCATGAGTGTTCCTATGCAAAATTAAAAGAGATTACAGTGGTAAACCAATGCTGTGTTCTCTTCAATTACAAAAATGAGGGAAGGTCCAAAAGGTTGGCTGATGGATGCCAAAAATTATACATTGATGGCATGTCCTAAAGATATGCCATTAATTTATCAAATGGCAACATCTCTTGAGAAATACCAGAGTATTTCATATAATTTCATATATAATGGCAAGTAGGAAAGTGAAATCCCTGAGGAAAAGGACTACTTGAAAACAAAATTTCACAATACACAATAACAGTCACATTACTTTAGATACCGTACCATTTAACTAGAAGTGTGCACAAATCTTCCCTGCAATATTAGTCTTGTAGGAGCAAAGACTACAGCTAATAATAAAGATAATAATGTAATAATAGTAAAATGAAAAATGACTGCAAGAAATCTGTATGGAATTTACCCTCATTCGACTGACGGAGACAATAAGATCTCTTACCTTGTTACTAAAAATGAGCAAAGTTATGTCACTGTCATGGCATCTGTTTACTTAACCCTTTACACACCTGGTCTCGAGGGTAGCCAAAGTGAAATAGACACAATTTATTTCTGCAGACACAGCCTATCAAAAATATGTCCTTAACCAACAGGGACCAAATTTCTTACTGAGCCTGTGGCAGCACCTACATGAAAACTGATATCTGGCAGAAGGAACAGACAAGAATCTTTCCCTGGTTCCTAATTACTTGTCAAACAGAGTGTGTTGCCTGCAGACAGTCGAGCAAAAATTATGTCTAGTGAATTATTCAGTTAATATTTACATGTAGAGATCTTTAAACAAGTATAAAAGTAACAGATCTAGCACACTTCTTCAAAAAGATACTTTTTAGCTTGCCTGGTCCTGGATCCTAGGGGTGTCGTTCATCTGTGTGACTGTGAGAAATAAATTGTTTTGCACTCATACATTTACATGAATACTTGCCAACTTTCTTAAATTTCCATACACCAGCTTTAGTGTTGAGCGAATCAAAGCATCCAAAGTGGGATTCGATCCGAAGTTCAGTTAAATTTCGATTTGCCACAAATCTGAATTTCCTTGTGCTTTGTGGTAACTAGTGTTGAGCGAAAAGAAGCCAAACAAATTGACTTCGATCCGAATTTCAGGAAAAATTAGATTAACCACAAGGCCGAATTTCCTCAAACTTCATGGTAACAAATACATTTTTCCTGAAATGGCAACAAAAACAAAAAAACATACCTCATCCATTTGCTTATAAAGAGGCATTAGTGGTCATCTTGATGACGTGTAACATCAGCACGTCACCGCTCTGTTCAGGCACTGTGATGGCACAGCGCTGGTCGGGCACTGGTCGGATGTCACCATGTCACCACGCTGTCCGGGCACTACGATGTCATAAGCAAAAGATTTTGGGAAAAAATAGTTTTTTTTAACATTTTTTTTTTTTTTTTAATACATCTTCTGAGGAGTTCAATAATGGAGGGGGTGCTCCCATTAAATACAAAGAAATGCACTTTGTGATGAAGTAATTTGTCACCAATCAAATTTATCCTGCCAGATAAAAATTTTCATAACTTCTCTCATCACTAGTGGTAATGAATAAATTTTTCCTAAAATCGTGGCTGGAAAAAAAAAAAACATATATAAAATGTACTCACCTCATCCACTTGATTGAAGAAAATCCACCAAATATACTATGACTAGCATGAAGATGTTACCACTAGAGATGAGCAAATTTCATATTTTTTAATTCGTTCACGCTTCATTTACTGGTTACCACAGACCATAATGCAATTCTATGACTGAATGCATAATGGAATGCCTTTAGAGACATTCCGTTATTCATTCAGTCATAATAGAAGTCTATGGGCTTCAAAACGGATCAGTTCCGTTATGCAGGGGAGTCCTTTCATAACCTGAAATTCACTCATCTCTAGTTACCACGTGATCTTGCTTGCCGTGCGCGGTGACGGACGGTGGGTCTCTGGTTTAACTGATATTGGTTCATTTGCATATTTTTTTAACAATGGAGCATTGCCTAAAAATATGCCTTCGCAATGTACACTGAGGATTCTCTTCAAGGAACGATAATATTAGAACACAGTGTATAAACTACACTACTTGTCCTAGCTAATGAAAAACTGAACAGCCAACAGAATCACAGGGAAATAATAAATAACAACCTTCAATGCTGACAGCATTCAAAGACAGGAGGACGACAGGTCTCAGAATACACTGACCCAACCCAATAGACTAGAACAAGATACTTAGAATCTGGAAACAAATACACAGAGCTTAGGCTATTCAAAAGAAAGGCAAAATGGCTGGACTTTTAAAGGATAAACGTTTAACAGCTCTTTTTTAAACTGAGCTAGGCAATAACCCCAGATTGAGAGGCAATAGCAACTGCTTGAAGCAACATTAATGAAAAGGTGAGCACGAGGCTGGGACGTATAAAGAAGTCACTGGGCCCCATAGCAAGAATCTAAATTGGGCACCCATACCCCATTTATAGACCCTCCCACTACCTTTTTCTGGCCAGCAGTGTACTGATATGTGAGGTATGGGGTAAAAATTATAGCTCAAAACTCACATATCAGTACACTGCTGTATATACTATATATCAGTACACACTGCATCTATTATACCTCTTACCTCACATATCAGTATACTGCTGTATATACTACTGTATTTTTCGCCTATAAGACGCACCTTAGGTTTTTGAGGAGGAAAATAAGAAAAAAACTAAATTTGAACCAAAAGGTGTGCTTTTGGTGGGTTTTGAACTAATGGTGGTCTGTGGATGACATTATTATGTGGGATCTGTGGATGACACACTGTTATGGCGGATCTGTGGAGGACACACTGTTATGGAGGGGATCTCTGGATGGCACTTTTAAGGGGATCTCTGGATGGCACTGTTATGGGGATCTCTGGATGGCACTGTTATGGGGAAATAAGTGGATGACACTGCTATGGGGGAAATCTGTGGATGACACTGCTATGGGGGACATCTGTGGATGACACTGCTATGGGGGACATCTGTGGATGACACTGCTATGGGGGATCTGTGGATGATACTGCTATGGGGGGATCTGTGGATGACACATATATAGCATCTTATTCTATGTGCCATCCACAGATCCCCCCATAACAGTGTCTCTGCAGTGTGAATGACCCCCAATACAGGGGCTGGGGGTCGGCATCTGGATTAGGAATGACAGCGGGGACCGGTGCAGTCCCTGTATTCTAATGCACCGGCCCCGCTCACTGTTGTATAATCTTATCTAACCTGCATTGTTAAGATATAATAACCATGTGTAATCCAGCTGTATTACTTAAGTTCCGTAGCAGAGAGGAGGGAGGAGGCAGGCCGAGAGGACGGGCGGGCGACACGTAACTCACTACTTCATGCGCCCATGCCGCCTGCTTCATTCATAAAGTGGGCAGCACAGGCGCATGACATTGTGAGTGACTCACCGCCCTCTTGCCCTCCCGGCCTGCCTCCTCCCTCCTCTCTGCTACGGAACTTAGTTGTAAGTAATACAGCTGGATTACACATGATTATTATATCTTAACAATGCCTACAGGTTAGATACGATTATACAACAGTGAGCGGGGCCGCTGCAATAGAATACAGGGACTGCAACGGTCCCCACTGTCATTCCTAATCTAGATGCCGACCCCCAGGCCCTGTATTGGGGGTCATTCACACTGTAGAGACACTGTTATGGGGGGATCTGTGGATGGCACATAGAATAAGATGCTATATATGTGTCATCCACAGATCCCCCCATAGCAGTTTCATCCAGGCAGAAGAAGGACTCCCACCTGTAGGGTAGGAGAGCGCTGGGGTTAGAGAAGTAGCTGATTAACATTCTGTGTTTACTGTCAAAAACCTGCATGAGATTGCAGGCAAGAACAGCAATAATATGCATATTATCCCCCCAACAAACTAGCCAAATCCCATACCAGCAACAGCTCCTGTTTAAAGGAGCCATAAAGCCATTAACAATGAAGAAGGACTATAAAGTGCGGTCTTCATTATTAATCACTGCAGCATGGCGGCAACCCACCCGCAGCATGGCCGCTCCATGTGGCCATACCCTAAGGCAGAGTGGCCTGCATATACCTGATTTATAGCGACAAATTCATTCACAATCAATGGAATTTCTTGGCTAACTTCTGTGAAGTTGCTGAATCAAAGTTTTCAAAACTTTGCTCATCTCTAGCTGAGATTCATATATGAAAATAAGGTTTCAAATGAGTATGTGTGCTGTTCCTAATAAGTGGCAGGAATATTCAGAGGACTTTTTTCCTTGATTATCTACAATAGCAAAGTTTTTGTTCCTGGTAACCAACTCACAGTACCATCATTTGAATTACCTAATGCAGTAGCCTTTCTATGATGACTACTTGATATGACGCTGCCCTGATGATCAGTTACTAACAGTTTCTAAAAACCCTGGTAGTCAGCAGCTATTGTTGAAGAAAGATGTGCCAAGCCAGACTTTTATGAAATATATTACATGGTAACCATTTTGCACATGGATGGGTCAGGTCTTTCTGCTCTAGTTCATAGTGTGGAATCCTGAGTAAGAGTTTCACCCCTGTGACATCCATACACTGTCATATGGCATATACAAATGGGTTATCTCTTAGTAAATAAATCTTTTTAAAATAATATTGATTGACATATACAGTATGTCTTCCTTCCTATTTAGAGTATTAAACAGAGAGTGGAATAAGCCTCTGCCAGTCTCTTCTGTCAGCAACTTTTGTCCTACAAGAAAAAAAGAATCAGCCATTTTTAAAATTTATCATACTTGACTACTCTTTCTCCAACCTCTGCCATAAGTAGAGTAGCTGGGAGGTCCTGATGCACATTTTTCATGTGTATGGCCTGCTTAATAATAGAATGTTTGTATGCTTCCCAATTCAACAAAAAGATATTTTACTGACATATTATCCACAATGATTAAATACAATTTTACAAAAGATTATTTTATAGATTTTCATTTTAATGGGAAGCAAACAAGAACCATTTTTATTTAAACCTTCTTTGTAATCGGTCGATTGTGACTAAGAACCATAGCTCTGAATCATTTTTCTTCTGCAGCAAAGTATTAGCTACAGCTGTCCTTTCAATTTTCAGTTCTTCATGTCTCATTTTAGGTGGAATAGTTAGTAATATCATCACCTTTGGAACAAGAGCACCTTACATCTCAGCCCTCTAACACTTGTTAATATCCACATCAATTCATCACCTTGTCAGATCCTGGTCACTCACTCATTTAAATCCCTGAACCTTGACAGCCTTGCAATTCTATAGAACTACAAGCTCCTACTAATGTCATAGTGGGAGCCATAAATTATTAGTGTCTTCAATTATAAATTATACTGAAAAACCTGGTCATTTTTTTTAAATATGACACGTCATGTAACCGAAAATTTTCAATCCATCAGGCAATTATGGTTGGTGGCACAATGCAGTTTTTTTTTATAAAATAGTTTGAAGACAGTTTATATGATTTATTAGTCACCTGATAAATGGAAGACTCAAGATATATTTTCTTTTTCTACTAAATATTATATAGAAATGTGTGGGATCATTAAGATCTATTATAGTACTAGTTTGTAAGTGTGTGCCATATGCACTCTATAAGCTTTAATAGAATGATTGCGGCTGAGGTGAAATCAATCTAATGGGTTGTTATTTTGCTATATTATGGGGTTCTGTGTCCTGCTATAAGGCCGTGCATGATATTAATTGGCTTATGTTTTTTAAACAAGTCTATAAAACAGCCACTAAACTGTGTTTTGACCTTAGAATAAGCTATTGATATTTAACCACAAAGACTATAAAAAGAAAGCCAGTCCGCACTCAAATATAATTTAATAATAATGTTATTATTATTATATCACATGATTAATAAGATTTAAAAACAATGTAGAAACAATAGCGGCATCACTGGTGAGGAGACACAGTATAATACAATACCAATAAAGAAATTAACTTTCACAAAGTCATACGAGTGACCATAAAGTGCAAGTGCATGTAAACAACTTGTTTTACAACTAATACAGAAATGAATAGAAATCACATGTTACCGATAGTGTGATACACAGACTAGGATGGTGCCAGGGGTTTTGATACATATACCATTTCAGGCTGACCTTTAATTATGATGTTTCTTAATAATATTATTTCCCCCCTGAGGTAATTTTTCACCCCTTAGTGACCACCCATACACCTTTTTACGGTGGACACTTAGGGGCCTTAGGCTGGGGGACCAAAGCAGCAGAGAGAGGGGGCTAGGCTCTCATGAGAGCTGTGCTCCTGCTTGAACAAACTAGACTGGCAGGAATGCCAATTCAGGCTGTTTAAGCTCTTAAATGCTACAGGTAATTGCATCCACCACATGTAAACCGTGACAAAGGGAGCAGAGTCCCTCTGTTCCCCGTTGGCACCCCGCAAATGAGATTGTGAGGTGATGATGTGTGTATAGGCAGGCTGAGACCTGGCATAGGCCCCAATCCTGCCTTGCGTGTTCTCCAGAAGGCTGTGCCCCCCTAAGCCTCTGTGATCAATGTCAGTATATAGCACTGATATTAAAATGCAATGCACTATAGTGCATTGTATTTTAAAAGCAATAAAAAAATTGCCTGTTATAATCCACTTGTGGGACTATTTAGTGGTTAAAAATGTAATTAAATAAAAAAAAAAATTTCAATAAAAAAATTGCAAAAGTAAAAAATCCGCCACATGTTTGGTATTGTTGCATCTGTCAGAACACACACTATTATCCCGTAAGATGAATGCCATAAAAAAAGGTAATTTTTGCTTAGTCACCACCAAAAAAATGAATAACAAGCTATCAAAAAGAGGTATTTACCTCAAAATGATACCAATAAAAACTACATGTCATCCCACAAGAATCAAGCCATCACACAGCTCCATAGAAATAAAAATAAAAAAAAGTTATGGGTCTTGGGATGTGACGATGCAAAAAGACAAAATGTTTTTATTTTAAAAAAAGAGGTTTTATTGAAAATAATTATTAAAACAATTTTTTTTTTATTTTGTATCGCTGTAAATGTACTAACCGAGAGTTTTACTGCTTTTTCCCTTCTCCCTCCCAGAAAACGCTATTAACTTGTCCTGCAAAAAAAACAATCCCTAATACAGCTACATAGATGGGAAAATGAAACTGTTATAGCTCTTTGAAGGTGACGATGAAAAAAATAAAAAATTAAGATTTTAAATTAGAAAAAAAAAAACACTTGGTCAGTAAGGCCCAAAACAGGCTGGTCATGAAAGGGTTAAGGTGTCACTAACATTTCAATAAACTTTGCATTAATCAATAGTACAGTGTGTGGCCATTATATCACTTATGTCAGGCACTTATTAGCAGTTTTCCTATGTGCATGATGAATGTCTTGTTTGCTGTTCTCTCAAACACGGTGGGTGGAGGCTAACTGCCATCCACTGCACAAACAAAATAGAGGAGAACCTGCTTCCTAACTTTCTATTATGCATTCATAAGCAGCCCCAGGATCACGAGGGACATTATAGAAAGTTATTGACCTGTATGATTGTGAATAAAGAACTTGAAATTTGGAAGGTAAAATAGTATTCAGTATTTTGGGCAGACTAGATGGGCCAAATGGTTCTTATCTGCCGACACATTCTATGTTTCTATGTTTCTATGTAATATGATTATCTTGTGGAACTGGTCCATCGTGGATGGGATTAAGGCTTTTTTCAAAGTGAAAAGCAATTGGCAAGACAGGGGGAGATAAACAGCTGATAACATGAGAACTAGACATTTTAATTGATAATCTTTGAAAGTAATCCATAAGAAATCCCGTTTAAAGTTTGCCACAAGCCATGTAGGGGACACAGCAAACATGTGGAAGAAGGTGCTCTGGTCAGATGAGACCAAAGTTGAACTTTTTGGCAAAGATTCTTGTAAGTTTGTTACCCTATTTGAATCAAGTAAAAGCCACCATGTTTAAGTTACAACTGTGTCTATCTGATTACCTTCACTACAGTGCCTTAAAAAAGTATTCATACCCCTTGAACCTTTCCACATTTTTTCACGTTACACCCACAAACATTTTATTGGGATGTTATGTGATAGACCAATGCAAAGAAGCAAGTATTTGTGAATTGAAAAGAAAAAGATACATTTTAAAAGTTTTAATAAATATCTGGAACGTGTGGCAAGCATTTGTATTCAGCCACCCATTGAGTCAATAGTTCATAGGACCACCTTTCCCTGCAATTACAAATGCTAGTCTTTTGGGGTATGTCTCTGCCAGCTTTGCACAACTAGAAGGTGACCATTTTTGCCCATTCTTCTTTGCAAAATAGCTCAAGTTCAGTCAGATTGGATGGAGAGCATCTGAACACATTAATATGCTTTGATCTAAACCATTCCATTGTAGCTTTGGCTGTATGTTTAGAGTCATTGTCCTGCTGGAAGGTGAACCTCCTCCCCAGTGTCAAGTCTCTTGCAGCCTGTACCAGGTTTTCCTCTAGAATTGCCCTGTATTTAGCTCCATCTATTTTCCTATCAACTCTGACCAACTTCCCCATCCCTGGTGAAGAAAAGCATCCCCACAGAATAATGCTACCACCACCATGTTTCACAGTGGGGATTGTGTTCACGGTGATGCACAGTGTTAGTTTTCCACCACACATATTTTTTTTTTACACTTTATTCTTTGTCCCACTGTGGGACTTCAGTCCACTGATGCGCCCACCCGATCCGCGGCAGGGGTCCGGCAGTCGGTGAGATCAATGATGCTGGCGCATTAACCCTTGATGTGCCGAAGTCAGCGCTGACGTGTGGAGGGAGGGAGAGAGCAGCTATCGTGCCCCCGCGCTGCTGTGACGGGGACCCAATGACAGGGAAGGCAGCCCGATCTAACAGCCAATGCATGACAATACAGAAGTATTGTGATACATTGTAAAGGGGATCAGACCCCCAAAAGCTGAAGTCCGACAGTGGGACAAAAAAGAAAGTGTAAAAAAAGTAAAAAAGAAAAAGTTTTACAAAAAAAGCATCATTTTCCCAAAATAAAGTTAAAATTTTTTTTTAAAAAATAGGGAAAAAAAGAAAAGTAGGCAAGTTAGGTATCGCCTCGTCCGTATTGATCGGCTCTATAAAAATATCACATGACCTACATCAGTAAAAGTGCAACACTAAGCGATAAAAAAGGCTTATGCCCTCCACAACAGTACCAATGTAACCGTCACCTCATCCCACAAAAAATGATACCCTACCTAAGACAATCGCCCAAAAAATAGAATATGGAGACACTAAAACATATTTTTTTGGTTTAAAAAATGCTGTTATTGTGTAAAACTTAAGTAAATAAAAAAGGATACATATTAGATATCATCACGTCCATAAGAACCTGCTGTATAAAAATATCACATGACATGACCCTTCAGGTGAACACCGTAAAACATTAAAATAAAAAGTGTGTCAAAAAAGCTATTTTTTGTCACCTTACATCACAAAAATTGTAATACCAAGCTATTATACGCACCTTAAAATAGTACCAATCAAACCTTCATCTCATACCGAAGAAAATGAGCCACTAGATAAGACAGTGGCCCAAAAAAAAAAAAACTACGGCTTTCATAATGTGAAGACACTAAAAAATCATTGTTTTTCAAAAATGCTTTATTATATAAAACTGAAACAAACAACCAAAAAAGTCATATTTGGTATTGTCACATCAGTAACAACCTGCTCTATAAAATGCCACATGATCTAACCTGTCAGATGAATGTTGTAAATAACAAAAAATAAAAACGGTGCCAAAACAGCAATTTTTTTTTTACCTTGCCTCACAAAAAGTGTAATATAGAGCAAATAAAAATCATATGTACCCTAAAATAGTACCAAAAAAAAACGCAACCGTATCCCGTAGTTTCCAAAATGGGGTCACATTTTTGGAGTTTCTACTTTAGGGGTGCATCAGGGGGGCTTCAAATGGGACATGTGTCAAAAAACCAGTCCAGCAAAATATGCCTTCAAAAAACCATATGGCGTTTCTTTCCTTCTGTGTCCTGCCGTGTGTTCATACAGCAGTTTACAACCACATATGGGGTGTTTCTGTAAACTAAAGAATCAGGGCAATAAATATTGAGTTTTGTTTGGCTGTTAACCCTTGCTTTGTTAGCGGAGAAAGATGGATTAAAATGGAAAATCTGCCAAAAAAGTGAAATTCTGAAATTTTATCTCCATTTTCCATTAATTATTGTGCAACACCTAAAGGGTTAACAAAGTTTGTAAAATCAGTTTTGAATACCTTGAGGGGTGTAGTTTCTAAAATGAGGTCACTTTTTGGGAGTTTCTACTCTAGGGGTGCATCAGGGGGTTTTCAAATGTGACATGGCAGCTTAAAATTATCCCACTGAAATCTGCCTTTCAAAAACCATATGGCATTCCTTTCCTTCTGCGCCCTGCTGTTTGCCCATACAACAGTTTATGACCACATATGGGGTGTTTGTCTAAACTACAGAATCAGGGCAATAAATATTAAGTTTTGTTTGGCTGTTAAGCTTTGCTTTGTGTGGGGATTCGCTCTGGTATGCAGATTAGCAGACACAGTACGGATGGAGTAGAGTTAACACTCCTGTTTTCTGAGATTTCTGAGTTGTGTTATCTAATCTAAGCAAACACCTTCAATTGCTTTTCAATGGCTTTTGTCTCAAGATAATGCGATGAGTTAAGAAATTTGAGTTAAGAGCTGGAGTCTTTGACTTAAACAGTGCAGTGTTTATTCACACATAAACAAAAATGACAGTTTGTCGTCTTGGTGTTCATTCACACCATGGCAAGTCCATAGAACAAAAAGCATTCACCTTTAAAGCGGTTTTGGCAGTAGCAGTCCCCAACAGGCTATAGGGCTATATATATCCATGAAGCAAACATAATTACAAAAAACAAAATGGCTGCACACCATTATATATACAAACAATAGTGCTAAGAAATGGGGGTCATTCTATATAAAAGTGGTACAGAACCGACTATAAATGAGTATACATGAATAATGGAAGCTCTTAGCGCACATACGTGTCGGGCCCATCTACCAGGCGTCAAGGTGGCTTCCGCAGATGGGTCCCTATCACTAAAGAAACTGCCTCACTTTAGACTTACTTAAGCCTACAATATTCAGGGCAGTGTAGGAACCAGCTACAAACATACTCTGCTCAGAAGTCCCAGGTAGATGGGCGTGTCCAGTTCTTAGCTCTATTATTTGTATATATAATGGTGTGCAGCCATTTTGTTTTTTGTAATTATGTTTGCTTCATGGATATGCACCTGTGATCCTGAAGGTTTTAGTCTAAATTCTCTTGCAATATATTGGGGGTGGCACCCCTTTTAGACTGGACACGCCCATCTACCTGGGACTTCTGAGCAGAGTATGTTTGTAGCTGGTTCCTACACTGCCCTGAATATTGTAGGCTTAAGTAAGTCCAAAGTGAGGCAGTTTCTTTAGTGATAGGGACCCATCTGCGGAAGCCACCTTGACGCCTGATAGATGGGCCCGACACGTATGTGCGCTAAGAGCTTCCATTATTCATGTATACTCATTTATAGTCGGTACTGTACCACTTTTATCTAGAATGACCCCCATTTCTTAGATTGTTTGTATATATAATGGTGTGCAGCCATTTTGTTTTTTGTACCTACAAAAATAGTTATTACTTTACATTTCCCATATGTCTACTTCATGTTAGGATCATTTTGGGAATGACAATTTATTTTTGGGGGACGTTACAAGGCTTAGAAGTTTAGAAGTAAATCTTGAAATTTCTCAACAAACAACTTTTTAAGGACCAGTTCAGGTCTGAAGTCACTTTGTGAGGCTTACATAATAGAAACCACCCAAAAATGACCTCATTCTAGAAACTACACCCCTCAAGGTATTCAAAACTGATTTTACAAACGTCGTTTACCCTTTAGTAGAGTTGAGCGAACACCTGGATGTTCGGGTTCGACGAGTTCGGCCGAACTTTCGAAAAATGTTCGGGTTCGGGATCCGAACTCGACCCGAACTTCATCCCGAACCCGAACCCCATAGAAGTCAATGGGGACCCGAACTTTTGGGCACTAAAAAGGCTGTAAAACACACCCGGAAAGGGCTAGAGGGCTGCAAAAGGCAGCAAAATGTAGTTAAATCCCCTGCAAACAAATGTAGATAGGGAAATGATGAGTTAACATAAAATAAATAAAAATTAAACAATATTAATTGGAGTGAGGTCCCATAGCACAGAATCAGGCTTCAAGTCACCCACCAATGGAGAAGGTCACTTACTATTATTTTGACCACAGCACCCAGACAAAGGAGAGAGGTCCCACAGCAGAGAACCAGGCATCATATCACCCACCACAGGAGTAGGCCACCATTTAGTTACTTTGACCCCTACACCCAGACAGAGGAGAGAGGTTACACAGCAGAGAATCAGGCATTTAGATCACCCACCACAGGAGTAGGCCACCATTGAATCAGACCCCGGCAACCATGTCAGATGGCACAAGCATAAGCTTTATATCAATCAGCACAGGAGAAGGCGACTTTGACAGACTTTGACCCCTACACCCGGACGGAGGAGAGAGGTTTCAAAGCAGAGAATCAGGCATTTAGATCACCCACCACAGGAGTAGGCCCCAATTTAATGGGACCCCGGCAACCATGTCAGATGGCACAACCATCAGCTTCATATCAATCAGCACAGGAGAAGGCGACTTTGAAAGACTTTGACCCCTACACCCAGACGGAGGAGAGAGGTTTCACAGCAGAGAATCAGGCATTTAGATCACCCACCACAGGAGTAGGCCCCCATTGAATCAGACCCTGGCAACCATGTCAGATGGCACAACCATCAGCTTTATATCAATCAGCACAGGAGAAGGCGACTTTGAAAGACTTTGACCCCTACACCCAGATGGAGGAGAGAGGTTTCACAGCAGAGAATCAGGCATCATATCAACCACCACAGGAGAAGCCACCATTTAGTTACTTTGACCCCTGCACCCAGGAAGAGGAGAGAGGCACCACAGCACATATTCTGGCATCATATCAGCCACCACAGGAGAAGCCACCATTGAGTTACTTTGACCCCCGCACCCAGGAAGAGGAGAGAGGCACCACAGCACATATTCAGGCATCATATCACACACCACAGGAGAAGGCCTCTTTCAGTGATTTAGGTCTTTGGACCCAGACAGAGGAGAGAGGCACCACAGCACATATTCTGGCATCATATCAGCCACCACAGGAGAAGCCACCATTGAGTTACTTTGACCCCTGCACCCAGGAAGAGGAGAGAGGCCCCACAGCACATATTCTGGCATCATATCAGCCACCACAGGAGAAGCCACCATTGAGTTACTTTGACCCCTGCACCCAGGAAGAGGAGAGAGGCCCCACAGCACATATTCTGGCATCATACTAACCACCACAGGAGAAGCCACCATTGAGTTACTTTGACCCCTGCACCCAGGAAGAGGAGAGAGGCCCCACAGCACATATTCTGGCATCATATCAGCCACCACAGGAGAAGCCACCATTGAGTTACTTTGACCCCCGCACCCAGGAAGAGGAGAGAGGCACCACAGCACATATTCTGGCATCATATCAGCCACCACAGGAGAAGCCACCATTTAGTTACTTTGACCCCTTCACCCAAACAGAGGAGAGAGGTTCCACATCAGAGAATCAGGCATCATATCAACCACCACAGGAGTAGGCCACAATTTAGTTTATTTGACCCCTGCACCCAGGAAGAGGAGAGAGGCCCCACAGCACATATTCTGGCATCATATCACACACCACAGGAGAAGGCCTCTTTCAGTGATTTAGGCCTTTGGACCCAGACAGAGGAGAGAGGTCAGAGATTAGCTTCATATCCCCCAGCACAGCAGAAGACCGCTTTATTTGACTTAGGCCTCAGCACCCAGACAGAAGACAGAGGTAGCATGGCAGAGGTTATGGCTTCATGTCACCCGTTAGTTTAACCGGCCACTTTCATCTGGTTAGGCCCCGGCGCCCAGACAGAGAAGAGTTTCATTCAACTGTGGGTTTCATAAAATTTGTATCAAATAAAGAAGTGGCCCGTAGCACAACAAGACATGTTTTAGGCAGTTAATAAGGACTACTCTGCACAAGGGAGGGACAGGTCCTGTGGGATCCATGCCTGGTTCATCTTTATGAAGGTCAGCTTGTCCACGTTGGCTGTGGACAGGCGGCTGCGCTTGTCAGTAATGACGCCCCCTGCCGTGCTGAATACGCGTTCAGATAAAACGCTGGCCGCCGGGCAGGAAAGCACCTCCAAGGCATAACATGCTAACTCTGGCCACGTGGACAATTTCGAAACCCAGTAGTTGAATGGGGCCGAACCATCCGTCAGGATGTGGAGGGGTGTGCAGACATACTGTTCAACCATGTTAGTGAAATGCTGCCTCCTGCTAACACGTTCCGTATCAGGTGTCGGTGCAGATAGCTGTGGCGTGGAGACAAAACTTTTCCAAATTTCTGCCATGCTAACCCTGCCCTCAGATGAGCTGGCCGTGACACAGCTGCGTTGGCGACCTCTTGCCACTCCTCTGCCTTCACCTTCCACCTGTTCCCCTGTGACATGTGGGAATGCTCTCAAGAGCGCCTCTATCAGCGTGCGCTTGTACTCGCGCATCTTACGGTCGCGCTCCAGTTCAGGAATTAAAGTGGGCACATTGTCTTTATACCGGGGATCCAGCAGGGTGGCCACCCAGTAGTCTGCACACGTTAAAACGTGGGCAACTCTGCTGTCGTTGCGCAGGCATTGGAGCATATATTCGCTCATGTGGGCCAGGCTACCCATGGGTAAGGACAAGCTGTCCTCTGTGGGAGGCGTATCGTCATCGTCCACCGTATCCCCCCAGCCACGCACCAGTGATGGGCCTGGGCTGCCACCCCGCTGTGAACTTGCGTCATCCTCGTCCCCCTCCACCTCCTCCTCCTCCTCGTCCTCCAGTACAGTGCCTTGGCTGGCGACTTGTGAACCTGTCCTCTGCTGCTTAAACAAACCTCCCTCTGAGCCACTTCGAACAGACTGGCCCGAAAGTGTTAGAAACGAGCCCTCATCCTCCTCCTCCTCCTCCACCTGGGCCACCTCCTCTAACATCATTGCCCTAAGTGTTTTCTCAAGGAGACATAGAAGTGGTATTGTAACGCTGATAACAGTGTCATCGCCACTGGCCATGTTGGTGGAGTACTCGAAACAGCGCAGCAGGGCACACAGGTCTCGCATGGAGGCCCAATCATTGGTGGTGAAGTGGTGCTGTTCGGCAGTACGACTGACGCGAGCGTGCTGCAGCTGAAACTCCACTATGGCCTGCTGCTGCTCGCACAGTCTCTCCAGCATGTGCAAGGTGGAGTTCCACCGGGTGGGCACGTCGCATATGAGGCGGTGAGCGGGAAGGCCGAAGTTCCGCTGTAGCGCAGACAGGCGAGCAGCGGCAGGATGTGAACGGCGGAAGCGCGCACAGACGGCCCGCACTTTATGCAGCAGCTCTGACATGTTGGGGTAGTGGTGAATGAACCTCTGCACCACCAAGTTCAGCACATGCGCCAGGCAAGGGATGTGCGTCAAACCGGCTAGTCCCAGAGCTGCCACGAGATTTCGCCCATTATCGCATACCACCAGGCCTGGCTTGAGGCCCACCGGCAGAAACCACTCGTCGGTCTGTTGCTCAATACCCCGCCACAACTCCTGTGCGGTGTGGGGCCTGTCCCCCAAACATATGAGTTTCAGAATGGCCTGCTGACGTTTACCCCGGGCTGTGCTGAAGTTGGTGGTGAAGGTGTGTGGCTGACCGGATGAGCTGGTGGAAGCAGTGGAGGAGGAAGCCGAGTAGGAGGAGGAGGCTACAGGAGGCAGAGAATGATGCCCTGCGATCCTAGGGGGCGGAAGGACGTGCGCCAAGGAACTGTCCGCCGGGGGCCCAGCCGCCACTACATTCATCCAGTGTGCAGTTAGTGAGATATAGCGTCCCTGGCCGTGCTTACTGGTCCACGTATCTGTGGTTAGGTGGACCTTGCCACAAATGGCGTTGCGCAGTGCACACTTGATTTTATCGGACACTTGCATGTGCAGGGAAGGCACGGCTGTCTTGGAGAAGTAGTGGCGGCTGGGAACCACATACTGCGGGACAGCCATGGCCATCAGCTGTTTGAAGCTGTCTGTGTCCACCAGCCGGAATGACAGCATTTCAAAGGCCAGCAGTTTAGAAATGCTGGCGTTCAGGCCAAGGGCTCGAGGGTGACTCGGGGGGAATTTGCGCTTCCTCTCTAAGGTTTGAGATATTGAGAGCTGAACGCTGCTGTGTGATATAGTGGAGACGCTAGTTGACGGTGGCGGTGGTGGTGGTGTCGGTGGCACATCCTCTGTTTGCTGCTCGGCAGGTGGCAACATTCCTCTCGAGGCGGAAGCCGAGGCAGCAGCGGTAGAGGGAGCAGGGGGAGCCTCAGCGAGTGCCTGGTTTTTAAGGTGTGTACCCCACTGCAGTTCATGCTTTGCATGTAGATGCCTGGTCATGCAGGTTGTGCTGAGGTTCAGAACGTTAATGCCTCGCCTCAGGCTCTGATGGCAGAGCGTGCAAGTCACTCGGGTCTTGTCGGTAGGACATTGTTTAAAGAAGTGCCATGCCAGGGAACTCTTTGAAGCTGCCTTTGTGGGGCTGGGTCCCTGTTGGCGATGTCCAGTAGCAGGCGAACTCTGGGGGCGGCGGCTCGTCTGCTTTGGCCCCCTGCTCCCTCTTTGGCTTCGCTGTTGTCTCGGTCTCACCACTACCTCTTCCTCTGAACTGTGAAAGTCATCGCCACGACCTTCAGTCCATGTGGGGTCTAAGACCTCATCGTCCTCTGCATCGTCTTCCACCCAGTCTCCCTCCCTGACCTCCTCCTGTTCAGTCTGCACACTGCAAAAAGACGCGGCAGTGGGCACCTGTGTTTCGTCATCATCAGAGAGTCGGTGACTCTGCTGTGGTGGTATTCCCATGTCCTCTTCATCTGGAGACATAAGTGGTTGTGCGTCAGTGCATGGTATATCTTCCTCCACTGGGGAAGGGCTAGGTGGACGCCCCTGGGAAACCCTGGAAGCAGAGTCTTCAAACAGAAGAAGAGACTGCTGCATAACTTGTGGCTCAGACCGTTTCCCTGATATGCTTGGGGGTGATGTGACAGACTGATGGGCTTGGTTTTCAGGTGCCACCTGTGCGCTTTCCGCAGAAGACTGGGTGGAAGACCATGTGGTGAACGTGCTGGAAGCACTGTCGGCCACCCAATCGATTAATGCCTGTACCTGCTCAGGCCTTACCATCCTAAGAGCGTCATTGGGCCCCACGAGATATTGCGGTACATTCTGCCGGCTAGTTGAGGGAGTTCGTTCCCTACTGTGTGCGCCTGGGGCCGAACGGCCACGTCCTCTACCAGCAACAGAGGCTCCACGGACACCACCACGACCGCGTCCTCGTCCCTTAATAGTATTTTTCTTCATTGTTGCGATTCAACTCGCACCACAATGAAATATATTATTTTTTATAAGCAAAATCCCCTCACTGGAATACTTTCAGTCTTTTGACTGTATGGATTACAGATGGAATGACTGTTATATGTGAGTACCGCTTTCTTTGACAGATTCTAGTATGGGTACATATATGTTTTCCCAACCCCAGCACATTAGTTTGCTAATTCCAGATGTATGAAACGCAGGCCTAACTGTATCTAGTATATTGAACGCCAGATAAACTAACTTGGCCTTTTTTAAATAAAAAAAATTCCCTCACTGGAATACTTTCAGTCTTTTGACTGTATGGATTACAGATGGAATGACTGTTATATGTGAGTACCGCTTTCTTTGACAGATTCTAGTATGGGTACATATATGTTTTCCCAACCCCAGCACATTAGTTTGCTAATTTCAGATGTATGAAACGCAGGCCTAACTGTATCTAGTATATTGAACGCCAGATAAACTAACTTGGCCTTTTTTAAATAAAAAAAATTCCCTCACTGGAATACTTTCAGTCTTTTGACTGTATGGATTACAGATGGAATGACTGTTATATGTGAGTACCGCTTTCTTTGACAGATTCTAGTATGGGTACATATATGTTTTCCCAACCCCAGCACATTAGTTTGCTAATTCCAGATGTATGAAACGCAGGCCTAACTGTATCTAGTATATTGAACGCCAGATAAACTAACTTGGCCTTTTTTAAATAAAAAAAAAATTCCCTCACTGGAATACTTTCAGTCTTTTGACTGTATGGATTACAGATGGAATGACTGTTATATGTGAGTACCGCTTTCTTTGACAGATTCTAGTATGGGTACATATATGTTTTCCCAACCCCAGCACATTAGTTTGCTAATTCCAGATGTATGAAACGCAGGCCTAACTGTATCTAGTATATTGAACGCCAGATAAACTAACTTGGCCTTTTTTAAATAAAAAAAATTCCCTCACTGGAATACTTTCAGTCTTTTGACTGTATGGATTACAGATGGAATGACTGTTATATGTGAGTACCGCTTTCTTTGACAGATTCTAGTATGGGTACATATATGTTTTCCCAACCCCAGCACATTAGTTTGCTAATTCCAGATGTATGAAACGCAGGCCTAACTGTATCTAGTATATTGAACGCCAGATAAACTAACTTGGCCTTTTTTAAATAAAAAAAATTCCCTCACTGGAATACTTTCAGTCTTTTGACTGTATGGATTACAGATGGAATGACTGTTATATGTGAGTACCGCTTTCTTTGACAGATTCTAGTATGGGTACATATATGTTTTCCCAACCCCAGCACATTAGTTTGCTAATTCCAGATGTATGAAACGCAGGCCTAACTGTATCTAGTATATTGAACGCCAGATAAACTAACTTGGCCTTTTTTAAATAAAAAAAATTCCCTCACTGGAATACTTTCAGTCTTTTGACTGTATGGATTACAGATGGAATGACTGTTATATGTGAGTACCGCTTTCTTTGACAGATTCTAGTATGGGTACATATATGTTTTCCCAACCCCAGCACATTAGTTTGCTAATTCCAGATGTATGAAACGCAGGCCTAACTGTATCTAGTATATTGAACACCAGATAAACTAACTTGGCCTTTTTTAAATAAAAAAAAAATTCCCTCACTGGAATACTTTCAGTCTTTTGACTGTATGGATTACAGATGGAATGACTGTTATATGTGAGTACCGCTTTCTTTGACAGATTCTAGTATGGGTACATATATGTTTTCCCAACCCCAGCACATTAGTTTGCTAATTCCAGATGTATGAAACGCAGGCCTAACTGTATCTAGTATATTGAACGCCAGATAAACTAACTTGGCCTTTTTTAAATAAAAAAAATTCCCTCACTGGAATACTTTCAGTCTTTTGACTGTATGGATTACAGATGGAATGACTGTTATATGTGAGTACCGCTTTCTTTGACAGATTCTAGTATGGGTACATATATGTTTTCCCAACCCCAGCACATTAGTTTGCTAATTCCAGATGTATGAAACGCAGGCCTAACTGTATCTAGTATATTGAACGCCAGATAAACTAACTTGGCCTTTTTTAAATAAAAAAAATTCCCTCACTGGAATACTTTCAGTCTTTTGACTGTATGGATTACAGATGGAATGACTGTTATATGTGAGTACCGCTTTCTTTGACAGATTCTAGTATGGGTACATATATGTTTTCCCAACCCCAGCACATTAGTTTGCTAATTCCAGATGTATGAAACGCAGGCCTAAGGCTGGGTTCAGACCTGAGCGTCTTTGATATGCGCGTTTTTGACGCGCGTTTTTGACGAGCGTTTTTTGCAATAGTAAACGCGCGTTTGACGCGCGTTTGTGTGATTGACTGCAATGTCCTATGGCCACAAACGCGCGTCAAAACGCCCCAAAGAAGCTCAAGTACTTGTTTGAGCGTAGGGAGTTTTACAGCGCGTTTTTCAGCGCTGTAAAACGCTCAAGTGAGAACCAGGGCCATAGGGAAGCATTGGTTTTCATGTGTTGAGCGTTTTACAGCGCGTTTGAACGCGCTGTAAAACGCTCAAGTGTGAACCCAGCCTCACTGTATCTAGTATATTGAACGCCAGATAAACTAACTTGGCCTTTTTTAAATAAAAAAAAAATTCCCTCACTGGAATACTTTCAGTCTTTTGACTGTATGGATTACAGATGGAATGACTGTTATATGTGAGTACCGCTTTCTTTGACAGATTCTAGTATGGGTACATATATGTTTTCCCAACCCCAGCACATTAGTTTGCTAATTCCAGATGTATGAAACGCAGGCCTAACTGTATCTAGTATATTGAACGCCAGATAAACTAACTTGGCCTTTTTTAAATAAAAAAAATTCCCTCACTGGAATACTTTCAGTCTTTTGACTGTATGGATTACAGATGGAATGACTGTTATATGTGAGTACCGCTTTCTTTGACAGATTCTAGTATGGGTACATATATGTTTTCCCAACCCCAGCACATTAGTTTGCTAATTCCAGATGTATGAAACGCAGGCCTAACTGTATCTAGTATATTGAACGCCAGATATACTAACTTGGCCTTTTTTAAATAAAAAAAAATTCCCTCACTGGAATACTTTATGGCTTTTCACTGTATGGATTACAGGTGGACTGGTATTAGTAGGGGTGACACAAGCACACCCAAGTCCCTGATGTAGGATTTCTATGGCACAGACCACTATTACAAGTGATTAATGGACGTTGGGAGAGATTGTGCTGCAGCACTAGTCCCAAGATGGCCGCCGCCTATCAGCCCAGTAACATGTGCCACAAAATGGTCTGCACAACCTTTAAAAAAAATAGCCTTGGACTGTGCTGCTAAATCGCTATTGGTCTGAATCCCAGGTGTAGATGTCTGACTTGTTTGGAGCTTTGGAATGCACACTGTGGCAGCTTCTGCTGCAGCACTACAAGTCGCAAAATGGCGGCCGGCGGTCAGCCCAGGTACATGTGGATGGAAAAATCACTCTGGCCACTCTAAAAATAGCCAATCCCTATCAAAAAAGCAGCTCAGCTGCAGTTGTTCAGATGAATCACAGGTGGAGGAGAGAAATTTGCTTCCAGTTATTCAATTATCCCTGCCTATTCTCGCCCTAGCATCAGCTGCGTCTATCCCTGTTCTATTCACATCGGGAGTGAGCACGTCCCGACGTGCGCACAAGCTTATAAAGAGGCTGAGTCACATGCTGCACTTGGCCAATCACAGCCTTGCCAATAGTAGGCATGGCTGCGATGGCATCTTAGGGCAAGTAGTATGATGCATGTTGATTGGCTGCTTTGCAGCCTTTCAAAATGCGCCAAAATACATGCCGAACGACGAACCCGAACCCGAACTTTTACGAAAAAGTTCGGGTTCGGGTCCGTGTCACGAACACCCCAAAATTCGGTACGGACCCGAACTATGCTCGAACTGTTCGCTCAACACTACCCTTTAGGTGTTCCACAAGAATTAATGGAAAATAGAGATACAATTTCAAAATGTCACTTTTTTGGCAGATTTTCCATTTTTTTTTCCAGTTACAAAGCCAGGGTTAACATCCAAACAAAACTCAATATTTATGGCCCTGATTCTGTAGTTTACAGAAACACCCCAGATGTGGTCGTAAACTGCTGTAAGGGCACACAGCAGGGCACCGAAGGAAAGGAATGCCATATGGTTTTTGGAAGGCAGATTTTTCTGGACTGTTTTTTTTTTTTTTTTTTACACCATGTCCAATTTGAAACCCCCCCTGATGCACCCCTAGAGTAGAAACTCCATAAAAGTGATCCCATCTAAGAAACTACACCCCTCAAGGTATTCAAAACTGATTTTACAAACATCATTAACCCTTTAGGTGTTCCATAAGAATTAATAGAAATTAGAGATACAATTTCAAAATTTGACTTTTTTGGCAGATTTTCCATAAAAAAAAAAAAAAATTCCACTTACAAAACAAGGGTTAGCAACCAAACAAAACTCAATATTTATGGCCCTGATTCTGTAGTTAACAGAAACACCCCATATGTGGTCGTAAACTGCTGTACAGGCACACGGCAGGGTGCAGAAGGAAAGGAATGCCATATGGTTTTTGGAAGCCAGATTTTGCTGGACTGGTTTTTTGACACATATGTCACATTTGAAGCCCCCCTGATGCACCCTAGAGTAGAAACTCCAAAAAAGTGACCCTATTTTAGAAACTACGGGATAGGGTGGAAGTTTTGTTGGTACTAGTTTAGGGTACATATGATTTTTGGTTGCTCTATATTACACTTTTTGTGAGGCAATGTAACAAGAAATAGCTTTTTATTTTTTGTTATTTGCAACATTCATCTGACAGGTTAGATCATGTGGTATTTTTATAGAGCAGGTTGTCACGGACGCGGCAATACCTAATATGTATAATTTTTTTTTATTTATGTAAGTTTTACACAATGATTACATTTTTGAAACAAAACAAAACATCATGTTTTAGTGTCTCCATAGTCTGAGAGCCATAGTTTTTTCAGTTTTTGGGCGATTATCTTAGGTAGGGTCTCATCTTTTGTGCGATGAGATGACGGTTTGATTGGCACTATTTTGGGGAGCATATGACTTTTTGATCGCTTGCTATTACACTTTTTGTGATGTAAGGTGACAAAAAATAGCTTTTTTGACACCATTTTTATTTTTTTACGGTGTTCATCTGAGGGTTTAAGTCATGTGATATTTTTATAGAGCCGGTCGATACAGATGTGGCGATACCTAATATGTATACAGTTTATTTATTTATGTAAGTTTTACACAATGATTTCATTTTTGAAACAAAAAAAATCATGTTTTAGTGTCTCCATAGTCTGAGAGCCATAGTTTTTTCAGTTTTTAGGTGATTATCTTAGGTAGGGTCTAATTTTTTGCGGGATGAGATGAAGGTTTGATTGGCACTATTTTGGGGTTCATATGACTTTTTGATCGCTTGCTATTACACTTTTTGTGAGGTAAGATGACAAAAAAATAGCTTTTTTTTACACCGTTTTTATTTTAAAAAAATTACGGTGTTCACCTGAGGGGTTAGATCATGTGCTATTTTTATATATCTGGTCGATATGGACGCGGAAATACCTAATATGTTTACTTTTTTAATTTACTTAAGTTTTACACAATAACAGCTTTTTTAAAACCAAAAAAATTATGTTTTAGTGTCTCCATATTCTGAGCCCTATTTTTTTTTCTTTTGGGTGATTGTCTTAGGTAGGGGCTCATTTTTTGCGGGATGAGGTGACGGTTAGATTGGTACTATATTGGTGGGCATACGATTTTTGATCGCTTACTGTTGTACTTTTTGTGATGTTAGGTGACAAAAAAATTGTTTATTTAGCACAGTTTTTATTTTTTATGGTGTTTATCTCAGGGGTTAGGTCATGTGATATGTTTATAGAGCCGGTTGATACTGATGCGGCGATACCTAATACAGGGAGTGCAGAATTATTAGGCAAGTTGTATTTTTGAGGATTAATTTTATTATTGAACAACAACCATGTTCTCAATGAACCCAAAAAACTCATTAATATCAAAGCTGAATATTTTTGGAAGTAGTTTTTAGTTTGTTTTTAGTTTTAGCTATTTTAGGGGGATATCTGTGTGTGTAGGTGACTATTACTGTGAATAATTATTAGGCAACTTAACAAAAAACAAATATATACCCATTTCAATTATTTATTTTTACCAGTGAAACCAATATAACATCTCAACATTCACAAATATACATTTCTGACATTCAAAAACAAAACAAAAAAAAAATCAGTGACCAATATAGCCACCTTTCTTTGCAAGGACACTCAAAAGCCTGCCATCCATGGATTCTGTCAGTGTTTTGATCTGTTCACCATCAACATTGCGTGCAGCAGCAACCACAGCCTCCCAGACACTGTTCAGAGAGGTGTACTGTTTTCCCTCCTTGTAAATCTCACATTTGATGATGGACCACAGGTTCTCAATGGGGTTCAGATCAGGTGAACAAGGAGGCCATGTCATTAGATTTTCTTCTTTTATACCCTTTCTTTCCAGCCACGCTGTGGAGTACTTGGACGCGTGTGATGGAGCATTGTCCTGCATGAAAATCATGTTTTTCTTGAAGGATACAGACTTCTTCCTGTACCACTGCTTGAAGAAGGTGTCTTCCAGAAACTGGCAGTAGGACTGGGAGTTGAGCTTGACTCCATCCTCAACCCGAAAAGGCCCCACAAGCTCATCTTTGATGATACCAGCCCAAACCAGTACTCCACCTCCACCTTGCTGGCGTCTGAGTCGGACTGGAGCTCTCTGCCCTTTACCAATCCAGCCAGGGGCCCATCCATCTGGCCCATCAAGACTCACTCTCATTTCATCAGTCCATAAAACCTTAGAAAAATCAGTCTTGAGATATTTCTTGGCCCAGTCTTGACGTTTCAGCTTGTGTGTCTTGTTCAGTGGTGGTCGTCTTTCAGCCTTTCTTACCTTGGCCATGTCTCTGAGTATTGCACACCTTGTGCTTTTGGGCACTTCAGTGATGTTGCAGCTCTGAAATATGGCCAAACTGGTGGCAAGTGGCATCTTGGCAGCTGCACGCTTGACTTTTCTCAGTTCATGGGCAGTTATTTTGCACCTTGGTTTTTCCACACGCTTCTTGCGACCCTGTTGACTATTTTGAATGAAACGCTTGATTGTTCGATGATCACGCTTCAGAAGCTTTGCAATTTTAAGAGTGCTGCATCCCTCTGCAAGATATCTCACTATTTTTGACTTTTCTGAGCCTGTCAAGTCCTTCTTTTGACCCATTTTGCCAAAGGAAAGGAAGTTGCCTAATAATTATGCACACCTAATATAGGGTGTTGATGTCATTAGACCACACCCCTTCTCATTACAGAGATGCACATCACATAATATGCTTAATTGGTAGTAGGCTTTCGAGCCTATACAGCTTGGAGTAAGACAACATGCATAAAGAGGATGATGTGGTCAAAATACTCATTTGCCTAATAATTATGCACTCCCTGTATGTCAACTTTTTTTTCCCCTATTAGTTACCATTTTTTTTTTAACTTTATTTGGGGAAAATGATGTTTTTGTTTATTTTTACTTGAAACTTTTAATTTATTGGGGGGAAAACTTTATTTTTGAAACTTTTTTTTTTTACTTTATTTTTTGTCCCATTTGGTCTGATCCCTTTTACAATGCATTCCAATACTTCTGTATTGGAATGCCTTGGTTGTATGAGTAATACTTTGTGTATTACTCATACAGCTTCCGGCCTGTGAGATTCAGGGGGCTGGATCTCACAGGCTCGTCACCGGAAGGCAGTGCTGATGCCTAAGGAAGGCATTGCGCTGCCTTCCATGCTATCGGGTCCCCCCTACAGCCGCATGGGGACCCAATGGCACCGCCGCCCGCAGCCGCTGCATAAGGTAAAAGCCGCAAACCGCAGGTCTGAATTGACCTGCGGTTTGCGGCGATCGCCGACATGGGGGGTTCACGGGACCCCCCCTCGCATTTAGCCAAGGTGCCTGCTCAATGATTTAAGCAGGCACCGGGTTCCGGCGGTGATCGGAAATACACAGGGCGTACAGGTACGCCCTGTGTCCTTAAGTACCAGGACATCAGGAAGTACCTGTTCGCCCTGTGTCCGTAACAGGTTAAAAAGTAGGTTTTGCAAATTTTCAGAAAAAATTTAAGATTTGCTATTAAACTTCTAAGCCTTCTAACGTCCCCAAAAAATAAAATGGCATACACAAAATGATCCAAAAATGAAGTAGACATATGGGGAATGTAAAGTAATAACTATTATTTGAGGTATTACTATCTGTTATAAAAGTAGAGAAATTGAAACTTTGAAATTTGCTAATTTTTCTAAATTCTTGGTAAATTTGGTATGATCGTAGACCAATATTAAGACTATGTTCCTAATGATATACATCAAATGGCAATGATATGGTGAACACTCACAGTTGAAGGTATGGTACACCCTACTCAGACAGCATTCCTGTCTTCCCACTGCAGATGGCCTTGATAAGGCCCACACTATGATCAAGAAAAGGACCACCAAATGTAAATCAGCAGATAAATATCAGTCCATTCAGTGTGCGTAATCAATTTAACTTACATTATACAGGCCTCCTTGTATTCAGCGCTCCTCAGGTAAGCGGTCTACCGGTATGTCCCTTCCATATTTAAAGTGCTAGCAATTAGCACCACGAATACTATTGGTGGACAGCAGGGCTTCCGGTATTGACGTATCTTCCGGGCCATGGAACGCAAAAGCGTTCCAAAGTATAGTTTCCGGTGCCCTGAAGGCAATTTCCGGGCTATGGAACGCATAGCGTTCCAAAGCGTAATTTCCGGTGCCCAGATCGTCTCGCCCACATGTTCCGATCACATGGCCTACCCAGTTTCCTGTTGATGAAACGCAGGGTGAGCTTCTATTTCCTGCATCCTGCGTTCCACATATTTTACGGATGCAGGAGGCACATAATCATATATACATCATATAGTGGGGAGTGATATGGTTGATAATTCAAACCCCACTTAATAGAGAGCATATTAACCAGGCAATCATAAGGTCATGTAATCCATAGATGTGGCTCATTAATTTCAAAATAGCATAAATACAACTATACCACAGTTACAGAATTCTTCTAAAGATGGTCCACAGTCAGTGGCCGTCTGTGGACAGTGACATGATATACGTCACTGATGTCCATTCCGATACATCAAATTTTGATGCTTCACGCATCAGGCCCAATTTCGGAAACACTACAGAATTCACCATAAAGCTCGGCCACCAATAGACAGATAGGAACACTACAGGTACAATAATATTCACAAGAAACAGGAAAAGGTTAATCTTTCATTTATGCCCCCGCCCCTAGGTGACTGTTGGACAAGTTGGAGGACAGAGAATTTCAGGCATCCAGGATTCCCCCCGTGAGTTTCATTAACATGTGAAGCTACTGGTGTGATGTACTTTTTAATAACATCATTCACATGTTCGCATACTCTCCTCCGTACTTCTCTGATTGTCTTGCCTATATAGTCATTTGGACAAGGACACTGACAGATGTATATTTCCCCCTTGCTACGACAATTCCAGAAATCCCTAATTTTGAAAATTTGTCCCGTGACTGCACATGTTATTGTCTTAGAGGTGGAGATATACTTACATGCGTTGCATGAACCACACCTAAACATCCCTGAAGGTTTACAGTCAAGCCACGTACCCTCCCTAACGGGGGGGGGGGGGGGGTATAGTGGCTGTGGACAAGTCGAAGGTGGATATGATTTGGGGGGATTGACTTTTATCATGATCCCTATGTTTGGGGACTAGGAGACTGGTTCGATCCTGGTGTGCTGCATTTTTAAAGGCTTCTTTTAAATGTTTCTGGGGGTATCCCCTCTCTCTAAACCTCATTTGCAGCTTCCTCGCTTCATTATAAAAAGTCTGATTGTCCGAACAATTCCGTCGCACGCGGAGATATTGTCCCCTCGGAATCCCCCGTTTAAGGGGTATGGGATGATGGCTCTCCCAGTGTAGAAGGGAATTTGTGGCGGTCGCCTTTCTATGGATATCAGTAGTTAATTTGGCACCATCCTTCATGACACGAACATCCAGAAAAGCGATCGTCTTCGGATCAATCTCAAATGTAAACTTGAGGCCAATATGATTATCATTGAGCTCAGTTACAAAGTTACTGAATTCATCTGCCCCACCTTTCCAGACCAGAAAAATATTGTCAATATAACGTGTCCAGACAATGATCTTGTCTGTCCACCAAGTAGTCTGGTCTGGAAAGATACAGGTGTCCTCCCACCAGCCCAGGAAGAGGTTGGCATAAGTAGGGGCACAGGGACTCCCCATAGCCGTCCCCCTGAGCTGGTGGAAGAAACGCCCATTGAATAGAAAGAAGTTGTGGGTCAGTATGAATTCAAGAAGCCTCAAGATAAAACCATTATGGGTTTTGCATTGTGTCCCCCTAGTCTTAAGAAAGTATTCCACCGCAATGTGGTATTGAGCTATAAAGGGATTCAACGTCAATACTTGCTAAAAGGCATCCAGGGTCAAGACTAAGAGTATCAATTTTATTGAGAAAGTCCATCGTGTCCCTGGTATACGCTGGTAGGGTAGGGACACGACGAACTGGCTCAGAACACGGTCAAGATATATGCCACTATTCTGGGTGAGGGAATCAACCCCCGAGATAATTGGTCTACCCTTCAGTGGGTTGGTCCCCTTATGGACTTTTGGTAATCCATAAAAAGTGGCGATGCATGGATGAGTAGGGAGGAGAAAATCATACTCGACTGGGGTGATCACTTTCTCCAATATGCCTTCATCAAGGATTCCCTTAAATTCAATCCTAAACTGAGTGGTGGGGTTCGATGGCAAAATACTGTATCCTCCTTTGTCCTCAAGCAAGTCCAAACACATTCGCGTATAAAGTGGCTGATCGAGTATCACTAAATTACCTCCCTTATCGGACCGTTTAATAATTAACGATTTATCACGTTCCAGTGACTGTAATGCACGCATCTCTGTTTGCGAGAGATTATATTTATTCGGATGTATTTTCTCAAAATGTTCCAGATTCGAGATCACCATTTGAAGAAAGATGTCAATACATTCATAATTAAAGGGAGGGGGCATCCTTTTACTTTTTAGTTTTAAATCAATGTATGGGCCCTGACCTAGGCCTCGTCCCCCCTTTTCCTCGAGATCCATGAGTGCTCGAAAATCAGCATAATCACTCGCATCGAGTCCCAGACTCTCACATATTTGTCTGTTTGAATGTTTGAAAAATTTCTGCCATTTCAAACGTCTACCGAATAGATGTAAATCGTTAGTCCAGCTGAAAAGGCAGAAATTAGTAGTTGGTACAAACGATAAACCCCTTTTGAGTACATCAATCTCTCTTGTGTTTAAACTACGAGAGTTGAGGTTAATGATCTGAAGATCATTGGTTATACTTTGTCCACCCGGCCCCGTTCCCGTAATTGGTAAGGGGCCTGAGTCTTCTCTAAAAAAGAGGGGACAGATTGAGAAAGAGACGGCATATTAGATGAACAGGAGGGAGTAGTCGGGTATTTTGACCCCCGTGACATCCCACGTCTCCCTCCTCCTCCGCATGGCCATAGTCTGCCGCGTCTCCTAGGTCTGAACGAGTTCCCCCTGCTGTAGGCACGATATTGAAACTCAGTATCCGAGGACTCAATCAAAGGATGAAATCTCAGAGGCCATTGGGGGATTATTCACGTTTGGTTGTTTGTATGCCCTGTTTTCTCTAAATTCAGTGAGATCGCGGATAAATTGCCTGTATTTCCTTTCCTTCAGTAGATTCTGGAATCTCTCTACCAACGTTTGTAGTGATGACTCACATCTACTGAAGTCAGGATCTTCCCTGAATTTCAAGGCTACATTCACCTGTTCTTGGAGACAGCTCGAGGTACGTTCAAACAATAGTTTCTCTTCCTCTAAGAGGATACTGATTAAATTCAGGGAGTTCCGGGTCAATTCATCCTCCCATTTCACAGTCAAATTAGCTGATGAAATATGATCAGCTGGTCTGACCTGGAGGCGAAGACCCTTGGGGACAATTTTATGCTCTAAGTAGCTCTCAATAGATTTTATTTCCCACCAGGATTTGATGTTTTCCGTATATTTGACATATAGTTCATGAAAGACCTGTTTACATGATGAGGACGTAACCAGACCTGGAATGTCCCTATCTGAAAAAATATCCTTGGCCTCACTGATCAGGGCTTCAGTGAAAAGTGTACCAGAAAGAAAATTGGCCATAACAAGAGGGAAATACTAAGTTCCAGCTAAATTTTATCACATTGCTATATTGGGGTTGCAAAAAATGTATCTACGTTCCAGCAAAAAATAAAAATAAAATCACAGTTTTATTGATTAAATGCTGGGAATTGTAGTCCAGTGCACTTCAGGAGAAAAAGTGCAAATGCTGCAAATGCAAATGTTTGACATTTGTAGAAGTAGTCACTGTACAAAATGCTGCCCCAACAGAGACTACATTTAAATTGAAGGTAGCAATTTCAGTGATATGAGAGTGAAGATAATTTGAGTAGGCAGCTCAAAAGTCAAAATCAGGAACTTCTCGGATCTAGCATGTTGGATTTCAACATGTCCGATCCCTTGTTCTCACAGAAATAAAAGGCTATGTACACCATCAGGGACATTTTCTTTATGATTGCATTCTTCTCATTATGGCTAAAAAAAACTTTTTCAATTGGTCTTTATTAAGACCCGCTTCTGACATGGGTTAAAAATCATATGACAAGTAGATCAGCCGGCTCTCTGTAGTTTTAGCAAGCGGTGCAGATGTCCAGGGTCGGCATCTCACATGTATCCATATAAAGAAGACCGTCACTCGCTGATATCAATGCGATTTTTTCTTTATTGTTTCACACGGAGGAACAATAAAAGGTGACATGTTTCGACTCTATGCGAGTCTTTGTCAAACCAGTGAATATAAGTACAGAGTTAGTACATTTAAATAGACCGCCTGTTACTACGTCAGCGGAAGTGACGTTACGTAACCAAGGAAACATATAAACAAATGAATCGAGGACTTACACAAGAACATTGACGGAGATGCACAAAAGGGGGAACATAACAAAATAGAAAATATTGAAAATATTAAGGACAATAACTACAAAATATCTGAGTGTAAGTACAAAGTTAATACATTCAAATGAACCGCCTGTTACTACGTTAGCGGAAGTGATGTCGAGTAACCAGGGAAACCTACAAACAAATAGATTGAGGACTTACACAGAAGCCTGGCGGAGATATACACAGAGAGGAACATCAAGGTAATAGAAATAATGTAAATAACAGAAATAGAAAATATTAGGGGCAATAAATACAATATATCTCAATAAATGATATGCAAAAATTTACAAAAATTTGTATTGTTAGTATTATATTGAAAAAGGAAAAGGAACCTGTTGAGGTGATATCTTTTCACATCAAGTTTTCTGTAAAGAAAACAAAATCATATAGATTAGATCCTATAAAAAGGCATTTAATTCATATTCACAAGGCCTATGGATCCAGAAGGCCTCGCGTTTTTTTAAAAACTGGACTCTATCTCCTCCCCTACGAGGAGGTTGTACCTGCTCTATGATTTGGAAACGTAATTGGGAAGTGTTGAGGCGTCAGCTATCGAAATGAAAGGGTATATAACAGTAAATTTTTCTTCCTTATTGTCGATTTGTGTTTACAGAACCTATCTTTCATTCTGGTCAATGTCTCCCCAACATACAACAATCCGCATGGACATTTCAAAATATAGACTATAAAACTGCTGTCACAAGCGGAAAAACCTTTAATGAGAAATTTATCTCCAAAATGTGGAAGTACAAAATATTCCCCTTTAATGACGCTTGAGCAATGGATACATTGTAGGCACAGAAATGTGCCCAATTTAGGTGTAGCAAGTGTCATTTGTCGTAATGAGGCCTTATTGCTACCTACATCCGCCCTAATGATGGTGTCCCTGATGTTCTTAGATCTTTTGTAACAAATCATAGGTAAATTCTGGAATTCTGTTACTAATGGAGATACCTCTCTGTTTATTTATGATGTTTCTGAATTTATTAATCCATGGGTGGTATTTTACCACCAATGGAATATGTGGTTGTTTTTGGGATGAACATTGAATTGATGTAGAGGTATTTTTTTATTTATCTTGTTCTACTTCCAACAATGGTTGTGGGTATCCTCTCGCCCGAAATTTATTTGTCATCTCATTGATTCTCATTTCCTTATTTGCAGCCTCTGAGACAATCCTGTCCACACGTCGGTACTGGGAGTAAGGTAGGGATTTTTTTGTCGCGGGTGGGTGGTTACTAGTAAAGTGCAAAAGGCTATTGCGGTCGGTGTCCTTGACATATAGGTCAGTTTGTAGGGAGCCATTATCTTTTTTAATGACCCAAGTGTCAAGGAAACAGATTTTCGTGCTGTCCCAATGTATTGTGAAGGAAAGTTCATTCCACACTGAATTTAAATAGGCAGAGAAATCCAGTAAGGATTGAATGCCGCCCCACCATACGCAAAAGACATCAATGAAACGTCGCTACAATATGCAATTATCACGGTCGGCGTGACTATCACATACGTGACGCAGAGGGAGGGAACAAGGAAGGCCCTGCCCAAGTGAGAGGGAAGGTGGTGACCCCTGACTCACCTAGCGGCTGGCACCTGGCTGCCCTGACGTCCCTAGACGGGTTCCTCGCCCGTACGCCGATCACGTGCCTAAAGCCCTGGCTTTCCCTAAGCTGAGCCCTAGATAGTGAACAGGGCTGTGGGAACACTAATCCGCACCACTAGCTCTAAAGGAAAACACCAAGGGAAGGACAGACAATACGAACTCAACATATAATCCCAGGTGGGCGACAACAGGAGACAACAAGAAGCCCAACAGGGATCCGGAGGGTAGCACTCTGGAACGACAACCAGGATTCACAACTCCAGTGGGTCAGTATAGATGTCCAGGCAGGAAGCTCTATAACTGGCAACTAGAGAAGTGTGAGGGGAGAATATAAGGAGGTTGGGAGTGGCAGACAAGAAACAGCTGAGGAGGAGAAGCTACGGATCCCTGATTGAGACAAAAAGGATAGCAAGGCAAACACAGAAAACAATCACTAAGAAACAACGTGATCTTTAGATATAGAGCGCGCAGCCACCCGCTGCGACCTCCTGACCCCGGGTATAACGGAGTCAGACGTGGCTCTTGATACCCTCGTGACAGTACCCCCCCTTTCACGAGGGGCCTCCGGACACTCAGGACCAGGTCTCTCCGGATGAGAGGTATGGAAAGCCTGAATTAACCTGTTGGCGTTTACCTCTGACGCTGGAACCCACATTCTTTCCTCGGGACCGTAACCCCTCCAATGCACCAGATACTGAAGAGAGCGGCGGACCCGACGAGAATCAACAATTCTGGCTATTTGAAACTCCAGATTACCATCCACAATAACAGGAGGAGGTGGCAGTGGTGATGGTTCTAGAGGTGGAACATACTTCTTGAGTAACGATTTATGGAAGACGTTATGGATCTTAAAAGTCTGAGGTAGCTCCAGGCGAAAAGCCACAGGGTTAATGACGGCTACTATTTTTTAAGGACCAATGAACCTAGGGCCCAGTTTCCAAGAGGGAACCTTCAACTTAATATTCCTAGTAGACAACCACACATAGTCATTCACTCCTAGGTCCGGACCTGGCGACCGTTTCTTATCGGCCATCCATTTATATTTACTACTCATCTTTTTCAAGTTAACTTGCACCTTCTGCCATACCGATGAAAGAGATGAAAAAAACCTTTCCTCTTCGGGAACCCCAGAAGACCCCCCCTCTTTGAAAGTACAAAATTGGGGATGAAAACCGTATGCACCAAGGAATGGTGACTTGCCAGTGGACTCCTGATAATGATTATTTATGGCAAACTCAGCTAACGGTAAATATGATGACCACAACTCTTGGTTTTCAGACACAAAACACCTTAAATATGTTTCTAGGTTTTGGTTGGTACGCTCAGTCTGTCCATTCGACTGAGGATGGAAAGCTGAGGAAAAGGACAAGTGTACCCCCAAACGGGAACAAAAAGCTTTCCAAAACTTAGAAATAAACTGGGTTCCCCGATCCGAAACCACATCAGAAGGGACCCCGTGAAGCTTCACGATTTCACTGATAAACACCTGAGCAAGAGTTTTAGCATTAGGAAGTGCGGGTAGCGCAATAAAGTGTACCATTTTGCTAAACCTGTCTACTACTACCAAAATAACTGTTTTACCCGCAGACAACGGTAAGTCAGTGATGAAATCCATTGACAGATGTGTCCATGGCCTATTGGGGATAAAAAGTGGCAATAAAGACCCTGCTGGACGTGTATGAGAGACTTTCGCGCGTGCACAAGTAGAGCAAGTAGACACGAAATCCATTACATCCTGACGCAACCTTGGCCACCAAAAACGACGAGATAATAGCTCCAAGGTTGCTTTACTACCCGGGTGCCCAGCAAGTGCCGAATTATGATGTTCTTTTAATAATTCAAGACGCAGGTTTAACGGTACAAACAATTTCTCTGAGGGGCAAGAGGCCGGGGCGTCCCCCTGGGCCTCTAACACCTTTCCCTCTAGAACAGAGTGTACAGCAGAGACAACCACTCCTCTTTGTAAAATAGGTACCGGATCACTAACATTACCCCCTCCAGGGAAACTACGAGATAACGCGTCTGCCTTTGTATTTTTTGCCCCAGGACGATAGGTGATTACAAAGTTAAATCTGGTAAAGAATAGCGACCACCTAGCTTGTCTAGGGGTGAGACGCTTAGCCGATTCTAGGTACCGAAGGTTTTTGTGATCCGTAATCACCGTGACGGGGTAGATTGCTCCCTCTAAGAAGTGACGCCACTCTTCAAGCGCCAGTTTAATCGCCAACAGTTCCCTATTTCCAATATCATAGTTCTTCTCTGCAGAAGATAATTTTTTGGAAAAGAAAGCGCAAGGGCGCCATTTGCCAGGAGACGGACCCTGAGACATTACAGCCCCCACTCCCACCTCTGTCGCATCTACCTCAACAATAAAAGGCTGGGAGACATCAGGTTGAATTAGAACAGGTGCTGAGGTAAACCTCTCTTTTAGAGAGGAAAATGCATTTTTAGCGGCGTCAGACCATTTGGAAAAATCAGTCCTCTTCCTAGTCATGTCGGTAAGGGGTTTAACGATCACTGAATAATTTTTAATGAACTTTCTATAGAAATTTGCGAAACCCAAAAACCGTTGTAGGGCTTTAAGGTTCTCAGGAAGATCCCAATCTAAAATTGCCTGGACCTTCCCAGGATCCATACGGAAACCTGAAGCAGATAATAGATATCCCAGGAACTGTATTTCCTGAACAGCGAAGACACATTTTTCAATTTTCGCATATAATTTATTCGTCCGTAGGACCTGCAGTACTTGCCTGACATGCACCTCATGTGTTTTCAGATCAGCCGAATAAATTAAGATATCATCTAGGTATATGACTACAAACCTGCCGATGAGATGACTAAAAATATCATTAACGAAATGTTGGAAGACAGCGGGGGCATTGGTCAGACCGAAAGGCATAACTAGATTTTCATAATGCCCCTCAGGGGTGTTAAAAGCTGTCTTCCACTCATCCCCTTCCCTGATACGAATCAGATTGTAGGCCCCCCTAAGATCAAGTTTGGAGAACCACCTAGCACCCGCAATCTGGTTAAAAAGGTCAGGAATGAGAGGAAGAGGGTATGGGTCTCGGATGGTTATCTGGTTTAGCTCACGGAAATCTAGGCAAGGACGCAGGCCCCCATCTTTCTTTTTAACAAAGAAAAACCCTGCAGCCACGGGTGAAGAAGAGGGTCTGATGTGTCCCTTAGCCAGACTCTCGGAGATATAATCTTTCATGGCTTGTCTCTCGGGACCCGAAAGATTATACAACCTGGACTTGGGTAATTTTGCACCGGGAATCAGGTTAACCGGGCAATCATAAGGACGATGAGGTGGTAGCTTCTGACAACCCTTTTCAGAAAAAACGTCCTCAAAGTCCGAAATAAATGTAGGTAGGGAAGCTATGGAGGCGATTAAGCAATTGTTATTTAAGCAATTCTCTCTGCAATGCTCACTCCACTGCAATATCTCCCTGGCCTGCCAATCCACCACTGGATTGTGCGCTACCAACCAGGGAAGACCCAATACCACAGGAGAGGTGTCACGGAACCATGAACCAGACGTACAACAAGAGATAAGTGAAAATAAGAAGGCTTTATTGAAAATAAAGCTGTAAAGCAAAAGTCCAAACGAATGGTGAAACCGAAGCAGAGTCTTTGAGAGGCCAGAGATCAGGAACCAGAAGGGTAGTCAGACGAAGCCAGGATCAGGAACCAGCAGGGTAGTCAGACGAAGCCAGGATCAGGAACCAGCAGGGTAGTCAGACGAAGCCAGGATCAGGAACCAGAAGCAGCAGCAGTCTTAGAAGCATGTGAACACAGGAGGACCAAGCAAGGAACTGAAGCCACAGACCTCCTATATATATGAGCTAGGCATCCAGCTCCTCCCAGTGGGAAGGAGGAGCCGCAGGGTGGAAGGCTACAAGAAACCCAGAAACCAAGATGGCCGCCAGCACATGTCAAACGAAGGAGAACAGCAAGAAGGTAAGACTATGACAGTACCTCCCCCTCAAGGGCCCCTCCTCCGCGGAGCAAAAAACGGTTTCTGAGGGAAGCGTGCGTGGAAGGCTCGGAGCAAGGCAGGAGCATGGACATCTGCGGAGGGAACCCAGGAACGCTCCTCTGGACCATAACCACGCCAATGGACCAAAAACTGCACCCGACCGCGGACCAGGCGTGAGTCCAGGATATTGCTCACCTCATACTCCTCATGATTTCCCACTCGGACCGGACGAGGCCTAGGAACCGAGGAAGTGAAACGATTACACACCAGTGGCTTCAACAGGGAGACATGAAACACGTTAGAGATCCGCATGCCAGGAGGAAGCGCAAGGGCATAGGCTACCGGGTTTACCCTGCGAAGCACTCGGAAGGGACCAACAAAGCGAGGCGCCAGCTTGGGAGTGGGCACTCGAAGGTTGAGGTTGCGGGTGGACAACCATACACGGTCTCCGACCTGGTAGGAAGGAGCAGGCGCTCGTCTGCGATCAGCCTGGAGTCTCTGGCGCTGCGCAGAGGCCTCAAGGGACTTCTGGATCTGTACCCAAGAAGCACGTAGGACGGAAAGGTGATCCTCCACAGCCGGAATATCCTGGGGAGAGAATACCTCCGGTAACACGGCAGGTTGGAACCCATAATTGGCCATGAAGGGAGACGTCCCAGAGGAAGAGTTCACCGCCGTGTTCCTGGCAAACTCAGCCCAAGGCAGGAGGTCAACCCAATTGTCTTGGTGATCGGAGACATAGCAATGAAGGAATTGCTCCAAGGCCTGATTGGATCGTTCTGCGGCCCCATTGGACTGAGGGTGGTAGGCCGAGGAGAAGGAGAGATGAATCCCCAACTGGGAGCAAAAGGCGCGCCAGAACCTGGACACAAACTGACTCCCCCGATCCGACACAATCTCCTTGGGTAAACCGTGCAACCGGAAGACCTCCCTGGCAAATATCGTGGCCAACTCTTGTGCAGAGGGTAACTTCTTGAGAGGAACACAGTGGCACATTTTGGAAAACCGATCCACAATCATGAGAATGACCGTATGGCCTCGGGATGCAGGGAGGTCCACAATGAAATCCATCCCCAGGTGTGACCATGGGCGCTCCCCGGTGGCTATGGGTTGCAGAAGGCCCAACGGAAGGTGCCAAGGGGACTTACTCTGGGCACAAACGGAGCATGCCGCTACATATGCGGCGATGTCGGAACGTAGGGAAGGCCACCAGAACAGACGTGAAACAGCCCAGGACAGCTGATTCTTTCCAGGATGCCCCGCGGTCTTGGAGTTATGGTAGGTTCGCAACAACCGAGTGCGCAACTCCTCAGGCACAAAACATCTGCCGTTGGGTCTCCCAGAGGGAGCACCAGATTGAGCCGCCAAAATCTGCTCACCCAGGGGAGAGGTCAGGCTGGTGCGAATGGCGGCCAGGATCTGATTCGGAGGTATGACCGAAGTCGGAATCGACTCCTCCCTGGACAGCTCGGAGTACTGCCGTGATAGGGCATCCGCCCTGATGTTCTTGGAACCGGGTAGGTAGGAGACCACGTAATTAAAACGTGACAAGAACAGAGACCATCTGGCCTGACGTGGTGTCAATCTCTTGGCCTCAGAAAGGTAGGTCAGATTCTTATGGTCCGTCAGGATGAGAACCGGAACCACCGAACCCTCGAGCAAGTGCCTCCATTCTTTAAGGGCCTGCACGATGGCCAATAACTCCCTGTCACCAATCTGATAGTTGCACTCCGCGGAAGACAGTTTCCGGGAGTAAAACCCACAAGGAAGCAGAGGACCCTCTGGTGTTCTACGCTGAGACAGAAGGGCGCCTACTCCCGTCTCAGACGCGTCCACCTCGAGGACAAAGGGCAACCCAGGGTTGGGATGCGACAGAATCGGAGCCGACACAAAAGCGGACTTTAGGGCCTCAAAAGCTCGGATGGCCTCGAGCGGCCAGACCTGGGAATTACTGCCCTTCCTGGTCAGATCCGTGAGAGGCTTGGCCAGCATGGAAAAGTCCCTGATGAACTTCCGATAATAATTGGCGAAGCCCAAAAAGCGCTGCAGGGAACGAAGACCACTGGGCTGGGGCCACTGTAAGACAGCCGAAACCTTCTCAGGATCCATGGAGAACCCCTCAGCGGAAATGATGTAACCTAAGAAGGTTACCTGGGATCGGTGAAATTCGCATTTCTCAAGCTTACCGAACAGCTTGTTCTCTCGTAACCGTTGCAACACTCGTCTGACATCCAGAATGTGGGCCTCCATGGATTCAGAATATACCAAGATGTCATCCAAATAGACCACCACACACTGCTGCAACAGGTCACGGAAAACATCGTTGATGAATTCCTGAAAGACTGCGGGCGCATTGCACAACCCAAAGGGCATAACCAAGGATTCCTAATGACCGGTCCTGGTGTTAAACGCGGTCTTCCACTCATCGCCCCCCTTGATCCTTACCAGGTTATATGCCGCCCTCAGGTCAAGTTTGGTAAAGACCGTGGCCCCTTTAAGGCGATCGAACAGCTCGGAAATCAAGGGTATCGGGTAAGCGTTCTTGATCGTGATGCGATTGAGACCCCTGTAATCGATGCAAGGCCTCAACTCACCGCCCTTCTTTTTCACAAAGAAAAATCCAGCCCCTGCCGGGGACGAGGATTTGCGAATGTGTCCGCGTGAAAGCGCCTCCCTCACGTACTCCTCCATGGCCTCATTCTCCGCTACCGACAGTGGATAGACTTTGCCACGAGGAGGAACGGCACCAGGTTGTAACTCTATGGCACAATCGTATGGGCGGTGCGGAGGTAGGGCAACCGCGCGCACCTTATCGAATACATCCCGGTACTCCTCGTATTCAGGAGGCAACAGAGAGTCCGAGGAAGTACACAGCAACTTGACAGACCCATGGATGCAACTAGCCCCACACTGCGGTGACCACGAGAGGATCTCGGCCGATCTCTAATCGAAAGTCGGATTATGCTTCTGGAGCCAGGGGTACCCCAAGACCACCGAGTAGTGTGGAGACGAAATAACCTGGAGGCAGACCGACTCTCTGTGAACGGCACCAATGGCTATCCCCACTGGAAGGGTCTCATGAGTCACGTGTGACGACAGAAGGGGTCTGCCGTCTATCGCCTCAAGAGCCAGTGGGGAACCTCGAGCCTGCAGAGGAATGGAATTGGCGGCAGCGAACACACTATCAATGAACAAACCACCAGCACCAGAGTCCACCAACGCCTGGGTCGTCACCGAGCCCCCGACCCAGGAGAGGACAACAGTGATCAGTGGTTTGTCAACACGGGAAACCGGGAACGAGGAGACTCCACCCAAGATCTGCCCCCAACAGGATCTCAGGTACGAGCGTTTCCCGGACGGTTCGGACATGCCAACCGAAAATGCCCACCGAGACCACAGTACATGCATCGGCCCTCGCGTCTCCGGAGTACCCTCTCCCCCTCGGACAGGCGAGCAAACCCCAGCTGCATGGGTTCACCCCCAGACAAGTCATCCCCAGGAGGCGTGGGAGGAGAGGGAGGCACGGGTGGGACAGCAAACGTAGGCGCCAATCTGTTAGAAGACCTCCGCAGGCTCTCCTTAAAGGAAGGTCTCTCCCTGAGTCTGGTGTCAATCAAAATCAGGAAAGAAATAAGAGACTCGAGCTCCACTGGTAGGTCCTTAGCTGCAACCTCATCCTTCAAGGCATCCGAGAGACCATGAGAGAAAGCAGCGACCAGAGCCTCATTATTCCAGCCCACCTCTGCTGCCAGGGTACGAAACTCAATGGCGTATTCAGCTACGGATCGTGAACCCTGTCTGATGGACATAAGGAGCTTCGCAGCAGAGGCAGCACGAGCCGGCACATCGAATACCTTCCGAAGAGAAGCAACAAAACCGGAAAACTCGGCAACCACCGGATTGTTGTTCTCCCATAAAGGGCTGGCCCAGGCCAAGGCCTTGTCCGAGAGCAGCGAGATCAAGAAGCCCACTTTTGATCTCTCAGTAGGAAAGGCATGTGGCAGCAACTCGAAATAAATGCCCACCTGGTTAAGGAAACCTCGGCACTGAGTTGGCTCTCCCCCAAAGCGCTGTGGAAGAGGGGCAGAACCGGTCATACCCCGAAACACCGCAGGCGCAACAACAGGTGTCGGGGTAGACTCTGGCGCAACAACCGGAGCGGCAGTAGGAGCGACAACCGACCCATCGGCAACGGGAGCGAAATGAGCCGTGCGTTCAAGCAGGGTTTGCAACGCCACAGCGAACCGACCCAACAGGTGATCCTGTTGATCAAGTCTGGCAACCAGCATGGGTAGCGAGGATGGCCCTGTACCGTCAGAACTCATGTCTTGGTCCTAATGTCACGGAACCATGAACCAGACGTACAACAAGAGATAAGTGAAAATAAGAAGGCTTTATTGAAAATAAAGCTGTAAAGCAAAAGTCCAAACGAATGGTGAAACCGAAGCAGAGTCTTTGAGAGGCCAGAGATCAGGAACCAGAAGGGTAGTCAGACGAAGCCAGGATCAGGAACCAGCAGGGTAGTCAGACGAAGCCAGGATCAGGAACCAGCAGGGTAGTCAGACGAAGCCAGGATCAGGAACCAGAAGCAGCAGCAGTCTTAGAAGCATGTGAACACAGGAGGACCAAGCAAGGAACTGAAGCCACAGACCTCCTATATATATGAGCTAGGCATCCAGCTCCTCCCAGTGGGAAGGAGGAGCCGCAGGGTGGAAGGCTACAAGAAACCCAGAAACCAAGATGGCCGCCAGCACATGTCAAACGAAGGAGAACAGCAAGAAGGTAAGACCATGACAAGAGGGAAGGCCCTCCAGAACGTAACATGAAAGACACTCATTATGGTGGTCCCCTACCCGAAGGTGTAAATTATGAACAATATGGGTGAGGTTTCTCTGAGACAGAGGAGCCGAATCTATAGCGAATACGGGAATAGGTCTCTGCAGCGTGCAGAGAGACAAACCCATAGTGCGGGCAAAATGGGCATCTATCAAATTTACCCCTGCTCCACTGTCTAGAAAAAAAGAAATAGACTCCGTCTTAACACCAAAAACAATAACCGCTGGTAACACAAATTGAGATGTTCGTATGGAGGAAACGTATACCCCCCGGCTGACATCCTCCGCACAGCCTGGGGTTAGTAGTTTTCCGACGGTCTTTTGTTTTTGAGAAAGGAGGGACAGACATTAATGAAATGACCCTTCCCCCCACAGAAAAAACAAGCCCCCCCCCTGCGGCGAACCTCAGGAGGACGGACCTGACGAGAAGTTCCGCCTAGCTGCATAGGCTTATCTAAGTCAGTACAGACTAATTGTTGTTTGGGAGAGGTAACCAATTGCTCAGGAATTTTCGATCTCTCCCTAAGACGCCTATCTATTCTGATAGAGAGGGACATAACAGCATCAAGGGAAAGGGGGGTCTCATACAGCGCCAGTGCATCCTTAACCCTTTCAGATAACCCAGAGCAGAACTGACTCCTGAGAGCCGGGTCGTTCCACTGAGTATCCGTAGCCCACCTACGGAACTCTGAGCAATATTCCTCTGCTGACCGATCTCCCTGTAGGAGTCTCCGTAACTTCGACTCAGCCAGGGCGACTCGGTCAGGGTCATCATATATGAGACCCAAAGCCCCAAAAAATCCCTCCACTGACCGGAGAGCCTGGGAACCAGGGGGTAACGAGAACGCCCAGGATTGTGGGTCCCCCTGAAGCAGGGAAATGACAATCCCTACCCGCTGTTCTTCATTACCTGAGGAGTAAGGGCGCAACTTAAAGTATAATTTGCAGGCCTCACGGAACGTCGCAAATTTGTCCCTTCCCCCAGAAAATCTGTCAGGAAGAACAACCTTGGGTTCTGTAACAACCTGGTTACCCATAGCAACCGCTGGGGGTGCGGTCTGCTGCATTTGCTGCTGTTGTTGGAGGACAGACGACTTCAATCCTGCCACCTCCAAAGACAGGCCTTGAAGCTGTTTTGCCAAGGCAGCAATAGGATCCATATTGGATTCTAAGTAGAGAAGTGTGAGGGGAGAATATAAGGAGGTTGGGAGTGGCAGACAAGAAACAGCTGAGGAGGAGAAGCTACGGATCCCTGATTGAGACAAAAAGGATAGCAAGGCAAACACAGAAAACAATCACTAAGAAACAACGTGATCTTTAGATATAGAGCGCGCAGCCACCCGCTGCGACCTCCTGACCCCGGGTATAACGGAGTCAGACGTGGCTCTTGATACCCTCGTGACAGCAATGCTTTTTATATAGTTCATGGTTATAAATGTACATGTGTTTGAACCACGTCATGTAACTATTTGCACACATCAAAAGTCACAAATAAATCTTCCTCCCTCAAAAAATGACCAGTATCTAATAAAAAAAGAAGGTGTCTCTTTGGTTAAGGGTTTCAGGATCTTATCTAAAAGGATGGCTGGTTGGGACAAAATAGAATTGGTGGACGCAACTATGGGGCATCCTTGGTGTTGTGTTAAAGACTTGTGAATTTTTGGCAAGGTATAAAAAACTAGAGTGATGCGGTGTTGATTAACTAAATAAGTACATAACTTATCATCCACTACGCCTCTATCCCTAAATTCCATAGCAATATCCATAAGTTTACGTTTTATATTATAGACAAGATCATGTCCTAGGGATACATAAGTATTCCTATCAGTTAACTGTCCTAGGATTTCTGAGATGTAATAGTCCTTGTCCATGAGGACAAGGGCACCCTCTTTATTAGCACTGCAGGTTTAAAAAGAGAGTCATCATCCAATATAGTCTGTAAAGCATCACGTTCTATTGATGATAAGTTATCAGATAAAAACAGTTTACCATGTTTACAATCCTGTAACAAATGTGACATATCTCTTGGAACAAGTTATATGAAGGTCTCCACAGGGGGTATGTTTTAGGAGGTTGAAATCTGCTTTTAAGTTTCAAATTAAAAAGTTGTAATGTCAATTGAGCAGTATCTACTGACACCATTTGTGTAGACATTCCATCACCTGTTACAAAATGACCCCTGAGACATATACTATGAAAAAAACGCTGACAGTTCATTTCTAGATCAAAGGTATCTAACTGCCCCGTGGGGCTAAACAGTAGTCATTTCTGCAATACCTGTAATTGAATAGGACTGACATTCTTAAAAGAAATATTGAAAACCAAATTATCGTCTATACCTGGGACCGCGTTGTCCGTGGAGCATTCACATCTCCTATGATGTTGTCCCGCCCTTCTTGTGTTCTTTTTGTTTGTCTTGGTTTTCTCCCTAAAAAAGGAGATGGATGACGGGTGGTAGAGTTATAATCGCTCCCAGAGATGGAAGATTGGGAACCCTTTCGGCGCATAGGGCATCTGAAGATTGGAGTAGCGGTACCCAAGGAGTCTTGCCATTTGTAGATTCTTTTATTCTGATAGTCCACAGCGTCTCTTGTAAATTTATTAGGGTTAGTAACTTCAATGTCCTTCCTGAGGTCGGTGCAAGTTTTATCAATCTTGGTTTTAAGGGCAGTGAGGTCCTCAGCTGTCAGTGTGTCACAGAGCTGTTGTCTCGGTGATGGCATTGGCTAAATGTTCGATAGTAAGGACCATTAAATCATATGAACATTTGTCCAGAAGGCTGGCAAATTTAGTGCAATAATCAGTGCTTTCACAGAAAAATATGGGTCTAAGGTTTACCCGCAGTCCACGTGGAATCCTCTTTAATGTGCAGTATTCCGCCAAGGTAGCTTTGTGTAGTTCACACGCTATCAGCTTTCTGGATTCCCTCTTGAGTTCTCTACTCCGCAATGCAGCCAGAGAGGTCTTCAGGAATTCAGCGCTGGTGGTAACCCGGGACACAATTTCACGTGCCCTATCCTCACTGTACGCAAATGGATTCATTGAAATTGATTATTGGATCGGGTGCTCGTCGCTGTAGAACCAAAATGATATGACAAGTAGATCAGCGGCACTCCGTAGTTTTAGCGAGCGGTGCACGTGTCCAGGGTCGGCGTCCCACACGTATCCTCTCGCCCAAAATTTGTCATCTAATTGATTCTCATTTCCTTATTTGCAGCCTCTGAGACAATCCTGTCCACACGTCGGTACTGGGAGTAAGGTAGGGATTTTTTTGTCGCGGGTGGTTACTAGTAAAGTTCAAAAGGCTATTGCGGTCGGTGTCCTTGACATATAGGTCAGTTTGTAGGGAGCTATTATCTTTTTTAATGACCCAAGTGTCAAGGAAACTGATTTTCATGTTGTCCCAATGTATTGTGAATTGAAGTTCCTGCCACACAGAATTGAAATAGGCGGAGTAAGGATTGAATGCCGCCCCGCCATACACAAAAGACAAAGACTCACATAGAGTCGAAACGTGTGACCTGTTATTGTTTCTCCGTGTGATACAATAAAGAAAAAATCGCATTGATATCAGCGAGTGCCGGTCTTCTTTATATGGAAGGTTTAAAAATCAGTCTGGTTGCAAGCCTTCACAGTCTGTTTTCTTTCCGTCTCCTCATTTGACGGCTCAGGCTACTTTCACACGAGCGTTCGGGTGTCCGCTCGTGCGCTCCGTTTGAAGGGGCTCACGAGCGGCCCCGAACGCATCCGTCTGGCCCTAATGCATTCTCAGTGGAGGCGGATCCACTGAGAATGCATCCGCCTGCCAGCACTCAGCCTCCGCTCCGCTCAGTGAGCGGACACCTGAACGCTGCTTGCAGCGTTCGGGTGTCCGCCTGGCCGTGCGGAGGCGAGCGGATCCGTCCAGACTTATAATGGAAGTCAATGGGGACGGATCCGCTTGAAGATGACACCATATGGCTCAATCTTCAAGCGGATCCGTTCCCCATTGACTTACAATGTAAAATCTGAACGGATCCGCTCAGGCTACTTTCTGACTTAGAAAATTTTCTAAGTAATAATGCAGACGGATCCGTTCTGAACGGATGCAAACGTCTGCATTATCGGAGCGGATCCGTCTGATGAAACATCAGACGGATCCGCTCCGAACGCTCGTGTGAAAGTAGCCTCACATGTATCTCTTATCTCTGATCTCCTGACCTCATAAACACTTATTGAACCCATATTCTAATAAGTTTGAAAAGGAAATGATCTATAATATGAGTGTTTATGAGGTCAGGAGATCAGAAATAAGAGCCCCTGTATCTCAGAAATGGCTAAACATTTTAAATTAAAGGACAATTGAAAATATTTTTTATTTTTTGTCAAAAAATGACTAAAATGCAATCATAAAAAAAAGTCTTCCTGGAGATGTCAATAGCTTTAAAACTTCAGTAAGAGGACTCTGAATGAGGAATATCTCAACATCCCCCCATTAAGATACAAGCACATTTGGCCGAGTCAAGTGTTCATGGAAAATGGCTGAATAACCAGTGTCTAAGATATCTTCAGTGTCTCATCTGTTTGAAACATTTGGAGTAAGGCTCCTGAAACATTGTTTTGGGCACTTTTACCTCACTTTTGCAGCTCAATATTGTTGACAAATCTGCCCCATTATAATATAATTATACCTAAGTGGTTAAACAACGTGAGGACACCACCAAATAATTCCTCATATTTTAAGATAGCCATATACAATAGATAAAAAATGGATGAACTAATTGCAACTTTATCAGCCAACCATTTGGGGTCCACTCATCTATTCTCCGATCCATTTTTCTGCTGGGAAGTAAGCTACTTTGAGAATTTCTGGAAACCAACATTCCTATATCGCCATTTAAATGAAGATTCTTCATGCTTGCTAAGAGTTGGGAGATTTGGGCATCAGGACGGATTAATGATTAGTTCACAGATTTATTTTCTCTACAGAGAGAATGAAAAGTGAGATACGGGGGAAGGGGGGGCGAGAAGGGGAGGTTATGACAGTGATGTGGTGAACAAGAGCTAGACTAAAATGTATTAAATGTGAACTTTTTGTATTTGACTTTCCAAAGATATAGCTTCAACTTTTGAACTTGATAGAATGAAGCGTAGATGTGTTTATTACATTTTGTAATATTACATTTTGTAATGTTGTGGCTAAGACTATGTGAACTTAGTAAAGGAAAGCCCCAAAGAGCTCTGGCATAAAACTGTCAACATGCATGAACATGGTCTATAAAAATAAAATATCTCAAGAGCAACAAACAACGTGTATGATAGATTTGCCTGGGAGGCAGCAATTTTTTTATTGAGAGATACTGGGCAGAAGACCTTTCTGAAGCTGCATGCTGCTGAGTCCTGGCTGAGGGCCCCATGTCTTTAATAAGACTCTGTCCTGATTCATAGTGACAGCAGTGGTTCCTGTGGAGAAACAGTGGCTTGGTCGTATAGAACTAATTATGGCCTAGGGAGACAAGGGAAAAATACTTTTTAGCCAGGTGTTACACAGCAGGACTTTGCAAGTGTCACACCATTTAATTAGAAGCCCTGCTGCTTGATAATTAGAAGTAATGTGACTATGACCATGTACAGGCAAGTGACGTATTGTGAACACAGTCCCGATACACGTGCATGAGTAATTAAAACTGAGACGCCAAAGCAGGCATACAGAGAACATAGTCCAGGCAAGGATGGATTGGGGCAGCAGGGTAGTCAGATTTTGGAGGCTGAGAGTACATTATCAGACACACTTGTTTAAGGTAAAATCACAGACCTTTGTAGATCACTAATTTAGATGAAACAGAACCGTTTGCTAATTATTTTATACTTGTCATAATTCATAGAATGAAAAAAGTTGCTGCATCATTTTTGGCTCTGAATATTGCTCCCAGTCCCTAAAAGAGTCAGATGGCTATGATTTAAGCAATGTTTTATATATATTGTAACAACGGCATGTTATGCAATGCCTATTGATTTTAACTCATTGAATCAAGGAACACAATATCTCAGTTTTTTTCATGCTGTTTCACTTCATAATGTAAGGTTTCTAATTCATACTATTCAGTGCATTATTTTTATTGGAAAAATAGGCTTCCATCAATGAGAATCTTTTTACTAGTAGCGCTTTCTGTCCTGTTATTCCTTGTATTCTTGCCTAAATATTACAAATGAAATAGTACCCACAATAGTGATAGTGGCTAAAATAGAAAGTCCCCAGTAGTTCTCCCAGTAGTTATAATTAGAGATGAGCAAATTTCTTAAAAGTTTGATTCGGCTGATTCGCCGAATTTCACAAAAAAGCTATTTTTTTTGTAAGTAGCGGGTGCAATGACAGGGAGCTGCGATAGCAGCTCCCTGTCCCCCCGTCATTGCACCCCTCAGATGCCACGTTCGTACATGATCGCGGCATTTGAGTGTAAAATTAACAATAAACAAAAAATATTAAATCAAACTTACCGCCTCCATTTGTAAAACGTAATGCCTCCATTTGGTGACTTATGACGTCATCACGACAGCCGGCGTGGTGAGGTAATCTCGCACCGCACGGGATTTCGGCCGAGATCCTCAAGCAAGATGGAGGCTGGCGGCCTGTCTCGAGCAAATGGAGGAGGTAAGTTTGAATTTTTTTTGTTTTTTTATACTATTTAAGGTTAAATCGATTCACTGAAACGAAGCACGAGGAAATTCGGCTTCTAGGCTAATCAAATTTATCCTGAAATTCGGATCGAATTCAACTTTGTGGGATTCGATTGGCTCATCTCTAGTTATAATATATCCCTACAGGGCCCCACTACTAATAAAGCTTTCTATGGTGCCCTCAGTAGTAATAATACCTCCTATAATAATATTATCCAGTAATAATAGTGCCCCATAGCACCCTTACTAATAATAATTCCCCTATGTCATATAGTAGCAATATTAACACCTCTATAAGGTTTCCTGCATTATTGATATCTCAATTGATAGTGCCTCCAGCACTAATATTTCCCCCCCAGTGTGCCCCCAGTAAGAACAATACCCCAATATTGCCCCAGTAATGCCCTCTATTGTGCCCCGGTAATGATTATAATGCCCTCTATGGTTCCCCCGTATGAATAACAATGTTCTCTACATATGCTTCCTATAATACTCCTAGTAATGCTCCCTATTGTACTTCTCAGTAGTGCCACCTACAGTGCCCTCAATAATGTCCTCTATAGTGCCCCCAGTATTAAAAATGTTCCCTATTGCTCCCCCAGTAATCCATATAGCACCCTCCAAGTGGCAAAAGAAAAAAAAAATACTCACCCGAGTCTTGTTCCATGACACCTTCTGCCCTTTTCTTCCCGTCTGAAGCTTGAGACGCCAGTGTTATTGCTTTGCTACTAACTATACTATTCATATACTAATTCATAGGCATCAGGTCTAGTGGCCTAAGAGGTTTAATGGTGGGGTACTGAGTCATCAGCTGTAGTATTTAAAGGTTTTGCCATCCTGAAGATGTCGATACAGTTGAATTCAAGAAAGCACTTGCAGCATGGTTGCCAACCATCCAGAAATTTCATAGAAATAGACAACATTTTTCCTGCATCCATGAAAAAAAATATTATGTGGCCGTGATTTTTTTGAAGATGGCTGTACTTGACTATATTATTTTAGTGCTAATTATCATAATTTTACAGCTCACGGTAAATGCTTGTAATGAGTTCTGAGAAGTATATTGAGCTATAGATGTGTATTACTTATTACCTAAAAAATTGGGCTGTCCATGATTTTGGGATAAGTCTTTAAGAAAAAAGAAAATTTCTGGTTGTCAACCCTGACCTTGTTAACCCTGACCTGGCTAGGTACATAATTATTAGGCCTCATGCACACGACCGTTGTGTGCATCCGTGGCCGTTGTGCCGTTTTCCTTTTTTTTTCGCGGACCCATTGACTTTCAATGGGTCCGTGGAAAAATCGGAAAATGCACCGTTTTGCAGCCGCATCCGTGATCCGTGTTTCCTGTCCATCAAAAAAATATGACCTGTCCTATTTTTTTGACGGACAACGGTTCACGGACTCATTCAAGTCAATGGATCCGTGAAAGAACACGGATGCACACAAGATTGGCATCCGCGTCCGTGATCCGTGGCCGTAGGTTACTTTCATACAGACGGATCCGAAGATCCGTCTGCATAAAAGCTTTTTCAGAGATGAGTTTTCACTTTGTGAAAACTCATATCCGACAGTATATTCTAACACAGAGGCATTCCCATAGTGATGGGGACGCTTCTAGTTAGAATATACTACGAACTGTGTACATGACTGCCCCCTGCTGCCTGGCAGCACCCGATCTCTTACTGCGGGCTGTCATCCGCACAATTAACCCCTCAGGTGCTGCACCTAAGGGGTTAATTGTGCATATCATAGCCCCCTATAAGAGATCAGGGGCTGCCAGGCAGCAGGGGGCAGACCCCCCTCCCTCCCCAGTTTGAATATCATTGGTGGCCAGTGTGCGGCCTCCTTCGGCCCCCCTCCCCCCCTCTATTGTAATTTCATTGGTGGCCAGTGTGCGGCCTCCTTCGGCCCCCCTCCCCCCCTCTATTGTAATTTCATTGGTGGCCAGTTTGCGGCCTCCGTCGGCCCCCCTCCCCCCCTCTATTGTAATTTCATTAATGGCCATTTATGGCTACCTGCCTCAGCTACTATTCTCAGGCTGTTACCCGCCTAATGCCAAACATCTGATGCCAAGTACTCTTTCTAGTGAGTACTAGTATTGCCACCCACCTCCACACTATGTCGCCTTGCCACTCTATGGCCTACTGATGCTGCCATGTCCACACTATGTCACCGTGCCACTCTGTTGTATCATGCTGCTGCTACTGCCATGTCCACACTATGTCACAGTGCCACTCTGTTGTATCATGCTGCTGCTGCTTCTGCCATGTCCACACTATGTCACCTTGTCACTCTGGCCTCCTGATGCTGCCATCTCCACACTATGTAACCTGGCCACTCGCTGGCCTCCACATACTGCTGCCAACTACATACTCTGTGATTGTGCCACTCAGTGGCCTCTTCATACTGCTGCCACCTCCACACTGTCATTGTGCCACTCTGTGGCCTCCTTATGCTGCCGCCACCTCCAGACTTTGTCAGGATCAGTTTTTTGTGGGTTATTGTTCTGACGGATCAGAGGAAGGGCAAATTAATCAGTGACGTCAACACAAACTTACTGCTGACATCCTCTCCATTCTGCAAGAAAATGTATACTAAAACCTTCAGGATCACAGGTGCATATCCATGAGGCAAACATAATTACAAAAACAAAATGGCTGCACACCATTATATATACAAACAATAGAGCAAGGAAATGGGGGTCATTCTAGATAAAAGTGGTACAATACTGACTATAAATGAGTATACATGAATAATGGAAGCTCTTAGCGCACATACGTGTCGGGCCCATCTACCAGGCGTCAAGGTGGCTTCCACAGATGGATCCCTATCACTAAAGAAACTACCTCACTTTGGACTTACTTAAGCCTACAATATTCAGGGCAGTGTAGGAACCAGCTACAAACATATTCTGCTCAGAAGTCCCAGGTAGATGGGCGTGTCCAGTCTAAAAGGGGTGCCACCCCCAACATGTTGCAAGAAAATTTAGACTAAAACCTTCAGGATCACAGGTGCATATTCATGAGGCAAACATAATTACAAAAACAAAATGGCTGCACACCATTATATATACAAACAATAGAGCTAGGAAATGGGGGTCATTCTAGATAAAAGTGGTACATTACCGACTATAAATGAGTATACATGAATAATGGAAGCTCTTATCGCACATACGTGTCGGGCCCATCTACCAGGCGTCAAGGTGGCTTCCGCAGATCACTAAAGAAACTGCCTCACTTTGGACTTACTTAAAGAGGACCATTCACCGATTCTTACTCTATGAACTAAGTATACAGACATGTGGAGCGGCGCCCGGGGATCTCACTGCACTTACTATTATCCCCGGGCGTCGCTCCGTTCTCCTGCTATGCCCTCCGGTATCTCCGTTCCCTAAGTTATGGTAGGCGGAGTCTGCCCTAGCGCTGGCCAATCGCATTGCAGAGCTCACAGCCTGGGAGAAAATAACCTCCCAGGCTGTGAGCTCTGCGCTGCGATTGGCCAGCACTAGGGCAGACTCCGCCTACCATAACTTAGGGACTGGTATCTCCGCCTACTATAACTTAGTGAGCGAAGATACCGGAGGGCATACCAGGAGAACGGAGCAGCGCCCGGGGATAATAGTAAGTGCAGTGAGAACCCCGGGTGCCGCTCTCCATGTCTGTATAGTTAGTTCATAGGATAAGAATCGGTGAAAGGTCCTCTTTAAGCCTACAATATTCAGGACAGTGTAAGAACCAGCTACAAACATATTCTGTAAAAAACGAATATAGAGCAATTTAGCTAATATAGTGAACTTCAGATGAGAAAAAAATTACAACTATTAGACAAAGAAGATTATAGCACTATATTAGCTAAATTGCTCTATATTCATTTTTTTTCGAAAATTCACTATATTGCTATATATTCTTGTTTTAGAATATTATGAATATTCGAAAAATCAGTTATAGCAATATAGCGAATATTCGAAAAAAAATAAAATAATATAGAGCAATTTAGCTAATATAGTGCTATAATCTTCTTTGTCAAATAGTTGTAAGTTAAAAAATTTGCAATAAAATTTGCATTGCTAAAATTCGCATTACGGAAAAAAAAAAAAAATAATATAGAGCAATTTAGCTAATATAGTGATATAATCTTCTTTGTCTAATAGTTGTAAGTTGAAAAATTTGCAATAAAATTCACATTACTAAAATTCGCATTAAGAAAATTCGCATATTACACGATCATTACCTTGTTGATTTTTCGAGTACAAAAAATCGTAGAATATAATGAATATTTGAATTTGCGAATATTCGACAAATATTCTACAAAATATTCGCGAAATATTGCAAATTCGAATATGACCCCTGCCGCTCATCACTACTGTGTACACCCCCAAATACACCACCACCACCACCAGAGCCCCTCCACTCGAGCCAGAGAAATTATTTTCCCATCCATTCCCAGAACTAACCGATGCACAGCCATTCTTAACATCGGATGAGGAAGAGGAGGTAGCAGTGGCCGCAACCCAGCGATCTGACGACAGTACCCAGATCAGCTCAAGGAGGGAGGTTCCTGCTGTTGCTGCCTACTCCGAAATCTCAAATGTCAGTGGTGGTAAAGGTGACGATGATGACGTGTCGATGGACGTCACATGGGTGCCCACAAGAGAGGAAGAGGAGGGGAGTTCAGAGGGAGAGACGGAGCAGCAGAGAGGGAGAAGGAGGAGATTCAGGCAGATCTCGCAGGGCACTGTAAGCAAAAGCAGACTGTAAATGTATCTGGAGCGAGCCATCCAGCATGCACGGTCACTTCTAGTGCTCTCTCAGGACGCCGGCACATTTCTCCGCAGTGTGGGCTTTTCTTAACTTTTCTTAACAATAGTGTTGCCATCTGCAGCCTGTGCTGTCAACGCATAAGTCGAGGTAAGCCCAACAATCACCTAGGAATGACCACCTTAAAAAAGCACCTGGCATCCCATCACCGAGCCCAGTGGGAGCAACGCCGTCAGAACCCACAAAGCCACACTCTCAGTTCTCCATGTCCTGCCTCTTCTCCTCTCATTTGTCCTCCACTCCACTGTGCCATCGTCACGTTCATCTGGCAGAATGCAAGCTTCCGTGGCACAAATATTCGAGCGTAAAAAGTTGATGACGCAGAATAACCCTCTTGCCCAACGGCTGACAGCTGAATAGTCGGAACTGCTAGCCCGCCAACTACTGCTGGACTCGGAGGCCTTTAGAAAATTTGTGGCAATTGGCACACTGCAATGGGAGGTCCCCAGAAGGAAATATTTCCCCCAGAAGGGCATCCCAAAGCTATATGGCCACATTCAGTGGCAAGTGAATATATCTCTGGCACACAGTGTTGCTGCCAAGATACATCTGACCAAAGACACGTGATCAAGCAAACATGGGCAGGGAAGGTACATAACTTTTACTGCCCACTGGGTAAACCTCCTGACGGCCGTCAAGCATGTAACCCGTGGCTCCCGTGTGGATTTGGTGTTACCGCCAAGGATTGCTTTGCAGTCCTGCCTCTTCTTCTCCTCCTCCTACTCCATCCTCCGTCTCCTCCTCGGCTGACTCCTCATTTTCTACTGCTACCGCCTCTTTCGCTACGCCCCCCAAGCTCCCCAGAACCTATTTAATGCCATGCTGTGCTGCGGCTGATGTACCTGGAAGCCAAAAGCCACAACGGTCCTGCACTGCTTTCAGCTCTGCGGTTACAGGCCGATCAGTGGCTAACCCCTCTCAATTTGACAGTTGGTAAAGTGGGGTGCGACAACGGTGCCAATCTGCTGAGCCCTAAAACAGGGCAAAATGACACACGTGCTGTGAATGGCACACGTCCTAAACTTAGTCGTGCAGCGATTCGCTGCCAAATACCCCAGGGTCAAGCACGTCTTGCGGCAGGCCAGGAAAATCTCTGGCCATTTTACAAGATCTTACATGGCCTTGGCTTGCCTTGCAGATGTTCAGCGGCGACACCACATGCCCGTCAGACAACTGATTTGTGAAAGCCCGACGCGCTCGAACTCCACCTTGTATATGCTTGATAGGCTGCTCCAGCAGAAACATGCCGTTAACGACTACCTGTATGAACTCTGCAGCAGGACAGGTTCTGGGAGCTTGGTTTCTTGGTGCTCATGCACGACGCATGCAGACTTCTGCGGTCATTTGATGAGATCACCAAACTGGTCAGTCGCAGCTAGGGTGCCATCAGTGACATCGTACCTTCCGCCTTTTTTTTTTTTCGCGTGCATTACGTCATATCATTGATCAAGCCATCGAGGAGTAGGAGCAGGAAGATGAGGAAGTCGCAATGCTGAATGAATTCCCAGGGGGGCTACTCCTAGGAGTCTGAAGAAGAGTCATAGGAGGATGGTGGCTGGGGGGAGTAGGAGGAGGAGGAGCAAGAACAGCAGGCTTTGAGGGGGAATTCAAACTTTTTGGGGATCCCTGGTGTTGTCCGTGGCTGGGGGGAGTAGACAGAGGATGACATTTTCCTGGGCAATGAGAAGTAGCCAGGGCGCTCCACCGCTTCCAATTTTATTGCAAGAAGGACCCCGTATAAAAAGCATAAAGGGCAAGGACCAGTACTGTGTGGCAACGTACTTAGACCCCCGGTACAATTTCCACCCACAGCGAAACAGGTGCGGGTACCAATCCGCCCGCACCTGCAAGTAGAGGGAGGTTTGAAGATGTGTTGGTCACTTTGGATATGAGATCATTTTTGCAGACAACCCATCGACAGCCGCCCTCCGGATCCAGCCTCAGGGAACGCCTAGGCCGACCGGTGTCAGACTACATCGGGTTAACAGCCGATGTGGACGCTCTGAGATGCGAGAAACCCCTGGACTACTGTGTGTGCCAGCTTGACCTGCGGCCAGAGCTGGCACAATTTGCCATGGAACTCTTGGCTTGCCCCTCGTCGAGTATCCTGTCTGAAAGGACGTTCAGCGCAGCAGAGGGGATCGTGACCGATAACCACACTCGCCTAGCTCAAGACAGTGTGGACTACCTCACATTTCTAAAAATTAATGAGGCATGGATTTTGGAGGAATTCAACACCTGTAACGACCACGTGTAAATGAATTTCCTCATGCCAGCCCAAACATATCTGCCACCACCCAGAACAAAGAATGGTTCTTGTCTTATGAATATACAGGCCTTTTCTGTCAGGTGAATGGTGAATGCCTAACTTTTGGGGCCTGTACTGGCCTACAGTAAAATTTTTAGCCAGTGACCGCATTATGTACCTCCAACCACATAATCACAAGTTCTTTTCTGTCAGGTGAATGCCTAATTTTTGGGGCCTGTACTGGCCTACAGAATTTTTTTTAGCCAGTGACCGCCTAATGTACCTCTAGCCATAAAATCACAAGTTCTTTTCTGTCAGGTTAATGCCTAATTTTTGGGCCTGTACTGGCCTACAGTAAGATTTTTGTCCAGTGACCGCCTAATATACCTCCAGCCACATAATCACAAGTTCTTTTCCGTGAGGTGAATGCCTAATCTTTGAGGCCTGTACTCTCGTGGCCTAAAATAATTTTTTTCTAGGCTCCAGCAGGGCACATTTTTTAGGGTTTCCCTTTAGGATGCATAAAATGGCCCCTGATTAAAATACATATTTTCTGTGGGAATTTTGGCCAATCATTCCCCCCTGGTATGTCACTGTCCATGTTGTGTGACTATTTGTTCTAACTAATTCTAGTAATTATTTGGTGGCTGCAAATATGACCTAAAGGTTTTTCAGATTAGCCTGCCATTAAAGTCAATTGGGCCTGCTGCAAACGAGCGGTTCACAAACATTTGATCGCAAACGCACGTTTGTGAACCGTCCTGGGCCGATGTTCGACCATCACTAGTGACATGCGGTTATGTACCTGGCCAGCAGTTGTGAGTACAGCTCAGGTAGGGGACATGGGTAGTCTGCTCCTGAATTTCAGTATGATAGCTCTCTGATGCATCTTAGGAATGCAATATACAATCCAAATATCTTTTTTTCTTTGAAAGGCAGTAAAATTATTGTTCATGTAAGATGTAATAACAGTTCATGAGTACAACAAGAAGGATAAACAAATCCTTACCTAATCTCAGAAAATGTATTATTTCCATAATTAATGTTAATTGCATAGCTGAATGAAGATGGGTCACTTACTGTTCAGAGGAAAGCACAATCTTTAGAAGCAGTTCTACAATTACTCATTTCGCTTCTCAAGTATAATCAGATTTACAGGAAATCTCCAATTATCTATAATTCTTGAGAATTGGCCATGTTTAAGCCTTCCAGTAAATATTCTGAATATTCTGTATTAAGGATGAGCAAACTGGTTCTACCGGTTCATGATTCGGTCCAAATTTCTTAAAAAGCTCAGATTCACACTAAACCAAATGTGTGCGCAGTATTGTAGGCCAGTTAATGCCCCTCTGTATATTCAGATTAGCTTTCCTAAACCTATCTCATGCCAGCAGTGCCAGATATGATAATTTGCATATATTTTCCCCAGAAATCAAGAGGAGCATTGTCTAGCCAACAATAGTCATCACGTATATCAACTGGTCTCCATAATATAAATAGTACCAACCCAGAGGTTCCCACTAAGGCCTTGCAACTAGAAAAGCTGTTCTCTGTTTTATTACTGATAAAAGGCTTTTGTTCTGAAAGAGCTAGATGCATATGTGAGAATGGATTACCTATCTTCCTAGCTTTGCTACATAAACATGTTTAATAGGCAGGAAGACATCTCTGCCAATCATCTGTGTGAAAATATGGATGCTGTGTTCTTCTTACTATTTACATACTTGCTGTGGAGTAGCAAATAGGTATAATTATAGCTTCTGCTGTCCCAATTCACCACAATGAGACAGCTCCTTGCTATGCAACTGAGAATATACCATCAATAGAGATGAGCTAATCGAAGCATCTGAAGAGGAATTTGATCAGAAGTTTAGGAAAAATGTAATTTGCAACAAATCCAAATTTTTTCATGCTTCATGGTAACAAATCTTTTTTTTTTTTATTATTAAAATGGCGGCTAGACATGTTACAAAGTGAAAGTAAGAAGCCCTGGAACGCTATATGACCCATAATGCCATGCAGCAAGCCAATCCGCAGATAGCCACCCCCTTTGATGTCACAACCCTTTAAAAGTCTCATCTCGTGTGGTGTCCGCCATTTCACTGTGAGCTGAGCATAGGGAGAGACATGGCAAGTGCTAAGGACAGTGTTTCAGAAAGCTTTTAATTGTAGAATATTGGATAGAGAGTGTGCAGGGACAGTGTAAGGAGATCATAGGGAAAGTTTTTACACACTGTAATAAGAGCATAGGGAGAGCATAGGGAGACTGCAGGGAAAGTGCAGGCTGAGTCTAATAACTCTGTGCATCTTTTTCAACTGCTGCTCTATTCATGCTTAATTTGTTCTGTTAGGGTCCATTCACACGTCTGCAATTCTGTTCCGCATTTTGTGGAACGGAATTGCGGACCCATTCATTTCTATGGGGCCGCACAATGTGCGGCCCAGGTCCGCAATTCCGGGTCCGCATTTCCGTTCCCGAAAAAAATAGAACATGTCCTATTCTTGTCTGCAATTGCGGACAAGAATAGACATTTTCTATTAAGTGCAAAATGCGGAACGCACATTGCCGATGTCCGTGTTTTGCGGATCCATGGATCCGCAAAACACTTACGGACGTGTGAATGGACACTTAAACATAGACTTACTGTGTGTTAGATTCATTGTAAACAGCCAGTCTAATATATAGGTGCATTGATCTAGTTCACCTGCTGCGCCATAATACTTAATTTGCTCTGTTAGACATAGACGTACTGTACATTAGACAGAGTGTCAACACACAGTCTAATATATAGGATCGTTGATCTAGCTCACTTGCTGTGCCATTATTACTTAATCATAGACTCACTGTGCAACAGACTCAGTATAAACAGGCAGTCTAATATAGAGGCACATTTATTTAGTTCACCTGCTGCACCAATAATACTTAATCTGTTGAATTAATCTGTTGAATCTGTTGCAGGTTGAATCAATCGCGGTGTAGGGCACAGAGCAATTTAATTGAACAGTGTAAACATTGGAGTTTCCACACTGATTAATTGAAAACCAATTCTATTAGTCTCTGATTCACAAATTGGGGAGATACACCTGTCTCATACTACTGTGTCACAGGTATTGGGGAGGGGAAAACACCAGATAACACACAGAAGGAAATAGACTGGAGTCTAGGCCTCAAAGGGAGAGGGAAGATGACCTCCTATGAATCCCTAGACCTCTCTCTGACTTCTGCCAATATGAGTAGACCCTGAAGGTGGAAATACTCATACACCCGAACCTTAGCCCTGGAGACCCTGGAAATCCCTAGGAGTGGTGGCAGAGAATGAGACTACTGGTTACTTCCCAGATGAAGGAACCAGCGTCTCCCTGAGGCCTATAAAACAACAAACACAAGCGAACAACAAAATGCAAAACAAAATGAGTCAGAACTAAATAGAGCCTCAGTAATGACCACAAGCTGCACCTGACAAGAGGTGTGGTCATTACCAAACAACAACACTGCAAGGAGAAAACAGAGAGACAGTCAGACACCCTCATGTGCTGCCAGTCTCTCAGATATTCTCACCTCTGTCATGGGAGGGGCCGTGACATACTGTTTGTGGCGTGCCCACATTGATTAATAAATAATCAATTCTATTAGGCCTTGATTCACAGATTGGGGTGATACACCTGTCTCATTCTACTGTTTGCGGTGTGTCCACATTGATTAATAAATAAGCAATTCTATTAGGCCCTGATTCATATAATTACATTTTATTACAGGACCCACTCCTGTTTTTGGCTTACTGATCAAATACTAATGCAAAACACTGAGAAAATAGTAACTGTCTGAAAGAGGTTTATAGATGCTCAAAATACAGAACGGAAACATAAACAGTGATGTTAACACAGCCTTACTGCCCCTGCTGCTTCCCCACCCCTCCCCACTCTGTGATGGGGCCACTATTCTCACGGAGTGTGGCCTTGGTATACCAGATTTATTGAGATTTGTGAAGAATTAATTCGGAACAAACTGTGTAATAAGAAATCACAGCGTCTGTTATGTGTATAGTAGTATGTAGATTTTGGATACCCCCTTGTACCCCCTAAATATATAGCAATGCCCCATTGTGTCTCTTTAATATATAATAATGAATCTTATGACCTCTTAATATATAAAAATGTAGTTTCTGGCCTTTATAAAATAATACAACTTACCTTACCCCGATCCCCTAATGTGCTTGGATAATCATGTTCCTCTGTTCACAGTTAGCATCTAGACTAGACACAGGTGGCAATATGCAGTGATGTCATTACACCCCCTTTGCTGGGACGCTGACATGCTGAGTGTGGATCAGCGTCCTATAGCCCACTGACCTAAAGTGGCCTACAGACCACAAGATGGGGACTAGTAAGACAAGGAGTCAGCTTCCTGCTCTGCAATGGCCGTCAACTGTACTAGGAATCCAGCCACACTAGCTGCACAAATATGAATTAAAATTTGAATGCACAATTCAAATTCTATAATGTCCTATAATGTTCTATAATTCAAATTTCTACAATGTCCTCTTTTTAAAATGAACATCATATTTGTGGCTACTTTCACACTTGTGATAGCCTTTTCCGGCAGGCTGTTTCAGTGGGGGAACAGCCTGCCGGATCCCTGTTACCGCAATTCCATTGTGCCGCTGGAGGTCCGCTCCAGCCCTATTCACTATAATGGTGGCGGGCTGGAGGGCCGGCCGCAACACGGCAAACATGTCGAGAGGCGGCCGGATGAAAACTACAGCACGATACAGTTACAGCAGGTTTAGGCTACCGCAAGTGTGAAAGTAGCCTACCGTAAGTCCTGCATGATTTAAATCCTATGGAATCTCCCTATTATAGTTTCTCCTATTACTGCTATCCGAGTAATATTTGGCAAATGTGTATTAAAAATAATACAGAAAATCTCTATATCCTTTGAAAATGATCCCATCAGATTTTTTGGAAGACAAATCCCTAACTTAAAGGGAATCTGTCACCTAGAGAATCGATATTAAACCAAAAGTATGACCTTACAGCACTTCATGCCTTCTTTCCATATATTTTTCAGTTTCTTTGGAGCTGGTATTATATTTTCATAAATCCACTTTTATCCATATTCTATTGAACTATTATGGTGCCCAGAGGGACGTTGTTTTTCATTCAAAGGTGCCAAGGAATGCCTCCATCAAGTGCCCACGCCTCTCCTTATACACTACGCCCTCAGCAGTGCCGTTTCCCCGTCCACCGGCTATGTCACGGGAGGCCCGGGGTGGATTAAGTGCATGAGAGGCCCGGGGCTGTCTACCCAACTTGGGCCCCTCCCTCCATTTTAGTTTAGTTTTTTTTATTTGTATGAAGTGGCTGGGGTGCTTTGTAAGCGTCACAGTCTCTTCCTGGGCCATATTACATCGCATTCATCTAGGACACAGCAGCACACAGTGCTCCAGACTAAAAAAATACTCCAAATTACCCCAAATTGGCTCCTAAACTGAAAAATTTAAGATCCAAATAAAATTTTTGGTCGCCAAATTTAAAAAACATATAATTACAATAAAAAAAGACAGTACAACATACCTCTTACATACAGTGACATTCCCTGTAGACCTTCTCTTTCCTCTTCTCCTCCATTAGACCGCCATGACTAATTCTTTCAGCCGCATCTCGTCTCTACAGAGTTTGTTACACAGACATGTTAGATTTCTCAATTTCTCCATCAACCTTCCCATCCTGGTGTCCCAACAATATTATCATGCTGCCACTCCCAATACTATGCCCGTTGTGGTCCCCAATGCCCTAGGTACTATACTGCTGAAAAAGTAGGGACCTCCGTAGAAATAATTGGGGTAATTTATCAAACTGGTGTAAAGTAGAACTGGATTTGCAAAGGAGATGTCAAAAATGAAAGGTGGTATCTGATTGGTTGCTATGGGCAACTAAGCCAGTTCTACTTGATACCAGTTTGATAAATTATCCCAAATGTCCCTATAGTGTTACATAGTAACATAGTAACATAGTACATAAGGCCGAAAAAAGACATTTGTCCATCCAGTTCGGCCTGTTATCCTGCAAGTTGATCCAGAGGAAGGCAAAAAAAAAAACCCTGTGAGGTAGAAGCCAATTTTCCTCACTTTAGGGGAATAAAAAATTCCTTCCCGACTCCAATCAGGTAATCAGAATAACTCCCTGGATCAACGACCCCTCTCTAGTAGCTATAGCCTGTAATATTATTACACTCCAGAAATACATCCAGGCCCCTCTTGAATTCCTTTATTGTACTCACCATCACCACCTCCTCAGGCAGAGAGTTCCATAGTCTCACTGCTCTTACCGTGTTCACAGCAGTTATAATGTTTCCTCGAGTGCCCCCAGTAATAATATTAGCACTCTATATTGTGCTCCAGGTAATAATCCCTGTATAGTGTCCCCAAAAAATAATTTCCCCAATATGTCCCTGTAATAGAATTATCCCTACACTGCCTCCCTAATCGCAATGCCCCCCACACTGCCCCATATAGTAATTTGCCCTCACACAGTAATTTGCCCCACACATTTCCCCCACATAGTAATCCCCCCATAATAATTTACCCCCACACAGTAATTCCCCCCCCCCAGTGTTTCCTATATAGTAACTTTCCTCCACACTAATCCTACATAGTAATCCCCCCACAGTAATTTGCTCCCACACAGTAATTTCTTCCACCACTGCCCCCATATAGTAATTTGGCTCACACAGTAAGTTCCCCCACACTGCCCCCACATAGTAATTTCCACCACACTGCCCCAACATAGTAATCCTCCCATAGTAATTTGCTCCCACATAGTAATTTCCACCACACTGTCCCCACACAGTAATTTCTGTATGTATGCCACAGTATGTGGGCTTTTGGATCGGCGTTAGGCTCCCAGCAATGCTGGAGCTAGGGCTGATGACCCACACGCACCTATTATAATTAGAGATGAGCGAATTTCTCAAAAATTCTATTCAGTCTTTTCGCCAAATTTTCCGAAACTATTTTATTCGATCCAAATTCATTTGTGGTGAATCGCGTTAAAAAAACTGTTATTTCCTGGCTGCAGAGAGCCTTTATAGTGGTGTATCAACACTGTGCCTTGCAGCAACACGCATAGTGAGTCTGCTGTGGTAGTAAAACAATCCTGTGAGTCAGTATGACACGCAGATGACAGGCTTCGCTCTTAGGCTACTTTCACATTAGCGTTTTTTGCGGATCCGTCATGGATCTGCAAAAACGCTTCTGTTATAGTAATACAACCACATGCATCCGTCATGAATGGTTCCGGTTGTATTATATCTTCTATTGCCATGACGGATCCGTCCCCCATTGACTTTCAATGGTGTTCAAGATTCGTTTTCTATTGTGGCAGATTGTGGCAAAGAAAACGGATCTGTCCCCATTGACTTACATTGTGTGCCAGTATGGATCCGTTTGGCTCTGCTTCATCAGGCGGACAGCAAAACACTGCAGGCAGTGTTTTGGTGTCCTCCTCCAGAGCGGAATGGTGACTGAACGGAGGCAAACTGATGGATTCTGAGCGGATCCTTTTTAATTCAGAATGCATTGGGCAAAACTGATCCGTTTTGGACTGCTTTTGAGAGCCCTGAACGGATCTCACAAACGGAAAGCCAAAACGCTAGTGTGATAGTAGCCTACGAATCACTGCACACTAAACTCCTTTGGGAAGTTACAGGGCAAAAACTGACCAAATAACTCAAGTATGAACTCAGCCTTACAGGTCGATGTTAGCGTCAGGTATAAAGAACTGTGCAGAGGCCTATGATCCTACTATAGAGTAAAAGAGCGCATTTCTTTTACACCATCATCAGCTGATTCCACATAGATGTCTACAGAACCTGTTCTATTACACGCTTATACAAGTAGAGACCCCCTGACAGAATGGAGAGGGTCTCAGCAGTAAGTTTGTGTTGATATCGCTGATTATTTTGCCCTTCCTCTGATCCGTCAGAACAATAACCCACAAAAAACTGATTCTGTCTTTGGAGCATACGCCTTCACTCGGTCAGCATTTTCTCAGTATTGCTAATGCCAATAAAAACAGGAGTGGATCTAAAACAGCGATGACACGTGAATGGAATATTTGCATGCCTTCTGTGTTTTGTACCCACTCCTGCTTTTGTCTACCAAATAATAAGACAATTCTGATGGGACCATACAGGACTTACAGCTGCTACACAGACAGGATCTGTTGTGCGTCTCATTTTTCCTGCCTTCTGACAGATCAGAAGAAAGGTCAAATAAATGATGATGTCAGCCAGGCCGAAAACCAAAATAGTGGCCCAGTCATGAAGTGGGGCGGGTGTGAACAGCATGAGAAGTCCCTATGAGAGTGTCCCTATGACAGAGTGGTGAGGTGGAAGCAGCATGAGGAGACCACACAGTGGCCCAATGACAAAGTCTGGAGGTGGCGGCAGCATAAGGAGGCCACAGAGTGGCACAATGACAGTGTGGAGGTGGCAGCAGTATGAAGAGGCCACCGAGTGGCCAGGTTACATAGTGTGGAGATGGCAGCATCAGGAGGCCAGAGTGACAAGGTGACATAGTGTGGACATGGCAGAAGCAGCAGCAGCATGATTCAACAGAGTGGCACTGTGACATAGTGTGGACATGGCAGCATCAGTAGGCCACAGAGTGGCAAGGCGACATAGTGTGGAGGTGGGTGGCAATACTAGTACTCGCTAGAAAGAGCACTTGGCATTAGATGTTTGGCATTAGGTGGGTAACAGCCTGATAATAGTAGCTGAGGCAGGTAACCAGAAGAAAATGGTCTCTTTTGTCAAAATGTTGGTGTGGCACCATGGATGATCTAGTCTGCATCAGGCATTGGTGTGTTGAAATCCTGGCTGATCCACACCTGATTCATCTTGATGCCGTGTCCTCATTGGTGGACAAGCAAGAAGCAGGGAGGAATCATGTGTTCAGATGTAAAAAAAATGACGAATATTTGCTATAACGAATATATAGCACTATATTCGAAATATTCCCGAATTCTCGAAGTTGCGATGGCTGATTAACATACCGACCAGTCAGTTTCGCAGACTAAGGTGAAACTGTACTGTTGATAGCAAATTTGAGGAAGAGGCCACTGGCTTGAAACAACAATTGCTGGAAAGAGACTACCCAGTCCAGATTATTGATAAATCATTGGAGATAGTAAAAAAGATGGAGAGAAAAGAATTCTTCGTGGCTGGTTCCCCACAACCACGAGAGGAAATATTGAGGATTATCCTTCCATTTAGTTCCCAGTATAAGGTGATAGAAAGGAGTATTCGGAAGCATTGGGGACACTTGCTAAATGACAAAAATTAATTGGCCCTCTTCTGAGTGATGCGCCTAAAATAACATACAGGAGGGCTAATAATTTAGCAGGTAAAATAGCCCCGACTGTAAAAGTTAAGAAAGATAATCTGCAACAACAAAAAAGCAGTTGGTTGATAGTAAATGTTTTTTTTATGGGTGGTAGATGCGCTAACTGTAGAATTACTAGTTTCCCCAAGAAAACTACAACAGTAGTATCTACAGTTAACTCCTTCAGTTTGGACATACAAGAATGCCTAACCTGCGATTCTACTGATGTCATATATCTGCTGCAATGTGGGTGCAGGAAACAATATATAGGCAGAACAAAAAGAACGCTTAAAAAGAGGGTAGCGGAACATGTGGCAAATATCAGGAAAGGTTTAGAAACACACTCCCTATCTAAACACTTTAAAATACAACATAACTGTGACCCAACTGGACTGAAATTTATGGCCATTGAAAGGGTTAAGAAAGTGTGGAGAGGGGGAAACCATATTGCACACATGTCAAGACAGGAATCCCGCAGAATCTTTGAGTATGACACAATTATTCCCAGGGGCCTCAATTCCGAGATGGAGGTGTTTGGGTTTTTGTGACTATTTTGGGGGGGTTGTCCGGTGGGGATGAGACATCGCAGTTTGGCCGATTATCGACACTGTGATCTCTCCTCCCTGCTGGACGGCCCCTGCCTAGCTACTACTACAACAACTCTAGTCAAAATATACATCTCACTAATGAGTTCTGATGAATATTGTCTTATGTAGTGAGGATAGGACTAATAAACTACAAAACCGCATGTAAAACACAATTCACCTTGATGCGGTTTTGATGCGTTTTTTTTTCAGAATGGTTGTCTTACCCTGTATATTATAATTATTAACAGACTATAAATACTGCACATAAAACGCAATTCACATTGATGCGTTTTTGATGTGGTTTCCTTCAGAATGATTGCCTGACCTTGCAGTCCTCTCTATAAACCATTTTTAACTTACATTAAGAGTATGGGATGTAGTATTTATAATTATAACTTTCATTTAAGAATATTTTAACTGCAAAGTGTGATACAAAGATCTAGCAACCCAATCCATCCCACATATTAGGATAAGCACAAAAAGTAGGATTGTGGGTAAGAAATTCCATTTATAAGGAGTGAGAATCCACTCACTCGGTTGGCCACTGAGGAAGGGGCGTAAGACCCTGAAACACGTCTGGCAATACAGAGTGAGCGTGGATTCATAGAAAGACTAAGGAAGCCTGACATTAAAGGATACGAATGCACAGGATCTCATTTTGCCACAGACCCGGAATACAAGTCGCACAACAGTGACGTGAGTTCAGCGTCCAGCCGGGATCCTAGACAACCAGGTCACGTGGGACGCCACGCTTGGCCGAGTACACCACGTGGGACGCTGCGAGTGTACAGCCACCTGGGAAGCTAGCGCTGCGGTTAGGCAGCCAAGTTGGGTAAGACCGGCTCGTACTGGGACACCATAAGCTGCAACAGACTGTAAGTAACGTGAGTGTCAGTCTCACTGTGAAGTCAGTATTAATAACTTTCACTATCTTCGAACGCTCAAAATACCGGACATTGGTATTGGGGATACTATTACCACTACTGCCCCATCAGGATTTGGCCATAGTGCCATTGTTATTACATCATCATTGTTCTATCAGAATTGGCCATAGTGCCATTACGATTTCAGTACTGTAAGAAACTGGGACATTTGGCTATAGTGCCATTAACATATCAGCATTATATGATATTATAACTTCGATTGGGACATTGCTTGCACTATCAATTTAAGCACATTACATTGGAGGGTCGCTGCTGCATTGACCTACAACTACAGTTTATTGTGTAGGATTGCAGCATGCAACGTTTTACATACGTGTGATGTGCGTTTTCTTATGTATGTTTTATATTAATCTAATTTTAAGGGTGTGTTTTTAAAGTATTAAAATAATATTGTACCATCCATTTAGTGTTTCCCTTTTGAGTGTACCCCCTCATTTTTTGCTTATACTTTATCTATTCCTGCCAGGTCCTGAGTGTAGGACCGGAGGGTGAGCACCTATCCATACGAAGTAGGGGTGAGCCGCTGTATCTGTTTTATTTTAGCAGTAAGTTTGTGTTGACGTCGCTGATTAATTTGCCCTTCATCTGATCCGTCAGAACAACAACCCACAAAAAAATGATCCTGTCTGTTGAGCATCCGCCTTCACTCGGTCAGCATTTGGTCAGTAATCCATAAGTATTGCTAATGCCAAAAAAAAACAGGAATGGATCCAAAACAGAGATGAGATGTGAATTGAATATTTGCATGTCTTCTGTGTTTTGTACCCACTCCTGCTTTTGGCTACCAAATCATAAGCCATTTCTGATGGGACCATACAGGCCTTACAGCTGCTACACAGACAGGATCTGTTGTGTGTCTCCTTTTTCCTTCCTTCCAACAGATCAGAAGAAGGGTCAAATAAATTATGATGTCAACCAGGCCAAAAAGGCAAAATAATGGCCCAGTAACAACGTGGGGAGGGTGGGAACAGCATGAGAAGTCCACAGAGTGGCCCAATGACATAGTGTGGAGGTGGCAGCAGCATCAGGAGACCACAGAGTGGCAAGGTGATATAGTGTGGAGGTGGTAGCAGCATCAGGAGACCACAGAGTGGCAAGGTGACATAGTGTGGAGGTAGCAGCAGCATCAGCAGACCACAGATTGGCACAATGACAGAGTGTGGAGATGGCAGCAGCATCATGAGGAGGCCACAGAGTGGCAAGGTGACATAGTGTGGAGGTGGCAGAAGCATCAGGAGACCACAGAGTGACCCGGGGAGAGAGTGGGGAGATGGGTGGCACTAACAGTACCCACTGACGATGGTGGGTGTAAGTAGGAGCACTTGGCATCAGATGTGTGGCATCAGGCGGGTGGCAGAATCAGAATAGTAGCTGAGGCAGATAGCAAGAAGAAATCGGTCTCTTTTGTCAAGGTTTGGGTGAGACAGCATGAATAGTCTAATCTGATGCACCAGGCATTGGTGGGTGGAAATCCTGGCTGATCCACGCCTGATTCATCTTGACAAAGGTCAGTCTCTCCACATTTTGGGTGGACAGTTGAGTTCTCCTTGGGGTAACTATGGCCCCCGCTGCACTAAACACCCACTCTGATGCCACACTACTGGCTGGGCAGAACAGCTTTTCCAGGGCAAACTCAGCCAGTTGCAGCCACAAATCCAGTTTGGATGCCCAGTAGTCCAGCGGATCTTCAATGACGGCTGGCAGGGTGCACTCCAAGTATGCCACTACCTGCTGGTTCAGGTTCTGCTCTATGTCTAGCTGTTGGTGGGTAGTTTCTTCACTATGCGGGTGAAGAAAGCTGTTCATCAGCGACTCTAGACTCAGGCTGCTACTGATAAGGATGGCATTGCTCCTGCCACCCCCCCAGCAGCCATGGCAGTGGAACGTGAGCGCAGAGGGCCCCCCCGGTCAGACCTGCTAGAGGATGGACCATGGCACAGATAGGCAGCATTCAACTCACTACATAGGATGTCTCTATAGTAGTTCAGTTTGTCCTCCCTCTCAGCGGGTCTTAAAAAGGTCCCCATTTTGGACCAGTAGCGTGGGTCTAACATGGTGGAGAGCCAGTAATCACCCCTCTGCCGAATGGTAAAATTTTTACTGTCACTACGCAAGCAAGTAAGCATGCATCGGGCCATTTGCGCAAGGGACTCAGAGGGATTCCCTGCCTTCATCTCCACTGCATACTGTCACGGTGTGTTTAGGTCATCTACCTCGTCTTCCTTATCTCCCTCTTGCTCCTCCAGCTGCTCCTTCTCTCCTGTCACCTGTGTAGAAAATCCACCCATTTTGCTACACATTGCTTGTGCTCAAATGTCCTCCTCCTCCTCCAGTTCAGCCCCCACAGGGCTCATGTGGCCATTAGATGGAGGCGCCTTGTCTCCAGTACCCTGACCAGCCAGATCTAAAAGCACCTTTTCCGCGATATAAACTAGTGGAATGACGTTGTTAATTCCGTAGTCCTGACTGACAAGTGGCCTCCTCAAAGGGCACGAGCAAACAAAAGCAAACGAGCTGCCACTGGCTAAAATCAAAGTTACACAGGGGAGTTCCTCTGTCCGCCTGTATCATCAAGAAATCGTTTATGGCTTTTTCTGTTCGTACAGTCTGTCCAAAATATGGAGGGTGGAATTCCAACTGGTGGAAAAGTCGCATATCAGCCTATGTTGGGGGATGTGTTTTGCCGCTGTAGCTCAAGGAGGGTGTTCTTTGTGGTGTACGAGTGGCTGAAGTGCGTGGAAAGTTTCCTGGCCATTTTTAGGATGTCTTGCAGATCGGTGGAATACTTTAGGAAACGCTTGACAAACAGATTGAACACGTGCACCATGCAGGGCGCATGGCTCAGCCCTCCTTGACGCAGCGCTGACACCATGTTTTGATTTTGAGTTGTCGCGGAGAAGGCCAGAATTTGATTTCTTGATGAAGGATGCAGAGCAGTTTCTCCCCTCAGTGACTCAGTACGCCCAGGCAAACTAGGTGCAGAACAGTGTGACACTGCCGTGCCCTGCACATGTGATATGCTGGTTGGGCACTGTGAATTGTCCCTGCAGTGAAGGATGAAGACAAGGTGGAGGATGAGGTGACAGAGGCGGACATTGTCGCAGGACCAACGGCGTGAGAACGTGGAGGCGGAAGCGTCGTCTCCTGGCCAAGTTGCTAGTTTAGCTGGGCAGGAACCAAATTAACCCAGTGGGCCATAAAGGACATATATTGTCCTTGACCGTAGTTACAGCTTCACACGTCGGCGCTGCCATGCACTTTGGCAGACACTGACAGGCACAAGGACTGGCCTACCTTCTGTTCTACACATGTGTGCAGGGCTGGTACTGCCTTTTTGGCAAAGAAATGACAGCTTGGGACACTCCACCTCGGCTTGGCACAAGTCATCAGTTCTCTGAAAGGTGCAGAGTAGTGATGGACGAGCATCGGCCGTGACGTTTTGCGAACGCTCGTTCGCGATCAAATGTTCGTGAACCGCACGTTCGTAGCAGACCCTATTCACTTTAATGGCAGGCGAACCTGAAAAACCTTCAGGTCATATTTGCAGCCATCAAATAGATACTAGAAGTGCACAAATAGTCCCACAACATGGACAGTGACATATCAGAGGGGGATCAATAGCAAAATTCCCACAAAAAATATGTATTTTAATCAGGGGCAATTTGTATGCATCTTAAAGTGATACTTTCAAAAAATGTATTTTAGGCCACGGGAGTACGGGCCCCAAAAATTATTCATTCACCGGACAGAAAATTACAAGTGATTATGTGGCTGGAGGTATATTAGGCGGTCAGTAAATAACAATTTTACTGCAGGCCAGTGGAGTACAGGCCCCAAACATTAGGCATTCACCAGACAGAAAAGAACAAGAGATTATGTGATTGGAGGTATATTAGACAAACTGAAAAAAATGGCGTGGTGTTAACCACTTTAGGACCACAGGTTTATACCCCCCTAGTGACCAGGCCCTTTTTTACAAATCGGCACATCACAACTTTAACGGTTTATTGCTCAGTCATGCAACTTGCACCCAAATTAATTTTACCTCCTTTTCTTCTCACAAATACAGCTTTCTTTTGGTGGTATTTGATTGCTGCTGAGATTTTTTGTTTTTCGGATATTAATCAAAATAGACCGCAATTATCACAAAAAAAGTGTATTTTTAACTTTTTCTGGTAAAGTTGTTCAAATATAATTACATTTCTATACAAGTTTGTGTCAGAATTTATTGTGCTACATGTCTTTGATAAAAAAAAATCCAATAAGTGTATATTTATTGGTTTGCGCAAAAGTTATAGCGTTTACAAACTATGGTACAAAAATGTGAATTTTCGCATTTTGAAGCAGCTCTGACTTTCTGAGCACCTGTCATGTTTCTTAAGGTGCTAGAATGCCGGGATAGTATAAATACCCCAAAAATGACCCCATTTTAGAAAGAAGACACCCCAAAGTATTTGCGGAGGGGCTTGGTGAGTTCATGTATGATTTAATTTTTTTTCACAAGTTAGCGGAAAATGACACTTTCTGAGGAAAAAAAAAAATAATAAAGTTTCCATTTCTGCTAACTTCTGGCAAAAAAAGATAAAATCTCCCATGGACTCACTATGCTCCTCAGTGAATACCTTGGGATGTCTACTTTCAGAAATGGGGTCATTTGTGGGGTGTGTTTACTATTCTGGCATTTTGGGCGGGGCTAAATTGTGAGCAACCCTGTAAAGCCTAAAGGTACTCGTTGGACTTTCGGCCCCTTTACACACCTAGGCTGCAAAAAAGTGTCACACATGTGGTATCGCCGTACTCAGAAGAAGTAGGGAAATGTGTTTTGGGGTGTATTTTTACATATACCCATGCTGGGTGAGAGAAATATCTCTGTAAATTGACAATTTTGCATATTTTTTTTTAAAGTTGTCATTTACAGAGATATTTCTCACACACAGTATGGGTATATGTAAAAATACACCCCAAAACACATTGCCCTACTTCTTCTGAGTACGGCGATACCACATGTGTGACACTTTTTTGCAGCCTAGGTGCAAAAAGGGGCCCAAATTCCAATGAGTACCTTTAGGATTTCACAGGGCATTTTTACTCATTTGGATTCCAAAAAAACTTCTCACGCTTTAGGGCCCCTAAAATGCCAGGGCAGAATAAATACCGCACAAGTGACCCCATTTTGGAAAGAAGACAGCCCAAGGTATTCCGTGAGGGGCATGGCGAGTTCATAGAAGATTTTTTTTTTTGGCACAAGTTAGCGGAAATTGATTTTTATTTTATTTTTTTCTTACAAAGTCTCATATTCCACTAACTTGTGACAAAAAATAAAATTTTACATGAACTCGCCATGCCCCTCACGGAATACCTTGGAGTGTCTTCTTTCCAAAATGGGGACACTTGTGGGGTATTTATACTGCCCTGGCATTTTAGGGGCCCTAAAGCGTGAGAAGTAGTTTGGAATCCAAATGCGTAAAAAATGCCCTGTGAAATCCTAAAAGTACTCATTAGAATTTGGGCCCCTTTGCGCACCTAGGCTGCAAAAAAGTGTCACACATGTGGTATCGCCGTACTCAGAAGAAGTAGGGAAATGTGTTTTGGGGTGTATTTTTAAATATACCCATACTGTGTGAGAAATATCTCTGTAAATGACAACTTTTTCCATTTTTTTATACAAAGTTGTCAATTTACAGAGATATTTCTCTCAACCAGCAGTATATGTAAAAATACACCCCAAAACACATTGCCGTAATTCTCCTGAGTACGGCTATACCACATGAGTGACACTTTTTTGCAGCCAAGATGCGCAAAGGGGCCGAAAGTCCAACGAGTACCTTTTAGGAGGGCATTTGGATTCCAGACTTCTTCTCACGCTTTAGGGCCCCTAAAATGCCAGGGCAGTAGAAAATCCACACATGAGTCCCCATTTTGGAAAGAAGACACCCCAAGGTATTCCGTGAGGGGCATGGCGAGTTCATAGAAGATTTTTTTTTGGGCACAAGTTAGCGGAAATTAGTTTTTTTGTTTTTTTCTCACAAAGTCTCCCTTTCCGCTAACTTGTGACAAAAAGTTCAATCTTTCATGGACTCAATATGCCCCTCAGCGAATACCTTGGAGTGTCTTCTTTACAAAATGGGGTAATTTGTGGGGTGTTTGTACTGCCCTGGCAGTTGAGGGTCTCCGCAATCATTACATGTATGGCCAGCATTAGGAGTTTCTGCTACTCTCCTTAGGCCTCATGCACACGACCGTTGTTTGGGTCCGCATCCGAGCCGCCGTTTTGACGGCTCGGATGCAAACCCATTCATTTCAATGGGGCCGCAAAAGATGTGGACAGCACTTCGTGTGCTGTCCGCATCCGTGGCTCCGTTCCGCGGTCCCGCTAAAAAAATATAACCGCGATTTGCGGACAAGAATAGGCATTTATATTGCCGGCGCCCTTTTCCGTTCCGCAAATTGCGGAAGTAAACACGGGCGCCGTTCGTTTTTTGTGGATCCATTGTTTGCGGACCGGAAAAAAAGGCACGGTCGTGTGCATGAGGCCTTATATTGAGCATACGGGTAATGAGATATTTTTTTTCCGTTCAGCCTCTGGGCTGAAAGAAAAAATGAACGGCACAGATTTCTTCATTCGCATCGATCAATGTGGATGAAAAAATCTCTGCCCAAAAATGTGCAAAAAAAAAAAAAAAGCTGCGATCGCTAATAAAGATCCAAAAAGCTCAAAAGTGATCTTTATAGCACCGCAGCAATTTTACGGTGTTTTTGCAGTGATCAGAAGAAAAAAAATTCTGTCACTGCGGTGGGGCGGACTGAACACAAGTGTGCGCACAAGATCAGGCCTGATCGGGCGAACACTGCGTTTTTTTGTAGAGCCTAAGGTGACCCTAATGTACTGATATAGATCTGATTGCGATCAGTCTTGTTCACTTACAGATACTATATAGTACTAGTGCTGATTAGCGACAGCGATGATGCTAATCAGCGACTAATCAGTGACTGCGGTGCGGTGGGCTGGGCGCTAACTACCTAACAAGTAGCTAAGTAACTGGCGGTGATAAGGGACCCTTAGGCCCCATTCACACGTCCGAATTGCGGACCCATTCATTTCTATGGGGACAGACTTTGTCCCGCTCGGGTCCGTAATTGCGGATCTGCACTTCTGGGTCCACACTTCCGTTCTGCAAAAATATAGAACATAGCCTATTCTTGTCCGCAATTGCGGACAAGAAAAGGCATTTTCTATATAGTTCTGGCAATGTGCGGATCCGCAAAATGCGGAAAGCACATTGCCGGTGTCTGTGTTTTGCGGATCCGCGGATCCGCAAAACACATACGGACATCTGAATGGAGCCTTACAGGGGGGTGATCAATGACAGGGGGGTGATCAGGGAGTTTATATGGGTGATCAGGGGTTAATAAGGGGTTAATAAGTGACAGGCGGGGGTGTAGTGTAGTGTGGTGCTTGGTGCTACTTACAGAGCTGCCTGTGTCCTCTGGTGGTCGATCCAAGCAAAAGGGACCACCAGAGGACCAGGTAGCAGGTACAGTACAGACCAAAAGTTTGGACACACCTTCTCATTCAAAGAGTTTTCTTTATTTTCATGACTATGAAGGCATCAAAACTATGAATTATCACATGTGGAATTATATACATAACAAACAGTGTGAAACAACTGAAAATATGTCATATTCTAGGTTCTTCAAAGTAGCCACCTTTTGCTTTGATTACTGCTTTGCACACTCTTGGCATTCTCTTGGTGAGCTTCAAGAGGTAGTCCCGTAAAATGGTTTTCACTTTACAGGTGTGCCCTGTCAGGTTTAATCAGTGGGATTTATTGCCTTATAAATGGGGTTGGGACCATCAGTTGCGTTGAGGAGAAGTCAGGTGGATACACAGCTGATAGTCCTACTGAATAGACTGTTAGAATTTGTATTATGGCAAGAAAAAAGCAGCTAAGTAAGGAAAAATGAGTGGCCATCATTACTTTAAGAAATGAAGGTCAGTCAGTCAGCTGAAAAAGTGGGAAAACTTTGAAAGTAAGGGCTATTTGACCATGAAGGAGAGTCATGGGGTGCTGCGCCAGATGACCTGGCCTCCACAGTCACCGGACCTGAACACAATCGAGATGGTTTGGGGTGAGCTGGACCGCAGAGTGAAGGCAAAAGGGCCAACAAGTGCTAAGCATCTCTGGGAACTCCTTCAAGACTGTTGGAAGACTATTTCAGGGGACTACCTCTTGAAGCTCATCAAGAGAATGCCAAGAGTGTGCAAAGCAGTAATCAAAGCAAAAGGTGGCTACTTTGAAGAACCTAGAATATGACATATTTTCAGTTGTTTCACACTTGTTTGTTATGTATATAATTCCACATGTGTAATTCATAGTTTTGATGCCTTCATAGTCATGAAAATAAAGAAAACTCTTTGAATGAGAAGGTGTGTCCAAACTTTTGGTCTGTACTGTATATCAGACGCTGTTAACAAAACAGCGTCTAATATACCTTTCTGATGTTAAAAAAATCGCATCTACAGCCTGCCAGCGAATGATCAGCTCTGGCAGGCTGTAGTTCAACTTGTTTACTTCGCGATCCTGTGAGCGCGCGTTCACAGGAAATCTCGGGTCTCACGAGATGACGCCTATTGGCGTCATCGAGACCTGAGAGCACCACCGTCCTGACGCCTATCGACGTTAGTGTGACGGGAGGTGGTTAAACAGGCAGGAAGTGCTCAAACCCATATGCAGTTGTGCATATATATACAGGGGAGCAAATCCTGCACTTGTGGCCTGTTGCTAATGGCGATCCCCAGCAAAAATGCATACAATGGAGGATTTCCGCAGCGGACCACAAGTACCACAATATACATCCTACACAAGATAACAATTGCGTGGATGTGATAACCAATATAACAATATAATAATAGCAAAGACAGGTGCACTCTGCGGACTTACTAAACCCTCAAACTGATGTTAAAATTGAGAGATTAGCCAACATATCCTACTGTTATTATATTGTTTTATCGGTTATCACATCCACATAATTGCTATCTTGTGTAGACTTACGGACTCCTCCCTCCTCCCATTGTTTGCATGGTTCCCTGCTGGAGGTAACTGGTGAGTTGTCTGTGAGTCGGACCTCACACACCTGTAATTCGCCCACTGGCCCCAATTATTGTCCATATAGCTTAGGTAGGTGACTGTTAGGACCCGAGCTACTTCAGAAACCTTGGCGTGGTGCTCGGGCTCAGACATGTCCTCCACAGTAGGATATGTTGGGCTAATCTCTCAATTTTAACATCAGTTTGAGGGTTTAGTAAGTCCGCAGAGTGCACCTGTCTTTGCTATTATTATATGGAGGTATATTAGGCAGTCAGTGTATAACAATTTTTCTGTAGGCCAGTGGAGTACAGGCCCCAAACAATAGGCATTCACCGGACAAAAAAGAACAAGTGATTATGTGGCTGGAGGTATATTAGTCGATCAGTGGATAACAATTTTACTGTAGGCCAGTGGACTACAGGCCTCAAAAATGATGCATTCACTGGACAGAAAAGAACAAGTGATTATGTGGCTGGAGATATATTAGGCAGTCAGTGGATACAAATTTTACTGCAGGCCAGTGGAGTACAGGCCCCAAACATTAGGAATTCACCAGACAGAAAAGAATAAGTAATTATGTGGCTGGAGGTATATTAGGCGGTCAGTGGATAAAATTTTTATTGTAGGCCAGTACAGGCCCCAAAAATTAGGTGATTATGTGGCAGAAGGTATATTAAGCAGTCACTAAATAACAATTTTACTGTAGGCCAGTGGAGTACACGCCCCAAAAATTAAGCATTTACCTGACAGAAAAAAACAAGTGATTATCTGGCTAGTGGTATATTAGAGGGTCAGTGGATAACATTTTTACTGTAGGCCAGTACAGGCCCCAAAAATTAGGCATTCACCTGACAGAAAAGAACTAGTGATTATGTTTCTGGAGGTACATTAGGCGGTCACTGGATAAAATTTTTACTGTAGGCCACTTGAGTAGAGGCCACCAAAGATAGGCATTCACCTGACAGAAAAGGCCTTTTATGCCGCTGTATATACATAAGACAAAGACCATACTTTGTTATGGGTGGTGGCGGATATGTGTGAGCTGGCATGAGGAAATTCAATTACACGTGGTCATCACAGGTGTTGAATTCCTCTGAGATCCATGCCTCATTAATTTTTTGAAATATGAGGTAGTCCACACTGTCGTGAGCTAGGCGAGTGGGCTTTTCGGTCATTATTTCCCATGCTGCGCTGAACATCCTTTCGGACAGGAAACTGGACGAGGGGCAAGACAAGAGTTCCATGGCATATTGTGCTTGCTCTGGCCATAGGTCAAGCATGCACACCCAGTAGTCAAGGGGTTCCTCACTTCTCATAGCGTCCATATTGGCGGCTACCCGGTGTAGTCAGTCAGACACCTGTCAGTCTAGGCATTCCCTGAGGCTGGATCCGGAGGGCGGCTCTCGATGGGTTGATTGCAAGAATGATCTCATATCTGAAGTGACCAACACATCTTCAAACCGCCCTCTTCTTTCAGGCGCAGTAGGATTGGTACCCGCACCTGTTTAGCTGTAGGTGGAAATTCGTCTGCCAGCGCCCGCAACAGCAGAATGCAGCATCTCTTGCAGCAAGGCCTGGAAATGCTGCCTTCTGGCAGCCCTCTGTGATGCTGGTAACATGTCCACCATTTTTTGTTTGTACCGGGGGTCTAAGTATGTTGCCACCCAGTACTGGTCCGGAACCCGAACTTGACCCTGAACCTGAACCCCATTGAAGTCAATAGGAACCCGAACTTTGGAGCACTAAGGATACTTTCACACTTGCGCTTGAAACGGATCCGTCTGGTGTCTGCACAGACGGATGCGCTCATATAATGCAAACGATGGTATCCGTTCAGAACGGATCCATCTGCATTATATTTCAGAAAAAAAACTAAGTGTAAAAGTTAGTCAGACGGATCCGTCCAGACTTTGCATTGAAAGTCAATAGGGGACGGATCCGTTTGAAATTGCACCATATTGTGTCATCTTCAAACAAATCCGTCCCCATTGACTTACATTGTAAGTCTGGACGGATCCGTTTGGCTCTGCACAGCCAGGCGGACACCCGAACGCTGCAATCTGCGTTCGGGTGTCCGCCTGCTGAGCGGAACAGAGGCCAAGCGGAGCCAGACTGAGGCATTCTGAGCGGATCCGCATCCACTCAGAATGCATTGGGGTTGTACGGATGCGTTCGGGGCCGCTTGTGAGAGCCTTCAAACGGAACTCACAAGCGGAACCCTGAACGCAAGTGTGAAAGTAGCCTAAAATGGCTCTAAAAAAGTCATGGAGGGCTAGAGGGCTGCAAATGGCATCAAAATGTGGATAAGAGCATGGCAAGTGCTCTGCAAACAAATGTGGATAGGGATATGACTTAAAATAACATAAAATAAGCAAAAATAAAAAATAATTGTCTTGATCAAGGAGGACGAGGTCCATATGGAGAAGGAGGTTGAGGAGGCGGTGGATGTGGCGATGTAGATGGAAGCGGCGGTGGAAGAGGAGGTTTTATTTTATTAATTATTTTTTTTTGGTTTAAATTAGGGTACAACCCAAAACATTCCACAACATTGGGAAATATAATCTGTGATAACCCCCTCCCGCCATGTTAAACAAACGTTCAGACAATACACTGGCTGCAGGGCAGGCCAGCACCTCAAAGGCGTAAAGGGCAAGCTTAGGCCATATGCCCAATTTGGAGACCCAGAAGTTGAAGAGCCCATCAGTCAGTAAGTATAGGCGTGTGCACACATACTGTTCCACCATGTCGCACGTCCCTGTGATATCCACGATCCAATTGGATATCTTCTCTATCAACGTTCGATGTTCTTTTCTGCACCTACCATGTTGATCACGGCTAGCGGCGAATCAGGGTTCCACGCCGGAGAGGGAGCGTGAGAAAGGGAGACCACATCCAAGTAAGGTCAATAGCTGAAATGTGATCAAGCTGAAATGTAGGACAAATTATTGAAGCCGAAGCTTCCAAGTAAAGGATGGGGTACGAGGCAATTACCCACTCCCGACTCGGGGAAGTAGTGACGATAAATATCAATACAGGACTCTTAAGGTGCCCTAATATTAGAATGATTAATAAAAAATTATAGGGAATGTCACTGGGGTATTTGGAATTTGTAAACGTTAGACAGGAGAGGCCCTGCTGCCGCTTTGTTGACTCTAGATAACTTCTGCCTGATCGCACGTCCCTGTGATGTCCACCATCCATTTGGATATTTTCTCTATCAACTTTTGATGTTTTTTTCTGCGCCTACCATGTTAATCACGGTTAACGGCGAAACAGGGTTCCATGCCGGAGAGGGAGCATGAGAAAGAGATACCACATCCAAGGGAAGTCAATGGCTCCAATGTGATCGAGCGGAAATGTGGGACAAGTTGTTAAAGTTGAAGCATCGAATGAAAAGAGGGAGCGCGCGTCAATTAAAGATGTATTTTTGAAATGTAATTCCCTGTCTCCTATACAGAACAGGGGTCTTTCATTGCCAAAAATGGGTTAATGTCACCCACCAATGGAACAGACGATTTTTAAAAATTTAGATCCCTGTCACCTATGCAGAGCAAGGGTTTATTCACGGCAAAAATGGTAAAATGTCACCCAAGAATGTAACAGACAAATTAGTGACATGTATTTCCTTGTCCACTAAGTAGAGCAGGGGTATATCACAGCCAAAAATTGTTGAATGTCACCCGACAATGTAACAGACAAATTGGTGATATTTATTAACCTGTCCACTAAGTAGAGCAGGCATATATCACAGCCAAAAACTGGTGAATGTCACCCAACTATGTAACCGAAAAATTAGTGAAATTTATTAACCTGTCCACTAGGTAGAACAGGGGTATATCACAGCCAAAAATTGGTAAATGTCACCCAACTATGTAGCCGAAAAATTAGTGAAATTTATTAACCTGTCCACTAGGTAGAGCAGGGGTATATCACAGCCAAAAATTGGTGAATTTCACCCGAAAATGTAAAAGACAAATTAATGAAATTTGTTTACCTGTCTACTAGGTAGAGCAGGGGTATATCAAGCCAAAAATTGGTGAATCTCACCCGAAAATGTAAGAGACAAATTATTGAAATGACATAAAATAAAATATGTACAAATAAAAAAATAATAATCTTAATGTATGAGGTGGAGGTTCATATGGAGTAGAAGATTGAGGAGGCGGTGGACGTAGCGGTGTAGGTGGAAGCGTAGGTGGAGGAGGACAAGGTATATATATATATATATATTTTTTTAATTAGGGTACACCACAAAAGAGTGGGAAATATCAAAAATACAACAATGGCCAATTGCGCTGTAGTATAACAATGGCTGGATAAGACCGGTATACATGTCTATTCTGCCCAAGGTACAGACATGTCCTGAGGTATCCATGCCTGGTTCATTTTAATGAATGTGAGCTTGTCCACATTGGCTGTGGACAGGCAGCTGCGCTTGTCTGTGATGACGCCCCCTGCTGTGCTAAACATACGTTCAGAGAATACACTGGCTGCAGGGCAGACCAGCAGCTCCAAGGCGTAAAGGGCAAGCTCAGGCCATGTGCTCAATTTGGAGACCGAGAAGTTGAAGAGGGCAGACCCATTATTCAGTACGTGTAGGTGTGTGCACACATACTGCACCACCATGTTGGTGAAATGCTGCCTCCTGCTAAGACCTTCCATATCAGCTGATGGTGCTGGTTGTTGTGGCATGCTGACAAAGCTTTTCCACATTTTGGCCATGCTAACCCTGCCTTCTGAAGTTCTGGTGGTGGCCCAGCTGCGTTGGCGACCTCTTCCTTCTTCTCTGCCTTCGCCTTGTGCTTCCACTGTGCCCCCGCTGTCAGGTGGTAATGCCAACAGCAGCACGTCTAACAGTGTGTGCTTGTACTCGCGCATCTTACGATAATGCTCCAGTGAGGGAATTAAGGACGGTACGTTGTCCTTGTAACGGGGATCCACGCAGTTATCAGCACAAGTTAGAATGTGAGCAACTCGGCGGTCGTTGCGGAGACACTGTAGCATGTAATCGCTCATGTGTGCCAGGCTGCCCAGACGCAACGAAAAGCTGTTCAATGTGGGAGGTGTATCGTCTGTGTCCTCTGTATCCCCCCAGCCACGCACAAGTGATGGCCATGAGCTGATTTGGGTGCCATTCTGCTGTGAACACGGTTCTTCCTCCTCCATTTCCTCCTCCTCATCCTCCACCTTCTCATCCTCCAGAACTGTGCCCTGGCTGGACAATTGTGTACCTGGTGTTTGTGGGTGCAGGAACCCACCCTCGAAGCCACTTGTGAATGACTGGCCAGAAACACTATGAAATGATCCCTCTTCATCCTCCTCCTCCTGTGCCACATACTCTTCCATCATCGCCAGAAGCGTTTTTTCAAGGAGACATAGAAGTGGGATAGTAACGCTGAGAACGGTCTTATCGGCACTGGCCATGTTGGTGGAGTGCTCGAAACAGCGCAACAAGGAACACAGGTCTCTCATGGAGGCCCAGTCATTGGTAGCAAAGTGGTGCTGTTCCGCAGAGCGACTCACCCGTGCTTGCTGCAGCTGAAACTCCACTATCGCCTGCTGCTCCTCGCACAGTCTGGCCAGCATGTGCAAGGTGGAGTTCCACCTTGTGGGCACGTCGCATATGAGGTGATAAGCGGGAAGGCCGAAGTTACGCTGCAGCGCTGACAGGCGAGCAGCAGCAGGGTGAGAACGCCAAAAACGAACGGCCCTCACTTTTTGCAGCAGTTCTGACATATCGGGGTAATTTTTAAGGAACTTCTGCACCACCAAATTCAGCACATGCGCCAGGCAAGGGATGTGCATCAAACCTGCTAGTCCCAGAGCTGCTATAAAATTTTGCCCATTATTGCACACCACCAGGCTGGGCTTGAGGCTCGTGGGCACCAACCACTAATTGGTCTGTTGTTCAAGGCCTGTCCACAGCTCCTGCGCGGTGTGGGGTTTGTTCCCCAAACAGATAAGTTTTAAAACTGCCTGCTGTCGTTTTCCCCTGGCTGTGCTAAAGTTGGTGGTGAAGGTGTTACGCTGACCGTATGAGAAGGTGGTAGAGGATGAGGAAGCGGAGTATGAGGAGGAAGCAACAGGAGGCAAAGAGAAGCCCCCTGCAATCCTCGGTGGTGGAAGGACATGTGCCAAACTGCTATCCGCCCCAGGCCCAGCCGCCACTGCATTTACCCAGTGTGCTGTTAGGGAGATATAATGTCCCTGAACGTGCTTACTGGTCCACGTACCCATAGTTAGGTGGACCTTGCCACAGATGGCATTGCGCAGTGCACACCTGATTTTGTCCCCCACTTGGTTGTGCAGGGAAGGGATGGCTCGCCTGGAATAGTAGTGGTGGCTGGGCACAACGTACTGTGGGACAGCCACCGCCATAAGGCTTTTAAAACTCTTCTTGTCCACCAGACGGAATGGCAGCATTTCAAAGGCCAGTAATTTTGAAATGCTGGCATTCAGGGCCAGGGATAGTGGGTGGGTAGGGGGTTACTTCCTCTTCCGCTCCAGTGTTTGGGAGATGGAGAGCTGAACACTTCCATGGGACATTGTGGAGATGCTTGGTGACCCAGGTGGTGGCAGATCCTCCGTTTGTGGGGTGGCAGGTGACACTGTCACTCCAGAGGTGGATGAAGAGGCCGGGACTGCAACAGAAGAGGAAGCAGGAGGAGCCAGAGACCTTTCTTGTTTTTTGAGGTGTCTACTCCACTGCATCTCGTGCTTTGCATGCAGGTTGTGCTCAGGTTGAGAACGCTTATGCCTCGCTTCAGGCTCTGATTGCACAGCGTGCAAACCAATCATGTCTTGTCGTCAGCACATTGTCTGAAGAACTGCCAAGCCAGGGAACTCCTTGGAGCTGGCTTTAGTGTGCTCGGTCCCTTGCTGCGGTGGGCAGTAGCAGGCGTACTGTTTAGGGGACGGCCGCTCCGCTTTTGCACCCTGCTCCCTCTTCTGCTGTGCTGGTGGCTCTGTGCGACCACTGTCTCTTCCTCCAAACTACACAGGTCACCTGCATGACATTGATTTCATGTGGGGTCGAGGACCTCATTGTCCTACACATCATCTTCCACCCAGTCTTCACACCTGCCCTCCTTGTCAGTTTGCACACTGCAGAAAACCACAGCAGTTGGCACCTGTGTTTCATCATCATCCAAGACGTGCTGCGGTGGTCCTCCCATGTACTCATCTTGAAACATAAGTGTTGGGCATCGGTGCACTAAATCACTTCCACTTCTGGGGCAGGGCTATGTGGATGACCCTGGGAAACTCTGCTAGCAGAGTCATAAAAAAGCAGAAGAGACTGCTGCTTGACTTGGGGCTCAGACTGCTTGGCTGATTTGCAAGGGGGTGAGGTGAAAGACTGATGGACATCGGCTGCAGGTGCTAACTCTATTCTTTGAGCAGGAGACTGGGTGCGAGACAATGTGAAGGAACTGGAGGCACTGTCAGGAACCCAATCTACTATCGCCTGTACTTGATCTGTCCTCACCATTTGTAGAGCCGCATTAGCCCCGACCAAATAACGCTAAAGGTTCTGTCGCCTACTCGTACCTGAGGAAGGTGTTTCACTTGTGTGTGTAGCTGGCATAGATCGATCACGTCCCCTCCCTGCAACAGGAGCTCCACCAGCAGAACCACGACCGGGGCCATGTCCCTTATTTGACGCTCTCCTCATTCTCCGCAAATTTAGAATCTTGCCCAAATAGCATAATATAACAGCAGTATCTAACACTTGTATTTCACACTGACAGATGCAGCAAAGGCTGCAAATTTAGTATTTTTCCCAAAAAGGGTGTTTTATTAAACCCAGAAAATTATTGCAGTATTTCAAGCTTATATTTGACACTGACAAATTTTGAAAAGGCCCCTGATGTAGGGTATTGTCAAGAATGGGAGCTTTTTTAAACCCAGAATATTATTGCAGTATTTCAAGCTTGTATTTCACACTGACAAATGCTGAAAAGGCCCCTGATGTAGGGTATTGCCAATAATGGGTGTTTTTTTAAACTCAGAATATTATTGCAGTTTTTCAAGCTTGTATTTCACACTGACAGATGCAGCAATTGCCTCAAATTTAGTATTTTGCCCAAAAAGGGATTAGAAAATTATTGCAGTATTTCAAGCTTGTATTAAACACTGACAGATGCAGCAAACACCGCAAATTTAGTATTTTTCCCAAAATGGATGTTTTTTTTAATAGCAGAATAAAACAGCAGTATTTAACGCTTGTATTTCACACTGACAGATGCAGCAAAGGCCGCAAATTTTGTATTTTGCCCAAAATGGGTGTTTTTTTAAACCCAGAAAATTATTGCAGTATTTCAAGCTTATATTTGACACTGACAAATTCTGAAAAGGCCCCTGATGTAGGGTATTGTCAAGAATGGGAGCTTTTTTAAACCCAGAATATTATTGCAGTATTTCAAGCTTATATTTCACACTGACAAATGCTGAAAAGGCACCAGATGTATGATATTGCCAAAAATTGGTGTTTTTTTTTTAATAGTCGAATATAACAGCAGTATCTAACGCTTGTATTTCACACTGACAGGTGCAGCAAAGACTGCAAATTTAGTATTTTGCCTAAAAAGGGTGTTTTTTTTTAAACCCAGAAAAATATTGCAGTATTTCAAGTTTATATTTCACACTGACAAATGCAGCAAAGGCACCAGATATTGGATATTGACAAAAATGGGTGTTTTTTTTTAAACCCAGAATATTATTGCAGTATTTCAAGCATGTATTTCACACTGACAGATGCAGCAAACGCCGCAAATTTAGTATTTTGCCCAAAATGGATGTTTTTTTTATAGCAGAATATAACAGCAGTATCTAACTCATGTATTTCACACTGACAGATGCAGCAAAGGCTGCAAATTTAGTATTTTGTTCGAGCTCGTTGGCTGTCACAAATCAGATGTCTGATGGGCAGGTGGTGTCGCCGCTGAACGTCAGCAAGGCAAGCCATGGCCGTGTAAGATTTTCTAAAATGCACAGAGATTTTCCTGGCCTACCGCAAGATGTCCTGGACCCCGGGGTATTTGGCAAAAAATCGCTGCATGACTAAGTTCAGAACGTGTGTCATTTTGCCCTGTTTCAGTGTGTTCATCAGAATGGTACCGTTGTCGCACACCTCTTTACCAACTGTCAAATTAAGTAGGGTTAGCCACTGATCGGCCTGTGACCGCAGAGCTGAAAGCAGTGCAGGACCGGTGTGGCTCTTGACTTACAGGCACAACAGCCGCAGCACAGCATGGCAACTCCTCACCTGGCACATTAAATAGGTTCTGGAGAGCTTGGGGGGGTTCAGCGAACGAGGCAGTAGCAGTGGAAAAGGAGGAGTCAGCCGAGGAGGAGACTGAGGATGGAGTAGCAGGAGAAGAAGAGGCAGGCCTGCATGCAATCTGTGGCGGTAACACCAAATCCACACCGGTGCCACGGGTTACATGCTTGACGGCCGTCAGAAGGTTCACCCAGTGAGCAGTAAAAGTTAGGTACCTTCCCTGCCTATGTTTGCTTGACCACGTGTCTGTGGTGAGATGTATCTTGACACAAACACCATTGGGCAAGAAGGTTTTCCTGCGTTATCAACTGTTTACGCTCGAACATTTGGGCCACAGAAGCCTGCCTTCTGCCACATGAACGTGACAACGGCACTGTGGAAGGTAGAGTGGAGGACAAATAGGAGGAGAGAAGAGAAGGAGAAGAGACAGGACATGGAGTGCCGGTAGTGTGGCTTTGTGGGTTCTGACGTGATTGCTCCCACTGGGTTCGGTGATGGGAGACTTCTTAAGGCGGTCGTCCCTAGGTGAGTGTTGAGCTTACCGCGATTTATGCGTTGACAGCACATAGAAACATAGAAACATAGAATGTGTCGGCAGATAAGAAACATTTGGCCCATCTAGTCTGCCCAATATACTGAATACTATGAATAGCCCCTGGCCCTATCTTATATGAAGGATGGTCTTATGCCTATTCCATGCATGCTTAAACTCCTTCACTGTATTTGCAGCTACCACTTCTGAAGGAAGGCTATTCCATGCATCCACTAAAGTAAAATAATACTTCCTGATATTACTTTTAAACCTTTGCCCCTCTAATTTAAAACTATGTCCTCTTGTAGCAGTTTTTCTTCATTTAAATATTCTCTCCTCTTTTACATTGTTGATTCACTTTATGTATTTAAAAGTTTCTATCATATCCCCTCTGTCTCGTCTTTCTTCCAAGCTATACATGTTAAGGTCCTTTAATCTTTCCTGGTAAGTTTGATCCTGCAATCCATGTACTAGTTTAATAGCTCTTCTCTGAACTCTTTCCAAAGTATCAATATCCTTTTGGAGATATGGTCTCTAGTACTGCGCACAATACTTCAAATGAGGTCTCACTAGTGTTCTGTAGAGCGTCATGAGCACCTCTCTCTACTGGTAATGCCTCTCCCTATACACACAAGCATTCTGCTAGCATTTCCTGCTGCTCTATGACATTGTCTGCCTACCTTTAAGTCTTCTGAAATAATGACCCCTAAATCCCTTTCCTCAGATACTGAGGTTAGGACTGTATCACTGAATTTATATTCTGCTCTTGGGTTTTTACGCCCAAGGTGCATTATCTTGCACTTATCAACATAAAATTTTAGTTGCCAGATTTTTGACCAATTCTCTAGTTTTCCTAAATCCTTTTCCATTTGGTGTATCTCTCCAGCAACATCAACCCTGTTACAAATCTTTGTGTCATCAGCAAAAAGACACACCTTACCATCAAGGCCTTCTGCAATTTTGCTGATAAAGATATTAAACAATATGGGTCCCAGAACAGATCCTAGCACCCTGGACGCCACTGGTAACAAGACCATGGTCTGAATATACTCCATTGACTACAATCCTCTGTTGTCTGTCTCCAGACACTGCCTAATCCATTCAACAATATGGCAGTCCAAGCACAAATACTGCAATTTATTCATAAGCATTCTACGTGGGACAGTATCAAAAGCCTTACTAAAGTCTAGATAAGCGATGTCTACTGCACCTCCACCATCTATTATTTTAGTCACCCAATAAAAAAAAATCTATAAGATTAGTTTGACATGATCTCCCTGAAGTAAACCCATGCTGTTTTTAATATTTCAATCCATGGGATTTTAGATTTTCCACAATCCTCTCCTTAAGTATGGTTTCCATTAATTTCCCCACTATTGATGTCAGGCTTACTAGCCTATAGTTGCCCGATTCCTCCCTAATACCTTTCTTGTGAATGGGCACAACATTTGCTAATTCCCAATCTTTTGGGACGACTCCTGGTACCAGTGATTGGTTAAATAAATCTGTTAATGGTTTTGCTAGTTCACCGCTAAGCTCTTTTAATAGCTTTGGGTGTATCCCATCAGGCCCCTGTGACTTATTTGTATTAATTTTAGTCATCTGACTTCTTGAACCTCTTCCTCTGTAAATAAACATGCATCAAAATATTCATTAGTCTTCCTTCCTAACTGAAGTCCTTTTAATTCATTTTCCTTTGTAAAAACTGAACAGAAGTATTCATTTAGGCAGTCAGCTAGTTCTTTATCTTCTTCCATATACCTTCCTTCTTTTGTTTTTAATTTGGTAATTCCTTGTTTTAGTTTCCTTTTTTTATTTATGTATCTGAAGAATGTCTTTTCTTTTCACTGACTGAGCAAATTTCTCTTCTGCTTGTGCTTTAGAAGCTCTTATAACTTGCTTGGCCTCTCTCTGTCTAATCTTATAAATTTGCCTGTCATCCTAGTTTATTATTTTTTTTTATAATTTCTAAATTCTATCTTTTTGTTTTTAACGATTTTGGCCACTTCTGCTGAGTACCACAATGGTCTCTTCCTTTTTTTGCTTTTACTGGGAAGCCTAATGCAATCATCCGTTGCCTTCAATAGTGCCACTTTTAAGTAGTCCCATTTCTCCTGGACTTTATTGAAACTGTTCCAATCTGATAGGGACTTGTATACCACTAATCTAATTTTATAAAAGTCAGTTTTTCTAAAATATAAAACTTTTGTTTTTGTGTTGTGTGACTCAGTCACTGTACTTATAGTAAACTACACTGACTAGTGATCACTAGATCCCAAGCTTTCCCCTACAGTAATATCAGATACAAAATTCCCATTTGTGAATACTAAATCTAAAATGGCCCTCTTATGGGTTGGCTCCTCCACTACTTGCTGTAGAGATAATCCCAGTAGTGAATTTAGAATATCTGTACTCCTGGCAGAACTAGCTATTTTGGTTTTCCAGTTTACATCAGGAAGATCAAAGTCTCCCATAATGATAACTTCCCCTTTCAATGTCATTTTAGCTATTTCCTCAACTTGTAGATCATCTAATTCTTTGACTTGGCTAGGTGGTTTATATATCACACCTACACGAGTTACCTTATGATTATCAAGCTGCAACGTAACCCAAACTGACTCTAAATTGGTCTTGCTAACTTGTATTAAATTAGATTTTATACTATCTTTCACATACAGGGCCAGCCCTCCACCTTTCTTGTGTTCTCTGTCTTTCCTATATAGAGTGAACCCTATTATTGTTATATCGCAGTCATTACTCCCATTGAACCATGTCTCAGTAACTGCCACTAAATCTATATTCTCAGATGCCATTATAGATTCAAGTTCATTGATCTTATTCCCTAAACTGCGAGCATTTGTAGACAAGACTCTGAGCTTGTCATTTCTTAACCTATGTGCTACTGGCATCTTCTGGCATTGTTCTGGGGAGCAGTCGGACTGCTGGATTATCACTTTTTTGCCCCCTTTCCTAGTTTAAATGCTCTTTAGCAAATACTGTACTTTGAACTGTTCACTGAGGACATTTGTTACCTTGAGAGAAAGATGCAAACCATCTTTCTTGTACAGTTCCTTTCCATTCCTACAAGAGCTAACATGAGACACAAAGTCAAACCCTTGGTTCAGACACCATTCACCAAGCCATACATTGAATTCCTTAATGTGCATCTTCCTGTCATGCTGAAGGTTATGCACAGGCAAAATTGCAGAGAATGAAACAGTCGATGCAACCTCCCGTTGTCACCGCCACTTCTGTAAGAAGGTCTGACAGACATCCTTCTCTTCCTCTTGCATGATGTTCTTTGTTTTTTTTTTCACTTTCTCATCTCATTTTCTTCTCCCAGGTGTCACCTATTTAGACTAATCCTCTTTCCTTTATATTCCCTCCCATACTGCCTCACTTTGCGGTTTATATTACTTCCTGGATTGAAGTGTTCACTGCTGGAGGCTTCTGCTGCTTGTTCAGATAAGTCCTTTCGTGTATTGTGTTTCCTTGCTGGTTTGATTCTAGGTGACCCTGACTCCCTCCGTATGAAGTGCAGGGAGCCGGTGGTCGTGTCCCCTCACTATTATAGGGTTTTCAGGTGTCACACAGTCTAGGTACGGGGGCATACAATCGTCTACCTTTGAGACCCTTGTATGTGCTTAGCAGTCAGGGTGAGCTCTTAGGGTTTTATAGGGGTCACCTATATGCTCCTTAGTTTGGGATCAAGCCAGTCGGACGTTTATTCATACCTTCCAGCTATCTGCAACATCATCCGTGACACCCGTATATAATTACCAAGTGTGTAAAAAGCTTCCTTCACCTTTGAAACCTCATTGCAAGCCAGATCATTTGTCCCAAGATGGACAATAACATCCACCTCCTTTTCCTGCTTTACTTGTCTAACAATATTAAGGATACGTCGTCTGTCCCTGCTAGCGGTAGCACCAGGGAGACATCTCACAAAACCATTTTCCTCAAACTTCACACCTCTTATGATAGAATCGCCCACCAACAGCTGCTTAGTATCAGTCCTCACCTTATCCCTTTTGTCTTTGGCTGCAGTCTTGCATACTTTAGGCATAGGAGATGATTGTTCCTCACCCACTGTGCCTGAGCCATCCTCCATGTTTCTCTTGCGCTCTGAAAGTGCTGCAAATGAATTATAGAGAGCCACAGACTGTGGGACATGTCTTCTATCAACAACTCTAAGTCTACCAGAACCTGCAGTAACCCATCTTCCATTTCTAGGGGGCCTTTGTGGCAGTGGCATTGCAACATTCCCAGCCTGAGTTTGTTTAACCGCTATTTTGCAAATCTCAGATTTCAAAAATGCAATTTCCTGCTGCATTATGGAGAGCTGTCTACAGATCAGACAGCATCCAAACCTCCGAAGAGTGGAACCTGAAATAAAAGCACAACAATTCCTGCACAGAACCAGGTCTGCCATTTTAAAGAGGGGAAAGATTTTAAACAAACAAATCTTACTTTTTTAGGTTGTATCCACCTCCAGATTACCTCCTGAATATCTCAGATGCACTTAGTAATGCTGCACTTTGAGAATGCTGCAAGCTATAATTAGGCAAGCTAATACTATGTTGCTTTATATAGACACACTCCCACAAAAGCTCATCCCCCAACAACAAATTTAACACCTTAATCACCCTTTGATCATTTGCAATCAGACAATAGCAAAAACCTGTCTAACAAATTCCTTACCTGTTTTGAAGCATAGTATCTGAATAGCCACCAAAAACACAGCTGAAGTTCTGCTGTTTTGAAGCACAGTGTCTAAGTATCCACCAAAAAACAGCTGAAGTTCTACTACAGTGGAAAAGCTCTAAGTTAGTCTCCTGAATATCTCAGATGTACTTAGTAATGCTGCACTTTGAGAATGCTGCAAGCTATTTTGTTATATAGAACCCATTAATCAGGATTTTTGTGGAAGCATGAATATCACACCCCTCAATCAGTTTTTTGGGGGGCAACAGATACATCACACCTGTTGCAAATAGTTTTTCCAATAATGTTTGTCCCTCTATATACCTGCGGAATCGCAGCAGAAACGCACACAACTGCTGCACAATACAAATGCACTATAATAAACTTTCTATGTTAGAAAGTATATTTTAAGTATATAACAGCCTTCAGTATATCACACCTATCGATAGCACACATATACCCGTCCTTAAAAGGACTTTTGTGGACCTATAAGCTAGCCTTTGGTGTCCCTAACAGCCTCCATAAAGCAACTTCTCCCTACACTGGCAAAACACAGAATGTAAAATGGCTGCCAGATCGGGTTCTGTTATAGGGTGGGGGTGTGTCCATGTGCTGAATTGTCTCAATTGGCTGTCCTGTCATACCTTTTGGATGTGTCATGGGTCAAAGTTTGTCGCAATGCAAAAGAATATCGCCATATGTTTGCATGTTCAGTGAATTGTGAACGAGCAAAGTTCTCAGCGAAACTACCGCCGGGTGAACTGCAAGGCCATCTCTAGTGCAGAGTCCAACACTTGGAAAGGGAGGGACTGCAGTAACAGGAACTTGGCCAGGAGTTCAGCTTCTATGCCGTTGGATGAGTCCATGCATACTGTTGTCTCTTTGCAATGGCTTCGGTGATCGATTGCTGATGGAATGACTGACTAGGAGGAGCAGAAGCATCAGGACTAGCAGATAATGGGAAGGACAGGCAGCTTCCTTCAGCTGAAGTGTAGCCTTTACTGCCTGAAATTGGTTGCGTGCCACTGGGTGATGCAGCGGTTGCTGCAGCAGGCTGGACCACCACATGGGAGCCACAGTTCTCCCAGGCCACTTTATGGAGACGCTGCATATGTTGACGCAGGGCCATGGTGCCAACATTGGCACATGGCCCACGCTTCACATTTTGCTTACAGATTTGACAAATGGCCATGTTCACCTCGCCCGGCGGCTTACCAGAAAACTGTCACACCGCCGAGTAGGTGATTTTACCCCCAACACTCCGAACTAACTGACTGCTGCCGCCACTGCCTCCGTGAACCCCTGCACCACTACTTTGGCTCCCAACCTTCCACTGCTGCCACCCTGCTGTCTCCTGGCCATGCTATTAACTTGCTGGCTCCACAGCTGCCTCACACGCAAGCTACCACCCTCTTCTCCCAATGATGATGAAGCCCCTTAGTCACCCAGCTCCCAATTACGATTGATTACATAATCATAGAGTACTGTCTGCACGTCACTGATGTCCTGCTCAACGGTCTCTGAGCCAGAATCCTGACTGCTTGCAGCTCCAGCTCCCACGCCAGTCTCCTCATCACTACTTGCCTGCTTACTGGAGGAAGCGGCGGATATCTCCCTGCTGGATCCGGCAAAACGTATGCTAACTGATGGCATTAGTAAGACTGATCAGGATCCTGATCAGTCTTAAAAATGCCTGATCAGTCAGAAAAATGCATTGAAATGCCGGATCCGTCTTTCCGGCGTCATCCGGCAAAACAGATCCGGCATTTATCTTTTTCACCTTTTTTTGGTCTGCGCATTCCAGTATTTTGAATGCCGGATCCGGCACTGATACATTCCTATAGAAAAAAATGCCGGATCCGGCATTCAGGCAAGTCTTCCGTTTTTTTTCGCCGGAGATAAAACCGTAGCATGCTGCGGTTTTATCTTTTGCCTGATCAGTCAAAATTACTGAACTGAAGACATCCTGATGCATCCTGAACGGATTACTCTCCATTCAGAATGCATGGGGATATACCTGATCAGTTCTTTTCCAGCATTGAGCCCTTTTGACGGAACTCAGTGCCGGAAAAGAAAAACGCTAGTACCCTAATACATGACAAAAAAAAGGCTTTAGAACATATAACTGCGGCCATGAACGGCAAATAATAAAAAAAAAATTCCAACTGATACACGCCAAAAAGGGCTTTAATTTTCTCACTTCACCACACAACGGCTAATAAGCCCTTTTTATTTTTCCCCACTAATTCACGGCAAAAAAAATGGTTTAGAACATATAACTGCGGTCGTGAACGGCAAATAATTTTTTTTTCCCACTAATACACGCCAAAAAGGGATTTCATTTCCTCACTTCACCACACAACGGCTTATGAGTCCCTTTTTTCCCACTAATACACGCCAAAAAGGGCTTTAATTTTCTCACTTCACTACACAACAGCTAATTAGCCCCTTTTTTTGCCACTAATACATGCCAACAAAGGCTTTAGAACATATAACTGCAGCCGTGAACAACAAATAATATAATTTTTTTGCCACTAATACATGCCAAAAAGGGCTGTAATTTTACCACTTTGCCACACAACAGCTAACAAGCCCCTTTTTTCCCACTAATAAATGCCAAAAAAAGCCTTTAAAACATATAACTGCGGCTGTAATTTTCTTACCTCAGCACACAGCGACTAATAAGCCCCCCCCACTAATACAAAACAAAAAAAAGATACCAGGAGCGTCGTAAAGTACAAAAGGAGTCAGCAGAGGATCGTCAGGAGATACACAGAGGGTAAGTATGCCAGGTATGCAAAATCACAGCAGAACCTAAATAACAGGCAACCTGTGGCCAGCAGGCTGCCTGTTTAAATACTGAGTAGCAAGGGTCATGTGAAGTGGCCAGCGTCAAATGACTGGCCCTGCTGTTCATGGCTGAGCACCGAGTGCCCAGCTCAGTGCTCAGGCTTCATAAGGTTGCTGGGGGAACCGAGGACGGGGACGCTGGCCGCGCTGAGAAGACGTGCGCGGCCGGGTCCGTCCCGCCCCGATCATCTAGGAGACAAGGACGCTGCACGCGTCCTCGCTCCTGTACAGAGGCGGGGCGCGCGTCAGCGCTGCGGAGAGTCAGTGAGTCGGCGGCGCCCCTTGACAAGTACACAAACTGTGCAGTTTCAGAAATACTGTCCCCACTTGACCTGAATAATCATCCCTTTTTGAAACTCTGATGAATCACCCTTTTTGCTCATGACAGAAAAGAGGGATATGTGTGTAGACAGTAAGACAGTATCCTTTACCAAAGCAGCTCACGACACATGACTCCCTTTATCAGCTACGCACTACTGACATCGAAAGTAGGAGGTGGTCATAATAATGTGACTCGACTGTGTATACTATGGGTTTGTATAGAGAAAACCTCTATGGTGAGCAAATCAATGAGTCATTAAGAATATTACTTAAATTGCGACCCCCTCCCCTTGCTTCAACTTTAGCTTTTTTGTTTATAGGAATTATTACATTTCAACCAAACTATAGATTAATACTTGTACATGTATTAATGTCAACCAAGTTGATAATTACAAGAAAAAATCCATCTCAACTTTATACTGTATAAATGAGGTGATATTGCTGGTGAATAGTGATGAGCAGGAGGTGCCATATTCGATTTTGCGAATATTCGATTGAATATTCATCTTATATTCGTCGATATCGAATATTCTTTATTATTCTATTTATCGCGAATAATATGCGATTTAATTATTCGTGTATTGCGATTTTCTTTTAACCGTATAAGGCAACTTTCCTATTGGTTGGCTATGGCTAATATGTGTATTTTACGAATATTCGCTATATTGCTATATATTCTTGTTTTAGAATATTACAAATATTCTAAAAAAACAAAAGTTATAGCAATATAGCGAATATTTGTAAAAATACACATATAGACTACAATTTAGCTAATATAGTGCTATAATCTTTTTTTTTCTTTTTAAACTCACTGAAAAAGTGGCCTAAACGGGTGAAAATGCTCCAAACCCAGACACTGTAGCGTGTCTATAACCGGGGGAGCAATTCCTCCGCATGCGGTCCGCAGACAACGGCAATCCCCAGCAAAAAATGCGTACAATGGAGGATGCCGGTGCGGACCGCATGCACCACAAGAACATCTTACACAAAATGATACATTGTGCAGATGAAAAAATATACATACACAAATCACTGCAAAAAATGCACCAAAATGATGCGCAACTGACAATATTAACAAATTCCTCAGGCCGATGTTAAAAGCTGAGAACTTTGCCAATATCTTCCAGTCAGTAACATATCGGAGCCCCTCATGCACCACGTCACGGTGTCTCAACACGCATGGGGTCCTACCACTCAACTGCCCGAGGTGTGTGAACAGGGTCTGAACAGTGCTAGAAACCAACTCACAGCCAGACTCTCACATGGCTCCATAGTGGTATCACCAATGCACTGTGAGGCATCCTCCATTGTACGCATTTTTGGCTGGGGATTGCCGTTGTCTGCGGACCGCATGCAGAGGAATTGCTCCCCCGGTTATAGACACGCTACAGTGTCTGGGTTTGGAGCATTTCCACCCGTTTTGGCCACTTTTTTCTGTGAGTTTTTGTCTTTATGTGTATGGAATGTGCCACTTTATTTTGTTGGTAACATTCTTTTGCACCTGGTAGCTTCTGTGTCACATGGTCTGTTGTGGGTGCGGCTCACAGCTTTATTTTACCTCACAGTGCATTGGTGATACCACTATGGAGGCATGTGAGAGTCTGGCTGTGAGTTAATTGCACTGTTCAGACCCTGTTCACACACCACGGGCAGTTGAGTGGTAGGACCCCATGCGTGCTGAGACACCGTGACGTCGTGCATGAGGGGCTCCGATATGTTCCTGACTGGAAGATATTGGCAAAGTTCTCAGCTTTTAAAATCTTTTTTTTTAGTAAAAAATTTTTTTGTCTGTTCTGAAGTTCAGATTTGGAAAAAATGTACACAATAAAAAAATAAATACTATAGCACTATATTAGCTAAATTGCAGTCTGTATCTGTATTTTACGAATATTCGCTATATTGCTATATATTCTTGTTTTAAAATATTACGAATATTCTAAAAAACAAAGTTATAGCAATATAGAGAATATTCGTAAAATACACAGATAGACTGCAATTTAGCTAATATAGTGCTATAGTATTTTTTTTTATAGTCTAATTTTTTTTGTCTCTTCTGAAGTCCAGATTTGGAAAAAATTCACACTATTAAAAAAAAATACTATAGCACTATATTAGCTAAATTGCAGTCTATCTGTGTATTTCACGAATATTCTCTATATTGCTATAACTTCGTGTTTTAGAATATGACGAATATTCTAGAAAACAAAGTTATAGCAATATAGCGAATATATTCGTTATTTAGAATATTCGTCTTTTTTTTTTTTTAATCTGTACTGTTTTTCCACTTTGGCATACTCCTCCCAGACAAGCGTCCCTGTCACCATGGGAATGCCTGTGGGTTAGAATATACCATCCGATCTGAGTTTTTACGATCTCAAGGAAAACTCAGATCCGATAGTATTTTCTAACCCACAGGCGTGCCCATGGTGACGGGGACACTTGTCGGGGAGGAGTATGCGAACAACTGTAGAGATTGGGGAAAAAAAGTGTGAATGTTCTAAATAATGAATATATTCCCTCTATTGCTATATATTCGTTTTTTAGAATATTAATTTTATTTTCCATATGAAAACATGATTCCTTCCTGCTTAAGTTGCTTGTAGGCCAATGACTCAATGACCCTCAAGAAAGAAGCAGGGGGGAATCATGTTTTTAGATGTTAAAAAATGACGAATATTCGATATAGCGAATATATAGCACTATATTCGAAATATTTGCGAAGTTGCGATATTCGCGATTAATATTCGCTATTCGAATATTCGCACTCAACACTACTGGTGAATACCCTTGTCTTTGTGAACAAAATATGGTTTATTGGAAACACAAATAACCTATGTACCTTCCAGATCTACTTGAGTGCTTGATTCATAGCTCTTATTTTTGTGACTAAGGAGTTTAGGAAAGTTTAACCTTTTTGTTTTCCTCACTTTGATGACTTTTCAATTTTTATTTCCTTGGATTCCATATGGAAAATATTTTGTTGTCCCTCTTATTTTTGTGACTAAGGAGTTTAGGAAAGTTTAACCTTTTTGTTTTCCTCACTTTGATGACTTTTCAATTTTTATTTCCTTGGATTCCATGTGGAAAATATTTTGTTGTCCCCTCACATATACAATTGCCAATATAGTAACTATTGTAACTACACTTATGAAGACGGTATCACATAATTTGCTGTTATTCTAGTATGTGCAACTCTTAAGTCTCCCTCTTTCTTGTACTTTTTCTTTTCAGAATTCCTATTGTATTCTTCTTTGTCAAAACTAATAAAAAATTCACACAGAATATACATATACCTCACACAGAAGTGTAGCAGAACAACAGCAGGGAAATCACAGGTTACGACAATCTGTGCTCCACATATTGCCTGATTGGCCCCCTCCCATCATTGCTGTAAAAAAAATCTGTTCACATTGCTGTCATACTTACACAATAGGGGGCACAAACATACAGGTTACAAATTAAGGAAAACAGCAGTTAATTATATTGAGTTAATTTAAGATAAATGGCATGCTGCTGTTTTCTTTCATTTGCAATCTTTTGCACACTTGAGCACATCCTTACAGTGCAGCAATCAAAGTTAATCTCCAACTTAATGAATATTCTAGTTGTGAACAAACTGCTCCTTGATAACAAAGGTTAAATACAATCTGAATTTCATATTGTCTGGCAAAATTCTAATCAGGTTCCAGCACAGCATCCAGCTCCACTGGGCCGCCCTCTGTAGCCTCCAAAGCTAGAAAGAATTCCGTTCAAGTCCTTTTAATTCCATTCCCAGAGATTCTTTGATGTACACAATATATAATATGTATGTAGTATACTATGCCAGTGAATTGCTGATCAAAAAAGGTAGCACAGAGCCTGAGATGGAACAGCATAAATGCATGGAACATGAGCATTTGTGCAACACAGTGATGCACAAAATGTATTTAGCCCATAGATATGACCATTGTCACTATAAAGCCTAGTTAACAGTCATATTACTGCTGTATGCCGCATGGATCCCTCATATGGCATCCCAAGACTACTATGAGATTCTACCTTTGTACTCTTCCATACAAAATAAGAAAAAAGCTGAGGCATGTTTCATTGAATGTCATATTATTTTATACTCACAGAGACATCATTCAGTGGTGCACAGTGAGTATGGGCCAGTAATAGGACCCCACAGAGATGTGCACCACTTTTAAGGCCCCATGCATCAGACGTTATATATTAATGGGGGGCCCTGCTTATTTAAGGTCTGTGCAAAGCTTAAGAGGTCATCAATATCAGATACATGGGGGTCTGACACTTAACTCCCCCACTGATCAGCTGTTTCGGATAGGAGTCAATGCAAGGAACTATACTATGGCCATGCTGGGTACTGTAGCTAAGCTCCCATTTCAAATAAATAGGAGCTAAACTGCAGTACACTGGTACCAGATACTGCACAGTGGATGGAACCATCCACTGTATAGGTTCTGGCGCCTTTGGCTGCCCGTAATACCTCTACATGATGTTCATACTCCGAATACCATATTTTTCATAGCGACTGTTCTGAGTATTTCAGCCTTGTTTCCCTTGACTAGGACAATGCTGCAGTACTAATAACAGCCGCTATGAAAAATGAGGCGCTCTGAGTATTAACAGAATATAGTACAGAACGAATGAAAACATTTAGGAGGCTGCATCGAAGAGTCAGATCACCACTGATCTAATATTGATGGCCTACTCTTAGTCTAAAAAAAGCTGGATAACTAGTTACGGCTTCATGAATTGCCCATGATAGTGATGATGATGAGGTAAGTCATAATAATAAACTACCCTTATAAAAATGTTATCATTATAATGAATATTAGTATTAAAAATGAAAAGCCTGTTGTCTGCCAGTGTGATCAGGTTATGATTAATTACGTTTTGAAGTTGTCTTCTTCTGCCAGACGGCTTCTTATGGAACAGCAATACTTACTGCAGATGGGCCTTAGCAGAGGCTCTACATTTTGTGGCTGAACAATTACGTTAATAAATGAGGATACATTCCACAAATGAACTGTAACATGTTCACACATCTGCTGCTTCACATTTTTTGCTTGATTCAGATGGATAAGAGCAAAATCTTTCCTTCCACCGCATATTAATAAATACTTAAGGTCCTTGGAGAGTGGGCTTTTTCATGGCTGGCCAACTGCTAACAGTAAATATTTTCCTGTGGAAAGAAATGTTACTGAACAGCCACTTGTGCTCAGATGCAGGCACATTTGTTTATATGGACTTTCCAAGTCATAATATAATTGCTTTATTTATTTTTTCTGTCTAAAAGGCATATATTTTTTTATATACCATTAGGCTCCATTCACACGTACGCAAATTTCGTTCCGCATTTTGCGGAACGGAATTGCGGACCCATTAATTCCTATGGGGCAGCACGATGTGCTGCCCGGACACGGAATTGCGGATCCGCACTTCCGTTCCACAAAAAAAAAAGAACATGTCCTATTCTTGTCCGCAATTGCAGAAAAGAACAGGCATATTCTATTAGTGCCGACAAAATGCGGAACGCACATCGCCGCTTTCCGTGTTTTGCGGATCCACAGCTCCTATGGATCCGCAAAACACGTTGCGGACGTGTGAATGGAGCCTTAAACTCATAGCGAAAGGTGAACATACAGTTTGTGTTGTTTATAAAATACATAGAAGTTAGATAAAAATAAATGTCAATGAGTGTGATCTGTGGGTGTGCGTACAATTCATGGATTTTTATGTTCTGACTTACGGTATGTTTTATGATGATACCTAATTCACACATTAGTGATTGATCACTGTTTTTCTTCAGTGATTGTGGGCCCAAGCCATGTGTGGTTCAAAATAACAGAAACGGACCAAATCTTTCCATTATACCTTCCCTCTGGTTTTGAGTCACAATTACTGATGAAAATCAATGAACAAGCACTAACGTGTGAGCTAAGCCTCATTCTATTACCAGTTAATGTTTCCTTGTATGAATAAAAACAAGGATTGTTGGAGAAAAGGTGCATCAGGAGACAAGTGTAATGTATGAATGACTATAATGCAGACTTACAAGAACTGAAGGTGGTGGCTTGCACTTGTAAACCACCACCATAGGATCAAAGACCAATATCACTTTCTTGTATGTAGCTGTGCTTGGCACAATTGCTCAGTCTCTGGACTTCATTGAGACTGGGCTACAGTACCAGAGACAGCCTCATGGACTTGGACAGCACATCAGTGAGTGTTAGAGTGAAGCAAACTCTTTCAAGCCAACACAAAAATAACCCGTTTGTGTTCTCTTAAATGGCTATTGCCCACCATGACGGTAAAATCTGGACTTTGTAATAGGTACACCCCAAACTGGAACCACTAAGCTGATAAATCACAACCATTGTGATCACTAGGTAGACCGCTAGTTTTAGGAAAATGGTTTCAATGAGATTGGTTTCATTGTAATATTTTAACACGAACACCAAAAAGCCAATGGGACACATATACATATATATATATATATATATATATATATATATATTATATTGCCGTCTTTATTACTCAACAAAGTATAAGTAACTTAAACTATACTGAACTGAGTCTACCTTAATGAAAAATAATACATAACTTTTATTTTTCTCTTGTTAAAATAAGTGAGACAGTGTTAATAAGAATCTTCTGTCCGCACTACTGTACTCATTTCTTTTGTTAATGGAGGGGGGCTCATTTTAAATTGGCCGTGTTATCTTGTAGTTGGTTTGCGGTGGGAGTAGCTTAGCAGAATATAGTTTACTTGGAGTGCTCTCTGATTTCTGCTCAAATCAGCCAAGTTTTACTGACCCTCACAATCTAGTCTAGAACGGGCAAAGACTGGCAGGCTGTAGTCGGAGCATTCACCCTGAAAAGAGCGACCCCCAGCTGCTGGAACCTCGGGCCTGAACTAGTAGTCCCTCACCTCTCTACTACCTACAAGCACCATCCAATGTGTTTTGCCATGATTAAATGGCTCATCATTGAACGATTTGTGCTGTGCAGTGGTAGCACTTCTGTGTTTGAAAAGGCAGTGGCAACTTTGTGTTGGAATTTTCCTCTTTTTATTTTCAAAGCCACGCCCCCTCATTCTGTGTTCACCAATCCTTGTGGAGCGGGGTAGAACCGACAGTGCAGCGCTCAGCTGCCTCAGCCCGCCCCTCGCTCTCCCCGCCTTCTAGATGTGACTCGCTAGGGGGTGGAGTAGTTTCCATGGGGATCTAGAGACGCATGCCCGGCTGGGATCCTCGCCGCTCACTTCCTGTTTATTTCAGCGCTGACACACCGTTGATACAGTGACAAGCGATCTATACTATGTTGCAGCTTTTGGGTTTTTGGGAAATCTGGCTCATATGTTATTACAATATTCTTAAATAGAGGGAGTGTTTTTAATGACTTCTTCATCCTTTAATTTGCACCTCATTCACCCCCAATGGACGATATTATTATTGCATGTTTGAGGTTAATTCATCCCTTGTGCATAATGTTACAGGATAGGGTATATTTATTAACCCTTTCTGCCTGATTAAGAAAGGGGGGAGAGACTAATAGTCATATATGCACTCAATCATAGACACATGTCATGTGTCTATTACATATGGTGAATATAAATTGAATCTGACACCCAAACATAAGGAGGGGGGGGGGGGCATTACAAATGTCATATCTTGATGTAGTCTAAGTAACCCCTCATTTCATTTATTTCTGAAAGGGGGGCAATGTTATTACAAAGACATTTATGATTTGGTCTCTAAATAATCAGCACAGATCTCCTCCTGTTATAAAGGGCATATCCATGTCACCGATCATCATCCATTACTGGATGGTGATCACTGTATACACTGTAGAGAGGTGAATTGGTTCACGTTAAATGCCTATTCAGACTCAACCTGTAGACAGAAAATTGTTTTCCTGATGGTTCAAGCTTATTGGTGCGGAGTCAGATGCTTACTTTGATTTTAGTTACAGGCCTTCTATTGTAAAAATGGCTTGAATGATAAGTATTCATTCAGTCCATTTGGCGTTACAGATTTCGCCTCGGCCCTCAGGATCTTGTTGTCCCAATCACCTCCTCTTTTTGGTTGAGGAATGTGTTGGATGCCTACAAATTTCAAGCAGGATGCGTCACCCCCATGTACTTGGGCTGCGTGTCTTGCCACTGAGGTATTTTTTTTCATTGGAAATGTCATTAAAGTGGTCTCTCATGTGACGTCTAAACTACCTCTTTGTTTTCCCTACATAGTCTAGAGGGCAGCTACATTGGGCCAGGTTTACTACTCCCATTGTTAGACAGTTTATAAAGTCCCGGATCTCATATTCAATTCCTGTGTGGGAGCTCCTAAATTTTTTGGTACTGTTAACCTGGCCACAGGCTACACATTTCCCACATTTAAACATTCCTAGTGGTCTTCTAGACTAGTGTTTCCCAACCAATGTGCCTCCAACTGTTGCAAAACTTGCCTTTGGCTGTGCGGGCATGCTGGGAGTTGGAGATTTGCAACAGCTGGAGGCACACTGGTTGGGAAACACTGTTCTAGAAAGCCAGTTCCCAGCTTTATGTGGGGGTTAGAAGTGGCTATTTACAAGCCTATCTCTTAGACTCCGCCCCTTTCTATAAGTAATCTGAGGGTACGGTCCAATCACCTCTTTAAGGTCTGGATTGGCACATGGGGTATCCCAGTATTTCGTGAGCGTTTGTCTTATTTGCAGGTGTGCATTATTGTATTTGCCAATGATTCGGATCTCCCTAATAGATGATGTTCCAGTGTCCATTTTCTTAGGGACCAGAAGAAATTCCCTCTTAGCTGTGCAGTCCGCTTCAAACGCAGATCTGAGGATCCCATCGGCATAACCCTTATCCCTAAATCTGGTTCTTAAGTCCTTGGCCTGCATTTTGAATTTACTCATGATAGAGCAGTTACAACGTAATCTGAGGTACTGACCTTTAGGTATACCTCTGCGCAATGAATAAGGGTGTGCGCTCTCCCACCGAAGTAGGCTGTTAGTCGCAGTTGTTTTGCGATAAACTGACCGTTATGATATTATTGTCAAGACCTCTTTCAATCAGTACGTTCAGAAAGGAAAGAGACCTAGAGTCACATACTGAGGTGAATCTAAGTCCTACATTGTTATTGTTAATAATTTTCACAAACTCCGTGAAAGAATGTTCTGTCCCCTTCTCTAGTAAAAAAAAACCATCATCAATAAATCTAAGCCATAGAACTATGTTTTCATGCCACTCATTTAGATGTTCTGACCAGATGTAATTGTCCTCCCACCAGCCCAGGAGTAAATTTGCGTAAGACGGCATACAGGGACTGCCCATAGCGGTACCCCTGAGCTGGTGGTAATAGCGGTCATTGAAAATAAAATAGTTCCTGGTTAGATTAAAATTTAGAAGATCCAGTACAAATGCACTAGATCCCCAAGGAAACTACTCCACCCCCTAGAGCTCACATCTAGAAGGCGGTAAGAGCGATTGGTGAACGTGGAATTAGGGGGCGTGGCTATGAAAATAAAAGGAGGCAAATTCAAACACAAAGTTGCCACTGCCTTTTCAAACACAGACGCTCTGCACAGCACAAATCATTTAATCATGGCGAAACGCATTGGATGGTGCTTGTAGGTAGTAGAGAGGAGAGGGACTACTAGATCAGGCCCAAGGTTCCAGCGGCTGGGGGTCGCTCTTTTCAGGGTGAGTGCTCCGACTACAGCCTGTCAGTCTTTGCCCGTTCTAGACTAGATTGTGAGGGTCAGTAAAACTTGGCTGATTTGAGCAGAGATCAGAGGGCACTCCAAGTAAACTATATCCTGCTAAGTTACTCCCACCGCAAACAAACTACAAGATAGCACGGCCAATTGAAAATGAGCCCCCTCCATTAACAAAAAAATGCATACAGTAGTGCATACAGAAGAATCTTTTTAATGCTGTCTCACTTATTTTAACAAGAGAAAAATAAAAGATACATATTATTTTTTATTAATGTACACTAAGCTCAGTATAGTTTAAGTTGTCGAGACCACTGAGTAGTTAGAGAGTTGGTCGAGTACGACCACCTATCTCACATTGTGTCTTATAAAGTATAAGTAACTGTTCAGCAAATAGAAAGAGACATGATAGAATATAGATACAGAGAACATAGCAAGAGGCAAACACATAGACAGGGGCGTAGCTAGAAATGCATGGGCCCCATAGCAAAAAAACTTCATGCCCCCCCCCCCCCCCCATCTGCCATGCTGATAGACTCATGCCCAAAAAGACTGAGTGCTGTAATAAAATCAAAAGGTGCTTCAACAAAGTATTAGCTTAAGGGTGTATGTAACCATATTATTTTATTTTTATATTTTTTCTTCCCTCCACCTAAAAGATTTCAGTTTGTTTTTCAATTGAGTGTTACAGTTTATAGGTCACATTAAAGGTGGAAAAAGTTCTGATATGATTTATCTTTGTCTCATCTTTTTTACATCACAAAAAACTGACATTTTAACAGGGGTGTGTAGAATTTGTATATCCAACGTACAACAGAGGTCTGGAAAGAGTTAACAAAACTTGGAAACTCAGATCTTGCCCCGAGCCAGCGGTGCCAGTGCTCGGGGCAAGATCTGAATAGTGGTGTAACCCCTCAGATTCTGTGATCAACTGTGACCACGGGATCTGAGAGTGCAAAACCTGGAAGCACTGTGCTACAAGGCCTGGAACAGCTCCCCCTCATGGTGATAGGGGGGCCGTTTGTTTTCTGTGAGAGGCTGGAGCCTGCGCTCGGGACAAGATCTGAGTAGTGGTGTATCATGTCACGGGTTATGTTGCGTGGATATATGAAATTCTATCCTGGGTATATTTGTCCATGTTTAGGGTTGCCTCTGATCAGGGATGCTGATCTCAATACAGTGTCACGGTATAGCTAAGTATTAGTAGCTGTTTATTATAATTCTTGCCTCATAGTTCATTAGACCAGTGACACTGAATATATGATACAGCACACTTGGCTATGTTGTATTTTACATGTATGGGAGGCATGCTATTATATGGCGGAACCCTCCTTATACACTACCCTTGACATATATCACCCTACGTGTATGCCCCTTGCTATGTTCTCTGTATCTATATTCTATTGTGTCTCTTTCTATTTGCTGAACCGTTACTTATACTTTGTTGAATAATAAAGATGGCAATATTTTTTTTTATATATGTGTGTCCCATTGGCTTTTTGGTGTTTGTGTTAAAATAGAATTGATCCATTGGTGTGATATTTCACTATATAAGAGAAGATATATCACTTAATAAGATAAAGAGGTTTTTGTTAATTGGAATATACCTGCAAATGGCATTGAAGCCTCATCAGGCTCCAGCCTCTCACAGAAAACAAACCCCCCCCCCTCGTATCACCATGTGAGGGAGCTGTTCCAGGCCTTGTAGCACAGTGGTTCCAGGTCACAGTTGATCACAGAACCTGAGGGGTTAAATGCTTGCTATCAGCATTATCGCCAGTGACATAAGCTCCAGATTTCTGCAGTATGAAACTTATGGGTGGGCACCATTTTTAGAAACCAGACTGTTATATACACTCACCTAAAGAATTATTAGGAACACCTGTTCTATTTCTCATTAATGCAATTATCTAGTCAACCAATCACATGGCAGTTGCTTCAATGCATTTAGGGGTGTAGTCCTGGTCAAGACAATCTCCTGAACTCCAAACTGAATGTCAGAATGGGAAAGAAAGGTTATTTAAGCAATTTTGAGCGTGGCTTGGTTGTTGGTGCCCGACGGGCCGGTCTGAGTATTTCACAATCTGCTCAGTTACTAGGATTTTCACGCACAACCATTTCTAGGGTTTACAAAGAATGGTGTGAAAAGGGAAAAACATCCAGTATGCGGCAGTCCTGTGGGCAAAAATGCCTTGTGGATGCTAGAGGTCAGAGGAGAATGGGCCGACTGATTCAAGCTGATAGAAGAGCAACGTTGACTGAAATAACCACTCGTTACAACCGAGGTATGCAGCAAAGCATTTGTGAAGCCACAACACGCACAATTTTGAGGCGGATGGGCTACAACAGCAGAAGACCCCACCGGGTACCACTCATCTCCACTACAAATAGGAAAAAGAGGCTACAATTTGCACGAGCTCACCAAAATTGGACTGTTGAAGACTGGAAAAATGTTGCCTGGTCTGATGAGTCTCGATTTCTGTTGAGACATTCTAATGGTAGAGTCCGAATTTGGCGTAAACAGAAAGAGAACATGTATCCATCATGCCTTGTTACCACTGTGCAGGCCGGTGGTGGTGGTGTAATGGTGTGGGGGATGTTTTCTGGGCACACTTTAGGCCCTTTAGTGCCAATTGGGCATTGTTTAAATGCCACGGGCTACCTGAGCATTGTTTCTGACCATGTCCATCCCTTCATGACCACCATGTACTCATCCTCTGATGGCTACTTCCAGCAGGATAATGCACCGTGTCACAAAGCTCGAATCATTTCAAATTGGTTTCTTGAACATGACAATGAGTTCACTGTACTAAAATGGCCCCCACAGTCACCAGATCTCAACCCAATAGAGCATCTTTGGGATGTGGTGGAACGGGAGCTTCGTGCCCTGGATGTGCATCCCTCAAATCTCCATCAACTGCAAGATGCTATCCTATCAATATGGGCCAACATTTCTAAAGAATGCTATAAGCACCTTGTTGAATCAATGCCACGTAGAATTAAGGCAGTTCTGAAGGCAAAAGGGGGTCCGACACCGTATTAGTATGGTGTTCCTAATAATTCTTTAGGTGAGTGTGTATGTATGTGTGTGTGTATATATATATATATATATATATATATATACACACACAACAGAGATCCGGAAAGGGTTAACAAAACTTGGAAACTTATTTTCTTATTATAATGAGTAAGTTTTAGTTGCTGAAACTGGAATACCCCTTTAAATATTTTGCAATAATCAAATCCCTTTTTCTGTACAGTGGACAAGATACTCATAAAGCTAACAATGCTCTACAATGGAAGAGTCTCCTGCTTTGGTTATGAATGACAAACATTTTTCCATCTGAAATCTGACTTGGGGAACTAAGCATAACCTTAAGCTTTCAGAGATCCAGTGATTGATTGACACTAGTATACCATATTCGACGGATAGTGATGTGCTTTCCCCTGGGTTCTCTTAGTTTGGAGCAGCACACACCTGTCATACCTCCTCCCTTTTCGTCTTAGCAGAACATTAATATACCAATAAGGGAGACGATTGGAACTGTTCTAAAAAAAGTCATCCCAAAGGGATTCACAATGAATTTAAGTGGGTTTTTACTTTACATGATATTCAAAAGCTCCATACTAAAAGGTGTGCAATTTTATGTTAAAGATTATGTACATATTTTAATGGAATATATTCTCTGGTATATGTATATATATATATATATATATATATATATATATATATATAGAGGGATTAACATGAATAGATTTCAAATACATAAGCTATTGCTTGAGGCAAATTCCATGCCAGTTATGAATGAATGCAGATTTCAGAATTCCTATTTGATGGCCTACTCCATTTAGTAATTAGTTCTGCTTTGTTTTAGCTACTTTCTGCAATGTTCTGTGTGAATCAGATTGCCTCTATGTACATTCTTCTACTTGTAATTTGCATATTGGGAGTTAAAGGTGTTGTCCAACAGTTTTTAAAATTCTCATGGAAACATGGAGGCTTATTAAAGGGAACCTGTCACTGGGATTTTGTGTATAGAGCTGAGGACATGGGTTACTAGATGGCCGCTAGCACATCCGCAATACCCAGTCCCCATAGCTCTGTGTGCTTTTATTGTGTAAAAAACCCAATTTGATACATATGCAAATGTCCTGGTTCACTGGGATGGCCGCACCTGCTCAGTTTTATCCTTTAACTGCCTCCTGAGTTGTGATAGGGAGAGCCTGGGCACATCCCTGAGCTTAGGCAGAAAGGACACTCCCCTTGAGCTGTCAGCTTGATATAAATCTACAAGAGCAATGAATCAGGAACTCTCTGGATCCATGTAAGGTACAGGGTTGGTTCTAGCTTTGTTGGAAAGAGAATGGCATGTATTATTCGATGTCTGATTTTCTTTCTTTACATTAATTATGGGATAACCCCTTTAAAGAAGCCCACATACTATTGGTGTGGACCAACCGTGCCAGCTAACTGGTTTGGCTTTGAGCTTAACCATCAGGGCAATATTCTGATGCCCCCTAGTATTCACCCTTTAACCTCTGTACAAGGATCTGGATTTGTGTCAGGGGAACCACCAGACTGCTACCTCCTGAGATAGTTCCAGTGTAGTTGGCAGCTGACCTACTTGGGTGAAGAACCTTGGTGCAAGAACCAGAAGCTCACAATACAATAAATGCACCAAAACCACTAATATGGTCTGAACTGTCACTCAAACTTGATGGTAGCTTTCAGAGCTGGTGCAAGGATTTTTGCCACCCTAGGAAAAAGCTAATTTTGCCGCCCCCTTGACTCCGCCCATTTACCACAAACTTTGACCGGCCCACAGACCCCCCCATCAGTTCTCAGATCAGCCCAACGACCCCCCACTCAGCCCCCTTCAGACCTCAGATCATCCAAAGACCCCCACTCAGCCCCCCCTTCAGACCTCAGATAAGCCCAAAGACCCCCCAGACTCAGCCCCCAATGCCCCCCATCAAAACTTAAATCATCGCGGCAGGCAGAAATAACTACATACTTACCTAGAACGCTGTGGCTCCTCTTCCTCACACTCCCGTCTTCCCGCCATTGCTGCACTGTCACCTGACAGCGTGCAGCGTCAGGTCATAGTGCGCGCACTACGTCCTGAGGCTGTACGCACTCAGGAGGATAGTGCAGCGCCGGGGCCGCCGCTGCCAGGGAGCTGGGACAGTGTAAGTTTAAAGGGGCGGGGCGGGGCTGGCTGTGCAGGCTTGCGTGTTGGGTCCGAACCGGGATCACCCCATAAGACATGTCACACGGTGCGGCCCACACCCGCTGCACCCCCCTCGCAATGCCACTGCTAGTAGCAGTCTGCTACTGTTACTTCTATTGCGGCCAGACTCCAGAGCGCTGGCACCCCCAGCAAGAGTGCGTTCTACGCTGTGGGCTACTCTGCTTATGGGTAGCGCCGGCCCTGGTAGCTTTAAAGGTCCAGGAAGCACACTGGAAGTGTAGATGAATGCAGACACAGGATAGACTGGATGGCAGGATGGTAGTGCAAACACAGGCAGGCTGGAGTTTTGCAGGAATACAAACAAGGGTTGATGAACAGGGTTAAGTCAAAATACAAACAAAACTGAAAGTGCAGGGTGGGTCATGGCTAAACCCCTCGAATTCTGTTCTGTTCAGGTTTGCAGAATTTTTGAAAAAGTTTGGTTCAGACCCAAATCGATTTAGACTGAACCAAAGTTGCTCCAATTGCCCTGAAAATTGGTATATAACATTCTCTAGCCTCCTAGTTTTTTTTTGTTTTTTTTTAGGAAAACTTAGCTCTTTTTGTTTATTTTTTGTGAGTTTTTTCCTTCCTTCCCAAGCTCTGGAACGTAATGACAGCAATAGTAAATGATGTCTGAGTTACACTGACATACAAAGCTATGGGAAAATTTACATTACACTGCGTTAAAAACACACCATGCCAGCACATGTTTATGCTTTTCCGTATTCCAGAGCTTCCAAAAATTGTCCCTTATCAGTGGCAGATGATGTTTAAACAAACAAGGTGTTATGGGATTAAAATAATAAAATAAAAAAGTGCTTGTTGGGGACCAAGTGTCCAAAACTTATGCATTGACAGGGTCAGAATGCCTGCCCACACGACACACACAAGTGTTGTTTGTCAGAAGAAACTGTGGCTCAGTGAACAAGCCCAAAAAATTCTCAATTTTAATTGGGAGCGGCTGCAGGGCAGTGTGGATGTGGAAAGGGTACGGATATAGTTGTATGTTACTGCAATAGTAGCGGCAGCAGAAGCAGCATAGCATGAAACATACAAGGCAGAGAGTGGACCACCTTCTTCGCCATGTGAGAGTACATGAGAGGGATGGCTTTTTCGGGAGAAATAATGCCGGCTAGGTATTTTCCAGCGAAGTTGAGCATAGGCCATTATCTCCCTAAAGGCAACAGAGTCAACTAAATGGTACGGCAGCAGCTGCACTGCCAGCAACTTGGCCAGGTGGAAATTAAGCTTGCGCACCATGGGATCGCTGGCGTGTAGATTTGTTTCCTGGCCACCCGTTCCATTATCAATGGCTGATGATGGAGGGGAGGAGGAGTCTGAATGGGAGAAGTAAAAAGGGATGAAGATGATGATATGAAAGACACCATACTGCCAGTGGATGTTGCTGGTCTGCTGCATGGGGGACCAGTAGAAGGGAACTTTTGTAGCAGTAGCTGACTGCCACATTTGCTTGTCCAAAGGATGGGGTGATGCCACTTCATGTTGTTCAATAGAGTTGTGGTGCCTACTATTGTGTTTGCCTGCTCATGTCTTATTTTGCTTTTGTAGAGCTTGCACAGGGTAAATCTTCTGTCTTCCGGCAGCGTGGAGGAAAACTGTCAGGCGGGAGATATTCATGCAGAGGTAGAGGCCTGGCTTAGCTCTGGCACATTTTGGGCCTAACTCACCCACAGCGTCAGCAGTTTAACTCGATGCTGAAGCATATGTGGCCCTCACAGTTTTTCAGTAGCTACCTGGCTTCTGATCTTAAATTGCTACCACCTTTATGATGTTGCCTCCTGCTCAGCACCCGGATCCAGGTCCTGTCCAGCACACAATTGTCATGGGAGTCCTCACCCTCCTGCCGCTTCTATCAGACTGTGGAATATCATGGTAGGTTCTTTGACCCCCTCTCCTATGCCCTGCATTTGCCCCAACTGCAAATGTCACTGCCCCCAATGGTAATATCGTGGCTATAGGTGCCACTACTACTACCTGGCTATGCCTGGGGTCTGCAGCCTCCTCCTCAACCACCTCCCCAAGGTAATACAAATGCTGACTGCTCTCACACAAGTTATTAACAGAGAGACTCTCTGGACTGTCTACGTAGAGCATGGTGGGGCTTTCTTACCATTTCTTAGGAAAAAGGTAGACTCCCACTTAGAAGAGGCAATGACGACAGAGATGTATTCAATGAAAGCCTTCTCTGGGGCTGCAAAGAGGAGGAGTCAGGAAGAACTCTGTAACCCCTGGCTCCATGGTACAGTGTCACACTCTGAAGTTACCTCCATATCATCCTGCTGCAACTGAGAGGAGGAGTGAACCATCTAATCTACAGTCTCATCCTCTTTCTCCTCAACAATAATGTTGTGCCTTTCTGAAGCCAGCAGGGACAACTGAGGCCCACTACTACTACTACCACTACTACTACTACCTCTGACCAGATAGCTGGTGCTGCTACTACCCACATTCTGGCTATGGGATCTTTTGTTTGGAACCCTTCCATAGCCCTGGCATATTTGGGCCTCTCAAATAATATTCTGGGCTACCCTGTGTATGGGTGTGGTGATCATGTTTATGCTGGTTTTAAAAATGTCAACACCCCCCCCCCCCCCAAAAAAAAAAAAATATTATGACTTTTTTTTTTACCCCATTTAGAGATATATTTTAAGGGAGACAAATTTAGGCCTAAATTCATTATGACTCACAGATAATTTGGTTCACTACCCTATGCATTGGTATAGTTATTGCTAGTGTTGATCGAGCAACAAAGTGCTCGTGTGCTCGTGTCTGGTGTTCTACCGAGCACCCGATCCCAATGTTATAACCCCAGGCACCCCTGCTTTGAAGAGGGGAGGGTGTCGGGACGCTAGTTCAGCTTAGGAGTCCCTACTCTGACTCCATATATAGCTATGTCCATATATGGAGTCAGTGTTTCAACTATACTGTACTTTTACTGAGACCTATAGAAGTAGAAGTCTCATTTATTTTTCCGTACGGACCGCTGTATGGAAAAGGTTAACAGTCAGGGTCAGGGAGCTCCCTCCCTCTCCCATCGGGGGGCTGCTGTGCCTTTGCAGCCCCCAGACAGGATGGGGTGACAGAGGGAGGGAGCCCTCCTCCTTACCCTTCCCCGTTTGCTCAGTTGTGGCAGACGGGGAAGGTTCCCATGGTAACAGGACACCTTCTCAGGCATCCTGCTGTCCATGGTGCTGAACAGATGTGTACTAAAGGCATAGATCTGTTCAGACAAAGTGTAAGTAAAATACAGTACAATACACTATATAGTGTACTGTACTGTATTATACAGACATCAGACCCACTGGATCTTCAAGAACCAAGTGGGTCTGGGTCAAAAAAATGTAAAAAAAAAGTGAAAAAAGTAAAGATAAAAAAAAAACACATTTATCACTGAATAAAAATTAAACAAAAATAAAATACACTACACATATTAGGTATCGCCGCATCCGTAACGACCTGATTTATAAAATGGTCATGTTACTTTCACCTCACGGTGAACACCATAAAAATAAAAAAATAAAAACTATGAGGAAATTGAAATTTTGCCCACCTTACTTCCCAAAAAAGGTAATAAAAGTAATAAAAAAAGTTGCATGTACGCCAAAATAGTACCAATCAAACCGTCACCTCATCTCGCAAAAATCATACCCTACCCAAGATAATCGCCCAAAAACTGAAAAAAACTATGGCTCTTTTGTTTCAAAAATGAAATCATTGTGTAAAACTTACATAAATAAAAAAAAGTATACATATTAGGTATCGCCGCGTCTGTATCGACCGGCTCTATAAAAATATCACATGACCTAACCCCTCAGGTGACCACCGTAAAAAAAAAAAAAAAAAAAACGGTGTAAAAAAAAAAAAATTTTGTCATCTTACGTCACGAAAAGTGTACTAGCAAGCGATCAAAAAGTCATATGCACCCCAAAATAGTGCCAATCAAACCGTCATCTCATCCCACAAAAAATGAGACCCTACCTAAGATAATCGCCCAAAAACTGAAAAAACTATGGCTCTCAGACTATGGAGACACTAAAACATGATTTTTTTTTTTCAAAAATGAAATTATTGTGTAAAACTTACATAAATAAAAAAAATTGTATACATATTAGGTATCGCCGCGTCCGTGACAACCTGCTCTATAAAAATACCACATGATCTAACCTGTCAGATGAATGTTGTAAATAACAAAAAAAAGCTATTTCTTGTTACCTTGCCTCACAAAAAGTGTAATATAGAGCAACCAAAAATCATATGTACCCTAAACTAGTACCAACAAAACTGCCACCCTATCCCGTAGTTTCTAAAATGGGGTCACTTTTTTGGAGTTTATACTCTAGGGGTGCATCAGGAGGGCTTCAAATGGGACATGGTGTAAAAAAAAACAGTCCAGCAAAATATGCCTTCCATAAACCGTATGGCATTCCTTTCCTTCTGCGCCCTGCCGTGTGCCCGTACAGCAGTTTACGACCACATATAGGGTGTTTCTGTAAACTACAGAATCAGAGCCATAAATATTGAGTTTTGTTTGGCTGTTAACCCTTGCTTTGTAACTGGAAAAAAAATATTAAAATGGAAAATCTGCCAAAAAAGTGAAATTTTGAAATTGTATCTCTATTTTCCATTAACTCTTGTGCAACAGCTAAAGGGTTAACAAAGTTTGTAAAATCTGTTTTGAATACCTTGAGGGGTGTAGTTTCTTAGATGGGGTCACTTTTATAGAGTTTCGACTCTAGGGGTGCATCAGGGGGGCTTCAAATGGGACATGGTGTAAATAAACCAGTCCAGCAAAATCTGCCTTCCAAAAACCATATGGCGCACTTTTCCCTCTATGCCCTACTGTGTGCTAGTACAGTAGTTTACGGCCACATATGGGGTGTTTTTGCAAACAACAGAATCGATGCAATAAATAAAGAATTTTGTTTGGCTGTTATTGCTTTGTTGAAAAAATTTATTAAAATGGAAAATTTGCCAAAAAATCTAAATTCTGAAATTTTATCACCATTTGCCATTAACTCTTGTGGAACACCTAAAGGGTTAACAACGTTTGTAAAATCATTTTTCAATACCTTGAGGGGTGTAGTTTTTGGGTGGTTTCTATTATGTAGGCCTCACAAAGTGACTTCAGACCTGAACTGGTCCCTAAAAAGTGGGTTTTTGAAAATTTCTGAAAAATTTCAAGATTTGCTTCTAAACTTCTAAGCCTTGTAACATCCCCCAAAAATAAAATATAATTCCCAAATTGATCCTAACATGAAGTAGACATATGGGGAATGTAAAGTAATAACTATTTTTGTAGGTATTACTATGTATTATAGAAGTAGAGAAATTGAAACTTGGAAATTTGCAATTTTATACAAATTTTTGGTAAATTTGGTATTTTTTTATAAATAAAAATGAATTTTTTGGACTTCATTTTACCAGTGTCATGAAGTACAATATGTGAAGAAAAAACAATCTCAGAATGGCCTGGATAAGTCAAAGTGTTTTAAAGTTATCAGCACTTAAAGTGACACTGATCAGATTTGCAAAAAATGGCCTGGTCCTTAAGGTGAAATAAGGCTGTGTCCTTAAGGGGTTAAGATCCAATCCAGTGCTTTATTGCGGCACATCCGTATAAACATAAACAATAATACAAAATAATAAACACTCGCCCGGCTGGGCTCTTACTAAACAAACAGATCCCTGACTCACCGAAGTCCCTGTTCACACCCTGTGAACACATGCGGCTTTCTGAGCCAATGTCCCACAGCCTCCTGGCTGTACAGAGCACAGTACGCCCACTGCCTCCAGTCCAGTGTCTCAGCACACATGGGGAATAGTGGTCTCTCAGCCCTCCTGGCATGGACCACACTGACAGAGCCTCCAGGCCTCTGTCCACAGGTAACACACTCCCCCCTTGCTGACACCCTGGGAGGTGCTTTGTGCCAGCCTAATTACTTCCAGCTGGTCTCGCCTGTGGTGGAATAGGGGTGTGGACTGAACTATCTACCCCTTCCTTGCCTCTACCCTGCGTGAGACCTGTCGCTGTCTCACAATATATATATATATATATATATATATATATATATTTATTTATTTTTTATTAGGTTTAGCCTCTATTTCTGAAAAAGTTTGTGAACTCACAGCTTCTACATCACAGCACAGAACTTTAACCACTACACTATATAGCTGCATAGCCAGTTGCTAATAAAAAAAAAAGAGACTTCTACTGTATAGGTCTCAGTATAAGTGCAGTACAGTAGAAGTCTCATATATATATATATATATATATATATATTTTTTTTTTTTTTTTTTTTAAAAGTGACTATCTGTGCAGCTATATAGTGTAGTGGCTAAAGTTCTGGGCTCGATGCAGAAGCTGTGAGTTCAATTCCCATCACAAACTTTTTCAGAAATAGCAGCTAAATTTAATTTAAATATAAATATATATATATATATATATACAGTACAGACCAAAAGTTTGGACACACCTTCTCATTCAAAGAGTTTTCTTCATTTTCATGACTATGAAGGCATCAAAACTATGAATTAACACATGTGGAATTATATACATAACAAACAAGTGTGAAACAACTGAAAATATGTCATATTGTAGGTTCTTCAAAGAAGCTACCTTTTGCTTGGATTACTGCTTTGCACACTCTTGGCATTCTCTTGATGAGCTTCAAGAGGTAGTCCCCTGAAATGGTCTTCCAACAGTCTTGAAGGAGTTCCCAGAGATGCTTAGCACTTGTTGGCCCTTTTGCCTTCACTCTGCGGTCCAGCTCACCCCAAACCATCTTGATTGGGTTCAGGTCCGGTTACTGTGGAGGCCAGGTCATCTGGCGCAGCACCCCATCACTCTCCTTCATGGTCAAATAGCCCTTACTTTCAAAGTTTTCCCAATTTTTCGGCTGACTAACTGACCTTCATTTCTTAAAGTAATGATGGCCACTCGTTTTTCTTTACTTAGCTGCTTTTTTTTTTTTTTGCCATAATACAAATTCTAACAGTCTATTCAGTAGGACTATCAGCTGTGTATCCACCTGACTTCTCAACGCCACTGAGGGTCCCAACCCCATTTATAAGGAAATGAATCCCACTTATTAAACCTGACAGGGCACACCTGTGAAGTGAAAACCATTTCAGGGGACTACCTCTTGAAGCTCATCAAGAGTATGCCAAGAGTGTGCAAAGCAGTAATCAAAGCAAAAGGTGGCTACTTTGAAGAACCTAGAATATGACATATTTTCAGTTGTTTCACACTTGTTTGCTATGTATATAATTCCACATGTGTTAATTCATAGTTTTGATGCCTTCAGTGTGAATCTACAATTTTCATAGTCATGAAAATAAAGAAAACTCTTTGAATGAGAAGGTGTGTCCAAACTTTTGGTCTGTGCTGTATATATATATATTTAGCCATAATATATTTACACATATTATTATATATTTATAAAAATATAAAATATATAAATCTAATTTAACCTCTGTTTCTGAAAAAGTTTGTGACTGGATTTGAGCACATAGCTTCTGCATCACAGCCCATAACTTTAACCACTACACTATACAGCTGTGTAGCCAGAAACAAAAAATAAAATAAAAATTCCACTGTATAGGTCTCAGTAGAAATACAGTACAGTAGAATCTAATAAAGGCTAAATTAGATTTAAATACACTGGGGTGTGCCCAAGCACCGACTCCATATATGGACGTAGCTATATATGGAGTCAGCGCAGGGACTCCTAAGCCGCAGACTCACACTGAGGGATTCCCTCACTGTACAGCGATCTTCTGCATAGAAATAGAGGTTAAATTAGATTTAAATACACTGACTCAAGCGTTGTTTGGCAGAGCATGCTCGCTCAACACTAGTTATTACCTATATACTGGTTTAATTCAATTCAATAATTCATTCAGTTTTTATTCACAATTTGTTTAGTGTCCCAACTTTTTTGGAATCCGGTTTGTATATCCTTTCCCTTCACTGCCCCTTGCAGTAGAATATAAGCTTGATTGATTTCTGACTGTTTCTGACTCCCTAAGATGGTTTTTCTGGCAGACACTGTAAGAACCATCCACCCTCATTCACAGCCCAGCACAGAATGATGTTCTGCTAGGGCACCTCCCTACCTGCTGGAGCCATACAGGGCAAGTCTTCCCTCCCACTTCCTCTTAGGGTCATGGGAGCACACTTTCTTCCTAATGCTTTTTTCCCATCAACATATGCAGTAAAATGGCGCTATGCTCTGTTTTAGCGGATTCATCTTAAACAAACCTGAAAACTTTCTGGTTCACCAGTCATCCGAAAAATATCAAAGTTTAGACTGAACCTGGTTCGGTACGAACTGGTTCGTTCATCTTTAGTCAGGACTGGAGACAGAGGCAGGAGATAACTCTGACAAATTGTAGACAAATAGCTGAAGCACTAGTCTTCAATACACCTTTGCTGATTACCAAGGAACCTTGAAACAAAAGCACCCTTTACAAAAAGAGGTTGTCTTAAATACCCATGGACCCCTAGCCATTTGCTGGGAAAGTTTTAGCAAGCATACACTGTCCCTTTAAGAGGCCAGAGGTGAGTGTGTGCACGCCCTGAGAAGACTGAGACTGTAGCACTGGGCAACAGCTTAGAGGTGGCAACTTGCAAGGAACACCTGAAGTCAGAATGCCGGGTGGCATGGTAATTAGTGTAGTGTCCACGCCCACCGGGTACAGCAGGACTGCGGTGTTCAGGGACCGTGGACCTAACAGATATGATGATTTCACATCCATTGTTCAAATGACTACTCACAATCGTTGAAGTCAGTCTTTGACTGTGCATTAATGTGAACATGTGTACACTAGATGATATTGATGTTAGATATGAGTAGTGATGAGTGAAATTATGAAAACTTCTATTTGGCCGCTTCGACGATTTTTACAAAGAAATTTGCTTTGTGACAAATTAGGCTACTTTCACACTAGCGTTCGGAGCGGGTCCGTCTGATGTTTCATCAGACGGATCCGCTCCTATAATGCAGACGTTTGCATCCGTTCAGAACGGATCCGTCTGCATTATAACTTAGAAAAATTTCTAAGTGTGAAAGTAGCCTGAGCGGATCCGTCCAGACTTTACATTGAAAGTCAATGGGGGCGGATCCGTTTGAAGATTGAGCCATATTGTGTCATCTTCAAGCGGATCCGTCCCCATTGACTTACATTGTAAGTCTGGACGGATCCGCTTGCCTCCGCACGGCCAGGCGGACACCCGAACGCTGCAAGCAGCGTTCAGGTGTCCGCTCACTGAGCGGAGCGGAGGCTGAACGCTGGCAGACTGATGCATTCTCAGCGGATCCGCCTCCACTGAGAATGCATTAGGGCCGGACGGCTGTGTTCGGAGCCGCTTGTGAGCCCCTTCAAACGGAGCTCACGAGCGGACACCCGAACGCAGGTGTGAAAGTAGCCTTACTCGATAATGAGGGGCATTTCTTTGTAAGTAGCATTGAACCCTTCAGATGCCACATTCCTGCTGATCACGGCATCTGATGTAAAAATGGAGGCGTGTCAGGGGTAAAAAAAAATAATAATAATACTCACAAAATCTCACGCGGTGCATGAAGAAGTCATCACACTGGCCAGTGTTAACGTCATAGGTCACCCTGCACGAGATTTTGTGCAGTATCTTCATTCAAGATGGCCGTGCAGGCCTCTTCGCGCTCAAAGCACAAAGTGAGTACATTTATTTATTTATTTTTTAACGCCATTTCAGGGAAAATTGATTCTTTACCACGAAGCACAAGGAATTTCAGCTTCGGATGCTTTGATTCGCCTAACACCAGATATGAGCAAAGAGCTTGAAATTTGTTGTGTGTCCAATCTGTCACTTAAAAAAATAATATATTGATATACAGTACAGACCAAAAGTTTGGACACACCTTCTCATTCAAAGAGTTTTCTTTATTTTCATGACTATGAAAATTGTAGATTCACACTGAAGGCATCAAAACTATGAATTAACACATGTGGAATTATATACATAACAAACAAGTGTGAAACAACTGAAAATATGTCATATTCTAGGTTCTTCAAAGTAGCCACCTTTTGCTTTGATTACTGCTTTGCACACTCTTGGCATACTCTTGATGAGCTTCAAGAGGTAGTCCCCTGAAATGGTTTTCACTTCACAGGTGTGCCCTGTCAGGTTTAATAAGTGGGATTTATTGCCTTATAAATGGGGTTGAGACCATCAGTTGCGTTGAGGAGAAGTCAGGTGGATACACAGCTGATAGTCCTACTGAATAGACTGTTAGAATTTGTATTATGGCAAGAAAAAAGCAGCTAAGTAAAGAAAAACGAGTGGCCATCATTACTTTAAGAAATGAAGGTCAGTTAGTCAGCCGAAAAATTGGGAAAACTTTGAAAGTAAGGGCTATTTGACCATGAAGGAGAGTGATGGGGTGCTGCGCCAGATGACCTGGCCTCCACAGTCACCGGACCTGAACCCAATCGAGATGGTTTGGGTTGAGCTGGACCGCAGAGTGAAGGCAAAAGGGCCAACAAGTGCTAAGCATCTCTGGGAACTCCTTCAAGACTGTTGGAAGACCATTTCAGGGGACTACCTCTTGAAGCTCATCAAAAGAATGCCAAGAGTGTGCAAAGCAGTAATCAAAGCAAAAGGTGGCTACTTTGAAGAACCTAGAATATTACATATTTTCAGTTATTTCACACTTGTTTGTTATGTATATAATTTCACATGTGTTAATTCATAGTTTTGATGCCTTCATAGTCATGAAAATAAAGAAAACTCTTTGAATGAGAAGGTGTGTCCATACTTTTGGTCTGTACTGTATGTCCAAATCGATTCTACCCAAATCAAAAGTGCTCCAATTGCCCTGAAAATTGGTATATGACACTCTGAGGCCTGATAGGACTATTTATTCTATCTTATCTTATCTTTCTTTTTTTTTTTTTTTTTGCCCCCCCCCCCCCCACTTCACACCCTTTTAAATTTTTTAACATAATGACATCAATAGCAAATAATGCCAGAGGGACACTGACATATATAGCTATAGATAAACATATTTGTTTTTTACTTTTAAAATAAAAAATGGTCCAAAAATTGGCCCTTATTGGGAAAAGATGGAGTTTAATGGAAAAAATAGTGTCTTTCCTCACCAAATGTTCTAAATATTATGGTATGCCTGCCCCTGTTTATATATGCACAAGTGCTAATGTGTCAGAAGTGGCTCTTTCTGAACAAGCCTACACAAATTCTCCTTCCTAAATTCTCAACTGGGAAATACAACCCTTGGTATCCTGCAAAATTAGTTAATATGCTCCTTTTTTCCACCTACTGACTAAAATAACACTTTAATAAGTTACTCAAACATTAAGATCACATACTGCATCTAGATTCAAAATTCAGAAGAACACGTGGTTTTATGTAAGTATTTTTTCTCCCACCAAATTGTGTTTAATGTATGGTACTACCAGTGTCATCTGCTGGCAGTGTGAATATTCTGTTGGCTGTTTTATTTATATCTGGTGGGATTATTCTGCTCTCCAACCCTTCTGGCAATGGGTTTTCCAGTGTACTACATTCCGTCTGTGGCCTTAAACTATCCTTATCTGTTAGTGTAGCACTTCTTTCCCTCTTTACAGAAAATATTCCCAAGAAAGAAATACGTCTTATAAAATATATGCTGGATTAATGATTCCAGTTTACTATAAAAATCAAAAAAATTTCCCTGTGTATTAGGCCTCATGCACACGACCGTTGTGTGCATCCGCGGCCGTTGTTCCGTTTTCCGTTTTTTTTCGCGGACCCATTGACTTTCAATGGGTCCGTGGAAAAATCGGAAAATGCACCGTTTGGCTTTCGCGTCCGTGATCCGTTTTTCCAGTCCGTGAAAAAAATATGACCTGTCCTATTTTTTTCACTGACAACGGTTCACGGACCCATTCAAGTCAATGGGTCTGTGAAAAATCACGGATGCACACAAGATAGTCATCCGTGTCCGTGATCCGTGTCCATTTTTCCTATCATTTTCAATGCAAACTTGACTTATTTTTTTTTTTTTCACTTTTCATGTCCGTGGATCCTCCAAAAATCAAGAAAGACCCACGGAAGAAAAAATGGTCACAGATCACGGAACAACGGAAATCCGTTTTGCGGACCGCAAAAAAAAACGGTCGTGTGCATGAGGCCTTATACTGGGTTAATAGAATAGACTATAATAGACCAAATAGCTAGATTGGAATTATTGCATTGGGTGTTAGGCTGTAGTGAATTTTGGATATGCATTTGTCCAGTTGGTCCTCTTCAAGATCAGCTTTCTATAAAGTAGCAGAAGTATAAGATCAGGTCCTAGGTTAACCAGATAATGACAAAGCACTATGCTTGGTCAAGGGCATTATGTCAGAGCACCGTATAAATATAGCACTCTGATTTGTACCCGCACAATCACAGACAGGGGCACAGATGTTATTGACAGTGTAGTACCCCAGAGCAGGCACTACCATTCCTACAAGCAGCTACTGTCTTAAATGCCTAGCCAATGTGTGACACTACCATGCCTTCTGTTTCCAAGTATGTTCATTTGGTGTTACATAACTTTTATGTATTGTATTTAATGCACTGTTCCTGGTTTTTCAGAAGGTGGCAGTGTATCTGGCAGAGAGTACCTTAATATAGAACAGAACTTGCCATTCCATTCTTCCCCCTTTTTAGCAGAAGTGGGCTAGTTCCACCTCCTACTGAGGGAGGGGTTGCAGGAAGCTGTAGTTGAGTTGGAAAGTTGAGAGTGAAGTTGAGAGTTGGAGCGAGAGAGTGAAGCAGCATGGTGAGGGAGTGTTTTCCTCTCACTGCTGTAGAAGCTTTGGGAAACTAACTCAGAGAGCAGCCCACTCCTGATATATACAAAGGATTTAGTACTTCTGAAAGGGAAAACTGAGTCAAAGAAAATCTGCTCAGCAAAAAGGGTTGCAGCATACCTCCCTCTCATAAGAAAGAGTAACTGAAGATGATAGGAACCAGACTGAAGCCAGAGATTAGCAGCAGAGAGGGAAAGCAAAGTATTCAAAATTACCAGCCAGTTTACCCTTAGCCTACTGGAGCCAAGAGAAAGATCGAGTATTGTTTGGATGACACAAGTTTATTTCAAGTTTATTCAAGTAAAAACTGTTGAATTTTACTAAGTCTGAACTCTACTTATTCCACCAACTACAACTATTTTGTTGCTACAGAGCCTAACCCCGGGCAGCAGCAATATACAAGTAGGAGCACCGTGACACAAAACTATCACTCTGTGTTCCTAGACACTGGGACCCGATTGCCCTGGGGAGCTGCCCATGGTAACAGCCAGGGCTCTGCAATAACCACTGGCATTGGTGAAAACTCTGATGCCGATGCATTAACCCCTCAGATGCCGCAGTCGATGCTTACTGTTGCATCTGATGGGTTTACAGAGGGAAAGATCTCCCTCTATTCCCCAGAAGACCCCTGCAAGGCGATCACAGTGGCTGCTATGGTGTCCAGAGAATTCTCAGAGACCTCAGAGCCTGCCATGAATGGAAGCCTATGAGGTCCAGTCCCCAGGCCTCTTAGTGTAATACTAACCGTTCAATGCAGCACAATACACTATGTATTGTAGTGTATTGCAAAAGGGATTAGATCCCTAAAAATTTTATAAGATCCATAGCGGGACACAAAAAGTAAAAGAAAAATAAAAGTAAAAAGGCTCTCAGAAAATAGCGATACAAAAACATATTTTTTTTTTCCTTTCAAAAATGTTTTTGTGTAAAACTGAGGTAAAATAAAAATTGCACAGTTGTAATATAGTGCCTGAAAAACATTCCAGCAAAATCTACACTCTAAAAACCAAATGGCACTCCTTCCATTCTGAGCCCTGCTATGTACCTATACAGCAGTTTACGTCCATGTTTATGTCATTTGCATACCCAGTAGAACCTGCCTAACAATTTAAGGGGCATGGTGTGTCTTAGATGGCATATGCTGGGCATAGCATATTGGGCAGTGAAATGTGGAAAAATAGCAATTTTCATTTTGTATGGTATACTGCGCATTCATTTCTGCAAAATACCTTTGGTGTCAAGATGCTGACTCCAACCCTTAATACCTTGTAGGGTGGAGTTTCCAAAATTAGGTTACTTCTCAAGAGTTTCATTTATTATTTCACCCCAGAACCTCTACAGTTGTCAGCACAAGATCCATAAATCACTACATGAAGCCTTGAATGCATATGGAGCTCTTTTGCTCCTGAGCCCAGTTGTATGCTGTCAAAAGATTGAGGTTAAATGTAGGTTGTTTCTAAAACCAGGAAGCATGGTATAATAATTAGAGGGCTTGCTTTTCACACTGGTACATGCTGGACACAACATATTGGGCACACAATGTCATATCTGTGAAAAATTGCAATGTATGTTGTGCATTAATTTTTGAAAAACACCTGCTCACAAAACCCCTTGGTAAATTCAGTGAGGGGTGTTTTTCTTCTAAAATGGGATCAATTCTTAGGAGTTTTTTAATTTTTATTTCACCTCAGAGTTTCTGCAGTTGTCGTACAGTGCTATTTAAATCACTAAACTAGGCCTCAAATGCACATGGTGCTCTTTCTCTTCTAAACCCTGCATTGTATCTAAACAGCAGTTTCTGAGCACATAGAGAGGGTACTGTTGTACTCAGGAAAAATTATGTGACAAAATTGGGGGGGGGGTGCATTTTTTCATATGCGCAGATATGTGCCCCCTCACAGTAATATGCCCAGATATGTGCCCCCTCACAGTAATATGCGCAGGATTGTGTGTCTCCTCACAGTAATATGCCCAGGATTTTGTCCCCTTCACAGGAAGTATAAAAATAAAAAAAAACTCCACATACTCAACTCTTTCCCCAGCAGCAGCAGGATACACTTGGAGCTGCTAGTCTGTGGAGGAGGAGCATAGCTGACTGCCAGTCAGCCCCACCCCCTGCACAGAGCAGCAGTGGAGCTCCGGCAGGGGGGAGAAATGATGGAGAAGGGAGCTGACAGCTCTCTAATTCATCATTACAAGCAACTGTGTCTGCTTCCTATGGAAACAGAGAGATTTGCCTGAGAGCGGGACATACCTCTTATGTACTGGTACCGCGGATAGTTGGGAGGTAGGCATTAAGGTTCATGGTATTCAAAATGTTGTTACTTTCAATCATTTTGACACCTGTAAGTCCTCACAAACTTGGTTTGGTGAAGAAAAACATATTGAGGGATATTTATCAAACTGGTGAAAAGTAGAACTGGCTTAGTTGTCTAAAGGAGCTGTGAAAAATGAAAGGTGGAGTCTGATTGGTTTCTATGGGCCAGTTCTACTTTATACCAGTTTGATAAATCTCCCCCAATGTATTTCAGAATGTTAAAAATTTGGTTAAAAGTAAAAAAAAAAATGTAAGGCCTCTTGCACACGATCCGTGCTGCGGGCCGCAATGCACAAACACCCACCGTAGGGCAGCCGCAGCGGATCGCGGACCCATTCACTTTAATGGGTCCGCGATCCAGCCGTTCCGCAAAAAGATAGGACATGTTCTATCTTTTTGTGGAATGGAAGTACGGGACAAAACCACACGGAAGCACTCCGTAGGGTTCCGTTCCGTGCTTCCGTTCCGCATCATTCCGCATCTCCAGATTTGCGGACCCATTAAAGTGAATAGCTCTGCATCCGTGATGCGGAATGCACACGGAATGGTGCCCCTGTATTGCGGATCCACAAATGCGGTCCGCAATACGGCCACGGAGCGCACATGTGAGCGTTCGTGTGCAATAAGCCTAAGTCTTCTAAGCAGTTTAAAAATTGTAAAAGCTTTTTCAATTTTTTTTCCAAAGTAGACCTATATACATATATACTTGATGACAGTTTTTATAGTATGTACAGTATGTATGTGAAATATTTCAATAAAAATTGGATAAATGCATTTGTGTTTTTAGTAAATATATGCAAATTGCATAGTTCTAATTTTACCACCTAAAAAGTGCAATATGTGAAGAAAAAACATTGTCAGAGTTTATTGGATGTGCAATACCTTTATGAGTTATTCTCTCATAAAGTCACATATGCCAGATTTCAGAAAATCTTGGTCATTAAAGGGATTGTCTCACTTCAGCAAATGGCATTTATTATGTAGACAAAGTTAATAAAAGGAACTTACAAATGTATTGTGATTGTCTATATTGCCTCTTTTGCTGGCTGGATTTATTTTTCCATTACATAACACAATACTTGTGTCCAGGGGTTACAAGCACCCTGCAATCCAGCAGCAGTGACGATACTTGCACATCATAGGAAAAAGAGCCAGCCTATGCACACTCCCAGGGTCCTGTCCACCAGAGAGACTGTTTTTTTTTTTCTATTACGTCCACTGCTGCTGGATTGCAGGGTTGCCATAAGACCTAGATACGAGCAGTGTATAATGTGATGGAAAAATGAATCAAGCCAACAAAGGAGGGAACATGGACAATCACAATATATTAGTAAGTGCCTCGTTTTAACTTTCTCTACATGATAAATGCCATTTGCTGAAGTGAGACAACTGTTTTAAGGTCTTTTCAGGCCTTTTCACAAAAATATATAGGTCAGAATATAAATAGATACATATCCCCCTGTCACCCCTCTTTTCTTCCCCTTTATTCTGTTGCAACATGTAATTGCGTTGCAGGCGGCAGGAGCATCCCAGAATGTCCATGATGCCCAGAAAGCTGTCCGCGTGGCGATTCCGAAGATGACCCCCTCGGATGATGTCGAGACCTATCTGGCGGTCTTCGATAAAGTGGCTGTGAGGGAAAAGTTACCCCAAGACCAGTGGGCTGAGGACGTTGCTCCGTTCCTGGCGTCTGGTCCCCAGCAAGTATTGTTTGATCTCCCCGATGATCAAGCAGCCGACTACCCGACAGTAAAAGGTGAGATCCTGGCGAGACTCGGGGTGAATGTATTGGTCCTGGCCCAGAAGGTGCATCATTGGGAATTTAACCCAGCTGAATCGGCAAGAACACAATATTATGATCTGCTGCAAAAATGGCCGCAGCCTGACATATTGACTCCCACTGCTATGTTGGATCGGCTGTTGGCGGATGTGTTTTGAAGGGCTTTGCCGTACCCTCTCCAGCACTGGATCGGCCAGGTGTCTCCGAATAATGCCTTGGAGATGGTCGACCTGGTGGAGCGCTATGAGGCCACCAGAAATCTGCAGGGGGGTTCTTTTGGGAGGGGCCAGCTAAATCCCGGAAATATCCACTCCAAACCCGGCGGCTAGTGACAGCCAAACCCACCCGGGACGTACTACCTGCAGACCCATCCCTGGTGGTGTCACGAACCTGGACATATAAGAGCCGACTGTCCCCATCGGGGTGAACCAATACCAACTATGGCTACCGCCACTTATTGTATGCCAGGAAGCTGTGTGCCACAGGTACCTCCGAGACTGTAGACAATAGTTACCTGTGCCAGATGGAAGTGGTAGACACTCTAGCGGTGGCACTGCTGGATTCAGGAAGCCTGGTGTCCTTGGTAAGAGCTGCCCTGGTGCAGCCCGCCGAGTACACTGGTCGAAAAGTCGGCATTGTCTGCATTCATGGGGACTTAAAGGAGTATCCCACCGCCCTGGTCTCTCTGTCAGCGGTGGCCGGCAGATGGATGTGCAATGAGCAGGACACTGGGTCAGTGGGATGCTATGCAGTGGGTCAGTTTATATATGTATAAGTTCGTGACGCCAGTTGCAGCTTGCGCAGGTACTGTAGCAGGGCCCTTTAAGATGTTATGAGCTCACGTACCAGGTGAGGAATGCCAGAGGGGGATAATGTCTCTGTGTAGTGTCAACGGTGTCTCCTACCTGTAGTACGGCTGGACTCCTGTATCCCGGCTCACATGCAACAAATTGAGAGTTGTTAATAGGAGTAACTGAGGAATGATGGGATTCAACACAGATAATAGGGTCCAACTTGTCTTTACTTGGTGATATGCAGCTTTGATCCATACAATGTACAGCAATAGTCTAGGGTCCCAGCAGGTAGTGGCAATATGTGGCAGGAATTTATAAGTATTCTGCATCTGATCATATGCCTAGATAAACTGGCAGGTATCTATCTTCTGCTCTGTCTTTAGTCTGCTTAGTTTGGGTCTGACTAGCTGATGAGGTACTTATCTTCTCTTTGTCTTAGGATCTTTACTTACAGGACTGCTCGCAGGGTATGGTGGTGGTTTCCTGGAGATCTGATAGTTCTTTGAAAGGCTGCTTTCTTTGTCTACCAGCTTAGGTAAGGGACTCAGGATGGGAAGGTTGATCTTGGGCCTCAGCCGAGGCTTGGCTCCTTGGTTGGGGTCCCTGTTTCTGGGAGCTCCTACTAACACAGCCTACCCCAGCAGGGGGGTGGCTCACTCTGCCTAGAACTTTCTTTCCTAGAACATTCCACTCCTCCTCAGAAAGGGGGGGAGCTAGCCTGGAATGGTCTATTCCAGTCTAGGTATTCTAACTAACCATGGTCTGCTTACATATTGCTGCCACCTGCTGGTGTACATTGAGAATTACAGCAAATATACAATACAACAGGCCTGGAAAATGCACATTATGGAGAGAATGATGCAAACTTATACCAGATGACAAAACTCTCAGGCTATGAGCTGAGCGCTGTGATTGGCCAGCGCTACAGCATAGGAGAAAGAGACGCTGTCAGGTTCCCCTGGGTGGAGTCTAACTATGAAGATACCGGAGGCTATACCGGGCGAACAGAGCGGCGCCTGGGGATAACAGTAAGTGCAGGGGGATCCCTGGGCGCCGCTCTACACGTCTGTATTGTCAGTTTAGAGGTTTAATTCTGGTGAAAGGTCCTCTTTAACCCAGGTGATCGGGTATTTGTGCTCGTACCAACAGTAGACAGTAAGTTCCTAGCTAGGTGGCAGGGGCCCTACGAGATACTTGAAAAAATTGTAGATTACAAGGTACATCAGCCGGGGAGGCGAAATCCGGAGCAGGTGTACCATGTGAATCTGCTCAAACCCTGGAAAGATTGAGAAACCTGTACGGAAGACCGCCCACATCCAGAGTTTCTAGGGGAAGCGGATTCGGTCCCTCTGTCTGAAGCAAGGGAAGAGGCTGCCACAGTGAAAATTGCTGACAGCCTCTCCTCTAAACAGGCTCAGGAGGCCAGGGAGTTTGTTAGTCGGAACACGGATGTGTTCTCGGACCTTCCTGGACGCACTTCCATAATCCAACATGACATTATCACTGAGCCTCAGGCAATAGTCCAGTTAAAACCGTACCGGGTACCCGAGGCTCAGCGACAAGCCATCACGGCGGAAGTGCAGTTGATGCTGCAGCTAGGTGTCATCGAAGAGTCATAAAGTGAATGGGCCCAAGCCGGACGGGACATTGCGCTTCTGTAACGACTTCCGCAAACTTAATGAGGTGTCCAAATTTTACGCATATCCCATGCCCCGAGTAGATGAGCTTATTGAGAAGTTAGGCCAAGCCCGGTATTTTTCTGTGTTGGACCTCACCAAAGGGTACTGGCAGGTGCCCTTGACGGAGGCTAAGGAAAAAATGTATTTTATCACACCAGAGGGGTTGTATCAGTACAAGGTATTACTCTTTGGTCTACATGGCGCTCCCGCCACGTTTCAAAGGCTAATGGACATTGTACTCCGTCCACATCGTCGGTATGCTTTGGCGTACTTGGATGATATCGATATCCACAGCACCGACTGGGAAAGTCACCTACCTAAAGTACAGGCTGTAGTAGACTCCCTTAGGAAGGCTGGCTTGACCGCTAACCCTAAAAAGTGCGCGATAGGGTTAGAAGAGACCAAGTACCTGGGGTATGTAATTGTGCGCATAATTATTAAACCTCAGGCAAGCAAAATTGAGGTGATTCGGAATTGGCTACGACCGGTCACTACTCGGCAAGTAAAGTCGTTCCTGGGAATGGTAGGATACTATATGAGGTTTGTCCCCCACTTTACTACAGTCGCTGCACCATTGATAGGCCTTTTGAAGGGACGCAAGTCAGTGACGGTTCAGTGGAATGAGCAAGCGGAAAAGGTTTTCTCCGCTCTAAAGTAGTGATGAGCTGGAGATGCCATGTTCGATTTCGCAATATTTTGTGAATATTCGATTGAATATTCGTCTTATATTAGTCGAAATCGAATATTTGTCATTATTCTATTTATCGCGATGAATATGAGATTTAATTATTTGCGTATTGCGATTTTAACTGTATAAGATAACTTTCCTATTAGTTGGCAATGGCTATGTGTATTTTATGAATATTTGCTATATTGATATATATTCTTGTTTTAGAATATGACGAATATTCAAAAAAAACGAATATATAGCAATATAGTGAATATTCGTAACATACACATATAGACTGCAATTTTGCTAATATAATTTTTTTTCAAAGTTGTAATTTTTCTTCAAATCTGAAGTTCAAAAGAGAAAAAAAATTACGACTCTGAAAAAAGTTTATAGCACTATATTAGCTAAATTGCAGTCTATGTGTATTTTACGAATATTCGTTATATTGCTATATATTCTTGTTTTAGAATATGATGAATATTCGAAATAACAAAGTTATAGCAATATAGCGAATATATTCGTTATTTAGATTATTCGTCTTTTTTTTTCAATGTGTATTGTTATTCCACTTTGGCATACTCCTCCCAGACAAGCGTCCCCGTCACCATGGGAATGCCTGTGGGTTAGAATATACCATCGGATCTGAGTTTTCACGATCTCAGGGAAAACTCAGATCCGATGGTATTTTCTAACCCACAGGAGTTCCCATGGTGACGGGGACGCTTGTCGGGGAGGAGTATGCCAAAGTTGATTAACAGTACACTGAAAAAAAAAATAATTTAAATTCTAAATAATGAATATATTAGCTATATTGCTATATATTAGTTTTTTTTTTCGAATATTCGTGGATATTCCAATGAAAAGAATATAAGGCAATATTCAGCCGATCTCTAAAAGTTTGATAAACGGAAATTTGGCTAGACGGGATTAGACGATTACCTAAGTCAGGCAGGCCAAGCAGGAAGAAGCACCAGTACGGCAACGGCCGGGTGCAATAATCAAAATCGTGATTTAGATTATTATTTTTTTTAAATAATATTTGATTTATTATATTTGCTATCGCTCTCCCTAATTTAAATAAAGAAGGTAACGTAAAACATGCGTGAAAAAACGTCTGACTTAATTTACAGTATTCAAATCGCCCAGTGACTGTGACCAGTGTGAACTACCCTTCATCAAGCATTCATCACTAGTTGATTGAACTTGACAAGTGAATGAATACAATGACTACTGGAAGTACGTCAAAGTTTAGACACATATTTGAGAAAGATGAGGACAACATCATATTAACTGTAAGTAATATTCTCTTAAAGCATATATGTTGTTTTTGTACATATTGCATGCAGCACAATAATTGTTCTGTATTCTGAAATATTTGTAGATGCAATTATTATCTATATTGATCCGATTTTTTTTTATTTTTGTCTGAAAGTCAATTCAACACATTTTAACTGGTTACAGTATATATTGCGAATTGGTGAAATTAGCATTCTTGTTTCGTCGGCGCACAATGTTAGTAGCATGTATGTATGGTCCATGAAAAACTCTATCACATGCACATAGCACATCAATTTTCCTGCCACTAAATATATACCACACACTATACAGTCAGGTCCATAAATATTGGGACATCAACACAATTCTAATTTTTTTTGGCTCTATACACCACCACAATGGATTTAAAATGAAAGGAACAAGATGTGCTTTAACTGCAGACAGTCAGCTTTAATTTGAGGGTAATTACATCCAAATCAGGTGAACGGTGTAGGAATTACAACAGTTTGCATATGTGCCTCCCACTTGTTCTACCACTAGGTTCTGCTGTCAATACAAACATGCTACAGACATAGTGCTGGGATGTCACAAGTTCACAACAATACTTAGTGCACCAATCAGTAATATGTAGTCAGACTTGCTAAAATGTGAAGTTGCACGTATTGTGCCAAAATATGTGCATCATTAATTGCCGATTTACGCAATCACAAATATATTGGAGCACTCTATCTGCATATAAAGCTTTTGTAATGTTCTGCCGTGCCAACCATTTTCTCCAGTCTCAGGAAACTTCTAGCAGCTTGAAAAATGTAGCAAAACTGACCCACGCCTGTATTGCGCACGCAATACGCGTATATCACGATTTTCGCTATCAAGTAAATAATGGCAAATTCTCAAATTTGCGAATTTATGACGAATATTCACTCAAATATTTGTGAAATATTGCAAATTAGAATATTGACCTGGTTTTGTTTCGTTTTGTGAAATATAGCAATACTACTGTAGAACATGTATTTTTGGGTAGCATTTGAAATGTCAAATACTAGTCCAAAGTCCATGTCAGGGCATTTCCAGAAAGTTGAAGGTTTTTTCATTTTGGAAAATATAGCAATATTAGTGTATGTGTGTCTTACAATACAAAGGGTAGCATTTTAAATCTCTCTCTCAGTGAAAACATGAAATAATAGATTGAAATCTGTGTCAGGGCATTTTCAAACAGTTCAAGGTTTTTTTTTGTTGTTTTTTTTTTTTGCAAAATATAGCAATACAGAGTACAATTGTGTAACATGTGTCTTACAATACAGGGGATGGCATTTGAAATCTCTGAGAGATAAAATGAAATACTATACTAATATCCATGTCAGCGCATCTCCAAACAGTTCAAGGTTTCTTTTTGAAAAATATAGCAATACCATTGTGCAATGCCTGTCATACATAGGGTAGCATTTGAAATATCTCAGTGAAAACATGGAATATTATACTAATATCCATGTCAGCGCATCTCCAGACAGTTAAAAAATTGCAATACATGAGTGCAATGTGTTTCAAAATATTACAATCTAGAGGGCAGCGTTTTAAATCTCTCAGTGAAAAAACACGCAAAATACTAGTCCGCAATCTGTGTCAGGTCATCTCCAGATGCACATATAATATAACATGATAGTTTATTAGTAGAAATTCATGGAATACATATCAAATATCATAATTAATAAAATTACAGCGATGCATGAAATGCTATGACAGAAAAGCTCCCCCTCAGGTACACAGAACCATATATTTAAATCTTCAAAGGATGTGCAATATCAATATATAGAGTTTGACAACAAATGTCAGTACTAACTTGAGGTTATAAATATACATCCAAAATCTCCAGATGATATTGAACAGATCAATAACAATAATGCCAATAGATAATTGCATACAAAGAGGTCCCTACAGGGAATAACCCTGAATAGACTATAGTAAGTAAGGTTAACAGAGTGAGGCAATACAAGAGTTAAAAACGATTGTGCAATGTAGTAAAGAACACAAATACAGACCAGGAGGGAACAACAACCCTGATGCGCATTTCACCTAGCTTCCTCTTGGGGCCATACCCTATCATCCAAAACACCTACTATTTATACCCCATTTTAATTGGTCACTTCCTCCCATTCAAGATCTTAACAACACTCATCTGCAAAGAGAGGGGAGGAGTCCCATTCACAAACATGGCCACCAAATATTGCGGGGTAATTTGTGATCATGTGATCCATCGGATCATGTGACTCGCAATGCCAAAATCACATGCGGCTGTCAGGCTCTTGCTCTACATTCAAGGAAGGGGGCGGATGAATTCCAAAACGCCCACAATAGAGCCTCCCTCCAGCCTAAGAGGCCAGCAATCTATGACATCAATAGCTGAAGGTCAGACAGCCACATGTTAACACTCACGCCCAGGGCCGTCTTTAATATTGATTGGACCCTGGGCAAAAATTTACTTGGGCCCCCTGGATCACGCCTTCCCACACCTTAGCAGGCAATCACACCCTCCACCACAACACACACAAAAAAATCCACACATCTGGTAGAGTACAGTGAATGACTGTAAATACTTCCAGTTCTGAAGACTCCAGCGGCTCAGGATCAGTGCTCTGGGCAGCTGGGCTCAGGCTGGAAGTGGGCACCGCTCTGCAGGAAGGAGACCAGGGCTCGGCTCACCCTAGTGTTACAGTGCACCCCAGCACCCCACAGTATGCAGTATAGCACCCTATAGTATACAGCAACCCACAGTATGCAGTATAGCACCCTATAGTATACAGCACCACAAAGTATGCAGTATAGCACCCCACACTATACAGTACCCCACAATATATAGTAGAGCAGTATAGCAGCCCACAGTATACAGCACCCCACAGTATACAAGACCTCACAGTATACAGTAGAGCAGTATAGCACCTCACCGTATACAGCACCCCAAACTATACACGATACAGCACCCCACACTATACAGCCCCCCACACTATACAGTACAGCAGTATAGCACTCCACACTATACAGCACCCACAGTATACAGTATACAGCCCCCCACAGTATACAGTACAGCAGTATAGCACTCCACAATATACAGCACCCACAGTATACAGCCCCCCATACTATACAGCCCCCCACAGTATACAGCCCCCCAGTATACAGGCCCCCACACAGTATACAGGCCCCCACATAGTATACAGGCCCCCCCACAGTATACAGGCCGCCCCCACAGTATACAGGCCGCCCCCACAGTATACAGGCCGCCCACAGTATACAGCCCCCCCACAGTATACAGCCCCCCACAGTATACAGCCCCCCCACAGTATACAGCCCCCCCCACAGTATACAGGCCCCCCACAGTCAGTATACAGGCCCCCACAGTATACAGCCCCCCCACAGTATACAGGCCCCCCACAGTATACAGCAGTTTATAGTATATTAGCATAACAGCCCCTGTCACCTTTTTCTGATGTAATCTTCACAAAAAAAGCTCCAGAGTTAAGGCAAACTTCTCCTGCAACACTCCTGATAGGACCTGTGATGACCTCATAGCCATGTGACCAGTAATATTGCTAGGTTACTGGTCACATGGTGATGATGTCATCTAAGGTCCTAGATCACACTCACAGCTCTCACAGACACAGTTCGCTGGCTGGAGTGCCGGCAGGCATGGCATGGCAGCACCCCCTGTGTAGCTGACAGCCTGACACCCGGGGCAGTGGCTAGCAGGGCTCAAGAGGCAGCTGCCTTGGGCCCCCCGGAGCAACTGGGCCCGGGGCAGCTGCCCCTTTTGCCCCTTGGTAAAGACGGCCCTGCTCACGCCATTATGGTAGAGGGCAACTTGCCCATATCGCCATTTAGACGGACATGTATGTTATATTTAGATCGCAGACTAGGTTTGGGGATATTTTTGGGACCATCTTAACGGAGGTTTAATCAATTGGATCACAAATTCTAACTGCATTGGGGAATATTATTAGCAGCAATTTAATCTGTTTATTAACCCTATATTAACCTCAAAGGTGTATAGAATATTGATAGTGTCAGGGCGCCTTTGCCCTTGCAATCATCATATAGGAAAAAAATATTCCTATCAAAAAATATATATAGTGTCAAAGTGCATAGTTGAGTGTACTATGAATCATAGTTCCACACTAAGTCATATTAATATATAATGAGTATAAAATATATAATATATAACATATATAGATTTCATATAATGTGCAAATAACAATCTTATTGATTGTGAATATAAAATGACACAAGTGAAAATGCATTATAGTAGAATCTATTACCAAATTGCAAAATTCACACTAATAAATAAATAAAATAAAAAAAATTATAAATACAAACGTGATTACACATAATTAATAAAAACAGTGAGTGTTGTGCAAAAGTGCAAGTGTGCAAAAGTGACATGCAGTGAAAAGTGCAAGACAAACAAAAACTTGTCCCAATCTTAGTAGTATAATCCTATATTATATACACAGAGCTATTTAAAGGGACACTGACAGGCCCAATAAGCATAATTATCTATATATATGCATGCACAGGTCTTCTAATGTGTATTAAAAACATATAAGTATAACCCCTGTCCACCTTATAAATACAGCAAACTCATGTTTTATAACCTGATGTTACCGCTCTTCTTTCTGCCCAAGGAGCAGCGTTTCAGCTTCGCTTGTGCCCAGCCAGCCGCGCCCCAACCGCCATTTTGAAGCGCCGCCCAGCTCATCAATATTCACTTCGCTGAGCGGCTTCTGCTGTCCCCGACGTTCCGAAATCCCACAGCTTTCTACCGGGCATGCGCGTGATCTCGGAACGTCGGGGACAGCAGAAGCCGCCCAGCGAAGTGAATATTGATGAGCTGGGCGGCGCTTCAAAACGGCGGTTGGGGCGCGGCTGGCTGGGCACAAATGAAGCTGAAACGCCGCCCCTTGGGCAGAAGGAAGAGCGATTACATCAGGTTATAAAACATGAGTTTGCTGTATTTATAAGGTGGACAGGGGTTATACTTATATGTTTTTAATACACATTAGAAGACCTGTGCATGCATATATATAGATAATTATGCTTATTGGGTCTGTCAGTGTCCCTTTAAGGAAGCATGTCTCATTGTTCCCCATAATCCAAGTTCCGTCTCATCATAATTAAAAGTTATCCATCTTTGCTGACGTTCTTGAATGCCAGGATACTTCTAGCCTGTCGCAGATGACCCAAGGTCAATATCTCAAAGTTACAGGAGGACAAACAAAAGCTGAGTGTCTGAAACATGGCCATTTTTAAAAAAAATACAGTATAAAACTGTGAAAATACGTCGACCTTCGGCCCGGGTCAAAAGGGCCACCACTGAGCAATACTAAGGCACAATTTGGTCACAAATCCATTACACTTAGAGGAATGGGGCAAAGCTAATGCCCTCGTTTAAACCCAACGGTGTAAATTTATGTAGGGTAAAGATCCACTTTGTCTGTTTTTGACCGAGTATTTTTCTCCAATTTCCTCCTCTAGGGGAGATTATAACCCGATCGATGCCCCTAAACCGCAGGAAAGATTATTCAGAGTTGTGTTTTTCTTTAAAATGTCTTGCCATGGTCTGTAATTGTGTCAAATCCTCCACATCCTTGGCTTGGCTTATTAAATAGATAGTGCATGCTCCCTAATCCTCCTTCTCAATTGTCTGATGTCATTCTGACATAAATTAGGTTGCATGGACATTTGGCCCAATAAATTACACTGACTGTAGTGCATGTTATTGAATGTGTAATTCTGCATTCTCTAATCTCTATCATGTGCAGACTTCCAGAATTTTTAAGCCCTATCCATGTTGGCACAGGCTACACAGTTGCCACATTCTCTGTTTCCCTGGGGGATTCCATTTGTTCCAAAGAGCCCCAGTTCTTTTCGGACATAATGGCTTCTGATCAATAGGTCCCTGAGATTCTTGGCTCTCCGGTAAGTAACAATGAACATGGGGGCACAATATGCTGTAATCGGGGGTCAATCCTAAGAATCTCCCAATATTTGCCAAGGGTTGTACGTACCTCTCTCCACTTTGTATTAAATCCTGTAATGAATCTTATTTCTTCAGAGTGTCTCTCTACCTTCTTATGAAGGAGGTCCCATCTTCTCGATAGCCGTGCCCTCTGATAGGCCCTTTCTATGCACCGTGCACCATAACCCCTTTGTTGGATTCTACTGCGAAGATCATCAGCCTGCAACTCAAAAGATTCATCAGTCGAGCAGATCCTACGAGCTCGCAGAAACTGGCCGACGGGTATACTTTTAATCAGGTTACCTGTATGCGAGGACTTTGCGTGCAGTAGTGCATTAACAGAGGTCTCTTTTCTATATAGAGCTGTACCAATTTGTCCTTGTGAATCCACCTGAAAAACCACATCCAGAAACTCCATGTCCGTCCGGCCCACCCTTAAGGTAAGTTTTATGCTCTTGTCATTCCTGTTCAATTCCTGAATGAATAGTCCAAACTCATCCTCTGTCCCCTGCCAAATGATCAGAATGTCATCGATGTAGTGTCTCCAATATTGGACGTTCCTTGCCATTGGCAGGGGATACGTTTGGAGGATCTCCCTCTCCCACAGCCCCAGGAATAAATTTGCATATGAGGGCGCACAAGACACCCCAATTGCAGTACCCTGGAGCTGTAGGAAAAAGGACCCCCCAAACACAAAGAATTTATGAGTGAGGACATATTCCAGGAGAGACAGGATAAAATTGCAGTTCTTCTTACCTAGAAATGTAAGAAAAATTCTGTTGCTTTTAATCCATAATGGTGTCTGATTGAAGTGTAGAGCGATTCTACATCACACGTGGCTATTATCATGTCTGGTTCCAAATTTTGAATCCAACTTTTGTTTTTTCAATAGGAAGAGGGTCATTTGACACATCAAACTTATTGGGAATTTCACAAGAAAAACAATGGTGTGCTTGGTTTTAACGTAACTTTATTCTTTCATGAGTTATTTACAAGTTTCTGACCACTTGCAAAATGTGTTCAATGTGCTGCCCATTGTGTTGGATTGTCAATGCAACCCTTTTCTCCCACTCTTCACACACTGATAGCAACACCGCAGGAGAAATGCTAGCACAGGCTTCAAGTATCCGTAGTTTCAGGTGCTGCACATCTCGTATCATCTGAAGGCAATCGTCTATGCTGTGAAGATACGAGATGTGCAGCACCTGAAACTACGGATACTGGAAGCCTGTGCTAGCATTTCTCCTGCGGTGTTGCTATCAGTGTGTGAAGAGTGGGAGAAAAGGGTTGCATTGACAATCCAACACAATGGGCAGCACATTGAACACATTTTATAAGTGGTCAGAAACTTGTAAATAACTCATGAAAGAATAAAGTTACGTTAAAACCAGGCACACCATTGTTTTTCTTGTGAAATTCCCAATAAGTTTGATGTGTCACATGACCCTCTTACTATTGAAAAAACAAAAGTTGGATTCAAAATGGCCAACTTCAAAATGGCCGCCATGGTCACCACCCATCTTGAAATGTTTCCCCCCTCACATATACTAATGTGCCACAAACAGGAAGTTAATATCACCAACCATTCCCATTTTATTAAGGTGTATCCATATAAATGGCCCACCCTGTAGATGGGAACACTGTTTAGATGTAGTAATAGATGAACATCGGCCGGGACGATTCGCGAACGCGATCACGCTAACACAATCAAATGATCACGAACTGCAAGTTCGCTGTGGGCCCCATTCACTTTAATGGCAGGCGAACCTGAAAAACCTTCAGGTCATATTTGCAGCCACCAAATACATACTAGAAGTGCACAAATAGTCCCACAACATGGACAGTGACAAAAATTTCCACAAAAAATATGTATTTTAATCATGGGCCATTTGTATGCGTCTTAAAGGGAAATTCTCTTAAATGTGCCCAGCTGGAGCCTAGAAAATTTTAATTTTAGGCCATGAGAGTACGGGCCCTAAAAATTAGGCATTCACCTAACATAAAATAAATTGTGATTATGTGGCTCGAGGTACATTATGCGGTCACTGAATAACAATTTTACTGTAGTCCACTGGAGTACAGGCCCAAAACATTAGGCATTCACCGTACAGAAAAGATCCAGTGAATATGTGTCTGGAGGTATATTAGATGGTCAATTTTACTGCAGGCCAGTGGAGTGCAGGCCCCAAACATTAGGTATTTACTGGACAGAAAAGGCCTTTTATGCCGCTGTATTTACATAAGGCCTCCTGCACACGAACGTATTTTTTAACGTCCCGCAAAACGTGGTTCCGTTGTTCCGTGATCCGTGACCGTTTTTGCTTTCGTTGTGCTTCCGTGTGTCCGTGTTCCCGTTTTTTTTGCGGCCCGCCAGAATTCATTTTCATGGTGAAAATTTTTTTATTTTAAGAACTCCACCCAGGATACTGGTATAAATGAGGGTCACCTGAGTATGCATTTGTGGCCATTTTCTGTAGTCTTCACAGAGTACAGAGATTAATTTGGCTGCTTCTCTTAGCTGTTTCACCATGTCTGATTCAGAGGAAGAGTTCTTACTGCATTGGCTTGTTTCCGGGCAATGTGGTCCGCGCAGTCCTTTGTTGCCTGAGGAACCGAGTAGAAGGCGACGATTTTGGGTCCATCCGTTAGTTTCCCAACAGTACCGGAAAGGACATTTTCATTCCCTCTACCAAGATCTGCGCCTTCATCCTGCGAAGTTCTATTCCTTCTGTCGGATGACAGTGCCTACATTTGATCGCTTGCTGTCGTCTCTACGTACTGTCCTTACCTTCATGGACACCAATATGAGGCGCAGCATTTCTCCTGAGGAAAGGCTCATCGTCACGTTGAGGTAAGCAGTATAGTACTTTTATAGTTAAAACAGTAATGTGCAGTGCTTCTGTCAGGAGGAACATGTGCTAGAAAATGGCTGCTGTTAGACATGTGCTAATGTTTCCCGAAGTAACGTTTCTTTACCCTTTTTGGTTTTTTAATTCATTCGGTTGGTGTTGTTTTTTTATCCCCTTAATCCCTGGCACCTAACATCCCAGTATTGTTTATTTTTAACTTGCTTTTGTGCAAGTTTAAAACTTTAGTTCAGTTCCCGGCCTCCAGACAATCCATGAATCCCCTGCACTCGCCAGTAGTTTGTTTCGAAAGTTGGTGGATTTAGTCAGTCAGCCATGTTACTGCAGTCTGTAACCTGCCTGTCTGAGTGTTTTTTTTTAATATTTTTCAGGGATTACTGGCGAGTGCAGGGGATTATTGTTGGTTTGGAAAAAAGTTGGGCCCTCTGTCAGGATGTCTATCTGCGTGCACCACCCTGTTAGAAGGCTGTATACCAGTCTGTACCCTATTTCGTAGGATTGTGCTGGTCCCAACCCCTGCAATTTCCATCAAACGTCCTCATCATGGCTAATGTTGTCAATATTTCGAACGTGCACAACACTCGCAGCATTTTAAAGGGGCTAACCTCAGATGATGTAACTTAGTTGTGTTAGTACTGCCCACACCCCAATAGCTGGTAGTGTCTCGGGCATATACACCTTTATTTTTGTGACAGTTTAATCAACCGAGGACATAGGGCAGTGTTGTGGAGACGTTATCAGACAGAGTTGGCAATGTTGTATCCAGTTCCGTAGCTTTATTTACAAAATGTCAACCCAGCAATTTGGAAAGAATACGGTACGAGAATATAGTTTGTTGGAATTGCATTTTAGCATTTTGCACGAATTTGTGCCTTCAATCCAGTGCTGCCAGTAGATTTCATAGTGTGCCCTGTGCTGATGAATGCTTGGCAAACTCATGGGTGTATATTTATAAACCATTGTCGCTTCAATGCATGTGGGTGCCCACAGAGTGGGCCTTGAGTGCCGCCTCTGGCACCCGTCCCATAGGTGCCACACCCTTAGACATAGGGTGCTTTCAAGCATGGAGTGTATACCACATTATACTTGAATGTTGAATCTGTTCTTCCCTTAGATTTTTTGGTTGACTGTTTGTCTTTTTTTTTTCTCTACAGATTCCTTGCAACTGGGAACTCTTTTGCATCCCTGCATTTTGAGTTACTTTTAGGAACCTCGACGATCTCGAGTATTGTACGACACACTTGCCATGTCATCTGGCAGCAACTCCGAGAGACGGTGATGCCGCAGCCCAAGGTGGACGATTGGTTTCGGATCGCTGAGGGCTTCCAAAATTCTGCGCAGTTTCCAAACTGCATCGGGGCAATGGATGGCAAGCACATCCGTGTAAAGAAACCGCCACACTCAGGGAGCCGTTTCTTCAATTATAAACAGTATTTTTCGGTAGTGCTGATGGCAGTTGCTGACAGTAACTACCGGTTATAATGGTTGATATCGGGGCCTACGGAAGCACTGCGGATGCTCGCATCTTTAGTGCTTCTAGAATGGGTGAGCGGCTTCGTGCCAACCAGCTTGCCCTGCTGGAGTCCAGAAGACTGCCCGGATGTGCATTTCCGCCGGCTCCATTTGTCATCGTGGCGGATGAAGGGTTTGCATTGACTCCACATGTTATGCGGCCCTTTCCAAAGCGTGGTTTGGATGTCAGGAGGCGTATTTACAACTACCGGTTGACTCGTGCCCGTCGGTATGTTGAGTGCGCTTTCCGGATACTCTCTAGCAAATGGAGGGTGTTTTTGTCATCCATAAAGATGGCTCCGGAGAATGCTACCCTGGTGATTAAAGCATGTGTTGTTCTACACAACTTCACCAGGATTCACGAGGCTTCCTCTTCTGTTGACATGGAAGAGCTTCCTACGTCTTCAGATTTGGGTTTGGAAAGGACCCTGCATAGACGACCTGGGACTGCAGGCATTGCAGTTCGGGAACTCTATGCAGACTACTTTTCAAGCTCCGAGGGGTCCGTGCCATGGCAGAGGGACGCTATTCGTGGCAGTTTTTGAAATCTTCTGGGCTCTTTAGTTTTTTTTATTATTTTCTAGATAGAATACTATAAATTTATTGTGGTAGTTGAGTGTAGGGACTCGCAAGATAATGAGGACCCTTGACGTGGGCTTGCGGGCTGAGATTTTTTGGACAACCCTAATTTAAATTGGCAGATAAAGTAATATAAAAGATGATTTGGCCAAAATGTAATTTGACTTAATCATCTTCTTTTTGTTTGGAACGTTCCAAATTTTTTTCTAATACCTCATCATGACAGTATGCAAAAATAAACATGTTGATCATCTAAATAAAGTGTGGCTTTGTCAGTTACAGTGTGTGTGGTTTTTGATACAATTAGAAATTTGTCATGGAAATGTTCGGTGGAGTGTGCGAAATAAAAACCAGTCGCATACTTTTTTGCATAAACAACATTTATGAGGAATATTGTTAGTACCGTAATCCAAAGGTAAACAATGGGACAAACATTAAGGTAAAACCATATAAAGAGCAAAAACGACCAAAAAGATTACAAATTAAGAAGGTCCTGAGTGAAGGAACCCGGTGTAAAGGAGGACCGTGGCCTTACATGGGCCTGTGGAGGTGCCACAGAAGAGAAACTGCCCGGGTAAAGGGGCTGACCCACTTTTTGCATTGGGCCCTGGTGTGGTCCATACTGGGGTTGAGGGTGATAAGAAGGCCCTTGAAATGTTTGGGGCGCTCCCTCAAAGGCTCCTGCCCTTTGCTGCTTGCCAGCATTTTCTATTTCCACTTTCATGGCATTAATCTTTGCCAGAATGTCCCCATGGTTGGGGAGTGCAAACATCTTGATTACGACCGCTAATGAAGCAAGGCACTCATGATGCTCCAAAGGAGTGACGTGCCTTATTAGCGGCCCTAAGCCCCGGATTATTTTTTCCTCCACACCATCACTCCTCCTCTGGGCAAGAAACTCGATGAGCCGGGCGTTAATCAGTTCCCGACTCTCTTGCCCAGAGGTAGAGGGAGGGACTTGTCGGCGACGTCTTGGCTGTGGCTGTCCAATCCGGGGTGGACTGGCCAGTGGTAGGGGGGCCTCGGCCAGTGTGGAGTCCTCTGGGTCCTCAGCCGGCGTTGGAGCAGGACTTCTTTGGGGGGAGAAAACCGCAGGGGTTTCACTCCCCGACGTGTCCGAATCTGGGGACGGATCCAGACTGTCCACAGTACTGTATTTGAAATATAAACAATAAACCATTATCTAATTTGATTGTAACATTTTTAAAAATACATCAAGTATATTATTGTAATAAAACAGCTGTGTGAATTAAATATATATACGGAGTGGCAGCATACATCATAGATTTGCTTTTACACAAAGAATACCAGCTTCTATGTGAAAATGGGAAATCACATTTTGATTGCATTTAAAAACTATTGATGGGATAAGTCTTGGAAAGGCAGAATGTTACTGTAATGGCAAAACAGTGTTTGCTGTTTGGAGCTGTCCAGCCCCAGAAGAGGATTCCTCATTCAAGGACCAAAACCAGTGCTGAAATTCAGTCCTGGTCGTCTGTATGTGGCCCGCTACCACCATCCAAAGTTACACGTTGTAATTTGTACGTAGTATAACAACATCCAATGAGAAACAACATGTACCAGGACACACTTGACCAGGGTGAGAGTAGTAGTTTGATTCCTGCTGGTCAAGCGTAGTTTGAACTACATTATTAACCTTTTTCATAGGAGCTGGTTTGGGACATTTTATATGACCAATGTAAGTAATCCATGAAGGGGTTTGGTGCACTAACATTTAAGGTATATAACTAACATTGGAAATCCCTATAGGGAAACCATTTCTTAAACATGCCAAAGTTAGATAATAGGTCTCAATGGTCCAAATCTCACGTTGCCCCAACAATTACATCCAAAAAACACTAGTCAGGGCTCCCATTAAAACGTGTGGGTTTCGGAAAGCTTTTCAAACTATTGCTGTGTGACAGGGAGCCGCAAAACCCAATGATCTACAGTATGAGGAAAAAATGCGTGCAGTGCGCAAGTGTCATCTCCATTCTCTTTTCTGGTTTGAATTGCAAACATCTATGTTCCACGAGGGACAATAAATTGCTTCGACACGTCCAAAACAGAGAGGGGAGGCGACATCTGCACACTACACGTGTCGTCTCATCATACACAGCTCAAAAGCGGTGGCCCCTGGTTTGACTCCACCACAAAAATGAGGTTGCCATCCAACACCAGGCATGTCCAAACTGTTGCCCACCAGCTGATGGCCAACTACAACTCCATGCAGGACTGGGTAGCTTCTAGCTATTCGACCATGCTGGGAGTTTCAGTTGGAAAAGAGCTGAATGTAGTCAGTTAGGACATGGCTGCCCTACCTAAAGAATAGGTCTTCTATACAAGAACACCATTGTAGCCATTAGTTTATTGGCCACTTTTGCAAGTCCAAATTGAAAGGTAAGTGAGAAAATTGTAAACATTTTAAAGAATACATTAATAATACTTACGGCCTCAATTCCATTACTGGCCGCAGAAACTGCAACTGGGCAGTATAAATATAGGGCCGTTTCCGGGAGGTTCCCTCACCACTCCGGCCTTTGTTGGCCATCTCCCGCCGGAATTGGTCCCGGCAACTCGCCCAGCGTGTTTTGGTTTGTTTGACTGTTTTGAAATGACATAATACACATTTGTGAGCTCCAAAAAGTAGAAAGGGGAAAAAAAGATGTCGGGTTGAAAAGCCATGTACAGGCCATTATGCCCAACGAGTCTGGACCACCAAATAAATACTATTGTCACCTCAGGGAAATTAAAACTACATCTTTTGGCCACACAGGGGGAAAGGACAGGCCAACTACATTACTATCACTTACCTAATTGGGCCCGGACTCGGCTATCCGCTTTGGACCCTTCGCTTCGGCGCATGGTCCGTGCCACTTGCTCCCACGAAGCATCCTTTTTTATGCGGTCACTGTATGCATCTTGCCTGCTATCCCATAGCTCGGGCCTCTCCTGTACCAGGGTTATTAGTTTGTCCACATTCCATCGTGGCATGGTGGATGAAATTTTGAGCTGATGAAATGCCACCCTCACCACACACAAGCTGTTTACCACAGATTGCTAGAAATTAGCATATCCTGTGACCTTCAACTTCCTGATTTTTATTTTTTTTCAATTTATTGCCACAAGTTTTGCCAGACAATTTAGCCATGCCAGAAGAGGAAATAAAACGGCCGCGGTCGCGGACGCGGACGCGGATGTCAAACGGGTGTGCAACCGCGTTTTTCACGGCCCCATTGACTTGAATGGGGCCGCGAACCGTTAGCCGTGAAAAAAATAGGACAGGTTATATTTTTTGACGGCCTGGAAATACGGGTCACGGGCGCGGGTGACAAAACGGTGCAGTAGCCAAGTTTTCGACGGACCCATTGAAAGTCAATGGGACCGCAGAAAAACACGTTCAACGGGCCAACGGCCACGGGTGCACACAACGGTCGTGTGCAGGAGGCCTAAGACAGGGACTAATCTTTGTTCTGGGTGGTGGTGGATATTTGTGGACTGGCATGAGGAAATTCTATTAAAACGTGGTCGTCACAGGTGTTGAATTCCTCCGAGAGCCATGCCTCATTCATTTTTAGAAATGTCCACACTGTCGTTAGCTAGGCGAGTGCACTTATCGGTTATGCTGCGCTGAACGTCCTTTCGGACAGGACACTCGACGAGGGGCATGCCAAGAGTTCCATGGCAAATTTTGCAAGCTCTGGCCACAGGTCAAGCCTGCACACCCAATATTCCAAGGGTTCCTCGCTTTTCAGAGCGTCAACATCGGCCGTTAACCCGATGTAGTAGGACGCCTGTCAGTCTAGGCGTTCCCTGAGGCTGGATCCGGAGGGTGGCTGTCGATAGGTTGGCTGCAAAAATGATCTCATATCCGAAGTGACCAACACATCTTCAAACCGCCCTCTTCTTGCATGTGTGGTAGGATTGGTCCCCGCAACTGTTTCTCTGTGGGTGGAAATTCCTCTTCCAGCGCCCGCAACAGCAGAATGCAGCATCTCTTGCAGCAAGGCCTGGAAATGCTGCATTCTGACAGCCCTCTGCGATGCTAGTAACATGTCCGCCATTTTGTGTTTGTACCATGGGTCTAAGTACGCTGCACCCAGTACTGGTCCTTGCCCTTTATGCTTTTTGGACGGGGGTCCCTCTTCAAACACTGGAGGATGAAGGCCCCCATTTGCACTAAATTGGAAGCAGTGGAGCGCCTAGGTTCCAGTTCATCGCCCAGGAAAATGTCGCCCGTGGTCTCCTCCCCCCATCCACGAACAACACTAGGGATCCCCGAAACGTTTAAAAGCTGCTCTTCTTGCTCCTCCTCCTCACCTTAGGCACCATCCTCATCTGACTCCTCTTCAGACTCCTGCTGTCTTGTCTCAGATGGAATAGCCCCCCGGGAATTCATTCAGCATAGCGACTTCCTCATCTTCCAGCTCCTGCTCCTTGACGGCTTGATAAATGACACAACAAAGTGCACGCTCCAGAAAGCAGGCGTAAGGTGCGTTGACACTGATGGCGCCCTGGCTGCGACTGACCAGTTTGGTGACTTCATTAAATGGCTGCAGAAGTCTGCATGCGTCGCACATGAGCAGCCACTGGTGCGGTGAAAAAAAACCAAGCTCCAGAACCTGCCCTGCTGCAAAGTTCATACAGGTAGTCGATAACGGCACATTTCTGCCGGAGCAGCCTATCAAGCATATACAAGGTGGAGTTCCAGCATGTCAGGCAGTCACATATCAGACGTCTGACAGGCAAATGGTGTCGCCGATGAACGTCAGCAAGGCGAGCCATGGCTGTATAAGTTCTAAAATGGCCAGAGATTCTCCTGGCCTGCCACAAGACGTCCTGGACCCTGCTGTATTTAGCTTCATGACTAAGTTCAGGACATGTGCCATGCACAGCATGTGTGTCATTTTGCCTTGTTTCAGCGCGCTCAGAAGATTGGCAACATTGCCGCACACCACTTTACCAACTGTCAAATTAGCCACTGATCGGCCTGTGACCGCAGAGCTGAAAGGAGTGCAGGCACAACAGAGACAGCACAGCATGGCAACGTCTCACCTGGTACGTCGAATAGGTTCTGAGGAGCTTGGGGGGTGCAGCGGAGGAGGCGGAAGCAGGGGAATAGGATGAGTCAGCCAAGGAGGAGAAGAAGAAGCAGGCATGCATGCAATCAAGTGGCGGTAACACCAAATCCACACGGGTGCCACGGGTTACATGCTTGACGGCCGTCAGAAGGTTCACCCAGTGGGCAGTAAAAGTTATGTATCTTCCCTGCCCGTGTTTGCTATATCACGTGTCTGTGTTCAGATGTATCTTGGCACCGACACTGTGTGCCAGAGATATATTGACTTGCCGCTGAATGCCATATAGTTCCGGGATGCCCTTCTGGGAGAAATATTTCCTTCCAGGGACCTTCCATTGCGGTGTGCCAATGGCCACAAATTTTCAAAAGGCCTCCGAGTCCACCAATTTATATGGCAGTAGTTGGCGGGCTAGCAGTTTCGACAAGCCAGGGGTCAGCCGTTGGGCAAGAGAATTATCCGGCGTCATAATCTTTTTATGCTCGAACAATTGGGCCACGGAAGTCTGCCTTGTGCCAGATGAACGCGACGATCGCACGGGGGAAGTTGGAGTGGAGCACAAAAGAAGGGAGAGAGGAGAAGTAGAAGAGGCAGGACGTGGAGCGTCGTGAGTGTGGCTTTGTGGGTTCTGGCGGCATTGCTCCCACTGGGCTCGGTTGTGGGAGGCCAGGTGCCTTCTTAAGGCTGTCGTCCCTAGGTGAGTGTTTGGCTTACCGCGACTTATGCGTTGAAAGCACAGGCTGCAGAAGGCAACACTATTATCAGCAGCTGACACGTTAAAAAAAAGCCCACATTGCGGAGCCATGTGCCGGCATCCTGGGAGTGCAAGATGTGACCGTGCCTGGTGGATGGCTCGCTCCAGATACATTTGCAGTCTGCTTTTTGCCTCCTGTACACTGCGAGTTATGCCTGCTTCTCCTCTTTCTGCTCGCTATCGGCTGCTCCATCTCTCCCTCTGAACTCCCCTCCTCTTCCTTTCTTGTGGGCACCTACGTGACATCCATCAACATGTCATCATCATCACCTTCAGATTAGAGATCTCGGAGTAGACAGCAACAGCAGGGACCACCCTCATTGGGCCGATCTGGGTACTGTCGTCAGACCGCTGGGTGGCGGTCGTTGCTACCTCCTCTTCCTCATTTGATGCCAAGAATGGATGCACATCGGTAAGGTCTGGGAATAGATGGGAAAATAATTCCTCTGATAAGAGTGGAGGGGCTATGGTGGTGGTGGTGGTGTCTTTGGGGGTGCACACAGCAGAGAGTGAGGAGAGTGCAGATGCAGAGGATGAGGAGGGTGCGGGTGCAGAAGCAGAAGGCTAAGTGAGCCATTCAACCAACTCTGGTGCGCCCTTTGAAGTTATCGCACGCACCTTCTCCAACTTCCCAATTAGGCTCCAGTCTGGAGCACCTACCCGACCCCTACCATCCCTGTGGAACGGTCTGCCTTTCATTTTCTAAATGACCCTCTGCCTAAGTCTGTAAAGAAGAGCAGTATTTGTAGACGAAGGTATATCACACCCCTCAATCAGTATTTGGCAGAAACAGGAATATGGCACCCCTCAATCAGTATTTTGTGGAAGTAGGTGTATTGCACCCCTCAATCAGTATTTGGTGGAAGAAGGTATATAGCAATAGTACCCCTCAATCAGTATTTAGTGGAAGAAGGTATATGGCACCCCTCAATCAGTATTTGGCCGAAACAGGTATATAGCACTCCTTAATCAGTATTTCGCAGAAACAGGAATATGGCACCCCTCAATCAGTATTTTGTTTCTGATCCCTTTGACCTAACTGCGCTTATTTCCTAAACTATATAAGCTGATCACATCATGCTCCCATGCCAATCCATCACTGAATATTATCCATTACTGAGCATAATCTCATTTGGCTTTGTAACAGAAGACTTGTTGACAAGATTTGTATACTTGTAATGAAAACATCACATTTGCCTGTCATTGTATACTGTGACGTTAATGTTACTGTATTATTTTATTTGCGAGGATGACCCCTCCATTTGTTATATTTTATTGACTTCAATAAAGAAATTTGAAAACTAAAAAAGAAAAAAAAAATCTGTATTTTGTGAAAGTAGGTGTATTGCACCACTCAATCAGTATTTGGTGGAAGAAGAAATATAATAATGGCACACCTCAATCAGTATTTAGTGGAAGAAGGTATATGGCACCCCGCAATCAGTATTTGGCAGAAACAGGTATATAGCACCCCACAATCAGTATTTGGCGGAAAAAGGTGCATGGCACCCCTCAATCAGAATTTGGCTGAAACAGTTATGTATCAACCCTCAATCAGTATTTGGCGGAAACAGGAATATAGCACCCCTCAATCAGGATTTTGTGAAAGAAGCTATATAGCACCCCTCAATCAGTATTTAGTAGAAGGTATATGACACCCCTCAATCAGTATTTGTCGGAAAATGGTGTATAGCACTTCTCAATCAGTATTTAGTTGAAGAAGTTATATGGCACCCCTCAATCAGTATTTAGTGGAAGAAGGTATATGGCACCCCTCAATCAGTATTTGGCGGAAACAGGTGTATAGCACTTTTCAATCAGTATTTGGCGGAAACACGTGTATGGCATCGCTCAATCAGTATTTGGCAGAAACAGGTATATAGCACCCCTCAATCAGTATTTGGCGGAAACATATATATAGCACCCCTCAATCAGTATTTTTCGGAAAAAGGTATATGGCTCCCCTCAATCAGTATTTTGTGGAAGCAGATGTATTGAACCCCTCAATCAGTATTTGGTGGAAGAAGGTGTATAGCAATAGCACCCCTCAATAAGTATTTTGTGGAAGAAGATATATGGCACCCCTCAATCAGTATTTGGCGGAAACAGGTATATAGCACCCCTCAATCAGTATTTGGCAGAAGCAGGTATATGGCACCCCTCAATCAGTATTTGGCAGAAACAGGTATATATAGCACCCCTCAATCAGTATTTGGCAGAAACAGGTATATGGCACGCCTCAATTAGTATTTGGTGGAAGAAGGTATATTGCAATAGCACCCCTCATTCAGTATTTAGTGGAAGAAGGTATATGACACCCTTCAATCAGTATTTGGCAGAAAATTGTGTATTTCACCCCTCAATCATTTGGTGCAAGAAAGTATATAGCAATAGCACCCCTTAATCAGTATTTATTGGAAGAAGTTATATGACACCCCTCAATCAGTATTTGGAGGAAACAGTTATATATCACCCCTCAATCAGTATTTGTCGGAAACAGGAATATGGCACCCCTCAATCAATGTTTTGTGGAAGTAGGTGTATTGCACCCCTCAATCAGTATTTAGTGGAAGAAGTTATATAGCAATAGCACCCCTCAATCAGTATTTGGTGGAAAAAGGTGTATTGCACCCGTCAATCAGGATTTGGTGGAAGAAAGTATATACCAATAGCACCCCTCAATCAGTATTTAGTGGAAGAAGGTATATGACACCCCTCAATCCGTATTTGGCAGAAAATGGTGTATTTCACACCTCAATCATTATTTGGTGGAAGAAGGTATATAGCAATAGCACCCCTCAATCAGTATTTAGTGGAAGAAGGTATACGACACCCCTCAATCCATATTTGGCAGAAAATTGTGTATTTCAACCCTCAATCATTTGGTGCAAGAAAGTATATAGCAATAGCACCCCTTAATCAGTATTTATTGAAAGAAGTTATATGACACCCCTCAATCAGTATTTGGAGGAAACAGGTATATAGCACCCCTCAATCAATGTTTTGTGGAAAAAGGTGTATTGCACCCGTCAATCAGGATTTGGTGGAAGAAAGTATATACCAATAGCACCCCTCAATCAGTATTTAGTGGAAGAAGGTATATGACACCTCTCAATGCGTATTTGGCAGAAAATTGTGTATTTCAACCCTCAATCATTATTTGGTGGAAGAAGGTATATAGCAATAGCACCCCTCATTCAGTATTTAGTGGAAGAAGGTATATGACACCTCTCAATCAGTATTTTGCAGAAAATGGTGTATTTCACCCCTCAATCATTATTTGGTGGAAGAAGTTATATAGCAATAGCACCCCTCAATCAGTATTTGGTGGAAAAAGGTGTATTGCACCCGTCAATCAGGATTTGGTGGAAGAAAGTATATACCAATAGCACCCCTCAATCAGTATTTAGTGGAAGAAGGTATATGACACCCCTCAATCCGTATTTGGCAGAAAATGGTGTATTTCACACCTCAATCATTATTTGGTGGAAGAAGGTATATAGCAATAGCACCCCTCATTCAGTATTTAGTGGAAGAAGGTATATGACACCTCTCAATCAGTATTTGGCAGAAAATGGTGTATTTCACCCCTCAATCATTATTTGGTGGAAGAAGGTATATAGCAATAGCACCCCTCAATCAGTATTTAGTGGAAGAAGATATACGACACCCCTCAATCCGTATTTGGCAGAAAATTGTGCATTTCAACCCTCAATCATTTGGTGCAAGAAAGTATATAGAAATAGCACCCCTTAATCAGTATTTATTGGAAGAAGTTATATGACACCCCTCAATCAGTATTTGGAGGAAACAGGTATATAGCACCCCTCAATCAGTATTTGGCGGAAACAGGAATATGGCACCCCTCAATCAATGTTTTGTGGAAGTAGGTGTATTGCACCCCTCAATCAGTATTTAGTGGAAGAAGTTATATAGCAATAGCACCCCTCAATCAGTATTTGGTGGAAAAAGGTGTATTGCACCCGTTAATCAGGATTTGGTGGAAGAAAGTATATACCAATAGCACCCCTCAATCAGTATTTAGTGGAAGAAGGTATATGACACCCCTCAATCCGTATTTGGCAGAAAATGGTGTATTTCAACCCTCAATCATTATTTGGTGGAAGAAGGTATATAGCAATAGCACCCCTCATTCAGTATTTAGTGGAAGAAGGGATATGACACCTCTCAATCAGTATTTGGCAGAAAATTGTGTATTTTACCCCTTAATCATTATTTGGTGGAAGAAGGTATATAGCAATAGCACCATTTAATCAGTATTTAGTGGAAGAAGGTATACGACACCCCTCAATCCGTATTTGGCAGAAAATTGTGTATTTCAACCCTCAATCATTATTTGGTGGAAGAAGGTATATAGTAATAGCACCCCTCAATCAGTATTTAGAGGAAGAAGGTATATGGCACCCCCAATCAGTATTTGGTGGAAAACGGTGTACTGCACCCCTCAATCAGTATTTGGTGGAAGAAAGTATATAGCAATAGCACCCCTCAATCAGTATTCAGTGGAAGAAGATATATAACACCCCTCAATCATTATTTGGCATAAAATGGTGTATTGCACCCTTTAATCAGTATTTGGTGGAAGAAGGTACATAGAAATAGCATCCCTCAATCAGTATTTATTGGAAGAAGGTACATATATGGCACCCCTCAATCAGTTTTTTGCAGAAACAGGTATATAGCACCCCTCAATCATATTTAGTGGAATAAGGTATATGACACCCCTCAATCAGTATTTGTTGGAAAATGGTGTATTGTACCCCTCAATCAGTATTTGGTGGAAGAAGGTGTATAGCAATAGCACCCCTCAATCAGTATTTAGTGGAAGAAGGTGTATGGCATCCCTTTATCAGTATTTGGTGGAAACCGGTATATATCACCCCTCAATCAGTATTTGGTGGAAACAGGTATATGGCACCCTCAATCAGTATTTTGTGAAAGCAGGTGTATCGCAGACCAGTAGTAAGAGGGTATATGTTTTGTCAAACTGCAAAGTGACAGGTACCACATAAGTGTTTCATGCGTTTTGTTACAAATGAGCGCACAATACGGTAATTTTTTCTAAAATCGTTAGTGAACATTTTTAACACATTTTCAAAAGATATTCCTTTAGCGAGACATTGTAAGATATAGATACAGTAATGGCCGCAGACTGTACTAACGGCGTCTTGTATTTGTCTGTTTTGATACCTTATAGTCTTAGAATTTTTATATAAAAACTGCATAACGTCGCCAGGAAATATTTCATTTGCGGGTGATAAACCATAACTATAAAAAAAAATAGATATATAATTTGGGTATAATATAATTAAAACCCAATGCTTCCCCCGCTGTATTTACAATGTATGCCGCGGGCCTGTCGATGATTTTACCCCCCGGTAATAAATCGCACGGACATACACCTTTAAATATGCGCCTGGCGTTAATATCAGCTTTAATAACACAGGTAATTTCATAATTATTCATGTTTATTGAAAATCATATAATACCTCCCGCCGATTATTTATTTCAATAATATTTTCATGAACTGAATATACAATCATGTTAATTGTGTTCGCAATCGGTTCGGCAAATCTAATTTCAGCTCTCAGATTGCCAGTTTTTACTAGAGAGAAATGACCGCCGGGCTCTTGAGCCGGCGATAAATCAAAAGCGAACAAAGTGTAACCGTTCAAAAACTCATGCCGATCGACGGATAAAGCGTTGTCGGCCTTGTGTTTCCCCGAAATATGTACTAGGGACATATATTCACGAACAGCTGATTCGTCTTGGAAGTTAGGTTGAAAAGGTTTTGCCGGTATCTGTTGACCATCCAAATATAAGGCTGCATAATTCACATTATAGTGGTGGAAGCACAAAGGATTTCTTTGGTAACTCCCGGAAAATGATTCGTTATCCACAAACGCTAGTATTACTGTTTTTGGTAGGTTTCCGAGGAAAAGATTCTCGTGGTTAGATATGCGAGTACCGGCGGGTACGCTATACACTTTAAGCGACGTCCGATCGATCGAGTACTTTGCGTTAGCTGTTAACAGAGCGCGACTGTGACCGATTCTTACAGCGGGCTATACTTATACTCTTTTGACAAACAGGAAAGCGTGCTGTATTTGGACTTTAAAATGGGGCGCCTCGGCCGACATAAGGCAGAAAGTGTCTTTGTTTCTGGTCAATTTTATCTTTAGATCTAAACCGTTCAATATTAACTTTGGTTGATTAAATATATCAGCGTAAATGGGGCCCATTAACTCCACACTTCTAGAGCGGGCGGAATACTGTGCTCTCTTGCTGAAACCGACATTACGCCCGTCGAGAACCCGGTCATCATGATGTCCCGCTGTGTCTTTATAGAATAAACCGGCTGTAAATTGGGACGCTAAAGTTTGTGAATTATAATTTATTAGGGCCTCTATATACGCATAAATGTTGTCGCTTCTTAAACTCAACGTGTCGCCGAGCGTTATATCCAGTTGATTAAAAAGACTCGTTATAGGGTAGTTAATAAGTGCAACGCGGGATCCTTCTGGTATGGGTGTGTTATCAGGACTAACGATTCTGCAAACTACGTGTAACAATGTGTTATTAAGGTCGTAATAATATTCACCGCTGCACGTGATGTAGAATTCCAAAGGTGCATTGTCAGTGATTGCGGCGATTGGCTGCACCTCTACATAAAGCGATTTTTCAATGCTTGTTTGTGTAGGCGGTATTTGAAAGATGTCCAACTCTGATTTGGCGTACTCGGTGGATGCGTCATGCACGAAAGCCATAGCGTCTGACTAGAAGATGTCGCTCGGTGAACGACTTCTTGTTTTCTGGCGGCGATATCTCTTAGGTTGTGCTACTTCATTCATAAAAGTTGGTAAGACAATGGCAGCGCGTTCACATTTTCTTTTACGCATTTTTTTACGTATTTGTACGACACCAGAGCCCTCCTGGCCCTGTGTCGACCTATTTATACGATCCATAAAGGCGGTCGACGCCGTAGTGACAACGTCTTTAGCGATGTTACGGGGGCGGCTGTTTTCACGTGTGGCTTTACAAGCTCTACGCCTTTCTTAAATAGGGGAAAAACACGACGGAACAGACCCCGAAATAACCCGGCGAGGCCAGAACCATGCATGAATTTGGTACCGTGAAATCCGTCCAAACCATGACTGGCTTGCGTTATGTAATAATGCGTAAATGCGTCCGGGTCACCATACACTCTCTGGGACAACATTTTAGTGCGTTGTCACAGCGCGCGGTCTAAAGTGTAATCGCACAATAGTCTTACCGTACTTGAATTTAACAGGTTTAGCCTGATCCGTGAGTATCGATATTGTAACCGTGTCAAAATGATGTTTACAAACAGGTATATAGTCTGGCCGGTGATACTTTTGCGTGACTATCTCACCATTTTTACCGCCTAACTCGACAGTTCTTAAAAGTTGTACGTAACTATCGCCAACAAGTTGATGTTGGACGATATCTGTACAAACAAACATTGTATAAAAACCGGCTTTAATATCGGGATTAATTTTTTTTCTCTTTTGATGAAACTAGAGCAAGCCCCTTTATACCACCAGCATGATGTTCTAAAACAGGTAAGCCGGGTCCTTTGTAGCGGAGAGTGATGTGCTCGGTGTCTACATTCTTGAGCGACGGAGCTTGCGAATACCCCGGCAGCCCCAAAATATTCCCCAACTTCGCACAAGGCATAAACTTGTATAATGGTGAATTCATTACATAAACGGTTCTGTCAATATCATCGTATCTTAGATGCAGGTGCTTGGGAGGTATTTTTATAGATTCAAGTTTGCTATTAATGGCTTTGATGAGCTCGTGCATATTGGAGTAATAACCCGATTTAACAAAAAGCTCGCTGATTGGCTCGTCGCGCTGCGCGATGTAGAATACACCATCTCCGGGGCCAAAGGTCTCCCACGTATGTGGATACTGAATCTCCACTAAAGCCACTTCGTAAGGGCCGCGAAGAGTGTGTCATGTGCTGAAACGTCTCAATTGGCTGTCCTTTCCCACCTGATGGATGTGTCATGGGACTCATGGGTCAAAGGTTTTGGCGATATGCAAAAAAATAAGGCACGTGCGAATATCGCCATATGTTCGCGTGTTCGGCGATTCGCGAACGAGCACAGTTCGTCGCGAAACGACCGCCTGGCGAACCGAAAGGCCATCTCTATTTAGATGAAATAATACCTTCCTCAACCCCATAATGGAGAATCTCCTCTAATTCTTGTTTGAATTTGATCAGGGGATTGAAGGTCAATTTTCTATAACATTCCCTCTTGTTTAACTGTCTTACGGCCTCTTTTTCATACATAATTGTTGGCCAGATAACAATGTTCCCACCCTTGTCCACCGGTTTGATCACTACATCCCTCCACCTCTCCATCTCCTTAAGTACTCGTCTCTCCCCTTTCGTGCAGTTGGACCTTCCATTTTGTCTAGAGATCTTTGATAGCTCTCCAACCACCAATTGGACAAAAAGCTCTACATTAGGGTAGAGGGACAGTGCTGGAAATGTTGTCAATTTAGGAACCAGGTTTTTAGGGAACTCACTTGACTGTTCCGATTCCTCCTGTTCCTCCAATAATGCGGCTAAGGCATCTTGTTCGGATCGAGTAGTAAAATTAGGGTCCATTCTGTGACTAAAAATTTTCTTAAAAATAAGCTTTCTCTTGAAAAGGTGTGAATCTTTTACTGTGGAGAAATAAAAATTTTGTGAGCTTTTGCATAGTGTCACACATATTTAGCTTTTTGTGGGTTGCTAATATTGGATGTTATATTTGAATGCACAGAAGACATTAGGCCCAAATCTGTTACTGATTATTACTGCATTACTGCATACTGCATTATTTCCAAAGTACAGTTATTTGACTGTAGCAGTGTCTTCAGTGTATTTGGGAAAGGGAAGGACATTTTATTGCACCTCTTTGTCTTTAAGTTCTAGAAAACAAACTTACAAACTGTTCCATACTTTAGCCAGAATGTGGTAGTAACAGGGGCATAACTACCATACCGGCAGACCATGTGACTGCTATGGGCCCAGGGCAAGAGGGGGCCCAGTCTTAGTTGGGATTATCTCCTCTTCTACTGGAGGTGAAAACTTGGTCAGGACTCTACCCTCTAAAAGAACAACTTTTAGCAAATGAGGCAGTGGAAAAATGGCCCAAGGGTAATTGAAAAAGGTTTAGGCAGAAACCCTTTTGTCCGATGTGGGGGGCCTGGTTTGATCCTTGCTATGGGGCTCTTACTTTTCTATGTACACCACTTGGGAGTAGCATTATCATTGAGAAGAAAGAGGAAGAGATTGTAGATTGGATGTCTCACACCTCCTCGCATTCACAGCAGGATGATGTATAGGTGACTTCTGAGTCTGACACCATGACACGGAGTCAGGGTTCATAGCATCCCTCCTGCTCCTCCTCCATGCAGCCCCAGAGAAGGCCTTCAGTGGAGTTCTATACAGTATGTCTTCACTGGCCTTTTCTAGTAGGACACCTTCCCTATTCCTAAGAAGTGGCACCAAAATCCCAACTGCAACTAGTCATGTAACACTTCTTTAAAAAGTGCACTGATTTGCACAAGGTTCTGGCAAAGTCCAGGAGACTGTCGCATTTCAGACAAAGAAGGCTTTACTGGACTTGCAGAGATAAAACAGTCTACCGCTACACTGCTTAATCTGCGACATTTCAACTTTCTGAAATATGATGGTGCCGGCCATGGCACCCAAACATCCTATTGAGGGGCACAGACAGAAAGAACTAGCTTCTTGGGCATGATAAAAATATTGAACTATTATAGTACTACACAGACATTTACGTACAATAATATTTTACATACCTCAGCGTCACAATGAACGGTTCCTCAGGGGAAATGCAGCGCCTCATTGGTATCCTGAGATAGTAGCCAGCACAGGAGAACCTCATCCTCAGAGCTATTATCCATGATACAACAGATAGCAATAACCAGAAGCCAATACCAACCAAGCACAGGATTCACACAAATTTCTCAATGCTGCAACGAGCTGTAGAAAATGGCTTCTAATCAATCACGTGACCATCTTCTTATATAGGGGTGTGAAAAAGGACATTTGCCTTTACTTTGTGACACTTTCCTGTTTCCATGTTTTATAAGATCTGGAAAAAACTATGACATAAAGGAACCATACAACCATGTTTTTGCGCAATCAAGGAACAGATGCGGAAAAAAACGGGATTACTACTAAGTCGTATGAAACACGGGTCGCAAAACACCAACGGTAGTGTGCATAAGCCTTTAGTATGAAGTTAATACATTTTAAAAACAACATAAAACCCATTTAATATGGGTAAAACTTGCATATTTGTTACCATTAAGATTTCCTAACAACTAGTGAACAATGGGAGACATGCAAATAGAAATATGCCACCCACTTATATGCACTATCACAAAGTCCACCACCATCACAAGCCCCACATCAACTGAATGACCTCTCACTAAATCCTTTGAACCTTTTCAATACCCAACGATTTTAATTCCCTGTCTCTCACAAGTAATGCAAGCCAGGAAGTACTTTGTGCTTGAGAGATCAATACGTTACAGCACAGAGAGCAAAGTGTTAGCGAGAAACAAATTGCTGGTGTTGCCTGTGTATTCCTATTCCCCTAGCTATCAGACGTACTCATATAGCTTGGGTTTGAATTCTGTATTTTGTTCCCAGTGTACAATGCAGAAACAAATAATCTAGGATAATATCTGATCTCTAACCCAGACAATGCCATTAATTAAAATAATAATAATAATAATAATAATACTAATAATAATAATACTCTAAAATATTGCTTTGGTACGTTTGTTTTTCTTGCAAATGAGTTTTCAAGGAGAACAACTGTTACAAGGATAATGAACCTAAATTAGGGACCATTTACATGGTGGCTTGCCAGGTAGATGGATTCTGCCTCTCACTGTTCTCAATGGAAGATCATGGTTTATGACCGCATGAATGGTAGCAATGGCAGCTCATTTCCATGGTTACGACTACCCTGCAATCCAGTAGCGGTGGCCATGGTTGTACAATTTAGGAAAAAGTGCCGGCCTCTCTGATGGCTGGGACTGTGAGAGTGCACATAGGCCCGTTCTTTTTCCTATAGTGTGCAAGCATGGCCACCACTGATGGATTACAGGGTGGTCATAACCATGGAAATGAGCAGTGTACAATGTGACAGAAAAAATGAATCCAGCCAGGGAAAGAAGCAATATGGACAATCACAATACATTAGTTAGTGCCTTGTATTAACCCTTTCACTACCAGTGCCCTACATGTACGGCATTGGAGCAATGTGCTAACATGGCACCCGTTTGCACGTGCTGCGGGCATGATGGCCGGCAAGTCTCTGCTGTTTCAAACAGCAGAGACCTGCGGCTAATCACCGTGACCGGCAATAATGCAGATTGCGGTAGTTAAAGGCTTTAGATGCTGTGATCAAGTGAGATCACAGCATCTAAATGAGTAAAAACCTTCCTAGCCATGCCCCGTGCTTGCTATAGGGGCATCGGTAGTTGCACTAAACACTATCCGCCTCGCTGAGGAGGCGGATAGTGTTCATGCTGCAATTCTTATTTTGGCCAACAGATGGCAGGCCAAGATAAGAAATTAGCAATTTTCAATCCAAACTTATTTTAAAATCCCTGATAGTATATAATTAAAAAATTAGGAAACATAACTGTCAGAAACCATCTCAGGGAAGCTCATCTGCATGCTCGTCATCGTAACCAAATTGAGTGGGCAAATGCTTACATTCGATTGCGTCTGGCACGTTGGAGAGGCGTTCTGTTCACGGATGAGCCCCGGTTTTCACTGTTCAGGGCAGATGGCAGACAGCGTGTGTGGCGTCGTGTGGGTGAGCGGTTTGCTGACGTCAACGTTGTGGATGGAGTGGCCCATGGTGGCGGTGGGGTTATGGTATGGGCAGGCGTATGTTATGGACAACGAGCACAGGTGCATTTTATTGATGGCATTTTGAATGCACAGAGATACCGTGATGAGATCCTGAGGCCCATTGTTGTGACATTCATCCACGACCATCACCTCATGTTGCAGCATGATAATGCACGGCCCCATATTGCAAGGATCTGTACACAATTCCTGGAAGCTGAAAACATCCCAGGTCTTGCATGGCCAGCATACTCACCGGACATGTCACCCATTGAGCATGTTTGGGATTCTCTGGATCGGCGTACACGACAGCGTGTTCCAGTTCCTGCCAATATTCTGCAACTTCGCACAGCTATTGAAGAGTAGTGATAAGCGGCAGGGGTCATATTCGAATTTGCGATATTTCGCAAATATTTAGTAGAATATTCGGGGAAAATTCGAAAATTCACGATTTTTTTTTTTTACTCAAAAAATCGGAAAGGTAATGATTGTGTAATATGCGAATTTTCGGATTCAAATTTTTTATTGCGAATTTTTCAACTTACAACTATTAGACAAAGAAGATTATATCACTATATAAGCTAAATTGCTCTATTCGATTTTTTTCGAATATTCTCTATATTGCTATAACTTAGTTTTTTAGAATATTCGTAATATTCTAAAACAAGAAAATATAGCAATATAGCGAATATTCAAAAAAAACGAATATAGAGCAAAATTCGCAAATACTACTACTCCTAAAGTCAAGTATATTGAAGCCTTCTTATTGGCCCACAAGCTAGAAGCAGTGAGGGATCATGTGTACTGATAAAAATAAAAAAAATAAAAATCGGAAAAAATTTGAATATTCGAAGTACCTATATTCACGATAAAAATTCAAAATTCGAATATTCGTGATCAACACTATTGAAGAGGAGTGGACCAACATTCCATAGGCCACAATCAACAACCTGATCAACTCTATGCGACGGAGAAGTGTTATACTGCCTGAGGCATATAGTGGCTACACCAGATACTGACTGGTTTTCTGACCCCCCCCCCCCCCCCCCCCAGGAAGGCAAAACTGTGCACATTTCAGAGTGGACTTTTATTGTGAGCAGTCTAAGGCACACCTGTGCAACATTCATGCTGTCTAATCAGCATCTTGATATGCCACACCTAAGAGGTTGCTAGATTATATTGGCAATGTAGAAGTGCTCACTGACACAGATTTGGACAGATTTGTGAACAATATTTGAGAGTAATGGGTCTTTTGTGTATGTAGAAAATGTTTCAGATCTTTAAATTCAGCTCATGCAGAATGGGAGCAAAACCGAAAGTGTTGCATATATATTTTTGTTCAGTGTATATATATATATATATATATATATATATATATATATATATATATATATATATATATATCTGCTCCAATGGTAGCCTTCAGATAAGAACACAACAGCCTTTTAGCTGTGAAAGCAAAGCAACGGTTGTCTTTTATTCTTAACAAAACAATAAGGCAGTAAACGGCAGTGACTGGCTTGTTCCAGCCGGCGTTAAAGAAACAATAAAGTCCTGTATCTATAGAATCACACAGGTATGGTTTTGCATAGTACCGTAACCCCACGGGGTATATGTGGACCTCGCTTTGTCCTCAATCTTTCAGGCACTGCAACTCCAGCTCAGACTCTGATCCTACACAGCACTCCACAGAGCACCGCTTTTAGAGAGGTCATCACTAGTGATGAGCGGCAGGGGTCATATTCGAATTTGTGATAATTTGCAAATATTCGTCGAATATTCACGAATTTGAATATTCGTTATATTCTACATTCTTTTTTTTTACTCGAAAATCGGCAAGGTAATGATCGCGTAATATGCAAATATTACGCGATCAATACAGGCGTGGGTCAAAAACGAATATATAGCACTATAGAATATAATGCTATGTATACGTTTTTAAAATATTCGCCATTTTTTCCATCTGAACACATGATTCCTCCCCGTTTCTTGCTTGTGGGCCAATGAGTCATTGGCACACAAGCAACTTAAGCAGGGAGTAATCATGACTTCTGATGGAAAAAAATGACGAATATTCTAAAAAAAACTAATATATAGCACTATATTAACCACTTCCCATCTGGGCCATTTGCCCCCTTCCTGACCAGGCCTAATTTTGCAAAACTGACATCAATTTATGCGGTAATAACTTTGGAACGCCTTTACTTATCCAAGTCATTCAGAGAGGGTTTTCTCGCGACACATTGTACTTCATGATAGTCATAAATTTGAGTCAATATATTTCACCTTTATTTATGAAAAAATCCAAAATTTACAAAAAAAAATTAAATATTTGCAATTTTCTAAATTTCAATTTCTCTGCTTTTAAAACAGAAAGTGATACCTCATAAAATATTTATTACTTAACATTCCCTATATGTCTACTTTATGTTGGCATCATTTTGGAAATGTCATTTTATTTTTTTAGGACGTTAGAAGGCTTAGAAGTTTAGAAGCAATTCTTCAGATTTTTAAGAAAATTGCCAAAACCCACTTTTTAAGGACCAGTTCAGGTCTGAAGTCACTTTGTGGGGCCTACATAGTGGATACCCACATAAATGACCCCATTGTAGAAACTACACCCCTCAAGTTACTTAAAACCGATTTTACAAACTTTGTTAACCCTTTAGGCGTTCCACAAGAATTAAAGGAAAATGGAGATTAAATTTTTAAATTTCACTTTTTTGGCAGATTTTCGATTTTAATCCAATTTTTTCTTTAACACATCCATGGTTAACAGCCAAACAAAACTCAATATTTATTACCCAGATTCTTCGGTTTACAGAAACACCCCACATGTGGTCATAAACTGCTGTATGGGCACACGGCAGGGCACAGAAGAAAAGGAACTCCACATGGTTTTTAGATGTCATGTCCCATTTGAAGCCCCCCTGATGCACCCTTACAGTAGAAACTCCCAAGAAGTGATCCCATTTGGAAACTAGGGGATAAGGTGCCAGTTTTATTGGTACTATTTTTGGGTACATATGGATTTTTGATCATTCATTATAACACTTTATGGGGCAAGGTGATCAAAAAATTTGTTGTTTTAGCACAGTTTTTATTTATTTATTTTTACAGCATTCACCTGAGGGGTTCGGTCAAGTAACATTTTTATAGAGCAGATTGTTATGGACGTGGCGATACCTAATATGTATATTTTTTCTTATTTATTAAAGTTTTACACAATATTAGCATTTTTAAAACCAAAAAATTATGTTTTAATGTGTCCATGTTCTGAGAGCTATAGTTTTTATATTTTTTGAGAGATTTTCTTATGTAGGGGCTCATTTTTTGCGGTATGAGGTAACAGTTTTATTGGTACCATTTTGTGTGACATACAGCTTTTTGATCACTTGGTGTTGCACTTTATGTGATGTAAGGTGACAAAAATTGCTTGTTTTGACACTGTTTTTTTTGTTTTGTTTTTTACGGTGTTCATCCGAGGGGTTAGTTCACGTGATACTTTTATAGAGCTGTTTTTTACGGATGCGGCAATACCTTATATGTATACTTTTTTTTATTTATTTCACTTTAACACAATAATAGCATTTTTTGAACCAAAAAAATGATGTTTTAGTGTCTTCATGTTCTAAGAGCTATAGTTTTTTTATTTTTTGAGAGATTTTCTTATGTAGGGGCTCATTTTTTGCGGGATGAGGTGATGGTTTTATTGGTACCATTTTGTGGAACATACGCCTTTTTGATCACTTGATGTTGCACTTTTTGTGATGTAAGGCGACAAAAATGGCTTTTTTTGACAGTTATTTTATTTAATTTTTTTATGTTGTTTATTGGACTGGGTCGATTATGTGATATATTTATAAGGCCGACCGTCACCGACGCGGCAATATCAAATATGTCTATTTTATTTTTTCTATTTTTAACATTTTTTTTTTATTCCTTACTTGTGGAATTTTTTTTTTTACATGTGAAACCTTTATTTTATTTTATTTTTTTAACACTTTTTTTTGTTTTTTTTTATTTTACACTTTTCGTCCGCTATAAGGTCATACAAGACCTCTGGGGACATTTACTTCACTTTTTCATTTTTTTTTCACTGTTGATTTCTCCTGTAACTGGGGCTGACTTAGTAGCCCCAGTTACAGGAGAAATACACCCCTTCCCCCCAGATACAGCGCTGTACAGCCTCAGTGCAGGGCTAATCGAGGTCTCTGAAAGACCTCACAGCTCCTGCACTCTCCGATCCCGGCGGTCATATGCATAGCACTTCCTGCTCTGCATACACAGCACTCGGTGAGTGCTATGTATGCAGCGATCCAGAAGGCAGGGACACCTGGGCACTGTCCCTGCCTTCTCTAAGGGTTGCCCTGCTGTCACTGACAGCGGGCAACCCGATCAGCAGCTGCACGATTAGCGTGCAGCTGCAGTTTCTGAACGGATGTTCTGGAACGTCCATTCAGAAATAGAGAACCACCTCCTGGACGTTTATAGTCAACGTGCGGACGGGAGGTGGTTAAATACAGTGCTATATATTAGGTTTTTTTAGAACATTTGTCATTTTTTTCCATCTGAAGTGAACAGTGTTCAGTGTTCACTTCAGATGGAAAAATGCTGAATATTCTAAAATACGAATATATAGCACTATATTGAATATAGTGCCATAAATTAGTTTTTTAGAATATTCGTAATTTTTTCCATCAGAAGTCATGATTCCTCCCTGCTTAAGTTGCTTGTGGGCCAATGAATCATTGGCCCACAAGCAAGAAGCAGGGAGGAATCATATGTTCAGATGTAAAAAATGATGAATATTTGATATAACGAACATATAGCACTATATTCTAAATATTCGCAAATTCTCGAAGTGGTGATATTCAAGATAAAAATTTGCTTTTCAAATATTCATGCTTAACACCAGTCATCACCCCCCACCTGACACTGCTGGCTGTTTTTTTGAACGCCAGTCAAGACCCGGCCTGCAACGTGGGGAGTAGTAACCCACCCAGCAGTATAACTACTCCCAGTAAGAGCCGTCCCAGATCAGCTAATCACGGCTATACTAAATAAACAAAGTGTCAACCAGCTACTGCCACTGACACCTGAACTACTGGCTCCTACTTCACCGAGGCCAGGAACCTCGGTGACACATATCTACCATCAACGATGGTCCCTTGTGCCTTTCTACAATATATATATATATATATAGTAAGAAAGAAGTTCTATAACTTTTATAGCTATTTAATGATTTTGTTACTTTTACAATCACCTCAGTCATAAGCAACTTGTAGTTTTCATTCAATGGTGAGTCGATGAAGCTCACAGAGTCATCAAGTCACTCTGAGGTCATTCTCCAGAAAGTATATCTGTTTTTGCGTGGAAATGGTTTATTGGATTGCATCTTCCTGGCACCCTGCAAGATATCAGTTTACAAGAAGCACAAATCATCCTGTCATTCAGACCCCCTACAAGGTGATGTATTACCTAAGTACGGCTGGTAAGCTCACAGGTGGCACTGAACCAACACGAACGGCATGCAAGAGGAAACTTGCAAAATTGTTGATTATAGATGATGGCCACGGATTGCTTCCCAAGATGCTCAAAATTATGCTGGTTCTGTCGCCTCTCTTTTGCTCATTGAAATCAGCAGGCAGCAGAAGTCAATTGTCTAGACTCATCAGATTCCACCCAGAACACACACATACACAACACTAAGATACAAAGGATTTCATAATCCCTGTGAAAAAGGAACAACTCATGCTGGCTTCTTCATTGTAAACACAGAGGAGAAGAAGTTTTGTACAGGTATGCTTATTAATGTTGTAGAAAGGGTCTAAGTTCCTTGTATATTTCTGCCAGATTTCTCAATTGCAAACATTCATCCATTTTTCATGCTTTAAAACTAGGAAAATTAGGTTGTGTCTCACACATCACCAGCTCCTATTAAGTCATTGGTCTGTCTGCTTACACAGTTACCTACTTACCACAGGTTGAAGAAATTCCTCAAAGCTTTATATTTTGAATAATATAAAGCATTAGGATCATACCAGTTTGACTTATGTTTGATTATAAGCAACCGGAACCGTTCTATGTTCAAGGACTTTTAATAGATACACTATATATTTGCCAATTGAGACCCAATTTTTGTTTAAAAAAAGCAAAGTCTTGTCTAATGAGTTATTTGGACATGTTTGTTTTCTCAGCACTTAAGAACAGCAGCATCCGATATCATTTTCAGACTGAGAACCATGACAAATGAGGGGTTAAATCTTCTTGACCATTACAGACATTAGCTCCATGTGTCTGCTGTTTAAAACAGCAGAAACTCAGCGGCTATACCACCTGCTCAGCTTCTGAGAGGACTCCATGTTTAAAGACCCAACTTCTTCCGTACATGAACAGCAGAGGTCAGGAAAGGGTTAAAAATAAAATAACAGATACTCACTTTAACTGACAACCCACTGCTTATTTTGTGACACTGCTCCAATACCCGCTGCAGTGAGTTTCCATTCCCACTTTCACCAATTTTAATAGGCTGGAGCACCCCTTCCAGCCTATTAAAGGAGTTATCCAAGTTATTCTTATTGATGATCTATCCTCAGGAGAGCAGGTAAACAATGAAGAGAAGGGTGCTCTGGCATCATCTGACCGGTGGGGGTCCCGGGTGTTGGACCCCCACCGATCTGATATTGATGACCTTTCCGGAGGATAATAGATCATCAATAAAAATAACTTGGACAACCCCTTCTTAAGGCTGAAGTCATACACTATGTAATTATGAAGGATAGCTGTCACGGCCTATGGTGAACGCTGTGACACTGTTGCCACACTTGCGGTTGCCCGCTAAAGTGTCTTCCTTCCTCTGCCTGGTGTTGAAAGGGTTAACTCCCTTCCTAGTGTTTTGTGAACACTGGGTTTATGTGTTTGTGGGTGTGGCTGCTTGGGCTATTTAGTCTCTGCTGGAAGCCTGTAGCTCATGTGTTCCTCCAGGCTAGGTGTGTGCTGGTGGTTCACTGCACCTGGTTTTGCCATCTTTCCAGTGAGGGCCACCCTTGTGGTCATAGATGTTCTTATGGTGTCTCACGTTTATTGCAGCTATGGGTGTCCTGGGTTCCTGTGTGGTTTGTGGTGTATGCTGTGTCCTTTAATGTTGGTGTGGACACCAGCACTTGTGCACGGGTTCCAGTCAGTTTCTGTGGCAGGTAAGTGTGTTATTGGTTTTGCTTACCTGCCATCTCCTTTAGCTGTATGTGTTTCCCTTTCCCTGCTTCTAGGCCTTTTGAGACTCATGTTCCTCCGTGTTGTGGATGAACAGGTCGTCTCTCCCCTGCTCCTAAGTGAGGGATTTCCAGGGCGACTCAGGATATTAGGTATCCAGGGTATGAAGGGTATAAGACGTCCCACCATCAGGGTCCGCTCATACGGTTAGGAGTTAGGGAGAGGATTAGGGATGCAATAGGAGGTGTCACGGATGGTGTACAGGAAACAAGACAATGCAATATAATCAATGACTCACTGGATCCACAACTAAGGAACAAAAGGGAGAGCCCTGCATGGACCTGGCAGACTCTCCCTGACTGCTCAGCCTATGCGAACACCCCAAAGGTGAATGGTCGCATATCCACGTACCTCGACTATCTAACACCTGAAGACCCTACAATAGTGAGGGGACACGACCACCGGCTCCCTACACAGACACGGAGGGAGTCAGGGTCACCTGGATCCAGCAGACAGAAAATCACAAATACATATACAGCACTTATCTTGCAGACGACTAGGAACTAGGAACAGCAAGCACACACACTCCAGGAAGTTGTATAAGCCGCAACCTAATGCATTATGGGGAGGAATTTAAAGGGATGCAATCAGTCCAAACACATGACAGCTGAGAGAGGCCAACGAGATGATGAACTGAAAACCAAAACAAAGAAACTCAAGGAGGAAGTTCTGAAAGGTTTCTGTCAGAGCTTCTCAGCTGTCTGGTTGGTTGTGACAGTACCCCTCCCTCTACGAGTGGACTCCGGACACTCAGAGCCCACCTTCTCAGGATGGGACCTATGGAAAGCCCTGATGAGACGAGTGGCCTTAATGTCCGTCACTGGGACCCACATCCTCTCCTCAGGACCATAACCCTCGCAATGAACGAGGTACTGGAGAGAACCGCGGACAAGACGAGAATCCACAATCCTAGAGACCTGAAATTCAAGATTCCCATCAACCATAATCGGAGGAGGAGGCAAAGGCGAGGGTACAATGGGTTGAACATAATGTTTCAATAAGGACTTATGAAAAACATTATGGATCTTCCAAGTCTGAGGAAGATAAAGACAGTAGGCAACAGGATTGATGACAGACAGGATCTTGTAAGGCCCAATAAACCTAGGACCCAACTTCCAGGAGGGAAACTTCAATTTGATATTCTTGGTAGGCAACCACACCAGATCACCAACATTCAGGTCCGGACCAGGCACACGTCTCTTATCTGCCACACGCTTATATCTCTCACTCATGCTCTTTAGATTATCCTGAATCTTTTGCCAAATAGATCACAAAGACGAGGAGAATCTGTCCTCATCAGGTAAACCAGAAGACCCCTCTCCCGAGAAAGTCCCAAACTGCGGATGAAACCCATATGCACCAAAAAATGGTGACTTATCAGAGGACTCCTGACGACGGTTATTTAAAGCAAACTCAGCAAGGGACAAAAACGAACACCAATCCTCCTGATTCTCCGCCACAAAACAGCGCAGATATGTCTCCAGATTCTGATTGACGCGCTCCGTCTGGCCATTCGACTGTGGGTGGAACTAGAAGAGAATGACAAGCGAACTCCCAAGCGAGAACAGAAAGCCTTCCAGAATCTGGAAACAAACTGCGTGCCCCTATCAGAGACTATGTCTGAAAGGATACCATGCAATTTGACAATGTGATCAATAAATGCCTGCGCCAGCGTCTTAGCATTGGGCAAACCAGGAAAAGGGATGAAATGCACCATTTTGCTAAAACGGTCCACCACCACCAGAATCACAGTCTTCCCCGAGGAACGAGGCAGGTCCGTTATGAAGTCCATGGACAGATGTGTCCAAGGACGGGAAGGAATGGGTAAGGGAAGGAGAGGACCTGATGGCCGTGAATGAGGGACTTTGGCATGAGCGCAAGTCTCGCAAGCTGCCACAAAACCCTCAATCTCCGAGCGATGAGATCCAGTGTGGCTCTTGCCCCCGGGTGCCCAGCAAGGACCGTATCGTGGTGTTCCTTAAAAATCTTGTGTCTTAAAGTGAGAGGCACAAACAACCTCCCAGGAGGACAAAGATCAGGAGCCTCTGACTGGGCTGCCTGCACCTCCGCCTCCAATTCAGGATAAAGAGCAGAGACCACCACACCTTCAGCCAAAATGGGACCCGGGTCTTCAAAATTCCCACCTCCCAGAAAACAATGTGACAGGGCATCTGCCTTCACATTCTTAATCCCAGGGCGGAACGTGACAACAAAATTGAACCTTGAAAAGAACAAAGACCATCTGGCCTGTCTCGGGTTCAGACGCTTGGCTGACTCCAAGTAGGCCAGATTTTTATGGTCAGTAAACACAGTAATAGGGTGTCTGGCTCCCTCTAGCCAATGGCGCCATTCCTCAAAAGCCAACTTGATGGCAACAATTCCCTATCTCCCACATCGTAATTTCTCTCTGCGGAGGAAAGTTTCTTCGAGAAAAAGGCACACGGTCGCCATTTGGCAGGAGAGGAACCCTGAGACAAGACCGCACCCACTCCCACCTCAGAAGCATCAACCTAAACTATGAAGGGTAAAGAAACATCAGGTTGTACCAGGATGGGAACGGAAGCAAAGCTCTCCTTGATATTAGAAAAGGCCTTACGTGCCTCTACCGACCAGGAAGAAAAATCTACCCCCTTTCTGGTCATATCAGTGAGTGGTTTAACAATAGAGGAATAATTCTAAATAAACTTCCTGTAATAATTGGCAAAGCCCAAAAAACGCATCAGCGCCTTCTGATTCTCAGGAAGCTCCCACTCAAGCACAGCGCGGACCTTCTCGGGGTCCATGCGAAAACCAGAAGCGGAGAGAAGAAACCCCAGAAATTGAATTTCTAGAACCGCAAAGACACATTTTTCCAGTTTCGCGTATAATTTATTCTCCCGCAGGATGAGCAAGACCTGACGTAAGTGTTCCTTATGAGTTTTGAAATCAGGAGAAAAAATCAAAATGTTATCCAAATACACTAATACAAATTTTCCCATTAAATGATAAAAAATGCTGTTCACGAAATGCTGAAAAACGGCTGGGGCGTTCATCAAACCAAAAGGCATAACCAAATTCTCAAAATGGCCCTCAGGGGTATTAAAGGCCGTCTTCCATTCGTCTCCTTCTCTGACCCTGACCAGGTTGTATGCCCCTCTTAGATCTAATTTGGAAAAGACTTTACCCTCAACAACCTGGTTAAACAGGTCCGGGATCAGAGGAAGCGGATAAGGGTCATGAATAGTGATACTGTTCAGCTCCCTGAAATCCAGACAAGGTCTTAAAGAACCATCTTTTTTCTTATCAAAGAAAAAACCAGCGGCAACAGGTGACTTCGAGGGTCGTATGTGTCCTTTTCTCAGACTCTCAGAGATATAAGCACGCATAGCGACCCTCTCAGGTTGGGAAAGATTGTATAAACGAAATTTACGCAGCTTGGCACCTGGGATGAGATTAATAGGGCAATCGTACTCCCTGTGCGGGGGCAAATCCTGAACTCCACTCTCAGAGAAGACATCCGAAAATTCAGAGAGAAAAGGTGGTACAGTCTTAGTAGAAACCTCAGAAACAGATGTCGTGAGGCAATTCTCTCTGCAAAAGTCACTCCAACCATTTATTTGCCTTGCTTGCCAATCAATGGTGGGGTTATGTTTAGTGAGCCAGGGTAGCTCCAACACTAGAGGAGTAGGCAAACCGCTAAGGACAAAACATGACACATCCTCAACATGAGCATCACTCACAATTAAACGGATATTGTGAACTATGCCCTTTAATGACTTCTGAGAAAGTGGAGCGAAATCAATAGCAAAAACAGGAATATCCTTTCCCAAAGTGCATACCTGGAAACCATGAGTTATTGCAAATTGATTATCAATGAGATTGACAGCTGCTCCACTATCTACAAAAATCTCACAAAAAATGCTCTTGCTCTCTAGCGCCACCCTAGCAGGCAGGACAAAACGGGAACTACAAGCAAACGGAAAACCTTCAATTTCCGCCTCAACCCTGCCAATAGTAACAGACAGAACATTTTTAAAAGATTTTTTCCTTTTTGTTTCTTTATTATTCCCAGAAAACTGCCTGAATCTCCTAGAGGGACAAACATTTGCCAAATGATTTATATCTCCACAACAAAAACAAACCCTCCCATGTGAGCTGAATCTTCTATTGTCAGAGGCAATCAACCCCAGCTGCATGGGCTCCTGCTCAGAAGGGGCTGACAGCAACTGAGACCCCTGCGCACAGAATGAGACCGCTGTACTGTCCCGGGACTGAGTATGACAGGAAGGAGAGATCTCTCCTCTCTCTCTAAGACGCCTGTCAATACGAATGGCCGGAGACATAGCAGAGTCCAAGGAGATAGGCCTCTCATGAAAGGAAAATGCATCTTTCAATCCCTCTGAAAGACCATGGCAAAATTGACTTCGGAGTGGAGCATCATTCCAACCAGTATCAGCTGCCCATCTCCGAAATTCTGAGCAGTATATCTCTGCGGATTGCTTACCCTGGCATAACAGACGTAGTCTAGACTCAGCCAGAGCAATACGATCCGGATCATCATATATCTGACCCAGGGCTAAAAAGAATTCATCCACTGAACGGAGGGGCCGTGCCCCCTCCGGCAGCGAAAAGGCCCAGGACTGAGCGTTACCCCTGAGCAGCGATATAATGATCCCCACCCTCCGTTCCTCATCACCAGAGGAATAGGGAAGAAGGCGAAAATTGAGTTTGCAAGCCTCTCTAAAACGCACAAAATTCTCACTACCCTCGGAGAACGTATCCGGGAGCGAGATCTTAGGCTCAGAACAAACTCCATGAACGCAAGCTGAACCGGTCACTTAAAACTGAGAAAAAGTCTTACGGAGATCAGCTACCTCCAATGAAAGACCCTGGAAGCGTTCAGCCAAAAGTGAAACCGGATCCATGCTTGAGACGGTTTTGGCGGCTTATAATGTCACGGATGGTGTACAGGAAACAAGACAATGCAATATAATCAATGACTCACTGTATCCACAACTAAGGAACAAAAGGGAGAGCCCTGCATGGACCTGGCAGACTCTCCCTGACTGCTCAGCCTATGCGAACACCCCAAAGGTGAATGGTCGCATATCCACATACCTCGACTATCTAACACCTGAAGACCCTACAATAGTGAGGGGACACGACCACCGGCTCCCTACACAGACACAGAGGGAGTCAGGGTCACCTGGATCCAGCAAACAGAAAATCACAAATACATATACAGCACTTATCTTGCAGACGACTGGGAACTAGGAACAGCATGCACACACACTCCAGGAAGTTGTATAAGCCGCAACCTAATGCATTATGGGGAGGAATTTAAAGGGATGCAATCAGTCCAAACACATGACAGCTGAGAGAGGCCAACGAGATGATGAACTGAAAACCAAAACAAAGAAACTCAAGGAGGAAGTTCTGAAAGGTTTCTGTCAGAGCTTCTCAGCTGTCTGGTTGTGACAGGAGGTGACCTGCTCCCTGATCCCGGCGTCCTGGCCTAGTTGCTACCTTTATCCTTCTGACAACTTTTTTGTATTTATGCTATTACTGTTTTTAAATTTTGCACATATATGTCCATGTACCTGTGTCTCGTGCGTGCGCCGCTGTTGCGCCGCTGTTGCGCCGCTGTTGCAGCGTCAAGGGTCATTGAGTGATGGGTCGGCTGAACCCTCCCCCAGATGACGCTAAAAGTCAGCGCACGCACGATTCTCAGAGTGGGTCAAACAGCCGGAAGAAGCGGTCACACCGCGAAACGGCCGTCGCTGTATATTGATGCTCCATGTGAGTCTGCCCCTGGAATGTACCCTGCAATAAAAGTGTGAACACGGATGGTGAGTGCGGCTGATCTTTTCATCTTGCATCTTGTTATAAATCTGTTTAAGCCTTGCACCCAGCTTTCCTGGATGGTCGGAGGGTTCCTTGGTAATTAAGGTGGGAGGATGGTGCCCTTAGTACCTCTCGTTATATTTATTTGTATGGTGTGGGGTTTCCCCCACTCCCCGCTGTGACAATAGCATTCACTGACAGCAGCACAGTAACAAAGCTTAAAAGTCCCCTGAATGATTGCGCAGATTGCTGATAAAAATCTCTGCCTAGTCATGGAGGGAACTATGTAACGACTCACATATCTGTGATTCATGGATGTGTTCTGTCTGCACTGATCATAGATACAAGCACATTTGTGATGAAATCCGTGATAAGATGGTCAATTATTCATCTGTGAAGTTTCTTGTGAAGCACTATATCCGTGTTTGATCTGTGTGTCTGTTTTTTTGCTCTTCGTGTGTCATCCATGTTCCACAAACACTGCACAGCTGAAAATTACATTTCAGTACATCTCATCTTAATGGTCTGTGAAACACGAATGAAACACAGATGTTATGTGTTTTTCACGGACTCATAGACTATAATGGGTGTAATGGATCCATAAACACAGATCAAATAGAGCATACTTCATTGCTAAAACCATAGACCCACGAACCATGCTAAAACACTGATGTGTGAATACACGTTAAAATGAAAAAGGAAGTGTCCATGGAGAACACAGAAAGAAAAGGTGCCATATGTAAAGCATATGAAGCAATTTGTGTGGAGGAGAAGGAGTCTGTGGGTGGAAGGGAAGCAGTGTGTGGAGGGGTAACAATCTTTGAGAAGGGTCTTAAGGAGTAGTCTAATGAGAGGATGTAAAACACAGTCTGTGTGAGAGAGGGGAGCATGGGGGAACAGTGGGTGTGGAGGGGGGAGTGTGACATAAGGAGCAAGAAAAGGGAAAACACCATACTTGTAGAGGCGTGGATTCCTATGACAGCTTTGTACCATTCTCTTGAATGGGACTAAGCTGCAATACCAAGCACAGCCACTATTAAAAGTCAAAAAACATATTAGGTCAATTTATTTTGCGCTATAAAACAATATTTATTTACCACTTTTTTGGGTCTCATAATTAAGAAAGAGCAGCACCCAGATCCCTAACTTTCCTAAGATTACTAGTTACAAAGGATTAGAGAGAACCTTGGCAGCAAACCTGTTCTCCTAGTTGGCCACTAGTAGACCATGGAAGGTGGGTAATATCAATATTTTTTACACTGGATCAGTAAATTGTTTTTTTATTAACTAATTGACAAACTGATTACCCTATACAGTTAATATCTTCAAGTTAATTCTCCATTAGAATGTTCAGTTTCATGGGCAGTTTGTAAAAGCTGCTGTCATAGAGTGATATTAGTCTTAATGGTCCAAGATCTAGCTAAATCACATTTACCCTGCTGCGTGGGAACATTAATTAATGCCAGGCCGGTTTGAGCTGTTGTAAAAACATTAATACATTAGTTGGGAATAATTAACAGCGAACATTCTATTAGTCAAACTTCAGTCGTCGGCATCTCTGACCCCTCTTAAATGCAGTATTTATGAAGTCTAAAATATCGGATCAAAATAACCTTTTATATTTTCCACATTAATTAACACATAATCCATTCTTGATTAGCAGAAAGATTAACTATTCCTGTTTTACTTCCCAGTTCTTTTCTCTCCTTTTGTCAGTATTGATCTCTTAGATTAAGCGCGGTCCAGAATAATAACGTGGCAGAGAATGATGCCATGCAGCATTTAATAAGGATATAGTGTAATATTAAATTCTTCCTCTACTAAAATGATGCTTTTCATCCTACGCTGATACTTCTCAGCACCCCGTTCTGTATTGTACCACTATTTGATGTATAGTTTGCAATTGTGGTCAGAGGTATCTCTTTTTCAGGAAATAAATTACAATCTAATTTTAGAGCCATTGCTAAGGGCTACGAAGGCTAGGGACTGGGCTAAAAATAAGATTCCGAAATCACATGTCAGCACCTTCAGACACATAGTTTCCCGTGTGATCTGAGCTTAAAATCTTCACTTCAGTGTCTCTACGGCAGTAAGGCCTAAGCACAAATCATTTTGAACTGCTTATTGATTTTCTTCTTTTATAGTGCATGTCCCTTTGTAGTTTACTTGAAGCTTAAGTCATATTTGAACATTCAAATGAAATTATTCTATTTGTTTACTAAATAAAATGCTAATATTTACCGTTGGCTCCATACATGGTACACTAATCAGCCATAACATAAAAACCATCGGCCTAATATTGCGTAGGTCCCCCTTGTGGGGCCAAAACAGCTGTGACTCCATTAGGCATGGACTCCACAAGACCTCTAAAGGTGCCCTGTTGAATTTAGCACCAGGAAATAACCAAAAGATACTTTAAATAGAATCTGTCAGCTCTGATATACCCCCTAAACTAGAGAACAAATGTATAGTGTTAGGCTACTTTCACACTTGCGTTTTGAGGATCTGGCAGGCAGTTCTGTCGCTGGAACTGCCTGCCGGATCCGGAAATCCGCATGCAAACCGATATCATTTGTAGACGGATGCGGATGAGGATCCGTCTGACAAATGCATTGAAGTACCGGATCCGTCTCTCCAGTGTCATACGGAAAAACGGATTTATTATTTTCACACTTTTAACTGCCTCCGGACCGCCTAATGCACGGATGCGTCCTGGAGGCCGTCGATTCATTCCTCCTGGACGCATCCGTGCGTCATCTCGCGAGACGCAATATTTCGGTCAGAGCCGGCCCGCGCATGCGCATCGCGGGCCAGCAAAAGTTAGAGGAGTATTTTGTCAGCAACCTGCCAGCCAATGATCGTCGCTGGCAGGTTGCTGATTTTTTAAAAATCGAATTACAAGCCAGTTAACACCTTATATTTATAAATATAAGGTGTTAAATGGCTTCTCTGCTCCTCTGCTGGTCCTTTTGGTCGGTTGGTTCCAGCAGAGGAGCAGACATCACAGTGAGTACCCACCAACACCACACTTAGCCCCCAGATCACCCCCCATCACCCCAATTAACCCCTTGATCACCTCTTGATCGCCCCTGTCAATCACCTAGTGAAAGGGAAAAAAGTGATCAGTGTAAACTGCACTTTTTTTTCCACTGGTATTGACTGATAGGTTTTAGGATAGTTTAGGCCCCTTGGTTAGGTAGTTAGCGTCGGTTAGCGCCCAGCCCACCGCACCACAGTCACTGATTCGCTGATTAGCGTATCGCTAATCAGCTTTTGTACTTTTATAGTATCTGTAAGTGATCAAAACTGATCAGTCAGATCTATAATAGTATTAGTGTCACCTTAGCTCGCCCTCCACCCAAAACGCAGTGTTTGCCCGATCAGGCCTGATCGGTCACCCACACATGCGTTCGCCCACCCCGCCGCAGTGACAAAATTTTTTTTTTTTTTTTATCACTGCACAATCACTTTCCAAGCGCTGCGGCGATAAAAAAATCAGTTGATATTTTTTATCAATCGCAGCGGCCTCCGGTACTTCGCTAGCCTCCCATTTGTAAGACAGGCTTGCTTTTTTTCTTGGGTAGTCTCAGGGAATACCCCTAAATTTAGTAGTCCAAAATGTCAAACAGGGGGTATTCTTCTGAAGAGGCCTACAGGCTTCTGACCCAGTCGGATGAGTAATGGGAACCCTCATCTGACGAATCTAGCGGGTCAGAATATGAACCTGTAGAAAGCAGTGTCAGTCTGACCCAAAGTTCGGACGAGGAGGTTGAGGTCCCTGATAGCACCAGGCGTATCCGGCCCCATGTCGCTAGACCACAGGTTGCGCAGGATCCATTTCAAGGGCAGCAGAGTGGGGCTGGCGCTGTTGGATTATGTGGTGAGGCATACACCAGCAGCGCAGCCCATCCTGGACCTAGTACCAGCACTGCCGTACAACATGGTGAAGTGGCGAGCACCAGAAGGGCAGTTGAAGCTGGTACAGTGGCACGTGCAATAGTTACCCCGTCGCAGCCACCGCACAGACAGGCCCGTAGAACCCCTAGAGTCCCTGAGGTGCTGGCAAACCCTGATTGGCAGTCCCCAACTTCAGCCGCACCTGTAGTTCCCCCTTTCACCGCCCAGTCTGGAGTTCGGGTTGAGACAGCTCAGATCGGTTCGGCACTGGGATTTTTTTGTGCTGTTCTTGACTGCGGAGCTCTTGGACTTAGTCGTGGCAGAAACAAATCGGTATGCCACTCAATTTATAGCCACCAACCCGGGAAGCTTTTATGCCCAGCCTTTCCGGTGGAAACCAGTCCAAGTTTCCGAAATAAATTTTTTTCTGGGCCTTCTCCTCAAAATTGATCTAACCAAAAAGCATGAATTGCGGTCATATTGGTCCACGAACCCAATTCATCACATGCCCATGTTTTCTGCTGCTATGTCCAGGACACGATTTGAGACCATCCTGCGTTTCCTGCACTTTAGAGACAACAGCACCTCCCGTCCCAGAGGCCACCCAGCTTTTGACCGGCTCCACAAAATTCGGCCCCTCATAGACCACTTCAACAACAAATTTGCACCTTGGCTTCAAACAATACATCCCAAGCAAGCGCGCCCGGTATGGGGTCAAATTGTATAAGCTCTGTGAAAGGGCCACAGGCTATACCCACAAATTTTGGATCTATGAGGGAAAAGATCAGACCCTGGAGCCGGTCGGTTGCCCTGACTACCTGGGGAGTAGTGGGAAGACAGTCTGGGACTTGGTGTCACCCTTATTTGTCAAGGGGTACCATCTTTATGTGGACAATTTTTAAACAAGTGTGCCCCTCTTCAGGCATTTGTTCCTAGAACAGATTGGCTGCTGTGGCACCGCGCGACCTAGTCGCCGGGGCTTCCCCCAACGGCTCGGTACCACCCGTCTTGCAAGGGGGGAGAGGGCTGCCTTGTGTAACGAAGAACTGCTCGCGGTGAAATGGAGAGACAAGCGTGACGTTTACATGCTCTCCTCCATTCACGCAGACACGACAATACAAATTGAACGGGCAACCAGTGTCATTGAAAAGCCCCTCTCAGTCCATGACTATAACCTTCACATGGGAGGGGTGGACTTCAATGACCAGATGTTGGCTCCCTATTTAGTTTCCTGACGCACCAGACGCTGGTATAAGAAGGTGTCTGTATATTTGATTCAATTGGCTACATATAATAGTTTTGTTCTCTACAGTAAGGCTGGGAGAACAGGATCCTTCCTCAAATTTCAGGAAGAGATCATCGAGAACCTCCTGTATCCAGGAGGTTCCGTGGCCCCATCCACCAGTGTAGTTAGCCGTCTCCACGAGCGACATTTCCCCAATGTCGTTGCTGGTACCTCAACCCAACCGTCACCCTGAAAAAGATGTTGTGTCTGTAGCAGGAGTGGAATGAGGCGTGACACCCGCTATTTCTGTCCTGACTGCCCTGACCACCCTGCCCTATGCTTAGGGGAGTGTTTCTGGAAGTACCATACACAGGTACACTTAGCATAGGGATTGCATCTCACAGGACAGGCACACAGGGCTATTAGGGCCCTTACACTCACAGCTGCTACAAACCTCTCCTTTCACCTGGGATAAAGTGCATAATGTACTTCGCCACATCTTTGGGCAATTTGCGCTTTGCACATTGTCCCATGGGGAAGGAGAGGTTTGTCCTATAAAGGTAAAAAAAAATAAAAAAATACTTTCCGAAAATGGGGTCATTTGTGGGGTGTTTGTACTGTCTGGCCCTTGTAGAACCTCAGGAAACATGACAGGTGCTCAGAAAGTTAGAGCTGCTTCGAAAAGCGGAAATTCACATTTTTGTACCATAGTTTATAAACGCTATAACTTTTACCCAAACCATTTTTTTTTTTTTTATCAAAGACATGTAGAACAATAAATTTAGAGAAAAATTTATATATGGATGTAATTTTTTTTTTAAAAAAACGACAACTGAAAGTGAAAAATGTCATTTTTTTTGCAAAAATTTCGGTAAATTTCGATTAATAACAAAAAAAGTAAAAATGTCAGCAGCAATGAAATACCACCAAATGAAAGCTCTATTAGTGAGAAGAAAAGGAGGTAAAATTCATTTGGGTGGTAAGTTGCATGACCGAGCAATAAACGGTGAAAGTAGTGTAGTGCAGAAGTGTAAAAAGTGGCCTGGTCATTAAGGGTGTTTAAGCTAGGGGGGCTGAAGTGGTTAAAGGTCTGCGCATGCGCAGACCGCAAGACCGGGTCCGTCAATGCGGCACTAATACATTTCAATGGAAATTAATGCCGGCAAGTGTTTTGGAATTTTGGACGAAGAAAATACCACAGCATGCTGCAGTATTTTCTCCGGCCAAAAACCGTAAGAGGGACTGAACTGATGCATCCTGATGCATACTGAACGGAATGCTCTCTATTCAGAATGCATTAGGTTTAAACTAATCAGTTTTTTCCCGGTATTGAGCCCCTAGGACGGAACTCAATACCGGAACAAAATTACTTTAGTGTGAAAGTACCCTTAGTGGAGATGAGTCTGGTTATGACATTTTTTATCTTTATAATCACTTACATTCTGATGTTATACTCTCACAAACCAGCAGTAAAATGCATTGGGAGGACTGTGTTAGTCATCTCCATTATGTGTGTGAGCACGGGAGTCCTCTCAATGCATTTTACTGCAGATTCTTTGGAGTACAGTGTTTTCTAATGTGTCATCATGAAGAGAAATGTATATAACCGGACTTAGAGTCACTTACATTATGCACAACCTACACTAATTTGGAGGGATATTCGAAGCTGACAGACTCCCTTTAGAGTCCTGTATGTTATAAGCTGGTACCACTATAGATTTATCTTGCTTTTCCAACACATCACACATATGTTCAGTTGAACTGAGATTGGAATTTGGTAACCAAGGCAGCAATTTTAAATTTTTGTCATTTTTCTCAAACCATTTAGCATTTTTTTTCTACTGTGGTACAGTCTAATATCCTATAGAAGGGAGTCTCTGTCATTATGGAATAGTGTTATCATGAAGGATTGTACTTTACTTTGCAACAATCTCTGCTGACTTGCCATAATGCATCCTGGTGTCATCTCTTCCCCAGGTAAGCTGTGCACGCATTCTCAATCAAATACATGACGTCAAAGAAAAGGATTACAGTATATGTTACAGCGACCTTTTTCCATTACTTCAGTCAAGATATGAGGCTTATGTACATATTATAGGACTGTGATGGCTAACCTCCGGCACTCCAGCTGTGCTAAAACTACAACTCCAAAGATGCACACTTTCTTGGCTGTTCTAAGAACTCTATAGTAATGAATGGAGCATGCTGGGAGTCGTGGTTTCACCACAGCTGGAGTGCCGGAGGTTAGCCATCATTATTTTCTTGATTGCGAAAAAATCGGCAATGTAATATTCGCGTAATGTATGTGAAATACAGGTGTGGGTCACTTTTGCTACATTTTCCAAGCTGCTAGAAGTTTCCTGAGACTGGAGAAAATGGTTGGCACGGCAGAACATTAAAAATGGCTTTATATTTAGTTAGAGTGCTTAAATATATTCGCGATTGCGCTAATCGGCACTAATGATGCAAATATTTTGGTGCAATCCGTGAAACTTCACATTTTAACAGGTCTGCATGTATGTATGTATGTATGTATGGACAGCAGAACCTATCACACTGCGCTGCAACAGCTACACTATATCAGGATATAATCTACACAGACTATCTCCCACTATCTGTAATATATATATATATATATATATATATATATATATATATATATATATATATATATAATGTAGTGTGGAAAGCACAGAGCACAGCAATAACACTGCTGTCTCTCTCTCAGAACTTAAAAATACTGTAGAAAATGGCTGCTGGGGAGGTTCCTATATAGTAAGGGGTAGGCAACTTTCCTATTGGTTTCTAGGGATGTTGCTAAACTCAGACAAAGACATTGCAGCCTTCTCATTGGCCCACAAGCAAGAAAGGAGGTTACTGATAAAAAAAATCTAGAATATTCAAAATTCCGAATATATATCACTATATTCTAAATATTCGTAAATTCTCAAAGTGCCGATATTGGCGATCAATATTTGCGATACGAATATTCGCGCCCAACACTATTTATTTCTGCTAAAAGTGTTTAATGGCCTATTTCAGTACAAAAAGAAAAATATATTCTCAGTTCACGTCTGCAGTTATATGTGTTGAAAGCGTACAGAAAGAAAAGATATATGCGCACTTCACTGGTGCAGTTATTTGTGGCAAAAGCGTTCAGTGGCCTATTTAATTATATAAAGAAAAATATATAGGCACTTCACTGGTGCACTTATTTGGGGCAAAAGGGTTTAGTGGCTTATTTCAGTACAGAAATAAAAAAATATATGCACTTCACGGGTGCATTTATTTCTGCAAAAAGCATTTACTGGCCTTTTTCAGTACAAAAAGAAAAATATATACGCATTTCACTTTTGCAGTTATTATTTCAGTACAAAAACCAAATATATTCAGAGTTCACTTTTGCAGTTATATGTGGTAAAACCTTTAGTGATGTATTTCGGTCGAAAAACATAGAATATTCAGCGTTCAGCGCTGCAGTAATATTTGTGGTAAAATCTTTATTGACGTATTTCGGTGGAAAAACTAATTTTATTAAGCGTTTAGTGCTGCGGTTATAGGCGGTAAAATCTTTATTGAAGTATTTTGGTCGAAAAACAAAATGTATTTAGCGTTCAGCGCTGTGGTAATATGCAGTAAAATCTCCATGATGTCTCCATGATAAATCTGCAGTGTGGGGGCCCCGTGTGGCTTCTACACACTTTCACAATAATCCTTCAGTGGGGCGAATAGATGCCGGATGCCCTGGATGCTCCATGACCTTCCCAGGAGCTGCTGTCGGCAGCAGCGGTTCATTTCTAAGACGTCCGTATAGTGCGGGGGGAATCTGAAGACCCTCTCCATCTCCGTGCTCCGTTATATGTGGTAAAATCTTTATTGATGTACTTCGGTCGAAGTTATATGCGTTTAAACCTTTTGGAACGTATTTCGGTGGAAAAACTAATTGTATTCAGCGTTCAGCGCACAAGTTATATGTGGTAAAATCTTTTGCAACGTTTTTCGGTGGAAAAGCAAATCTTATTCAGCGTTCAGCACTGTAGTAATATGCGGTAAAATCTTTTGTGAGTTATTTCGGTGGAAAAACTAATTTCATTCAGCCTTCAGCACTGCAATTATATGCGGTAAAATCTTTTGATACTTATTTCAGTGAAAAAACTAATTTTATACAGCCTTCAGCGCTGCAATTTTATGCGGTAAAATCCTTTAAAACTTATTTCAGTGGAAAAACAAATTGTATTCAGCGTTCAGCGCTGTAGTAATATGTGGTAAAATCTTTATTGAAGTATGTCGGTCGAAAACGAAAATTAATTCAGTGGTCAGCGCCGCGGTTATATGCGGTAAAATCTTTAGTGACGTATCTTGATCTTGATGAACTTCGTGACTCTTCCGGGCTCTGGCTACTAGAGGCCTGTTCATGCCAGGCAGCTTCCCCCTGAAGTATCTTGGTCGATCAATACTCTGTCATTGTGCCATTCTGTGTCTTCCTCATGCTGCTGCCACCTCCAGACTCTGTCACTGTGCCACTCTGTGACCTACTCATGCTGCTGCCACCACCAGACTTGGTCATTGTGCCACTCTGTGGCCTACTCATGCTGCTGCCACCTCCAGACTCGGTCATTGTGTCACTTTGTGGCTTACTCATGCTGCTGCCACCTCCAGACTCGGTTATTGTGCCACTCTGTGGCCTACTCCTGATGCTGCTGCTGCCAGCTCCAGACTCTGTCATTGTGCCACTCGGTGGCCTCCTCATACTGCTTCCACCTCCAGACCCTGTCATTAGGCCACTCTATGGTCTCCTCATGCTGCTTCCACCTCACCACTATGTCATAGGTCCACTCTGTGGACTTCTCATGCTGTTCCCACCCTTCCCCACTTCATGACTGGTCCACTATTTTGGCTTTCGACCTGGCTGGCATCATCATTTTTTTGACACTTCTTCTGATCTGTCAGAAGGAAGGAAAAATGAGATGCACAACGGATCCTGTCTGTGTAGATACTTTAACTCCTTAAGGATACAGCCTTATTTCACCTTAAAGGGATTCTGTCACCAGGTTTTACCCCTGTCAGCTAAACATATGCTGATGTTCAGGGCGTCTTCACGATTCCTAATGTGGGCTTATAAATGTCATCTGTGGGCTTATTTAGCTAAAAAACAGCTATTACTAACCTGTCAGTCAAACAAATAAGGTGCCCAAGGGGATGTTAATGGATGCAAGGTGCCGGCCGCACCCGCCGCCATTCGTGCCCAGCGCCACCTTTCCAGACTTCTGCGCCGCCTCCTAATCCTCTGTGCCGCCTCTCGCTCTCCCTCCCTCCCCCCTCCTTCTGCTGTAAGATCTCGCGCTTGCGCACAGGGCTCTGCCTGATGCGCCCGTGCGGACTTCTCCATTTGGCTTCTTACAGCGAAGTGCGCATGCGCCGGCACTTCGCTCAACCCCTGTATGCGCGAGATCTTACAGCAGGAGGGGGGAGGGAGGGAGAGCGAGAGGCGGCACAGAGGATTAGGAGGCGTGGCGCAGAAGTCTGGAAAGGCGGCGCTGGGCACGAACGGCGGCGGGTGCGGCCGGCACCTTGCATCCATTAACATCCCATTGGGCACCTTATTTGTTGACTGACAGGTTAGTAATAGCATTTTTTTAGCTAAATAAGCCCACAGATGACATTTATAAGCCCACATTAGGAATCGTGAAGACGCCCTGAACATCAGCATATGTTTAGCTGACAGGGGTGAAACCTGGTGACAGAATCCCTTTAAGGACCAGGCCATTTTTTGCAAATCTGACCAGTGTCACTTTAAGTGGTGATAACTTTAAAACACTTTGACTTACAGTTGCATGAAAAAGTATGTGAATCCTTTGGAATGATATGGATTTCTGCACAAATTGGTCATAAAATGTGATCTGATCTTCATCTAAGTCACAACAATAGACAATCACAGTCTGCTTAAACTAATAACACACAAAAAATTACATGTTACCATGTTTTTATTGAACACACCATGTAAACATTCACAGTGCAGGTGGAAAAAGTTTGTGAACCCCTAGACTAATGACATCTCCAAGAGCTAATTTGAGTGAGGTGTCAGCCAACTGGAGTCCAATCAATGAGATGATATTGGAGGTGTTGGTTACAGCTGCCCTGCCCTATAAAAAACACACACCAGTTCTGAGTTTGCTTTTCACAAGAAGCATTGCCTGATGTGAATGATGCCTCACACAAAAGAGCTCTCAGAAGACCTACAATTAAGAATTGTTGACTTGCATAAAGCTGGAAACGGTTATAAAAGTATCTCCAAAGGCCTTGCTGTTCATCAGTCCACGGTAAGACAAATTGTCTATAAATGGAGAAAGTTCAGCACTGCTGCTACTCTCCCTAGGAGTGGCCGTCCTGTAAAGATGACTGCAAGAGCACAGCGCAGACTGCTCAATGAGGTGAAGAAGAATCCTAGAGTGTCAGCTAAAGACTTACAAAAGTCTCTGGCATATGCTAACATCCCTGTTAGCGAATCTACGATACGTAAAACACTAAACAAGAATGGATTTCATAGGAGGATACCACAGAGGAAGCCACTGCTGTACAAAAAAAACATTGCTCCTTGTTTACAGTTTGCACAAGAGCACCTGGATGTTCCATAGCAGTACTGGCAAAATATTCTATGGACAGATGAAACCAAAGTTGAGTTGTTTGGAAGAAACACACAACACTATGTGTGGAGAAAAAGAGGCACAGCACACCAACATCAAATCCTCATCCCAACTGTGAAGTATGGTGGTGGGTTCATCATGGTTTGGGGCTGCTTTGCTGCATCAGGGCCTAGACGGATTGCTATCATCAAGACATTTTGCAGGAGAACTTAAGGCCATCTGTCCACCAGCTGAAGCTCAACAGAAGATGGGTGTTTCAAAAGGACAACGACCCAAAGCATAGAAGTAAATCAACAACAGAATGGCTTAAACAGAAGAAAATACGCCTTCTGGAGTGGCCCAGTCAGTCCTGACCTCAACCCGATTGAGATGCTGTGGCATGACCTCAAGAAAGCGATTCACACCAGACATCCCAAGAATATTGCTGAACTGAAACAGTTCTGTAAAGAGGAATGGTGAAGAATTACTCCTGACCGTTGTGCACGTCTGATCTGCAACTACAGGAAACGTTTGGTTGAAGTTATTGCTGCCAAAGGAGGTTCAACCAGTTATTAAATCCAAGGGTTCACATACTTTTTCCACCTGCACTGTGAATGTTTACATGGTGTGTTCAATAAAAACATGGTAACATTTAATTCTTTGTATGTTATTAGTTTAAGCAGACTGTGATTGTCTATTGTTGTGTCTTAGATGAAGATCAGATCACATTTTATTACCAATTTGTGCAGAAATCCATATCATTCCAAAGGGTTCACATACTTTTTCTTGCAACTGTATCCAGGCCATTCTGAGATTTTTTTTCGTCACATATTTTACTTCATGACAGTTGTAAAATGAAGTCAAAATAATAAATTTGTATTTTTTCAAAAAATACCAAATTTACAAAAAATTTGTAAATTTATAATTTCCAAGTTTCAATTTCTCTACTTCTATAATACATAGTAATACCTACAAAAATAGTTATTACTTTACATTCCCCATATGTCTACTTCATGTTTGGATCATTTTGGGAATGATATTTAATATTTTGGGGATGTTACAAGGCTTAGAAGTTTGGAAGCAAATCTTGAAATTTTTCAGAAATAAGAAAAAAAATTTAGGAACCAGTTCAGGTCTGAAGTCACTTTGTGAGGCTTATATAATAGAAACCACCCAAAATTGACCCCATTCTAGAAACTGCACCCCTCAAGCTATTCAAAACTGATTTTACAAACATTGTTAACCCTTTAGGTGTTCCACAAGAGTTAATGGCAAATGGAGATAAAATTTCAGAATTTAGATTTTTTGGCAAATTTTTCATTTTAATCTCTTTTTTCCAGTAACAAAGCAAGGGTTAACAGCCAAACAAAACTCAATATTTATTGCCCCTATTCTGTAGTTTGCAAAAACATCCCATATGTGGCTGTAAACTGCTGTACGGGCACACAGTAGGGCGTAGAGGGAAAGGTGCGCCATATGGTTTTTGGAAGGCAGATTTTGCTGGACTGGTTTATTTACACCATGTCCCATTTGAAGCCCCCCTGATGCACCCCTAGAGTAGAAACTACCTTTCGCCTATAAAAGTAGAGCCCCCCTCTGACAGAGTGGAGAGGGTGTCAGCAGTAAGTTTGTGTTGACGTCACTGATTATTTTGCCCTTCCTCTGATCCATCACAACAATAACCCCTCAAAAAACGGATCCTGCCTATTGAGCATTTGCCTTCACTCGATCAGCATTTGGTCAGTAATCCATCAGTATTGCTAATGCCCAAAAAAAAAACAGGAGTGGATCTAAAACAGAGATGACACGTGAACCAAATATTTGCATGTCTTCTGTGTTTTGTACCCACTCCTGCTTTTGGCTACCAAATCATAAGCCAATTGTGATGGGACCATACAGGCCTTAACCTCTTCCGGACACAGGGTGTACAGGTACGCCCTTATGTCCTGGTACTTAAGGACACAGGGTGTACCTGTACGCCCTGTGTATTTTCGATCACCACCGCGAGGCGGGCGGTGATCAGAACCCGGTGCCTGCTCAAATCATTGAGCAGGCACCTGGGGCAAATGCCGGGGCAATAAAGATACAGTCTTGTTTGGCTGTTAACCCTTGCTTTGTTAGTGGAAAAAATGGGTTAAAATTGAAAATTTGGCAAAAAAATTTTATTCTTAAATTTCATCCCCATTTGCCAATAACTCTTGTGCAACACTTTTATATGCGTTTAATAGAACAGGTTCTGTAGACATCTATGTGGAATCAGCTGACGAGGCTATAAAAGGAGTGCGCTTCTTCTTGACACTAACATCTACCTGTAAGGCTGAGTTGATATTTGAGTTATTTGGTCAGTTTTGGCTCAGTGACTGCCCAAATAAGTGAAAGATGCAGTGATTCTAAGAGCGACACCTGTCATGTGCTTGTCATACGGACTCACAGTATTGTTTCACTACCACAGCAGACTCCATATGCGTGTTACAGAAAGGCACAGTGTTATACACCCCTATAAAGGCTCTCTGCAGCCCGGAAATAGCAGTTTTTTAACATGATTTCGAAGCAAATGTTTCCGAAAAATTTGGCGAACCGGCCGAATCAAATTTTTTGAAAATTTGCTCATCTCTAACCACCACCACCAAAGGAACATCTCGTGACAACAGTGGCTAATGCATAGTGCTCTCCTTGACATCTCCACATCGTTGGCAGCTATCATTTCTGCTCAGCGCAAATCGACTTTCATCAGTAAACAGCACTGAGGCCCACTGGCCCCTCGCCCAGCGTAAATGATCCTTGGCCCATGCAAAATGATAACGCCTGTGCATGGTGGTGTGGTCAGGTACCCTTGCAGGTCATCTAGCGCGCAGACCACACTGATGTAAACGGTTTTAAATGGTCTGATGTGACAGTTGGGTGCCTCTCACTTCCCTTAACCCCTTAAGGACCCGATGTCTGTGAACTAAGGACCAGTACCGTACATGTACGGCACGGTGATCGGGCGGGTGCTGGAGATGCGCCCACCTGATCAGAGGCAGAGGTCCAGCAGTCACTGATAGCCAAACCCCTGCTGCATGTGCCGGCATCAGTGAAATCACTGTTGCCGGTGCATTAAACCCTGCACGGCTTCGGTCAGCGCCGACCGCGGCACGTGCGGGCTTCAGACATGTGCTGGGCGGCCATCGGGTCCCCGCGTTGCTGTGACGGGGACCCAATGGCAGGTAAGGCAGCCCCATGCCTTCCTTAGGAATCGTGACTGCCTTCCGTGACAGCCTGTGAGATCCAACCCCCTGGATCTCACAGGCAGGAAGCTGTAAGTGTATTACATTCAGTAATACACTTACAGCCAATGCTTTACAATACAGAAGTATTGTAAATCATTGAAAGGGGATCAGACCACCAAAAGCTGAAATCCCAGAGAGGGACAAAAATTTAAATGAACAGAAAATAGTTTAAAAATAAAGTTTCAAGTAAAAAAAAAAGAAACTTAAATATTTTTTTTTTAAATAGGGAAAAAAAGAAAAGTAGACATATTAGGTATCGCTGCGTCCATATCGACCAGCTCTATAAAAAATATCTCATTAGCTAACCCCTCAGATGAACACAGTCAAAAAATAAAATAAAAGCTGTGTTAAATATGTCACCTTAGATCACTAAAACTCCAACACCCAATGATCAAAAAGGTGTATGCCCCCCAAAATAGTACCAATCTAACCGTCAACTCATCCCGCAAAAAATGAGCCTCTACATAAGACAATCGCCCCCAAAAAAAAAATATGGCTCTCAGAATATGGAGACACAAAAACATATTTTTTTTTTGGTTCATAAATGCTGTTATTGTGTAATACTTAAAGGGAATCTGTCACCTGGTTTGAGCATATTAAACTGTTAAAATAGCAATGTTCAATAAAGTACCTTCATTCCAGCATGGGTCTTCTTTCTTTTATTCAAGTTTTCATTTTGATAAAAAAGCGATTTTTTTTTTATTTTTATTTTTTTTTATTTATTTTTGTCACCTTACATCACAAAAAGTGTAATGGCAAGCAATCAAAAAGTCATATGCACCCCAAAATAGTTCAAATCAAACCATCTCCTCCCCCAAAAATTTTTTGTTTTGTTTCAAAAATGATATTGTGTAAAACTTTAAAAAAGTGTGTCAAAAAAGCTATTTTATGTCACCTTACATCACAAAAAGTGTAATTCCAAGCGATCAAAAGTCATATTCACCCTAAAATAGTGGCAATCAAACCGTCATCTCATTCCCAAAAAAAAATAAAAAATAAAACTACAGCTTTCAAAATGTGGAGACACTAAAGAATCATTTTTTCCAAAAATGCTTTATTAAGCAAAACTGAAATAAAAATAAATAAAAAGTTGTCATATTTGGTATTGTCACATCAGTAACAACCTGCTCTATAAAATGCCACATAATCAAACCTGTCAGATGAACGTTGTAAATAACAAAAAATAAAAACGGTGCCAAAACGGCTATTTTTTGCTACCTTGCCTCATAAAAAGTGTAATATAGAGCAACAAAAAATCATATGTACCCTAAAATAGTACCAACAAAACTGCCACCTTATCTCATAGTTTCCAAAATGGGGTAAAACTTTTGGAGTTTCTACTCTAGGGGTGCATCAGGGGGGCTTCAAATGGGACATGGTGTCAAAAAACCAGTCCAGCAAAATCTGCCTTCCAAAAACCATATGGCATTCCTTTCCTTCTGCGCCCTGCCATGTGCCCGTACACCAGTTTACGACCACATATGGGGTGTTTCTGTAAACTAAAGAATCAGGGCAATAAATATTGAGTTTTGTTTAACTGTTAACCCTTGCTTTTTTCTGTAAACAATGGATTAAAATGGAAAATCTTCCAAAAAAGTGAAATTCTGAAATTTCATCTACATGTTTCATTAATTCTCGTGGAACACCTAAAGGGTTAACAAAGTTAGTAAAATCAGTTTTGAATACCTTAATGGGTGTAGTTTCTAAAATGGTTGTCTTATTTTTGGAGTTTCTACTCTAGGGGTGCATCAAGAGGGCTACAAATGGGACATGGTGTCAAAAAAACAGTCCATCAAAATCTGCCTTCCAAAAGCCATATTGCATTCCTTTCCTTCTGCACCCTGCCATGTGCCCGTACACCAGTTTACAACCACATATGGGGTGTTTCTGTAAACTACAGAATCAGGGCAATAAATATTGAGTTTTGTTTGACTGTTAACCCTTGATTTTTTTCTGTAAACAATGGATTAAAATGAAAAATCTGCCAAAAAGTGAAATTCTGAAATTTCATCTCCATGTTCCATTAATTCTTGTGGAACACCTAAAGTGTTATCAAAGTTTGTAAAATCAGTTTTGAATACTTTAAGCGGTGTAGTTTCTAAAATGGTTGTCACATTTTGGGAGTTTCTACTCTAGGGGTGCATCAAGGGGGCTTCGAATGGGACATGGTGGTCTAGCAAAATCTGCTTTCCAAATCTGGTGTTCCTTTCTTTGTGCGTCTTGCCGTGTGCACGTATAGCAGTTTACGACCACATATAGCGTAAACTACAGAATCAGGGCAATAAAGATTGAGTTTTTTTTGGCTGTTAACTCTTGCTTTGTTAGTGGGAATTTTTTTTAAATTAAAATGTTGATGGCCTATCGTAAAAATAGACCATCTCTATCTAAATCCCAGAAACCACTTCCATAGAGTTAAGTGTCTTATTCCTGATCTCTATCAATGGGTCACAAAATAGATTATCTTGCCATCTGGAGGACCCAGTACACCTGTGCTTTATATGGGCATCATACTGGACTTTTGAGGTCGGGTATTATTTTTATTGCACCTGATTCCCCCCATCATGTCTAAAAATTTCCACGTGGCCAGAAAGACTGAACAGCTGCTAGTATGGTCACAAAGGGTGAATCACCTTTCATCATTACTAAATGGGGCACCACTAAATGGCTTAGGCACCCAGATCTTGCACCTTACAAAAAGAGACGTATAGAATTTAGATACTTTCTCTAGTTCACTGATTGGAAAGTTTGTTAGACTACAGTCTGGCAGTGTTAGTTTGGCACTATAAGGTAAACCATATGATTGGAGGGTTAAAGGGCATCTGTCAGCAGATTTGCACTGGCTGATTTGCTGCATGTGCACTTGGCATTTGAAGGCACATGTGTTGGAAAAATCACAGAATAGAGTCAGAGGCGTACATTGAAATCATGGGGCCCCATAGCAAAACTTGGCATAGGGCCCCTCCCTCCCCTCCCTCCCTCCACGAATATAAAGAACAATTTATGTAAAATATACATATATATATTTATATATATAATGGTTCTTGCTGTCTCTGCAGAGTTCAGCACACAGACATCTTAGGTTCCTCACTTTTCTTATCATCCTTCCCCTTCTTGTGCCCGAACATTGTCATCCTGCTGCCATCCCCAATATTGTGGACTATGTGCTCCCCAGTGCCCCCAAATACTATACAAATTACACTGCCATAAAGATAGTCCCCCCCATAATAATAGTGCTCTTAGATTGCCCTGAATATTAATAGTGGCCCTGACAGTACCCCACAAAACAACCACTTTATTTGTAATGTCCTCTATATTGTGCTTAGAGATGAGTGAATTTCCGCTTATGAAATTCGTTCACACTGTGTTTTGTGGTGAAAGGTGAATTGCGTCATGGATTCCGTTATCACGGACCATAACACAATTCTATGACGGAATGCCTTTAGAGACATTCCGTTATTCATTCCATCATAATAGAAGTCTATGGGCTGCAAAATGGATCCGTTCCGTTTCCATTATGAGTGGAAGTGGCAGCAGCATCAGGAGACCACAGATCGGCACAATGACAGAGTCTGGAGGTATAGTCCTCTCCTGCATAACGGAAATGGGACGGTTCAGTTTTGCAGTCCATAGACTTCCATTATGATGGAATGAATAACGGAATGTCTCTAAAGGCATTCCGTCATAGAATTGTGTTATGGTCCGTGGTAATGGAATCCATAATGCAATTCACCTTTCACCACAAAACAAAGTGTGAACGAATTTCATAAGCGGAAATTCACTCATCTCTAATTGTACTTAATAATAATACCCCCCTATAGTGCCTCCAGCAGTACAATAAGAAGGCTCCCCTTTAAAGCCCCTAGTGGTAATAAGTTATAGTGGCCCCAGTATTTTATAAAACCCCGTTGCAGTGCCCCTTGTATAATATATATAATGCCCCCTGAAGTGTGTGTGTGTGTGTGTGTGTGTGTATATATATATATATGAGAGCAAAAAAGTTCAGTGGCAGCACCGTCAAAGAAAAAGAAAAAAATGCGGGTGCAGCTGGCCCAGCGTGGATGAAAGCCAATCCAAATAGACAGAAATAACAAAAAGGGCAGCACTCCAAAAAGTAAAAGAAGAAAAAATCTTTAATTACCCATGCGGGACAAGCGACGTTTCGGCTTAATGTGTGAGCCTTTCTCAAATATATATATATATATATATATATATATATATATATTCCAAAGAATAGTATCCCGATATATATACAATGGCCCCCAGTGCAGTACATATAATGCCCCTCTCTGTATTGGCGCTATACATATATATATTATAATTACTGTATATTGAGGACAGTGTGTGCGTGTATATTGTTCAGGTTCAACTAGTGTGTGTGTATATATGTGTATATATGCATATTCTTTTTTTATTCCCAACTGGTTACAATTAATTCCTAAATCGGGATGAGTGAACTACTTGTGTCTTCAAGTTTGGTGTACAAGGTTCGGGTTATCTAAGAATTCCATCATGGATTCCGCTACCATAACTAATGGTCTGTGTTAGCGGAATCCATAACAGAATTCTTAGATAATCCGAACCTTACACACCAAACTTGAAAACAGAAGTTCGGTCATCCCTATTCTTAAATTATAAATATTTAAAAACAACACACAAATCCTTATATTTTAAGGAATGAAGTACCGGTAGTATAGAAATGCCTTGAACATTTTTTTTTATTCAATTAAGAAATTATATATATATTTTTTTTACCCAAGCAGACCTCCCTCCCTGCCATTAACTCTGCTTGCTTGTGATGCTTAGTGTGCACCAGGCAGAGTACATGGGGAGGGGGGGGGGGGGGATTCTGTCTAGGGCACAATGTCCTGTATATAAACAGCAGCAAGCAGAGTTCCAAGGGGTTGACCCCTGCCATGAACTCTGCTACTGATGCTTATATAGAGAAGTGTTTCCCTCCCAAAAAAACAAGCAACTCTGGTCTCTGCTGCTTAGGAAGGCAGAATCACTGCCCCCCTCCAACAACCAGGTCATGAACTTCTTGTCACTCACTCAGTCTCTGGCTGTGCGGGTCCAGTCCGGCAGTCAGCCTTCACTGAGACAGGCAGGGCCAGCGTGGTGTCTCACATGGGAGCAGCAGTCCTCACTCTCTCTGGTTTCTGTATCTGTCGGCTGCGCTGATTGGCCAGTTCAGCGCTCAGCTGACAGAAGAGAGAGAGCTCAGCTTACAGCGGGGACAGTCTGTAACTGCGGCAGCCACAGAAACATACACAAAGTTTGTAAGGGGGTAGGAGCCCTGGGATCAGGGGAAGCAGGACCCACCAGAGCCCCAGATAGGGACTCAAGCAGTTTCTATTGTTATTGTAGTATAATCAGGAGGCGGGGCTTTACATCTTCTCCGGGCCCCCTCCTCCCACGGGCCCCGTAGCAGCTGCGTGGTCTGCCTATATTAGAGGTACGCCACAGAATAGAGTGGCCTAACTGGTAGGAAATGCTCAAACCCCAAATACTGTACCGTATTTATAACCGGATGAGCAGATCCTCGACATGTGATCTGTTGCTAACGGCAATCCCCGGCAAAAATGCATACAATGGAGGATGCCGGCAGTGGACCACATGTACCACAAAAACATCCTACACAAGATGAAATAATGTGTGGATGAAAATATAAGAGTAAATAGATTGCTGCAAATGGTGCACCACAATAATATGTAACTGACAATACAAGGCTGTGAGTCGGACCTTGGCACCTATCGGACAGTGTTCACGCATGATAGGTAGGTTAGCGGTAGGTCCCGCGCTACACTGAGATACTTGGCGGGGTGCGCAGGCTCCGATATGTTCCTGACAGGAATATATTGGCTAAAATCTCACTTTTTAACATCAGTGTGAGGGTTTAGCCTTGTATTATCAGTTGCATACTATTGTGGTGCACCATTTGCAGTGATCTATAGTCACATGTGTTGGCACCATGTTCATATGTTCTTACATTGCTGAGAAAAATGACGATTCAATATATGCAAATGAGCCTCTTGGTGCAACAAGGGTGTTACACCTAGAGGCAGTGCTTTCTTTGCAACTGTCGTGCTCTCTGCACTATGATTGACAGGGGCAGACAATGTAAACGTGATCACACCTGACCCTGTCAATCAAAGTTGAAAGGGCAGGGCAGTTGCAGAGAGAGCTGAGCCTCTAGGTCTAACAGCAACACCACTGTTGCTTGTAAAAGCTCATCTGCATATATTAAAATATAATTGTTCTCAGTAATGTGGGCACATATGAACAGGGGACCAACACACATGTCTTCAGCTGCCAAGCACATAGGCAACAGGTCAGGCAGTTTCTTAAGTACAAATCTGCTGACAGGTGACCTTTAAAAGAAAGTACTGCACAGAGCACAAAGTTATAAGTTAACTCTGATTTAGGCTGGGTTCACACGGGCGTTGCGGGAAAATGTGCGAGTGCGTTGCGGGAACACCCGCGATTTTTCAGCGCGAGTGCAAAACATTGTAATGCGTTTTGCACTCGCGTGAGAAAAATCACGCATGTTTGGTACCCGAACTTCTTCACAGAAGTTCGGGCTTGGGATCGGTGTTCTGTAGATTGCATTATTTCCCCTTATAACATGGTTATAAGGGAAAATAATAGCATTCTGAATACAGAATGCATAGTAAACTAACGCTGGAGGGGTTAAAAAAATAATAATAATAATTTAACTCACCTTAGTCCACTTGATTGCGTAGCCCGGCATCTCCTTCTGTCTCCTTTGCTGAACAGGACCTGTGGTGAGCATTAATTACAGGTAAAGGACCTTTGGTGACGTCACTCCGGTCATCACATGATCCATCACCATGGTAAAAGATCATGTGATGGATCATGTGATGACCGGAGTGACATCTTTTACCTGTAATTAATGCTCACCACAGGTCCTGTTCAGCAAAGGAGACAGAAGGAGATGCCGGGCTTCGCGATCAAGTGGACTAAGGTGAGTTAAATTATTTTTTATTTTATTTTTAACCCCTCCAGCGCTAGTTTACTATGCATTCTGTATTCAGAATGCTATTATTTTCCCTTATAACCATGTTATAAGGGAAAATAATAATGATCGGGTCTCCATCCCGATCGTCTCCTAGGAACCGTGTGTGAAAATCGCACCGCATCCGCACTTGCTTGCGGATGCTTGCGATTTTCACGCAACCCCATTCACTTCTATGTGGCCTGCGTTGCGTGAAAAACGCAGAATATAGAGCATGCTGCGATGTTCACGCAACGCACAAGTGATGCGTGAAAATCACCGCTCATCTGAACAGCCCCATTGAAATGAATGGGTCGGGATTCAGTGCGGGTGCAATACGTTCACCCACCGCATTGCACCCGCGCGAAAATCTCGCCCGTGTGAACGCAGCCTTAGGGATATACTTAGTAGTTACTGTCCCCAGTATAAGGATTTCACTTTACATTTATGACTGATATTATATGTGTCCCCCTGCATCAATGGTACCCAATGAGTTAGCTTTGCGTTTCCATCAGTTTTGGCCAAACCATGCAAGTTATTTTTCTTTTCTTTTTCTGCAGGCATTTTATGTCATAAATATTGTACATGGCTTATAATATCTCTACTGCTACTAAACTTATTGCCACAATTTACAACACCCGTAAGATTAAACTGCAAATATGCAAGTATAGAACTTTCCTAATGAGACCTCTGTGACCTTAAAGGCTAATTCATCAGAATGCAAATACACAAAATCCTATAGATCTGCTGTCTCCCTGTTGTGGCACTTTTATGCATTATTAAATACAGTACTTCATTACACAATAGAGAACTAGCTGTCTGAGCACTCGTAGCAGCCGTTTAACCCCTGATTCCACTGAAGATGATATTCTATTGTATGAAAAAAGACATGACAACTTCAGGCTTTCTTCTCCTCGGCTTAGGTTGAAATGCTATTTCCATGCAGCACAGACTTCTTGTCCCAATGGAGGTCAAGACACCACTCTTTCAGGAACAAATCTACACTTACTACCACGGTGATAATTGTACACTATGCTCTGCTCCCCTTCAGCAAAATTACATTTCATCTCCAGTTTATGACTCGAACCAGCTCTCATTTTACCCAACACACACTTTTCATGCTGGGAATCGGAGTGACTTTGGGGGGTAACAACAAAGGCACTGAGTATTACCAGTTCACACAGATAGATGACACTCCCACTGAGTCAGTCAACAGCTGCAGCAAGCGCTCCTGGAGAATGGGGTTATTTTGCTGACAGTGTGTGGCTCTGTTTTCCTTTTCCTGTCATTTTCTCAGCGGTGTGCTCAAATATATTGATAGGTATTATTATTTTTTCTTTTCTTTTTGGAAATAGTTAACATATACTTGGCTGTAGGAACACATAGCTTTATCTCTATATTATTTATTCCTATGAAACTAATGGAAATTTGGGTATGTTTCATGGAAACGCTTGCAGCAAGCATGCCAAAACGAATTTTGGAAGTGATAAACAATAACGGCGGAGCTACTCATTACTGAGTTCATGTTTGGAAGTTGGATTTCTGTTTTGGGGGGTTTAGTTTTTTTGGAGGTGTGGTCCTAAACTTTTGATCAGCTGAAAAACAGCCTGTTTCAGTTTATTCGCTGTTTTCATTAAATTGAGTGCTCAAAAAATGTTTTGTCTCACTCCCATTTGTTCTTGTTGCATGTTGAAGCTCTACTTGGAACCTTGTTAAGATCCAGCCATGCTTAATATGATTTTTTGCCATTTTTTAAGTGGTCTTAAACTTTTGATCAGGACTTTATTAGGACATTCCCTTTTATAATTATATCGTGGGGAAACACTCCTCTTAGCTTATATACATAACCATTAAATAATATCTATAATTCCAATTTCCCACCACTTTCCTGGTTTCTGCTCTGGGTTTCTGGGGAAAATATATGCAAATGAGCTTTTCTTACTTCTACTGGCATAAGACAGGCTTGGCTTTCTTTTCCTTTTGGAGGGAAAACTAATTTGAATATACAGAATATAGTGCTATATATTAATTTTTTAGAATATTCGTCATTTTTTCCCATCTGAAGTATTCCTCCCTACTTAAAGGGCTTCTGTCACCCCACTAAAGTGATTTTTTTTTTTTTTTGGGCTAGTTAAATTAGTTATATTGTGATATATGAAAATATAATGGTGTTACTTACTTTGATCCAGCAGTTTATTCCAAAAACGAAGTTTTATAATATGTAAATTCGGTCTCTACCAGCAAGTAGGGCGGCTACTTGCTGGTAGCTGCTGCAGAAAACCGCCCCCTCGTCGTGTTGATTGACAGGGCCAGCCGGGATCTCCTCCGGCCAGCCCTGTCGGCATTTCAAAAATCGCGCGCCTGTGTTCATTCGGCGCAGGCGCTCTGAGATGAGGAGGCTAATCTCCTCAGCACTCCCTCAGTGCACCTGCGCCGATGACGTCTTCTATTTCGGTGATGTCATCGGCGCAGGCGCACTGAGGGAGTTCTGAGGAGACGAGCCTCCTCATCTCAGAGCGCCTGCGCCGAATGAACACAGGCGCGCGATTTTTGAAATGCCGACAGGGCTGGCCGGAGGAGGAGATCCCAGCTGGCCCTGTCAATCAACACGACGAGGGGGCGGTTTTCTGCAGCAGCTACTAGCAAGTAGCCGCCCTACTTGCTGGTAGAGACCTAATTAACATATTATAAAACTTCGTTTTTGGAAGAAACTGCTGGATCAAAGTAAGTAACACCATTATATTTTCATATATCGCAATATAAAAAATTTAACTAGCCCAAAAAAAAAAATCACTTTAGTGGGGTGACAGAAGCCCTTTAAGTTACTTGCCAAGCAACTTAAGCAGGGAGGAATCATAACTTCAGATGGAAGAAATGACGAATATTCTAAAAAACAAATATATAGCACTATATTCTATAGTGCTATATATTGTTTTTTGACCCACGCATGTATTTATCGCGTAATATTCACATATCAAGTGATCATTACTTTGCCGATTTTTTGAGTAAAAAAATATAGACGAATATTCGAAAAAAGAATATATAGCACTATATTTGAAATATTTGCAAATTCTAGAAGTTGCGATATTCGCAATAAATATTCGTAATTCGAATATTCGCGCTCAACACTAATTATTTTGTCACAGTGTGGTTCCTTGTGACATGTTTTACCTTGTTACTCACATATGTTGCTATGGCGTACTGGCTACGGTGGATGCCGTGGGCAATAGGTTGTTACAGTAGCTTGTGTGTACTGTTCTCCTTATATGTTCTTGCACCCTTCCCTGTTTTCTAGTTCTTCTGGGGTTAATGTCTTTGTCTGTGTCATCACCTGTGCTATATATTCCAAAGGTGTGTATTTGGGGGTCAGTTTGTCTCCCTTGCTGGGTGCAGGAGCTAGGCACCTGGCCTAGGGATATTCCATCTGCCCTGTGTGGTCACTTTGTCCGGTTCTATGTCTTCTGTGAAGCTCTGTCTGTTCTCCCATGGACTAACTCTGCATGGGGAACAGTCATATGCTAGTCCTAGTCTATGCCTTCAGTGAGAGGGCTACTGGGTTCTCCGGAGGGAGGACATCTAGTCCATATGTGCAGCTTTGCCTGTGAACGCCTGGTGTCATTCCGCCTGGGTTTGAGGCATTTGCTTGTCTGCCAGTTTGTGCAGCTCTGCCTGTGACCACCATGTGTCGTTCTGCATGGGGTCTAGGTATTTGCTTGTCTGCCTGTTTGGGCAGCTCTGCCTGTGACCACCATGTATCGTTCTGCATGGGGTCCAGGCATCTGCTTGTCTGCCTGTGTGGGCAACTCTACCTGTGTCCACCATGCCTCCATTTTGCATGGGGTCCAGGCATCTGCTTGTGTTCTGGTTCCTGTTTGTCTTTTCTGAACTGTGTTCTGTGCTGTTATTTTTGGGTTCCAGTTCGTGTGCCCAGGTTTCAGTCCTTATATTTGTGTGTGCAGCGGGCTATAACCGATGCTAGGGGTTTCTTCTACAGGTGTTATGAGAGTTTTTTAGAGTTTTTGTCATGACACCAGTTGCATTTCAGAAACAAGGGGCTAAGTCCCCCTATGTAGAAGATGATGGTGTAACCCAGGTGTAGGAATGCCAAAGTGGTATGAGGGTTGACTATAGTGTCCCTTAGGTGTGGCTTTAGCACTTGTCACGGTGTTCCTATCTGGATATCCGTAACCCCAAGCGTGGTCGCCCGCAGCAGTGATAAAAGGGTTAACAGTTGAGGGATTTGGTAGAAGAAATGTAGTCCAGAATTTTATTAACGTTGAACACAGCTTTACTTGGCAAGCCTTCATCAGAGAACAGTCTTCCAAACTTTATCTTGGTTATCAGCATATTTAGGCTTACGTTTTGGCAGGCAAACACATTCAGCTCTGTTACATCTGTACTCACTCAGCTCTGCTATGTTGGCTAGATTAAATAGGAACTTTTCCTTTTCTGCTGTATGCGACAACTTAACTTCTTGTAGTCTGACTCTCTTTATTCTGATCTGTCTCTTTCTCTTATCTTTGTCTTTAGCTCTGTCTCTATTTATCTTTATCCAGGGAACCTTTCTTCCTGTCATATGAGGCACTCTGCTTAGGCTTCTGGGCCCAGCAGAGCAGACAGTGCTCTGCTAGCCAACACACAGCCTTCCCCATGCAGGGGCTGCTCTAGACACAACCTATCCCCAAGATAGGGTAGGTTAGACTGACTTTCTGCAGGCTTGTCCAGGAGGGACGAGGGCCTTCTGCTTCCCCTTACAGGGGGTAAGCTACTTTCACCTTCCCTAACACTGAACTTCTCCCTCTTTAGAGAGGTCTGGAATGGCTAGAAGGTTCCACTCCAGGGAAACTAGCTCTGCCACTGTTGCCGCCATCTGCTAGTGAACCAGGCACATTACAATTTAACAGTAATTAGAAAGGAAATATGTATACACATTATGCAGGACATGGAAATAAGTATATAAGATGATATAGAATGCACAGGATACACCATTGAAGATAGTGGGGGCCAGACAAAGGTGGCAATGCCACTCTGGGGTGTTACATGTGGACCACTGGCTTTTGCACCATCAGTCTCTGCAGGTAAGTGGCCAAGTGAACCGGGACCATCCTGGAGGTGCGACCTGTGACCCCTCGGCTAAGTTCATCACCACCTTTAGGGGCTCTGTGAAGAATGGGGTTTATGGAGTCTCTGCCCTCTGGGTTTGGCTCCAAGTCAAACTGGTTAACTGAAGCATGGTGGTCACAGGCAGAGCTGCACACAGACTAGATGTCCTCCATCCGGAGAAACCAGGAGCCCTCTCACAAAAGCAGGACATACACAGGACACAAGCAGAAACAGAAAGCACTGCCAGGCTATACATGAAACAGATCAGAAGCAGTAGAGCACTGCCAGGCTATACATGAAACAGATCAGAAGCAGTAGAGCACTGCCAGGCTATACATGGATACATGGAACAGAACGGATCAAGACACAGAACAGGTACAGAAGAACAGATAAGTCATGGACAAGGATACAGCAACAACAATGCTTTACCAGGTGACACCACACAGAAGGGCAGATGCCAAAACCCCCTGGGTCAGCATCAAAGGGCTACACTCAGCAAGGCACAGGATAGAACTGACCCCAAACCCCACAGCTCATTGATATAAATAGTTGCAAAGCCACACACAGGAACAGACCAGGGAATGTTAACCCCACCATGACCAGGAATAACCAGAAGCACATAACATACAATCACAAGTGTCAGTTCACCCTAGTCACATAATGCTGCAGCCAGAACTCCCCAAAGCAACAACCAGCATACACAAGATAAACTGTAGCCAGTACGAGGTTACAGGCAGCCAGCCTAAACAACAAGGAGTGACAGAACCGTACACTGCATCCATACTCAGACCCTGTTCACACTGAAGGCCGCAGCTAGCATGCATCACAGAACCAGCATACATGGGAACGCCACAGCCAGTACACAAAGTGAATGTAGCTATCCTGCATGGCACCGGTGACAGGAACAACAGAGATATGGAAGTGGGGAGGCACAAACACAGGCCACACCGCAGCCAGCATGCAACCCCAAGCAACCAGCATACACAGGAGTCAGTCTGCAGCCGGAACGCGAGAGAGCACCTAGCCTACACGGCCTCAACTGTCACAGTGAACTGCACTGTGACAATCCATTTTTTCTGTTCTTCTGATGGATCAGAAGAAAGGAAAACTAAACAGTGATGTGAACCTAGCCTTAATTGAAGACCTTGAAGGGTTCTTCTCATATTAAACCTGTCCTAGGTATCAACTGCTTGCTGCTTATTTAGTATTCTGAACCTCTGTTGCTATTGTTCTGTGCAGCTGCTTCTTCCCCTCCAGCAGCCACTGTTAGGAAAATGTAGTATTACATTGTGCATGCACAAATACACTTAATGACAAAACAAATAAAGCAAAATAATGCACCTAAATAGAAATGTCAGATTGCGGCAAAACTCAGCATGCAGTTACATAGTATCTTGAGCAGATATATAAATCCTTACAGGTGAGGTCTGTTGAGACACTAGATCTTGCCACAAGAAAGTGTCAAAGTGCTTCTGACACTATCCAATAAAAAGTCTCCCAGAGGCTACTTTTGGGGGTTGTACCTCTTAGCTAGAGATATTGACTGCTAGATATGCCTCTACAACTCAATGACATCTTGCCTAGTTTACAGAATTTGAGAGGGGCACATCTTAAGAGTTAGATAAGCAAGTAGTAGGCTAACTCAGGATAGCTCTCTCAGATCAGGCTAGGCCCCGGGATGGGGGAAGGGGGGGTGTTGGGGGAGATCCTTCTGAATTTGGGCCCCATAGTGACCACTTCAACTATAAAAATTCTACAGATCGGGTGGCTCACCTGTCCGCTCTCATGTATGAGGTGCTCAGGTCTATCTGATTCACCCAGTCAGGAGAAAGAATATATCAGTTTGGTAAAGACTGGCACTCTCTATTTGGAAGCACTCAGAGATATACATGGCGGTATAATAGGAGCTTTAATGTACAAAGAGCAATAAACCAGATTAAAAACACAAATGAATATATGCATAAAAACCCAAATAATGTATATATAAAAAATAGATTATAGATTACAGTTTAAAAAAAAAAAGGCACATCAAGTTCATACACTATGTCTAATTCATAAAACACTTGAAGCTTCTAGAATCAGATAAAAGTACATATCGAGAATCCACTGATGAAGGACGCAGTGATAGCCCCCGAAATGCGTCTGCTGAATAACAATTGCACCCACATTTACAAATCTGGACTGTGTATGATCTAAACTCCTGAGCCTGTACCGCTCTAGCTATCGTCACCTGTCCTAACCGGTCTGTGCCCCTACAAATTCAGCAACTGGGACGTGAACGTTCTCCCACCACGTGAGACACTAGTACTACAGGCACCACGTGGGACGCTGCAGGCGCGATCCGGACAGAAGTCCGAACTTACTATCAAAGTGAGGTGCCAAGAGCGACGGAACAGGTAACTGGGGTCAGGGTGTCATTGCCAGTTGGACGCAACATACGGCATATCTTGACACCCGACCACAAATTTTAATTTCTGAATGAACTGGCCATTGTTGACGGTACCCTATGAATGAACTGGGCTTAGATACTACAGCACCTTTTCTGCACACTATAACACCTTATCTGCGCAGTGCAACAACACTTGATTATGGTTTTGTGAATAGAGAGATATATATTGGACAATTTTTGATCCATGTATTGTGTTCCATGAGACACCAGGATTAATTAGCATTCTATGAGGAGATTATCGGGAACTTTGAACCCCTGCTCTGGATGTACACTGATTTATCACATTGTTGCAACATATGTTTGAAAATATCTTCTGACTTTTATTATTTTTGAAGGATTATTTTTGAAGCAGTATTCTTACTAGCTACTAGCCACTGCAGTGGATTCTCGATATGTACTTTTATCTGATTCTAGAAGCTTCAAGTGTTTTATGAATAAGGGTCCATTCACACGTCCGTTTTTTCACAATGTGTGCTGTCCGTTTCCGTTGTTTCGTTCCGCATGTCCGTTTAAATATAAAACATGTCCTATTCTTTTCCTGAAAAATCGGATCCTGGTACAATACAAAGTCAATGGATACGCAAAAAACGGATGACATACGGATGTCAATCCGTATGTCATCCGTTTTATACGGAATCCGTTCCTGGAAATTACTTTTTTTTTTTTTTAAAAGAAATCCTAACAACTTTATTTGCTTATTGAAATTTATACATGTTTCTGTTTTTCGCGGATCCGCAAAAAACGGATGACATACGTATGACATACGGAAACATTTTAAGGAACAACGGATCCGCAAAAAACGGACAGAAAATCGGATTATAGAAAAATACTGACGTGTGAATGTAGCCTTAGACGTAGTGTATAAACTTGATGTGTCTTTTAAAAAAAAAAAAAATGTAATCTATAATACATTTTTTATATATACATTATTTGGGTTTTCATACATATATTCATTTGTGTTTTTAATCTGGTTTATTCCACTTCAACTGTATCTAGACCCCCTTCTCTAGATATAGACATTTACATTGTCGTTAGGGGGCTACTCTTTCTCATTATGGAGAGCACCTAATATGCATAAAATGTGTAGGTCAGGCAATGCTCCTCTGGGTTTGTGGGCAAGATATTCAAATCAGCTAAGCCTATCTGATGGCAATAGATATAAGATGTGATAATTTTCATATGTTTTTCCCAGAAGCCCAAAGGAGCGTTGACTGGCATTGAATGTTTCTCATGTGTCCTCAGCTCTCTCCATAAGGAGAAATAGTACCCCAACCGAAGCTCCTCAGAGAGCTAAGAAAATGTTCCTTTCTCTACTCTGGTAAATGGTAGTTACCCAGACAGAGCTAGGTTCCAGGTATGAGACACTCATTTTACCTTTCCTCTTGGCATTACTGTAATTGTCTGGAAACCAAATCAGACTCAGAGAACCAGGGAAGATTTAAAGCATGGAAGGATGAAAAAGAAAATCCATGCAGCTATGTAATAACTGGGATACATTATAAGTTTTGAAGTCTTCACAGTATTTCTCCCATTAGCTCAGAGGCAGCTCTGCAAGTGAAGTCCTACTCAATAAAAAAAATTATAAAAATAAAAAAGATAAAAATCTATCTTTTTCACCACACATTGAGTCAACTCAATTCTGATTTCCTTCAAAAACTATCCACAAGAGGAAGGAATACCACACCTGTAGCCAGCAACTCAATCCTTACTCATGAAACAATAACAAGAGCACAGAGCTCTTGGATCAAGAGGCACATTTTAAAGTTTAAATCAATAGTACAGCCACAGACATTGATGCATTTCAACCCTTACAGATAGATGGTCTTTTACTCATAACATGACTTGCACAAAAATGAAAACTCGATTAAATAGAACATACAGTAGTTACACAAATCCTCAAGCTCTATCAGATAGGAGATGGTATGCTAAGGGAGGCTTATTGGATATTAATCTTAGATTCGTAAAAGTAATGAATTTTAAACATGATTTGTCATATATATTGAAGTGCAATATTAATACAGATTTATGTGGATCAGTAATGTTATATATATGGTATATGATGTATGTTTCATGATACTTTGTAGAGAAGAATGAGTTACAGTAACTTTGATTAAAGATCTTACTCACCTGATTTTGTGTAATTATGTTGTATTTAACCTCTTCAGGACCCTGCCATTTTTCACCTTATAGGATATGGACACCTTTGTAAAAAAAAATATTTTGTGAAGAAAATCATTCAAGCATCGGGCCACTGCCACAGCAGAGTGGTGCAGACTGTCAGCTGTAACATACAGCTGACAGTCTGCTTCAAACTGCAGACATGATCCCTTCCATGCCATGGTCCTTAGAGACCTCAATATGGAAGGGGCTTATTATCGGGCTGCTGCTCTGCTGTGGCAGCGGCTCGATGCTTAAATGGTTAATGTGGGGAACATGCTCCCAACCCCATCCCCCCTGTTCAGTATGGCTATCCTGCGCCCTCCACCCCCCCATGTCAAGACTGGACACAACCCCCCAGTACAGGATGGTCGAGCGGAGCCCCCCTCCCCTTCAGGACGGCGAGGCAGGAGAGGGAAACCCCCCACCCCCTGTTCAGGATGGCCGAGCGAAGGCCCCACTCCCCTTCAGGACGGCGCGGCAGCAGAGAAGCAGAGAGTACCCAAATTAAACCCCTGCCCCCCCCCCCGCGCTTGAAACGACCAACATTGCTGGCACCCATGTCGGCTGTATAACCCCTTCCATGCCACGGTCCTTAGGGCCCACTGTATGGAAGGGGCTAACCATCGGGCCGCTGTGCTGCTATGGCAGCTTCCCGATGGTTACCATGGCAACTTGACTCCTTCACAGGCATCCGGATTGCCATGGTAGAACTGAGCCTGATCAGGCTCCTGATAAAGGTAGGAGCCTGATCAGGCTAAGTGTAATTGAAAATACACTGCAGTACACTATGCAGTGTACTGCAGTGTATTGTAGAGGCATCATACCCACTGGATCTGCAAGAACCGTGGGTCTTGGTCACAAAAGTGTAAAAAAAAAAAGTGAAAAAAAAAGAACATACTTTATCCACACATATAATTGGTTAAAAAAATAAAAATAAATACTAAACATGTTTGGTATGGCTGCATCCGTAACAACCTAATCTATAAAAGGATCATGTTACTTTCCCCAAACGGTGAACACCACAAAAAAAACTATTATAGAATTTAACTCCTTAAGGACACAGCCATATTTCACCTTAAGACCAGGCCATTTTTTGCAAATCTGACCAGTATCACTTTATGTGATGATAACTTTAAAATGTGATGATAACTTTAAAACACTTTGACTTATCCAGGCCATTCTGAGAAGGCTTAGTTTAAAGTTTAGAAGCAAATCTTGAAATTTTTCAAAAACCCACTTTTCAAGGACCCAGGGCTGGCACCACCCATAAGCAGAGTAGGCCACCGCGTAGAGCGCACTCTGGAGTCCGAATCCCAAGCAGTAGCACCCGGCCGCCGCCTGCGCCCCGCCCCCTACTTGTGATCCATCTGACATCATCTCCTTGATTCCTTCTGTTCTTGCCGGCCGGATGCGCTGCGAGAATGAGTTTGTTCAGTCACTTTGGGCAGAGCGTGCGGCACGCAGCTGACACACAACTATGAGACCCTGGTGTATTTAAATCTCATTTAGGCTGTCTTTCAGAAAAATAAAAATAAGACTTCTACTGTAGGTAACTTTGATACCTAGTGTACATCCATACACATGACAGCTGCCCCAACACACCCAGCTCTGCTGCATCCATACACAGTGTACTGGGGCAGCTGTCATATGTATGGATGTACACTAAGTATCAAAGTTATCTACAGTAGAAGTCTTATGATTTTTTTTTAAGCAACTGGCAATACAGCTCTCATAGCTGTGTGGGTAAATGCCTTGCCTATGATGTGAAAGGTTGTGAGTTGGAATCCAAAGAGAAACTTTTCTGAAAGTGTTTTTTTTTTTAAATACCGGACTGTTACTTTACTGCCACGGGAGAGGGGGGGCTATTGGCGCCATGATACTGGCACATGGAGGGGGGAGGAGAGAGGCACTTGATACTGGCACATTAGGGGGCAGGGGGAGAGGATGGCAGTATGATATTAGCACATGGGGGGCAAGAAATGGACATGAATCATGAAGGGCAGAAATGTGAAATGAAGGGGGGGGGCAAGAAATGGACATAAATCATGAGGGGCAGAAATGTGAAATGATGGGGGGGGGGGGGGCGCCAAAATGTAGATTCGCTTATGTTGACAAAAATCCTTGCACCGGCCCTGACTTCGGGCGTGCAATCCCGCGAGACCAGTAACCTCCAGAGGTTGGTCTCGCGGGATCACACTCCGAAGACACATGATCTTGGCAAGAGCCAAGTCAATGTGGACCTGGAGCACAGCGAGGAGCAGAACCTGGTGAGCACCCCTGGCAACCGCACTCTGACAACCTGCACTAGGGTGTCAGAGGCTGCAGGACAGTGACTGGCAGCAGGGTGGCACACACTTGTGTACAGGGGTCAGGGCACACCTGCTGCTTGACTAGGGGCCATAGATTCTGACTGGCACAGGGTGCCCAGCAGTGGCACATGGAGCCTAATAGGTGGCACAGACTGTCTAAAGGGCTATGAATGGTACAGGGTGCAGGACAGTGCCAGACTGGCAGAGGGCACAAGGCAGCATACTGTTTTATGTTGCCCTGGTGGCACAGGATTTCAGACAGTGGCTGAATGGCGCCTGGCAGTGAATAGGTGGCACTGCTCGTGTTTGGTGTGCCAACCTGCTGAACAGCGCAGAGTGATTGGCATCACTGGGATGGTAATGGGTGGCAGACAATGGCTGGATATTATATATACATGACCATAGTCAGACTGGCACAGGGTACGCGACCATAGTCAGACTGGCACAGGGTACATGACCATAGACTGGCACAGGGTACACGACCATAGTTAAATGTTGCATGCAATAGGTGGCTGAAAAAGGGGCGGGTAAAAGGGTGTGGTCAATGGGCGGAGTCAAGGGGGCGGAAAAATTAGCTTTTGCCTAGGGTGGCAAAAATCCTTGCACCAGCCCTGCAAGGACCAGTTCAGATCTGAAGTCACTTTGTGATGCTTACATAATAGAAACCACCCAAAAATGACCACATTCTAGAAACTACACCCCTCAAAGTATTCAAAACAGATTTTACTAACTTTGTTAACCCTTTAGGTGTTCCACAAAAATTAATGGAAAATAGAGATACAATTTTAAAATTTCACTTTTTTGGGCAGATTTTCCATTTTAATAATATTTTTCCAGTTACAAAGCAAGGGTTAACAGCCAAACAAAACTCAATATTTATGGCTATGATTCTGTAGTTTACAGAAACACCCCATATGTGGTCGTAAACCACTGTATGGGCACACGGCAGGGCGCAGAAGGAAAGGAATGTCATACGATTTTTGGAAGGCAGATTTTGCTGGACTGTTTTTTTGACACCATGTCCCATTTGAAGCCCCCCTAATGCACCCCTAGGGTAGATACTCCAGAAAAGTGACCCCATTTTAGAAACTACACCCCTCAAAGTATTCAAAACTGATTTTACAAACTTTGTTAACCCTTTAGGTGTTCCACAAGAATTAATGGAAAATAGAGATAAAATTTCAAAATTTCACTTTTTGGGCAGATTTTCCAATTTAATATTTTTTTTTTCCAGTTACAAAGCTAGGGTTAACAGCCAAACAAAACTCAATATTTATGGCTCGGATTCTTTAGTTTACAGAAACACCCCATATGTGGTCATAAACCACTGTACGGGCACACGGCAGGGCGCAGAAGGAAAGGAATGCCATACGGTTTTTGGAAGGCAGATTTTGCTGGACTGTTTTTTTGACACCATGTCCAATTTATAGCCCCCCTTATGCACCCCTAGAGTAATAACTCCCAAAAAGTGACCCCATTTTAGAAACTACGGGAGAGGGTGGCAGTTTTGTTGGTACTATTTTAGGGTACATATGATTTTTGGTTGCTCTATATTACACTTTTTGTGAGTCAAGGTAACAAGAAATTGCTGTTTTGGTACCATTTTTATTTTTTGTTATTTACAACATTCATTTTACAGGTTATATCATGTGGTATTTTTATAGACCAGGTTGTCACGGACACGGCGATACCAAATATGTATACTTTTTTTTATTTATGTAAGTTTTACACAATGATTTCATTTTTTAAACAAAAAAAATCATGTTTTAATGTTTCCATATTCTGAGAGCCATAGTTTTTTCAGTTTTTGGGCGATTATCTTGGGTAGGGTATGATTTTTGCGGGATGAGATTGATTTGGCACTATTTTGGGGTGCTTATGACTTTTTGATCGCTTGCTATTACACTTTTTGTGATGTAAGGTGACAAATTTTTTTTATTTAGCACAGTTTTTATTTTTTATTTTTTACGGTGTTCATCTAAGGGGTTAGTGTTCATCTAGTGACATGTGATATTTGTATATAGCCGGTCGATACGTCGCGACGATACCTAATATGTCTACATTTTTTTTATTTATGTAAGTTTTACACAATAACAGCTTTTTTAAAACAAAAAAAATGATGTTTTAGTGTCATATTCTGAGCCATAGTTTTTTTATTTTTAAGGATTGTCTCAGGTAGGGGCTAATTTTTTGCAGGATAAGGTGACAGTTAGATTGGTACTATTCTGGTGGGCATGCGTCTTTTTGATCGCTAGCTCTTGTACTTTTTGTGATGTAAGGTGACAAAAAATAGTTTATTTTAGCACAGTTTTTATTTTTTATTTTTTACGGTGTTAATCTGAGGGGTTAGGTCATGTGATATGTTTATAGAGCCGGTCGATACGGATGCGGAGATACCTAATATGTTTTTTTTTCCCCTATTTTTTACCAATTTTTTTTTTACTTTATTTGGGGAAAATGACATTTTTGTTTATTTTTACTTACAACTTTTAATTTTTTGAGGGGGAAACTTTATTTTTTCAACTTTTTATCACTTTATCTTTTGTCCCACTTTGGGACTTCAACTTTTGGTGGTCTAATCCTTTACAATGCATTCCAATACTTCTGTATTGGAATGCATTGGCTTTATGAATAATACAGTGAGGAGCTGGATCTCACAGGATCATCACAGGAAGGCAGTGCCGATGCCTCATGCCATCGGGTCCCCCCTACAGCCCCACGGGGACCCGATGGCACCGCCGCCAGACGCAACATTAAAAAGCCGCAAACCGCAGGTCTGAATTGACCTGTGGTTTGCGGCAATCGCCGACACGTGGGGGTAACGCCCTGTGTCCGGAACAGGTTAAATTCCCCCCCCAAAAAAAAAAAATATGGCTTTCAGAAAATGGAGACACAAAAACATGATTTTATTTCAAAAATCCTTTTATTGTGTAAAATAAAATAAAAAAATGCACATATTACGTATCACTGCGTCTGTAACGACCTGCTCTATAAAAATATCATGTGATGTAACCCGTCTGGTGAATATCATGTAAAAATAAAATAAAAAATTTGTCAAAAAAAGCAATTTTTTATCACCTTACATCACAAAAAGTGTAATACCAATCGATCAAAAATTCATATGTGCTTCAAAATGGTATCCATAAAACCGTCACCTCATCCCGAAGAGCCCCTACATAAGACAATCGCCCAAAAAATGGAAACACAAAAATATGATTAAAAAAATAATAATTTATTGTGTAAATCCAAAATAATAAAAATAGACATATTAGGTATCGCCACATCGTTAGGACCTGCTCTATAAAAATATCACATTATCTACTCTGTCAAGTGAACATTGTAAAAACTAAAAATTAAAACTGCGCCAGAACAGCCATTTTTTTTATTACCTTGTCTCACAAAATGTGTAATATATATATATATATATATATATAAATCCAGAAAATGGACGGCACTCCAGCTGGATGAAAGTGAAGTTTTTCTTTATTCAACCATACGGTGCAACGTTTCGGCTCCAAAAATGAGCCTTTCTCAAGCTTGAGAAAGGCTCATTTTTGGAGCCGAAACGTTGCACTGTATGGTTGAATAAAGAAAAACTTCACTTTCATCCAGCTGGAGTGCCGTCCATTTTCTGAATTCATTGATTGGGGTAAGAGGTCGATTCCCCTGGAACGTGCACCCAATTTTTCTGATTGCAGTCAGTGCCGCCATTTTTTATATATATATATATATATATATATATATAATTTCCCAGGGACCGGTTGATTCACGCGCATAACAAAACACAAAGGTGCATATTAAAATACAGTTGTGTTCAAAATTATTCAACCCCCACTGAAATTGAGTGTTTTGGCCAGTTTGACATTGATTTTGATCATTTCAGTCATCTTGTTTACAATTAAATCAAAGAGGCACTTGTAAGTCAGACAAATATAACATAACATTTATAATGAAATAACCACAAATGTCTTTTCTGTGCTCACATCATTATCAGTTTTATTCAACCCCCAAGTGACATTCAATCTTAGTACTTAGTACAACATCCTTTTCCAGTTATAACAGCTTTTAAACGTGAAGCATAGCTTGACACAAGTGTCTTGCAGCGATCTACGGGTATCTTCGCCCATTCTTCATGTGCAAAAGCCTCCAGTTCAGTCACATTCTTAGGCTTGCGCGCTGCAACTGCTTTCTTTAAGTCCCACCAGAGGTTCTCAATTGGATTTAAGTCTGGTGACTGCGATGGCCACTTCAAAATGTTCCAGCCTTTAATCTGCAACCATGCTCTAGTGGACTTGGAGGTATGCTTGGGATCATTGTCCTGTTGAAAGGTCCAACGTCTCCCAAGCCTCAGGTTTGTGACGGACTGCATCACATTTTCATCCAATATCTCCTGGTACTGAAGAAAATTCATGGTACCTTGCACACGCTGAAGCTTCCCTGTACCTGTAGAAGCAAAACAGCCCCAAAGCATGATGGACCCCCCGCCATGCTTCACAGTAGGCAAGGTGTTATTTTCTTCATAGGCCTTGTTCTTCCTCCTCCAAACATAGCGTTGATCCATGGGCCCAAACAGTTCTAATTTTGTTTCATCAGTCCACAGAACACTATCCCAAAACTTTTGTGGTTTGTCCACATGACTTTTGGCATACTGCAGTCGACTCTTCTTATTCTTTGGAGACAGCAAGGGGGTGTGTCTGGGAGTTCTGGCATGGAGGCCTTCATTACGCAGTGTGCGCCTTATTGTCTGAGCTGAAACTTCAGTACCCACATCTGACAAATCTTTTTTCAGTTACTCAGCAGTCACACGGGGACTTTTCTCCACTTTGCACTTCAGGTAGCGCACAGCAGTCAAAGTCAGCATCTTCTTTCTGCCACGACCAGGTAGCGTTTCAACAGTGCCCTTTGCCTTGAATTTGCGAATGATGCTTCCTATGGTGTTTCTTGGTATGTTTAACATCTTTGCAATCTTCTTATAGCCATTGCCCTTCCTGTGAAGAGAAATCATCTCTTCTCTTGTCTTCCTGGACCATTCTCTTGACTTCACCATGTTTGTAAACACACCAGTAAATGTCTAGAAGGAACTGAGTATCACAGTCCTTTTAAATCTGCCTAATTGGTGCTTATTATGCTTTATTGCTGCTCCTTGACATCCACAGGTGTTTTCAATACCTGATCGAAAACACTTGAATGAACCTCTGTTCTTAAGAGTGGTAGTCTTTAAGGGGTTGAATAATTGTGTCAATGAAGAAATCACAAAAAAAAACATTTAATACTGTATTACAAAAACAATTGATGTCATTTTAGTTGCATTTGGTTCTTTAAAAAGTCCTTGTAAGATTTCATTCTGAACACATTTACAAATGTACACTAAATTCCCTAAAACCCTTTACAGCATTGGGGGTTGAATAATTTTGAACACAACTGTATATAACACTATATAATGACTATATAAACTGACTATGGTCTCTGCTGTACTGGTCTCTGCTGCACTGTACCGTATTTTTCGCCCTATAAGATGCACCTAGGTTTTAGAGGAGAACAATAAGAAAAAAATATTTTTCATTACACCTCAGGTCAGACCAGCAATCAGACCCCCAATGTTAATCAGACCTCACATTAGACCCCCAATGGCTCAGATCAACCACCAAACCTTTAGCCATCTATCAGCCCCCAATGTCAGCCATACACCCCCCCCCAATGTCAGCCATAACCCCCCCAATGTCAGCCATAAGCCCCCCATGTCAGCCATAAGCCCCCCCATTAGCCCTTCATGTCAGCCATAAGCCACCCATTAGCCCTTCATGTCAGCCATAAGCCCCCCATTAGCCCTTCATGTCAGCCATAAGCCCCCCATTAGCCCCCCTGCGATCGTGAAAACTCAGATCCGATGGTATATTCTAAACCACAGTCGTTCCCAGGGTGACGGGGATGCTTGTCGGGGAGGAGTATGCCAAAAAACTGTACTGGTTGAAAATAAAAAGCATATTCTAAATAACAAATTTATCTATTCTACATTATTTTTTTTGAATATTCGCTATAAAGAAAGAAGTAGGGTGGAATCAATCTTTATATTCGAATTCCCGATTTTTATCCGAAAATCTGGAACGTTATGAATGATCGCGTGAGGACGCGATAGTATGACGTAATCGTGTCACGTGCCCTGGTTTCAGTTTTGCTTTGGTTACTAGTGGATTGGCAGTCTGCCGGAAATAAAATCGTACAGAGAAAATGGTGCGAAAAACCTTTAATGAGGATGAAGAAGTTATTCTCACTGTATTTAATATTGCATTACAGCACTGTATTTTATTACATATTGCATGCATGCCAGAACAATATTTTGCAATACTCGAACAACGTATAAATTATTCATATGTAGATCGACTGTTGCAAAATATTCATCTTTATCCTTAAGCGCTTTCTGGAGCGGGGATATCATCTGACCCAGAAACACGGAGAAAAAGATCAGATCATAATGTCTGTCCTGACTGAATTGTATTTAAAACATGGAAAATGGCACAAGAAGGAAGCCATACAAAAGAAGTTTTGCGACATTAAGCGCCTACACCCTGATCTTGTCAAAGAATACAGTTAGCGATTATGCCCAGGTACAATGCTTACATGAATTTTGCATCTCTCTCTACAACACTCTGTAATGTATATATTCCGTAATGCTGCTAATCCGTACAGATGTAGTATGGTTAACACACAACCTCTCAAATTTCTTAACTCATCACGTAATCTTGAAACAAAAGCCATTTAAAAAAAATAGCATTGAGTTTACATAACACATATCATAAAGCATGTGTGCTTACTCTACTATATCCGTATTTCATCCCTTTTGAAATGATTACTTAATACCCGGTGTGACATGTACAAAATTATCGCTTACACCATACATCTCTACCTCGCTGTGAGTGTATATATATAGTAATATACACAGAGCGGTACTGATGTATGATGTCACCAGATTATTTCATACGTTTCACACACACATAAATATATATAGGTCTTTTTGTTTATACATACAGTACAGACCAAAAGTTTGGACACACCTTCTCATTCAAAGAGTTTTCTTTATTTTCATGACTATGAAAATTGTAGATTCACACTGAAGGCATCAAAACTATGAATAAACACATGTGGAATTATATACATAACAAACAAGTGTGAAACAACTGAAAATATGTCATATTCTAGGTTCTTCAAAGTAGCCACCTTTTGCTTTGATTACTGCTTTGCACACTCTTGGCATTCTCTTGATGAGCTTCAAGAGGTAGTCCCCTGAAATGGTTTTCACTTCACAGGTGTGCCCTGTCAGGTTTAATAAGTGGGATTTCTTGTCTTAAATGGGGTTGGGACCATCAGTGGCGTTGAGGAGAAGTCAGGTGGATACACAGCTGATAGTCCTACTGAATAGACTGTTAGAATTTGTATTATGGCAAGAAAAAAGCAGCTAAGTAAAGAAAAATGAGTGGCCATCATTACTTTAAGAAATGAAGGTCAGTCAGTCAGCCGAAAAATTGGGAAAACTTTGAAAGTAAGGGCTATTTGACCATAAAGGAGAGTGATGGGGTGCTGTGCCAGATAACCTGGCCTCCACAGTCACCGGACCTGAACCCAATCGAGATGGTTTGGGGTGAGCTGGACCGCAGAGTGAAGGCAAAAGGGCCAACAAGTGCTAAGCATCTCTGGGAACTCCTTCAAGACTGATGGAAGACCATTTCAGGGGACTACCTCTTGAAGCTCATCAAGAGAATGCCAAGAGTGTGCAAAGCAGTAATCAAAGAAAAAGGTGGCTACTTTGAAGAACCTAGAATATGACATATTTTCAGTTGTTTCACACTTGTTTGTTTTGTATATAATTCCACATGTGTTAATTCATAGTTTTGATGCCTTCATAGTCATGAAAATAAAGAAAACTCTTTGAATGAGAAGGTGTGTCCAAACTTTTGGTCTGTACTGTACATAAACTGCAAACATCATTTAGTATTTCGGTCAAAGTCCCCGACCACTAAATACACCCACCATGTAATTTGCATGGGATTCAAGAATATATATATACGTATGTATGTATGTATTTATGTATGTTCCTTAAAAACGCAACCATCAATTTCAAGGAATCTTGGCATACACATCCCTTGCTACCTGGAATGAAATCTTGCAGTGGTCTCAGCTCTCTAGGACGTACCGTTCCCAAAATATTCCAAACGCATTAGCCAATACAAGCCTGCAAGCCTTTCACTTAAATACTAACTGCCAACTGACGGGCGTTGTGAAGTTCAGTTAAAGGGCCCGTCGCCGTGAAACTCACTGTTAAAGGGCCGGTCACCGTGAAACTCAGTGTTAAAGGGGTGGTCACCGTCAGTCACTGTTAAAGGGGCGGTCACTGTGAAAGTCACTGTTAAACGGCCGGCCATTGCTAAAGTCACTGTTATTTAATATAAAATTGATATGAATAAATACCCAAGCAACGCCGGGTCATCAACTAGTATATACAGTCAGGTCCATAAATATTGGGACATGGACACAATTCTAACATTTTTGGCTCCATACAGCACTACAATAGATTTGAAATGGAAGGAACAATATGTGCTTTAACTGCAGACTGTTAGCTTTAATTTGAGGGTATTTACATCCATATCAGGTGAACGGTGTAGGAATTACAACAGTTTGCATATGTGCCTCCCACTTATTAAGGGACCAAAAGTAATGGGACAATTGCATTCTCAGCTGTTCCATGGCCAGGTAAGTGTTATTCCCTCATTATCCCAATTACAATGAGCAAATAAAATGTCCAGAGTTCATTTCAAGTCTGCTATTTGCATTTGGAATCTGTTGCGGTCAACTCTCAAGATGAGATCCAAAGAGCTGTCACTATCAGTGAAGCAAGCGATCATTTGGCTGAAACAACACAACAAACCCATCAGAGAGATAGCAAAAACATTAGGCCTGGCCAAAACAACTGTTTGGAACATTCTTATAATGAAGGAACGCACCGGTGAGCTCAGCAACACCAAAAGACCCGGAAGACCACGGAAAAGAACAGTGGTGGATGACCGAAGAATTCTTTCCCTGGTGAAGAAAACACCCTTCACAACAGTTGGCCAGATCAAGAACACTCTCCAGGAGGTAGATGTATGTGTGTCAAAGTCAACAATCAAGAGAAGACTTCACCAGAGTGAATACAGAGGGTTCACCACAAGATGTAAACCATTAGTGAGCCTCAAAAACACGAAGGCCAGATTAGAGTTTGCCAAACGACATCTAAAAAAGCCTTCACAGTTCTGGAACAACATCCTATGGACAGATGAGACCAAGATCAACTTATACCAGAGTGATGGGAATAGAAGAGTATGGAGAAGGAAAGGAACTGCTCATGATCCTAAGCATACCACCTCATCAGTGAAACATGGTGGTAGTGTCATGGCTTGGGCATGTATGGCTGCCAATGGAACTGGTTCTCTTGTATTTATTTATGATGTGACTGCTGACAAAAGCAGCAGGATGATATCTGAAATGTTTCGGGCAATATTCTCTGCTCATATTCAGCCAAATGCTTCAGAACTCATTGGACGGCGCTTCACAGTGCAGATGGACAATGACCCAAATCATACTGCAAAAGCAACCAAAGAGTTTTTTAAGGGAAAGAAGCGGAATGTTATGCAATGGCCAAGTCAATCACCTGACCTGAATCCGATTGAGCATGCATTTCACTTGCTGAAGACAAAACTGAAGGGAAAATGCTCCAAGAACAAGCAGGAACTGAAGACAGTTGCAGTAGAGGCCTGGCAGAGCATCACCAGGGATGAAACCCAGCGTCTGGTGATGTCTATGTGTTCCAGACTTCAGGTTGTAATTGACTGCAAAGGATTTGCAACCAAGTATTAAAAAGTGAAAGTTTGATTTATGATTATTATTCTGTCCCATTACTTTTGGTTCCTTAACAAGTGGGAGGCAGATATGCAAACTGTTGTAATTCCTACACCGTTCACCTGATTTGGATGTAAATACCCTCAAATTAAAGCTTACAGTCTGCAGTTAAAGCACATCTTGTTTGTTTCATTTCAAATCCATTTTGGTGGTGTATAGAGCCAAAAAATTTAGAATTGTGTTGATGTCCCAATATTTATGAACCTGACTGTATATTGTAGGGATTCCCAAATGGTAGCCTTCAGATAAATACACAGCAGCCTTTTTCCGGCGAAAGCTTAAAATAACAATTGTCCTTTATTGTTGGCACACAAACAATCAACAGGCAGCAGTGATCGGCTAACTCCAGCCGACACTTAAAAAAAAACCAATCACACAAGTAAGGCACAGTACCGTAAACTCCACAGAGTGGAGGGGTATCTTGCATTGTCCTCTGTATCCCAGCAGAGACCCTCTGGTCTTTCACTCAACTCTAAACACAAACACCCAGCTATCCAGAGCTCCACCGTCAGCCAGGTAATCACCCCCACCTGACCATGTTGGCTGACTTTTGTAAGCCAGTCAAAACCTGGCCTGGATTGTGGGTATTAGTTTTTCGTAGCTATGCTAACTACCAAAGTGTCCGTCAGCCACTGCTGCGGACATATGCACTAGTGGCTCCTACTTCACCGAGGCCAGGATCCTCGGTGACACATATCTTCCATCTATTATAGTCCCTTGTGCCTTTCTACAATGGATATATATATATATATATATATATATATATAGTACAGACCAAAAGTTTGGACACACCTCATTCAAAGAGTTTTCTTTATTTTCATGACTATGAAGGCATCAAAACTATGAATTAACACATGTGGAATTATATACATAACAAACAAGTGTGAAACAACTGAAAATATGTAATATTCTAGGTTCTTCAAAGTAGCCACCTTTTGCTTTGATTACTGCTTTGCACACTCTTGGCATTCTCTTAATGAGCTTCAAGAGGTAGTCACTAGTGTTGAGCGAACAGTTCGAGCATAGTTCGGGTCCGTACCGAATTTTGGGGTGTTCGTGACACGGACCCGAACCCGAACTTTTTCGTAAAAGTTCGGGTTCGGGTTCGTCGTTCGGCATGTATTTTGGCGCATTTTGAAAGGCTGCAAAGCAGCCAATCAACATGCATCATACTACTTGCCCTAAGATGCCATCGCAGCCATGCCTACTATTGGCAAGGCTGTGATTGGCCAAGTGCAGCATGTGACTCAGCCTCTTTATAAGCTTGTGCGCACGTCGGGACGTGCTCACTCCCGATGTGAATAGAACAGGGATAGACGCAGCTGATGCTAGGGCGAGAATAGGCAGGGATAATTGAATAACTGGAAGCAAATTTCTCTCCTCCACCTGTGATTCATCTGAACAACTGCAGCTGAGCTGCTTTTTTGATAGGGATTGGCTATTTTTAGAGTGGCCAGAGTGATTTTTCCATCCACATGTACCTGGGCTGACCGCCGGCCGCCATTTTGCGACTTGTAGTGCTGCAGCAGAAGCTGCCACAGTGTGCATTCCAAAGCTCCAAACAAGTCAGACATCTACACCTGGGATTCAGACCAATAGCGATTTAGCAGCACAGTCCAAGGCTATTTTTTTTAAAGGTTGTGCAGACCATTTTGTGGCACATGTTACTGGGCTGATAGGCGGCGGCCATCTTGGGACTAGTGCTGCAGCACAATCTCTCCCAACGTCCATTAATCACTTGTAATAGTGGTCTGTGCCATAGAAATCCTACATCAGGGACTTGGGTGTGCTTGTGTCACCCCTACTAATACCAGTCCACCTGTAATCCATACAGTGAAAAGCCATAAAGTATTCCAGTGAGGGAATTTTTTTTTTATTTAAAAAAGGCCAAGTTAGTTTATCTGGCGTTCAATATACTAGATACAGTTAGGCCTGCGTTTCATACATCTGGAATTAGCAAACTAATGTGCTGGGGTTGGGAAAACATATATGTACCCATACTAGAATCTGTCAAAGAAAGCGGTACTCACATATAACAGTCATTCCATCTGTAATCCATACAGTCAAAAGACTGAAAGTATTCCAGTGAGGGGATTTTTTTTATTTAAAAAAGGCCAAGTTAGTTTATCTGGCGTTCAATATACTAGATACAGTTAGGCCTGCGTTTCATACATCTGGAATTAGCAAACTAATGTGCTGGGGTTGGGAAAACATATATGTACCCATACTAGAATCTGTCAAAGAAAGCGGTACTCACATATAACAGTCATTCCATCTGTAATCCATACAGTCAAAAGACTGAAAGTATTCCAGTGAGGGAATTTTTTTTATTTAAAAAAGGCCAAGTTAGTTTATCTGGCGTTCAATATACTAGATACAGTTAGGCCTGCGTTTCATACATCTGGAATTAGCAAACTAATGTGCTGGGGTTGGGAAAACATATATGTACCCATACTAGAATCTGTCAAAGAAAGCGGTACTCACATATAACAGTCATTCCATCTGTAATCCATACAGTCAAAAGACTGAAAGTATTCCAGTGAGGGAATTTTTTTTTTATTTAAAAAAGGCCAAGTTAGTTTATCTGGCGTTCAATATACTAGATACAGTTAGGCCTGCGTTTCATACATCTGGAATTAGCAAACTAATGTGCTGGGGTTGGGAAAACATATATGTACCCATACTAGAATCTGTCAAAGAAAGCGGTACTCACATATAACAGTCATTCCATCTGTAATCCATACAGTCAAAAGACTGAAAGTATTCCAGTGAGGGAATTTTTTTTATTTAAAAAAGGCCAAGTTAGTTTATCTGGCGTTCAATATACTAGATACAGTTAGGCCTGCGTTTCATACATCTGGAATTAGCAAACTAATGTGCTGGGGTTGGGAAAACATATATGTACCCATACTAGAATCTGTCAAAGAAAGCGGTACTCATATATAACAGTCATTCCATCTGTAATCCATACAGTCAAAAGACTGAAAGTATTCCAGTGAGGGGATTTTTTTTATTTAAAAAAGGCCAAGTTAGTTTATCTGGCGTTCAATATACTAGATACAGTTAGGCCTGCGTTTCATACATCTGGAATTAGCAAACTAATGTGCTTGGGTTGGAAAAACATATATGTACCCATATTAGAATCTGTCAAAGAAAGCGGTACTCACATATAACAGTCATTCCATCTGTAATCCATACAGTCAAAAGACTGAAAGTATTCCAGTGAGGGAATTTTTTTTATTTAAAAAAGGCCAAGTTAGTTTATCTGGCGTTTAATATACTAGATACAGTTAGGCCTGCGTTTCATACATCTGGAATTAGCAAACTAATGTGCTGGGGTTGGGAAAACATATATGTACCCATACTAGAATCTGTCAAAGAAAGCGGTACTCACATATAACAGTCATTCCATCTGTAATCCATACAGTCAAAAGACTGAAAGTATTCCAGTGAGGGAATTTTTTTTATTTAAAAAAGGCCAAGTTAGTTTATCTGGCGTTCAATATACTAGATACAGTTAGGCCTGCGTTTCATACATCTGGAATTAGCAAACTAATGTGCTGGGGTTGGTAAAACATATATGTACCCATACTAGAATCTGTCAAAGAAAGCGGTACTCACATATAACAGTCATTCCATCTGTAATCCATACAGTCAAAAGACTGAAAGTATTCCAGTGAGGGGATTTTTTTTATTTAAAAAAGGCCAAGTTAGTTTATCTGGCGTTCAATATACTAGATACAGTTAGGCCTGCGTTTCATACATCTGGAATTAGCAAACTAATGTGCTGGGGTTGGGAAAACATATATGTACCCATACTAGAATCTGTCAAAGAAAGCGGTACTCACATATAACAGTCATTCCATCTGTAATCCATACAGTCAAAAGACTGAAAGTATTCCAGTGAGGGAATTTTTTTTATTTAAAAAAGGCCAAGTTAGTTTATCTGGCGTTCAATATACTAGATACAGTTAGGCCTGCGTTTCATACATCTGGAATTAGCAAACTAATGTGCTGGGGTTGGGAAAACATATATGTACCCATACTAGAATCTGTCAAAGAAAGCGGTACTCACATATAACAGTCATTCCATCTGTAATCCATACAGTCAAAAGACTGAAAGTATTCCAGTGAGGGAATTTTTTTTTATTTAAAAAAGGCCAAGTTAGTTTATCTGGCGTTCAATATACTAGATACAGTTAGGCCTGCGTTTCATACATCTGGAATTAGCAAACTAATGTGCTGGGGTTGGGAAAACATATATGTACCCATACTAGAATCTGTCAAAGAAAGCGGTACTCACATATAACAGTCATTCCATCTGTAATCCATACAGTCAAAAGACTGAAAGTATTCCAGTGAGGGAATTTTTTTTATTTAAAAAAGGCCAAGTTAGTTTATCTGGCGTTCAATATACTAGATACAGTTAGGCCTGCGTTTCATACATCTGGAATTAGCAAACTAATGTGCTGGGGTTGGGAAAACATATATGTACCCATACTAGAATCTGTCAAAGAAAGCGGTACTCATATATAACAGTCATTCCATCTGTAATCCATACAGTCAAAAGACTGAAAGTATTCCAGTGAGGGGATTTTTTTTATTTAAAAAAGGCCAAGTTAGTTTATCTGGCGTTCAATATACTAGATACAGTTAGGCCTGCGTTTCATACATCTGGAATTAGCAAACTAATGTGCTTGGGTTGGAAAAACATATATGTACCCATATTAGAATCTGTCAAAGAAAGCGGTACTCACATATAACAGTCATTCCATCTGTAATCCATACAGTCAAAAGACTGAAAGTATTCCAGTGAGGGAATTTTTTTTATTTAAAAAAGGCCAAGTTAGTTTATCTGGCGTTTAATATACTAGATACAGTTAGGCCTGCGTTTCATACATCTGGAATTAGCAAACTAATGTGCTGGGGTTGGGAAAACATATATGTACCCATACTAGAATCTGTCAAAGAAAGCGGTACTCACATATAACAGTCATTCCATCTGTAATCCATACAGTCAAAAGACTGAAAGTATTCCAGTGAGGGAATTTTTTTTATTTAAAAAAGGCCAAGTTAGTTTATCTGGCGTTCAATATACTAGATACAGTTAGGCCTGCGTTTCATACATCTGGAATTAGCAAACTAATGTGCTGGGGTTGGTAAAACATATATGTACCCATACTAGAATCTGTCAAAGAAAGCGGTACTCACATATAACAGTCATTCCATCTGTAATCCATACAGTCAAAAGACTGAAAGTATTCCAGTGAGGGAATTTTTTATTTATTTAAAAAAGGCCAAGTTAGTTTATCTGGCGTTCAATATACTAGATACAGTTAGGCCTGCGTTTCATACATCTGGAATTAGCAAACTAATGTGCTGGGGTTGGGAAAACATATATGTACCCATACTAGAATCTGTCAAAGAAAGCGGTACTCACATATAACAGTCATTCCATCTGTAATCCATACAGTCAAAAGACTGAAAGTATTCCAGTGAGGGAATTTTTTTTATTTAAAAAAGGCCAAGTTAGTTTATCTGGCGTTCAATATACTAGATACAGTTAGGCCTGCGTTTCATACATCTGGAATTAGCAAACTAATGTGCTGGGGTTGGGAAAACATATATGTACCCATACTAGAATCTGTCAAAGAAAGCGGTACTTACATATAACAGTCATTCCATCTGTAATCCATACAGTCAAAAGACTGAAAGTATTCCAGTGAGGGAATTTTTTTTATTTAAAAAAGGCCAAGTTAGTTTATCTGGCGTTCAATATACTAGATACAGTTAGGCCTGCGTTTCATACATCTGGAATTAGCAAACTAATGTGCTGGGGTTGGGAAAACATATATGTACCCATACTAGAATCTGTCAAAGAAAGCGGTACTCACATATAACAGTCATTCCATCTGTAATCCATACAGTCAAAAGACTGAAAGTATTCCAGTGAGGGAATTTTTTTTTTATTTAAAAAAGGCCAAGTTAGTTTATCTGGCGTTCAATATACTAGATACAGTTAGGCCTGCATTTCATACATCTGGAATTAGCAAACTAATGTGCTGGGGTTGGGAAAACATATATGTACCCATACTAGAATCTGTCAAAGAAAGCGGTACTCACATATAACAGTCATTCCATCTGTAATCCATACAGTCAAAAGACTGAAAGTATTCCAGTGAGGGGATTTTGCTTACAAAAAATAATATATTTCATTGTGGTGCGAGTTGAATCGCAACAATGAAGAAAAATACTATTAAGGGACGAGGACGCGGTCGTGGTGGTGTCCGTGGAGCCTCTGTTGCTGGTAGAGGACGTGGCCGTTCGGCCCCAGGCGCACACAGTAGGGAACGAACTCCCTCAACTAGCCGGCAGAATGTACCGCAATATCTCGTGGGGCCCAATGCCGCTCTTAGGATGGTAAGGCCTGAGCAGGTACAGGCATTAATCGATTGGGTGGCCGACAGTGCTTCCAGCACGTTCACCACATGGTCTTCCACCCAGTCTTCTGCGGAAAGCGCACAGGTGGCACCTGAAAACCAAGCCCATCAGTCTGTCACATCACCCCCAAGCATATCAGGGAAACGGTCTGAGCCACAAGTTATGCAGCAGTCTCTTCTTCTGTTTGAAGACTCTGCTTCCAGGGTTTCCCAGGGGCGTCCACCTAGCCCTTCCCCAGTGGAGGAAGACATACCATGCACTGACGCACAACCACTTATGTCTCCAGATGAAGAGGACATGGGAATACCACCACAGCAGAGTCACCGACTCTCTGATGATGACGAAACACAGGTGCCCACTGCCGCGTCTTTTTGCAGTGTGCAGACTGAACAGGAGGAGGTCAGGGAGGGAGACTGGGTGGAAGACGATGCAGAGGACGATGAGGTCTTAGACCCCACATGGACTGAAGGTCGTGGCGATGACTTTCACAGTTCAGAGGAAGAGGTAGTGGTGAGACCGAGACAACAGCGAAGCCAAAGAGGGAGCAGGGGGCCAAAGCAGACGAGCCGCCGCCCCCAGAGTTCGCCTGCTACTGGACATCGCCAACAGGGACCCAGCCCCACAAAGGCAGCTTCAAAGAGTTCCCTGGCATGGCACTTCTTTAAACAATGTCCTACCGACAAGACCCGAGTGACTTGCAAGCTCTGCCATCAGAGCCTGAGGCGAGGCATTAACGTTCTGAACCTCAGCACAACCTGCATGACCAGGCATCTACATGCAAAGCATGAACTGCAGTGGGGTACACACCTTAAAAACCAGGCACTCGCTGAGGCTCCCCCTGCTCCCTCTACCGCTGCTGCCTCGGCTTCCGCCTCGAGAGGAATGTTGCCACCTGCCGAGCAGCAAACAGAGGATGTGCCACCGACACCACCACCACCGCCACCGTCAACTAGCGTCTCCACTATATCACACAGCAGCGTTCAGCTCTCAATATCTCAAACCTTAGAGAGGAAGCGCAAATTCCCCCCGAGTCACCCTCGAGCCCTTGGCCTGAACGCCAGCATTTCTAAACTGCTGGCCTTTGAAATGCTGTCATTCCGGCTGGTGGACACAGACAGCTTCAAACAGCTGATGGCCATGGCTGTCCCGCAGTATGTGGTTCCCAGCCGCCACTACTTCTCCAAGACAGCCGTGCCTTCCCTGCACATGCAAGTGTCCGATAAAATCAAGTGTGCACTGCGCAACGCCATTTGTGGCAAGGTCCACCTAACCACAGATACGTGGACCAGTAAGCACGGCCAGGGACGCTATATCTCACTAACTGCACACTGGATGAATGTAGTGGCGGCTGGGCCCCCGGCGGACAGTTCCTTGGCGCACGTCCTTCCGCTCCCTAGGATCGCAGGGCATCATTCTCTGCCTCCTGTAGCCTCCTCCTCCTACTCGGCTTCCTCCTCCACTGCTTCCACCAGCTCATCCGGTCAGCCACACACCTTCACCACCAACTTCAGCACAGCCCAGGGTAAACGTCAGCAGGCCATTCTGAAACTCATATGTTTGGGGGACAGGCCCCACAGCGCAAAGGAGTTGTGGCGGGGTATTGAACAACAGACCGACGAGTGGTTTCTGCCGGTGGGCCTCAAGCCAGGCCTGGTGGTATGCGATAATGGGCGAAATCTCGTGGCAGCTCTGGGACTAGCCGGTTTGACGCACATCCCTTGCCTGGCGCATGTGCTGAACTTGGTGGTGCAGAGGTTCATTCACCACTACCCCAACATGTCAGAGCTGCTGCATAAAGTGCGGGCCGTCTGTGCGCGCTTCCGCCGTTCACATCCTGCCGCTGCTCGCCTGTCTGCGCTACAGCGGAACTTCGGCCTTCCCGCTCACCGCCTCATATGCGACGTGCCCACCCGGTGGAACTCCACCTTGCACATGCTGGAGAGACTGTGCGAGCAGCAGCAGGCCATAGTGGAGTTTCAGCTGCAGCACGCTCGCGTCAGTCGTACTGCCGAACAGCACCACTTCACCACCAATGATTGGGCCTCCATGCGAGACCTGTGTGCCCTGCTGCGCTGTTTCGAGTACTCCACCAACATGGCCAGTGGCGATGACACTGTTATCAGCGTTACAATACCACTTCTATGTCTCCTTGAGAAAACACTTAGGGCAATGATGTTAGAGGAGGTGGCCCAGGTGGAGGAGGAGGAGGAGGATGAGGGCTCGTTTCTAACACTTTCGGGCCAGTCTGTTCAAAGTGGCTCAGAGGGAGGTTTGTTTAAGCAGCAGAGGACAGGTTCACAAGTCGCCAGCCAAGGCACTGTACTGGAGGACGAGGAGGATGAGGAGGAGGAGGTGGAGGGGGACGAGGATGACGCAAGTTCACAGCGGGGTGGCAGCCCAGGCCCATCACTGGTGCGTGGCTGGGGGGATACGGTGGACGATGACGATACGCCTCCCACAGAGGACAGCTTGTCCTTACCCATGGGTAGCCTGGCCCACATGAGCGAATATATGCTCCAATGCCTGCGCAACGACAGCAGAGTTGCCCACGTTTTAACGTGTGCAGACTACTGGGTGGCCACCCTGCTGGATCCCCGGTATAAAGACAATGTGCCCACTTTAATTCCTGAACTGGAGCGCGACCGTAAGATGCGCGAGTACAAGCGCACGCTGATAGAGGCGCTCTTGAGAGCATTCCCACATGTCACAGGGGAACAGGTGGAAGGTGAAGGCAGAGGAGTGGCAAGAGGTCGCCAACGCAGCTGTGTCACGGCCAGCTCATCTGAGGGCAGGGTTAGCATGGCAGAAATGTGGAAAAGTTTTGTCTCCACGCCACAGCTATCTGCACCGACACCTGATACGGAACGTGTTAGCAGGAGGCAGCATTTCACTAACATGGTTGAACAGTATGTCTGCACACCCCTCCACATCCTGACGGATGGTTCGGCCCCATTCAACTACTGGGTTTCGAAATTGTCCACGTGGCCAGAGTTAGCATGTTATGCCTTGGAGGTGCTTTCCTGCCCGGCGGCCAGCGTTTTATCTGAACGCGTATTCAGCACGGCAGGGGGCGTCATTACTGACAAGCGCAGCCGCCTGTCCACAGCCAACGTGGACAAGCTGACCTTCATAAAGATGAACCAGGCATGGATCCCACAGGACCTGTCCCTCCCTTGTGCAGAGTAGTCCTTATTAACTGCCTAAAACATGTCTTGTTGTGCTACGGGCCACTTCTTTATTTGATACAAATTTTATGAAACCCACAGTTGAATGAAACTCTTCTCTGTCTGGGCGCCGGGGCCTAACCAGATGAAAGTGGCCGGTTAAACTAACGGGTGACATGAAGCCATAACCTCTGCCATGCTACCTCTGTCTTCTGTCTGGGTGCTGAGGCCTAAGTCAAATAAAGCGGTCTTCTGCTGTGCTGGGGGATATGAAGCTAATCTCTGACCTCTCTCCTCTGTCTGGGTCCAAAGGCCTAAATCACTGAAAGAGGCCTTCTCCTGTGGTGTGTGATATGATGCCAGAATATGTGCTGTGGGGCCTCTCTCCTCTTCCTGGGTGCAGGGGTCAAATAAACTAAATTGTGGCCTACTCCTGTGGTGGTTGATATGATGCCTGATTCTCTGATGTGGAACCTCTCTCCTCTGTTTGGGTGAAGGGGTCAAAGTAACTAAATGGTGGCTTCTCCTGTGGTGGCTGATATGATGCCAGAATATGTGCTGTGGTGCCTCTCTCCTCTTCCTGGGTGCAGGGGTCAAAGTAACTAAATGGTGGCTTCTCCTGTGGTGGCTGATATGATGCCAGAATATGTGCTGTGGGGCCTCTCTCCTCTTCCTGGGTGCAGGGGTCAAAGTAACTCAATGGTGGCTTCTCCTGTGGTGGCTGATATGATGCCAGAATATGTGCTGTGGTGCCTCTCTCCTCTGTCTGGGTCCAAAGGCCTAAATCACTGAAAGAGGCCTTCTCCTGTGGTGTGTGATATGATGCCTGAATATGTGCTGTGGTGCCTCTCTCCTCTTCCTGGGTGCGGGGGTCAAAGTAACTCAATGGTGGCTTCTCCTGTGGTGGCTGATATGATGCCAGAATATGTGCTGTGGTGCCTCTCTCCTCTTCCTGGGTGCGGGGGTCAAAGTAACTCAATGGTGGCTTCTCCTGTGGTGGCTGATATGATGCCAGAATATGTGCTGTGGGGCCTCTCTCCTCTTCCTGGGTGCAGGGGTCAAAGTAACTCAATGGTGGCTTCTCCTGTGGTGGTTAGTATGATGCCAGAATATGTGCTGTGGGGCCTCTCTCCTCTTCCTGGGTGCAGGGGTCAAAGTAACTCAATGGTGGCTTCTCCTGTGGTGGCTGATATGATGCCAGAATATGTACTGTGGTGCCTCTCTCCTCTTCCTGGGTGCGGGGGTCAAAGTAACTCAATGGTGGCTTCTCCTGTGGTGGCTGATATGATGCCAGAATATGTGCTGTGGGGCCTCTCTCCTCTTCCTGGGTGCAGGGGTCAAAGTAACTCAATGGTGGCTTCTCCTGTGCTGATTGATATAAAGCTGATGGTTGTGCCATCTGACATGGTTGCCAGGGTCTGATTCAATGGGGGCCTACTCCTGTGGTGGGTGATCTAAATGCCTGATTCTCTGCTGTGAAACCTCTCTCCTCCGTCTGGGTGTAGGGGTCAAAGTCTTTCAAAGTCGCCTTCTCCTGTGCTGATTGATATGAAGCTGATGGTTGTGCCATCTGACATGGTTGCCGGGGTCCCATTAAATTGTGGCCTACTCCTGTGGTGGTTGATATGATGCCTGATTCTCTGATGTGGAACCTCTCTCCTCTGTTTGGGTGAAGGGGTCAAAGTAACTAAATGGTGGCTTCTCCTGTGGTGGCTGATATGATGCCAGAATATGTGCTGTGGGGCCTCTCTCCTCTTCCTGGGTGCAGGGGTCAAAGTAACTCAATGGTGGCTTCTCCTGTGGTGGCTGATATGATGCCAGAATATGTGCTGTGGTGCCTCTCTCCTCTTCCTGGGTGCGGGGGTCAAAGTAACTCAATGGTGGCTTCTCCTGTGGTGGCTGATATGATGCCAGAATATGTGCTGTGGTGCCTCTCTCCTCTTCCTGGGTGCGGGGGTCAAAGTAACTCAATGGTGGCTTCTCCTGTGGTGGCTGATATGATGCCAGAATATGTGCTGTGGTGCCTCTCTCCTCTTCCTGGGTGCAGGGGTCAAAGTAACTAAATGGTGGCTTCTCCTGTGGTGGTTGATATGATGCCTGATTCTCTGCTGTGAAACCTCTCTCCTCCATCTGGGTGTAGGGGTCAAAGTCTTTCAAAGTCGCCTTCTCCTGTGCTGATTGATATAAAGCTGATGGTTGTGCCATCTGACATGGTTGCCAGGGTCTGATTCAATGGGGGCCTACTCCTGTGGTGGGTGATCTAAATGCCTGATTCTCTGCTGTGAAACCTCTCTCCTCTGTCTGGGTGTAGGGGTCAAAGTCTTTCAAAGTCGCCTTCTCCTGTGCTGATTGATATGAAGCTGATGGTTATGCCATCTGACATGGTTGCCGGGGTCCCATTAAATTGGGGCCTACTCCTGTGGTGGGTGATCTAAATGCCTGATTCTCTGCTTTGAAACCTCTCTCCTCCGTCCGGGTGTAGGGGTCAAAGTCTGTCAAAGTCGCCTTCTCCTGTGCTGATTGATATAAAGCTTATGCTTGTGCCATCTGACATGGTTGCCGGGGTCTGATTCAATGGTGGCCTACTCCTGTGGTGGGTGATCTAAATGCCTGATTCTCTGCTGTGTAACCTCTCTCCTCCGTCTGGGTGTAGGGGTCAAAGTAACTAAATGGTGGCCTACTCCTGTGGTGGGTGATATGATGCCTGGTTCTCTGCTGTGGGACCTCTCTCCTTTGTCTGGGTGCTGTGGTCAAAATAATAGTAAGTGACCTTCTCCATTGGTGGGTGACTTGAAGCCTGATTCTGTGCTATGGGACCTCACTCCAATTAATATTGTTTAATTTTTATTTATTTTATGTTAACTCATCATTTCCCTATCTACATTTGTTTGCAGGGGATTTAACTACATTTTGCTGCCTTTTGCAGCCCTCTAGCCCTTTCCGGGTGTGTTTTACAGCCTTTTTAGTGCCCAAAAGTTCGGGTCCCCATTGACTTCTATGGGGTTCGGGTTCGGGATGAAGTTCGGGTCGAGTTCGGATCCCGAACCCGAACATTTTTCGAAAGTTCGGCCGAACTCGTCGAACCCGAACATCCAGGTGTTCGCTCAACTCTAGTAGTCACCTGAAATGGTCTTCCAACAGTCTTGAAGGAGTTCCCAGAGATGCTTAGCACTTGTTGGCCCTTTTGCCTAGACTCTGCGGTCCAGCTCACCCCAAACCATATCAATTGGGTTCAGGTCCGGTGACTGTGGAGGCCAGGTCATCTGGCGCAGCACCCCCATCACTCTCCTTCATGGTCAAATAGCCCTTACTTTCAAAGTTTTCCCAATTTTTCGGCTGACTGAATGACCTTCATTTCTTAAAGTAATGATGGCCACTAGTTTTTCTTTACTTAGCTGCTTTTTTTGAGAAGGTGTGTCCAAACTTTTGGTCTGTACTGTATATACACACACACTCACACCCCACCCAGTAAATTAACCTCATAAACCACTAATTAACGGCTGTTAGTGGAGTAAAATGAGGATTTTACATGACAGACTCCCTTTAACCGCTGAATAGAACAGCGCTAAACTCTGCCTAAATAGCATATAAAAATCTAGTCAGCTTGCCACCTATCTGCAAGCGACTCTACCCCACCTTCTAATAATAAAGTGACCGTGACAACAAAATCAACAGGGAGTGAAGGCGGACAGCAGATATTAAAAATGCGGCTGGGCAGACAGTATGACGATGACAGCCCAAAAAAATAATATACCCAACATAATACCATCAAATAACCCCTGTTACGTCATCCTACCTTTTAACTCAGGCCAGTTTTACCCATCTGTAACACTGGTTTTGACATGTTATATAACCCTATAATAAGGCAAATCCACCATGTGGATAATCAGAATCCCATGCAGATATTTTCCTTTGTTATGATTTATGAGTTGTTTGTCTAAATTCTTAACATTCTGTGATTACAGGGGTTCCTGTTCCTTCTGTGAGACACAGAAAATCACAGAAGGAGGTCGCAACGGGTGAGGAGGAACAGTCGGAGGAGCAGGCAGAGGAGGAGCAGCCTGGACCCTCCCATAATTACTCTGATCCAGGACCATCGCAGCCAGGGGATTCCTCTCCCCCACCTCCAGAAGAGGAGGAGGTCTACACCCCCCACCAGGAGGGTAAATATGTGCACATAGCTATATAATTAAATATCCATAAAATGTTTATAAATTTATTTAAAATATCTAAAAGTAGAGAAATAGAAAAAAAAAATTAAAAGTACAATAACTCTGTAATCTACATTAAAACTATAAAGTATCCAACTAATTCACATTAAACATTACATAACTATAACAAAGTAATTCTGTGCTCTCATTGAGAAATACAAAATAAAAGTTGTGGCGGCTTGATACCTTTTAATGGGCAAAAAATAATAATTACTATGTCACATAGCGAGCTTCCGAGAACTCACCAGTACCTTCATCTGTCGTATATACAATAAGAAGGGAGACATGGCGGAATGAATGGGCATTTGAAATATAAGATACAAACATATCAAGACCATCATAATAAGTCCGTTATTATCTTACAGATAAGGGGCTGAGTACGTATTATTGTCTTTAAATTGATGTCATTTCCGAGACCTGGTGTCACGACTATGTCTATAGAAGACTATTTAGATCTTGTAGTGTGTCCAAAATCCCTGGTAAAAATTAAATCCAGTCTTCGAAGTGTCAAGTATTGTTTTAAATTTGCATTCAAAAAATTTTATAGCTCTTTTTTATTAGAAGTTATATTTTAATATGAGAACTTTCATGTGTTCATATTGACCATGGCCAACAGAAATGCTTAGCAACACGAAAGTGTAGATTCTGCTTTCATCTCAAAGAAACCAACTAAATACTATTATATTCTACTGAACTTGCATTAACTAACCTACTAAATAACATTATACTATATTGAACTATCACTAAATAACCAATTATATAATTTTCATAAATGTAATAAAAATAATTATTGTTCTGTAAATGAACAGTACTGTAATAAAAACTCCACACAAACCACTAAATGCCTTCATCTTAATTTAAAGTCATTGTAATTTTTTTTTTTATCCTAACAGTTCGAAAACCTAAAAGAAAACTCCTGGAACATCAGCAAGCTGAAGCCAATGCAATGCTGGCTATAAAAGCCCCCCCTTCCCAAAAAAAAATAAAAAAAACGGCTACTTCAAGCTAGGTTACAGCAGCATCAGCGTCAACTGGATACTGAAGTCAGGAAGCTGGAGAAGCAGACAAAGATGAGGATTAAGGAGTTGCTGGACATCCAGAAAAAACTCCAAAGTTTGCCTTAGAGGTCTTTTTTTTTATTTTACATACTTTGTGTTTGTAAAAAAATATTTTATTACGTTTAAACGTTTGCTTTCATATCTTTGATATTGTTATTTAATACATTATTAGCTGTTGACCCAGCGTTGCTCGGGTATTTATTTATTGCAAATTTATATTAAATAACAGTGACTTTAGCAATGGCCGGTTGTTTAACAGTGACTTTCACAGTGACCGCCCTTTTAACAGTAACAGCTCCTTTAACAGTGACTTTCACAGTGACGGGCCCTTTAACTGTGAACTCCACATCGCCCGTCAGTTGGCAGTTCGGATTTAAGTGAAAGGCTGGAGGCAGGCTTGTATTGGCTAATGCAGGTGATATTTTGGGAATATCTCGGGAATGGTACGTCCTAGAGAGCTGAGACCCCCGCAAGATTTCTTTCCAGGTAGCAAGGGATGTGTATACCAAGTTTAGTTGAAATTGATGGTTGCGTTTTTGAGTTTTTGTGGAACATACATACATACATACATACATACATACACACACATGCATCCTTTTTTATATATATATATATATATATATATATATATATATATATAAAGTTATCAGGTTGCAGGAAGGCCCCTTGAGTCCTAGTGCAAAGTCATACAGATCAGGACAGACAGCAGCAGCAGGTTAAGGTAACAGTGGAGGGTACGGTCTACACTAAACTCAATATGATCAGGACAGACAGAAATTATGCTAACACAGAACAATATGAAAGAATGCAGTCAGACATTAGAACAGAACCAAAAACATGCCTCTATGGCAACTTTTTAAGTTGGTTCTAAACCATAAACATGTCCCTCGTTTGTTTGAGGTGCTGTGCCTTCATCTTGGCCATCAGCCTCTGCATTTCTCGCATGCTGACATCATGTTCCCGCTAAATAATTTTCTTTTTTTTTTCAAACACAGCAGTACTGTTAGGATTAAAAAATAAAAGAAAATTACTTGCAATTCAGATTATGTGGTATAGATATAGAATTATATTGCTATGTGCACATATTTACCCTCTTGGCGGGGGTTGGTTACAACATCCTCCTCACTTTCATCATCATCTGGAGTGGTTGGGGGTTCTTGTGGGAGGGTCCACTGTCTGCCACCTCCACCTCTTCGCCAAAATCAGGTGTGTCTGTCACCTGAGGCTTCAGCTCCTGGGAGGGTCCTGGCTCATCAGCTTTATATGTAGCCATCATATGCCCATCAGGTGGTGGAGGGGCCGCTACATCATCTGAGGGTCCTGCCTGCTCTTCTGAATCCTCATTATCTGTGGTGGAGACCTCCATCACCACCACATTCATCACAGGTTTTCTCGGTCCTCTCCTCTTTATAAATGGAACGGGAATCCCTGTAATTACAGAATGTTAAGAATTTTGACAAAGAACTCATAAATCATAACAAAGTTAAAGATCCAGAAATTCATATACTGTATGGAAGGATCAAATCAACATCAAATGGATTGTTGATTTAATTACTTCTCAGACTGAGGGGAGGGGATGTGTGGGCTGTAACCAGTCTGTGATTAAAGAATGGATAATTTTCTGTAGGTGTCTCCCTTGCATGGGAGAGGGGCATAAAAGTAGGGTATGTGGCATTAAACAGGGTCCTGCTCCTGATACTGTCTGTCATCCAGTTATTGGGAAGAGTGATGGGATATTCGTTGATGGTTTTATTTACTAATGATGCTGTGCTTCCTGTGCAAACTACTTGATCCCACAATAAACCCTTTTAATACTGGCGGACAAAGCCTATGTCGCATTATGGCTCCGCTACAGTGGTTTATGTGGTTGATTACCGGGGGTGTGTGTGTATATACAGTCAGGTCCATAAATATTGGGACATCGACACAATTCTAACATTTTTGGCTCTATACACCAGGGCAATGGATTTGAAATTAAACGAACAAGATGTGCTTTACCTGCAAACTGTCAGCTTTAATTTGAGGGCATTTACATCCAAATCAGGTGGACGGTGCAGGAATTACAACAGTTTGCATATGTGCCTCCCACTTGTTAAGGGACCAAAAGTAATGGGACATAATAATAATCATAAATCAAACTTTCACTTTTTAATACTTGGTTGCAAATCCTTTGTAGTCAATTACAGCCTGAAGTCTGGAACGCACAGACATCACCAGACGCTGGGTTTCATCCCTGGTGATGCTCTGCCAGGCCTCTACTGCAACTGTCTTCAGTTCCTGCTTGTTCTTGGGGCATTTTCCCTTCAGTTTTGTCTTCAGCAAGTGAAATGCATGCTCAAATGGATTCAGGTCCAGTGATTGACTTGGCCATTGCAGAACATTCCACTTCTTTCACTTAAAAAACTCTTTGGTTGCTTTTGCAGTATGCTTTGGGTCATTGTCCATCTGCACTGTGAAGCGCCGTCCAATGAATTCTGAAGCATTTGGCTGAATATGAGCAGATAATATTGCCCGAAACACTTCAGAATTCATCCTGCTGCTTTTGTCAGCAGTCACATCCTCAATAAATACAAGAGAACCAGTTCCATTGGCAGCCATACATGCCCACGCCATGACACTACCACCACCAGGCTTCACTGATGAGGTGGTATGCTTAGGATCATGAGCAGTTCCTTTCCTTCTCCATAATTCTCTCTTCCCATCACTCTGGTACAAGTTGATCTTGGTCTCATCTGTCCATAGGATGTTGTTCCAGAACTGTGAAGGCTTTTTTAGATGTCGTTTGGCAAACTCTAATCTGGCCTTCCTGTTTTTGAGGCTCACCAATGGTTTACATCTTGTGGTGAACCCTCTGTATTCGCTCTGGTGAAGTCTTCTCTTGATTGTTGACTTTGACACACATACACCTACCTCCTGGAGAGTGTTCCTAATCTGGCCAACTGTTCTGAAGGGTGTTTTCTTCACCATTGAAAGAATTCTTCGGTCATCCACCACAGTTGTTTTCCGTGGTCTTCCGGGTCTTTTGGTGTTGCTGAGCTCACCGATGCGTTCCTTCTTTTTAAGAATGTTCCTTC